>NC_090925.1:1104688068-1105293951 GCF_040938575.1 Ambystoma mexicanum | reverse complement strand
CTGTAATGGGGGAGCAAACTACTTTTGTGTAGAACAATTTACTGAACAAAGTAGGAATATCCTGGAATTGTACATTTTAGAATATATTGGCATAGAACAGGGGTCTTCAAACTGGGGAGCTGCCCACCTTGGGGGGACTGAAGTATGTCCGACGTGGCCACTTTAAAAAGGGGTTAAGATTATTGGTTTTAATACAAAATATAAGCAGATTTTCTACTGCTTATATTTTCTTTTGAAAACAGTCGCCTTAATCCTTTTTTAAAGAGCCTATCCCCCAACCACCCCCACCAGACACCCTTTGCACTCCCTAGGGAGGCCAAACCCTACGTGGCGGGGCCCAAAAACAATATTTTACTCAAGGGAGGAGGGCGCTTGGTATGATAAAGTGTGTATTCCATTGGCGTAGAGCAAACTGGGATTAAATTGGGATGCCACAAACTGTGTTTATTGGGATAGTTGAAGTGGTTTTATTTTAGGTTCAGTCATGTAGCCCTGATTTTTTTGGTTTTAGAACAGGACATGCCTGTTGCCCTGAATTTCTAGCAGTAATGGATTGCCCAAATGCCCCCAAAAGGGATTTATTAAACAAGGCCTTACAACGTTGATGTAACAGTGTGGGGGCAGAATTGAGACGCGCGGAGATATGAATAAGCAGACAATGGTGTTATTGGGAGAAATAAGGTAGCAGCATTGCATATAAAGCAAACCCCTGCTGTAAACAGCACTAGAATCGGGGACCATAACAACACCAACTGTATTACTGTGTTCACATGCCTAGTCTTACACAGAATCGGGAATAAATAGTTCCAGTGTTCAGCGTTTGATCGCTGTCCTCCAACCCTGATGGTGTGCACACACCAGGCCTGCTACTCCAGCATGCAAACAGGGTAGCATGATGTGTGGCCTAAGCAGTGAAGAGTGGGTTTCTAACCTCCCAGCTGGGGAGATGGGTTGGAAAGCGGTACGTCTGGTTGACCTCTCCATCAGCCAGGTGAAATTCAGTGCTCCTCTCTTATGTATCATTTCTCTCCTCATCAGTCGGTGCAGAAACATGAGGCCTACTGGATCGGCCATTTTGGGCATGTGTACCCGTCTCTCTGTGCTCGGCCTTTATACTGTGTTGTTGGTTGTGATTGGTGTGCACTGTGTGACTCCTTGGGTGGACAAATCAATTGTCCTTTTGTTTGGGCCACTTGCTCCCCACTGAGAAAGGAGCAAATGTTGAAGTTCATTTTTGGGGAAAATCCAGTGGTTCGGTTTTGTGAATCGAGATTTTGGTGCATGATTGCTTGCGTGTCGGGGAGGGTTTAATTTCAATTGTGAACATTGCTTACCTTCCCAACATGTTCGCTTGTCGGGGACAGTTTAATCGTAATTATACATGCATACAAGCATGACAGGCAGCGTTTACAATGGATACCTGTGGGGTCCGCCTGCTTTATGCTGGTGCATAAATCTGGCAATACTCGTAGCGATCTCCGGCATGAGAAAGCATGATGCGCAAATGCCGGATCATTGGCATGGCGGAGGGGAATAGAGGGGGTGGAAACGCAAGTTACGTTCTACCCTTCCTCTCCACCATACACAATGATTGAAAATGAGCTGTGGTGTGAATTGGAGGCATTAAAGCCTCAAGTTTATTGTATGCCTGCAAGAGATTTTCATGCAGAGATAAAACAAATGGATTTATATGGAATCCGTCAGTGTTTGAGACCCGCTAGGAGCAAGCGGATTCCATCCTGAATGCTGTCTGCAAAATGATATTTGTAGGCAGCAATTAAGTCTTCTACAAGACCGGACCGAGAGAGAAGGTAAAGAGTAAAGGCGATTTCACTGATTTTTGCTCCTTACTTTTGCACTACGTTTTCCAAAAGGAGAGGATCGCATGCAGGGATGCCAGTTTATATGCCCCCGCGGGGTTTGAGCCCCACCAGTACTTAATGCTCTGGGGCTCGAGGGACTGTGGTAGCCAGCCTGCAAAGCGCATTGATGGTATTTTCGCCCCAATCTTGCGTTTTTAAGCAGTGCATTTGGCATGTGTTGTACTGCACGCTGCGCCAGTCAGAAGTGTGAAACCTGGAGTTGCAATAGCCCGTTTCTCAGTCAAGTCACAACGACCTGGGTTGATCCATTAGCACCTCAAAGCCCCTCAATATGCACCTTCGACAAAATAAATACCTTCGAGGCATAAACTTCAGTTCTGCACCAAACAATGCAGTCTAGTTTGTGCTGTGCCTCCTAGGTTGACTTGTAAATAAATTAAGTGTGCACCATTTTTGAGGGATTGATGCAAATATACAAGAATGCAAAATTGCACAAACTGAAAACACTGGCATTGAGCAATGAAGAACTCTGTTTCTGCAAAATAAAGGGTTGACTGAAATAATGATATCAGGTGCCTACATTATGCATTACTAGCCTTAGAATGTTTCAAAAGGCTGATGGAAAAGCCCTCGTTGCACCTTTTTGGGTCCCCTGTTCCCGGGGCTCGATGTGCAGAGACAGTGGGAGAGCAGGCCAGGGAGGTCCAGCACAAATGGTGGTTCCCAATGAAAGCAAAAACAGAAAGGCAACTTGCATGCCTATTCCTGAAATCAGTCTTTAATATAATATTAAGGGAGAAGGTATCTTGGAGCCTGAGTGTGGCAATGTGCCTTTCAATCATATGGCTGGTGTATTGGCCTTCACAATCTGCTTTGTTATATCCTTAATGTCAGAAACAAGCAGAGGAGGGCTCTTGCAAAATAATGAGGATGAGCGTGGGCACACTACTTCAGACAGAGAATGCCACCACTGACCTGAAGCCACAGAAGCAAGCTGGAGGCTTCTCTTATATGGTGTCATGGCACTGGGTACCCCATTTTCCAGAGCATTGTCCTGTGCTACCTGCGGCCATCTGGCCAGCACCTCACACCATCAGGCTGCACCCCTCCTTTTGCTGGAGAGATGTTTCCTCACCAGACACTGAAAAGTGGCCTGGTACTCCCAGCATTATGATGGGCTGGTTGCAGCTCCTCTGATACCTTGCTCGGAAGATTATGGGGGACACGTGTCCACCTGCTCCAGCCCCAAGCCCTGGCATTACCTAGCCTCCCTGTACAGATGTCCAGCCTGCCTGCTGTCTCACATTAATGAATGAAAACAATGACACTACAATCATGTTCCATTTGCTTAACAGGTTTTTATAATAATTTTTATTTTGACAGGATGGTTTATTATGTGATTCGTACTTTTAAAATCATCTCCAAAAAGGAAAGAAAATGTAGCCCGGGTAACAAATCAGCACCAATTATCAGTGTTTGGCCATGCGGTCCAGTACCTAAATTGAAGTCTATGAGGTCCAGTATCTACATTTCAGATTGGGATCAAATAGGACTATCAATTATTCTCCCTTGAAGTGATTCCATTCACAATGTGACCTATTGAAAAAAAATCTCACTCATGGCTTACTGGACTATAGTGTAGCAATGGCTAATCTTATTGTTTATGGACAGTGCAAATGGTTTCTTTGTTGGCACGTATATACCATGCACATAAATATGTGTTGTTTCCAACTCTGTGGGTTGCCCTTATGAACTTGGCTACAGTTGGCGTTTCTTATAGAGAGCAGTTTCAGTACATTAAAAAGGAGGCAATGAGTCTAGTTATACTATTTGGAATTTGCCCTGAAAAGAGGGTCACTGTGAGTGAGGAAGAGTAAGGGAGAGGGGGGCGTATTCCATTTAAGCCATGTTCTAAGGACCATACCATGTGCTAATGGCGCACTGCTTAAGTTAATAGCTAAGTGCGAAGCGAGGGCCTTTAACACAAGCCATAACCACAAAGTGTTGCCTCCGGAAGTGGGCTTTACGGCTATTAGCATCCCTGGGTGCTAAAACTGTGATAACAATGTGTGGAAACACGGATCACGGAAAACACGCGACCCAGGGATTATGTTTATGCGAAAAGAAATACAGAGGTGCCATTGAAATGGATGCCGAGGCTCCGAGTGGAGCCCAGAGAAGCCCCACTTCTGCTCCCATGCAGGACATCAGCTTCGAACGCATGCTTGCACCTGTGAATGAAGCTCGTGTTCATGCAAGCTGATTGGCTAGCGCAAATTCACGGGATGCTTCTAATCCACGAAGCCTCCTAGGGCTCCCTTTCATTTTGGTGATATCACGTCACTTCCGGTGCCCCACCAATGCATTTGTGAGGTTGGCACCCCTGCGCATGCGTGCTATCGTTGGCAATGGCACCCCTGCATGCAAGTAGCATTTTAGGCTGTCTGAGCGTTGCCCCCATCCTTAAGGGGTGAGATCCCGAGAAATGTACAACCCCCAACTCTTTTTGCCGCTCTATGAACAATGCATTTTCAGTATAGCACCCGAAATATAGCTTACATAACAACCTTTCATTTACACATTATTTAGATGTTAACACAATCCCTTTTTGATATCATGATTCCAAGCCTTGCCTGCTTATCTAATACTCACATTTCATCCAAGTTATCTCAGACAACATTTCACTCAATGGCCTTTCACCCGGTAACCGCTTCAGTCAGTTAACAGACTTGTTATGATCGCAAGGCAGCCCGCGATATATCCGTCCATGCGTCACAAACACCTTCCCCACTCTGCATGCACACGCCCACAGTGCGAAAGCCAAGACTGCCTCTCTGCCACCCCCCCCCCCCAGCTCCACTCTTGGGGGGGAGTGGTAAACTGCCATGTGTTCAACTATGCCAGCCGTTTCCCAACAGAAACCCACAACATACTCAATACAGACCGGAAATATGCAGCAGCCAGCGGTATAGCTATGCTTCCTTATGCCGCCAGAGTCTAGCACCGGAAGGATCGCTCAGGGGCAACGTGCTCGAAGCAAGGCGACACGGAGCAGCACAGGTTCGATCCCCGAGTCTGCGCTTAGAAACCTCTGAGTATTAAGCGCGTTATCAATAACCGATCATATCATACATTACAACTCCTACTCTGCAACCTGACATATGTGCACATGATTAAGAGGAACCTTTATTGTTTGATCACATGCTCCTTATTTTTACAGTGTGACAGCCTTAATAATTACATTATCATTCAGACTCTCATGTCATCTCAAATGCAGAGGACCAGAGTACATTTTTCTAATTTGATGTCATCCATCAAATATCGTAATTTATTATACATTGTACTATGATCTAGTCCCCCGCTTGGACTTGAGTCCCCCCAAATGGGGCGGGCAAGTGGACTGGGTCTTTCCCCAAGCTATTGGATGAAGGGCTTGGAGCGGTCGCCCCTGGTCACCTTGACCTAGTCCCTATCTCAGGGCAGGGACCATCGCAGCATCACCATCACCGGCGCTCCTGCCCCTCTGAGGGACTCGAAGAACGGGGATACCACAGAGATGGTGGCACCTGCATTCTGGGCTCGCCACTCCTGGGTGAAGCATTCTATATAAAGCTACAGAAGAAAAGCAAGGGACCTGAATTAGGGTAGAAAACTCGACAGTCAGCCACCCAGCCATCAAACAAGGCCTCAGCTCTCAAGCAGCAAAGAATACAAAGGCTAAGGGAGCCCACCGCAGGCAAGAGTGAGTCTAAAGTGAGTCTGAACTGCCCAAGAAGAGTGACAGGCCAGCCCCAAGTCCTAGATCACAACTGGGAGCTGTCCTCAGGGGTGGGGCCCACAAGCCATTCCCTACACCAGTTGCCTCCAGGGAGTCACCTGAGTTCCCATACACCAGAGAGAAGGTGGCAGGCAGGGACAGGGTGTGGCAGGCAGAGAGCGAGCACCATCCAAGGGGAGCAGCGTGCTAATTCAAGTCTCACATCAGGACTGTAAGCCATCACAGGGGCAGAAGCCGACAGTCAATACCCATCCTAGCTAACACAAAAGTTCCCTTTCACCATTGAAGGCAGGCCCTAAGCCCTATAAAACCCTGCTAGCTCAGTCTGGCAGTTTGGGTGTTTGTAGTAGGAGCTGGTGATTGGAGAATGGAGACAGGCATTGATTTTGGAACGTAAGAGGAGAGAGCAAGACATTGAGCAAGTCTCAGGATACTGGATGAGATGGCCAAGAGGCTGGGCAATACTGGAACCAATGGGACGGGGAGAAACGCAGGAGACTGAAGCAAGGAGTTAAGTGGACTGATGCAAGAGGCAATAGTGGGAGAATTGTGGCCAACAAGGGTGAAATTGTCGAGAAAGGAGGTGATGCCCTGTTGGGTGGAGAAGGGGTCCAGAAAAGGGGGGAAGAAATCCAGAGACCATTGAGCCGAAAAGGAGACGGAAAGAGGGTGTTCTTCAAAGGGGCAAAGAAGGTGCACAGAGGGGGATGAAAAGGCTCACTGGCAGAGACCTTGAATGTGAAAGTATAGTGTAAGAGGGAGTGCCCAAACAGATGAAGAAATGAGGTTGGAAGTAGCCATGGGAAGAGTGTTGATGAATGGGATGAAGCTGTAGGGGGTCAAAGTAGCAAGAAGGCATATGGTGCCCAGTGGAGCGAAGAAGGGGCCCAAATGGGTAAAGGTGGAGGAGAAAGAGGCATAGAGGCTAAGGCAGAGAGTAGGCAGGGAAAGACCAAAGAAATTACCTAAAGGAAAGAAGATGGTGGGAGAGAAAACAGAGACTCGCAGAGTAGTGACAGTAGTGTAGTGCCCAAGGGAGCGAAGAAGGTGAGTGGGAGAAGAGCAATTTGGAGAACAGTGCCTGTAGTGCACAAAGGGGTGAAGACGGTGACAGGAAGAGGAGAGATCTGGACGCTGTAGAGGATAGTGCCAAAGTGGGGAAGGAGATGAAGGGAAAAGGAGAGATCTGCAAAGTATTGAAAATAGTCCCCAAAGGTGAGAAGAAGGTGGGGGAGAGGGAGACCAGGAGATTATAGAAAAAGGATTTCAGGATAGTGAAAACAGAGGAGTACCAACAGGTGAAGCCGAGCTGGTAAAAGATGAGAGGGAGCAGATAAGGAAGCAGGAGCCTTAAAGAAAAGAGGGGGCATAGGGAGATGGGCGAGTTGGATGTGGGCTGCAGTCTGTGCAGCCCGTGCACGCCTGACGTCACAAGACACAACATATATGGCGAAACATCAGTACTTGTGAATAATACAGTGAGTGAGGTATAGTGAGTGAGTGGGATCTGATACGTGAGCCTGTTTCTATTGTTTTGGATGGCTCGCATGCACAACACGTTCACGGTAACTTTTAGCATTTGCTACCGAGCAACTGTCTTCAAAAACAAAGAGAAACTGGACTGTGGAACTAATAGAGATCTTGAATGGCACATTTGGCACCAAGTCCTCGCCCCTCCAACTTGCGTCCATAGAACTTTGATTTTCACTTTCACTCGGGCGGTGACTGTGGGCATTTCTGCCTTTGAACGTCCCAGGCTGAGAAGCTGAGGAAGGACGTCTTACTCAATTTGGACTCTTATTGCGTCGTCCGAGTAGAATCATTTTTTTCTTTGTTGATACAGGCAGCGACTGCGGGCAATACTGCCTTTGAGCTGACCCGGGCTGAGGAATACATGAAGGGCGTCCTGATTTTTTTGTATGCCTACTGTGACCTCTTTTTTGAGGTGACGACGGAAAAGACACCCAAAATGGAGGAGGCACCCCGATAACCGGGCAGGGGCCTCACTCTTCTTCCCTCCCCCTCCTCCCCCTTGGGGCAAGGGGGAGGTCTTAGCCCAAAGAGTGCCTAAGTGCGCAGAAAGCCTGCGAAGGGCGACAAAAGAAAGGGGCGAGGCAAGCCCCATATAAGCAGCGGGTGTCCTGCTGGATTTTGTTTTGGCCCCCAGGCGGTAGGACCGTCTTGGTGGGGTCAAGGGTCAGCAGTACCAGGGCTTGCTTCGGGGAACCACACGTGGTGGGTGGCCGGTCAGTGAATGCAGCCAGTAGCGACACCAACAGCCAGTCAGGTTCAAGGGGGAACGGCAAACAATATTACGGTGTACGGGAGGCCTATGCCTGGCTTTGCCCCTGCAAGAGTGGCAGTGAATGCTTTGGTATGGCACATACCCTTGGCATACAAGGAGAGGATATGGCGGAAGGAATTCTTGGAAATTCTGGAGTTAGTGGGGATGGAACCCACGGGCGAAGGGCTAAGGGGATTACCAGAGGGAGAGAGGGAGTAGAAAGAGAGAGAGAGAGGCCAAAGGTGGAGCCCACTATTCACAACTGGCTGAGGGCTTTTAGAATGTATGCTACCATCATGTTAGTAAAATTCCAGTAGAACGGTGTGGCAATGATTGCGTAGGAGTAATATATTCATGAACAATATCTAAAACATGGAGGGGATGCCTGGTTCAACTATGATAGAGGGTTTAGGCTGAAGATGCAGGTGTGGCTAGCTATGACCTTGGACGAGCTCGATGTGGGCGGGTACATAGGCAAGATGGTACCTGCTAGGGCACCGGGAAAAAAGGTTCATGGGGAGAAGCCACAATACGGGAAACACAGAGGGTCTTACCCACACAGAGGCAGGGGGTCTTTTCGAGGGAACTCCTCCTGGAACACCCATTCCAGCTTCTAAGGGGAGCAGCCTGAATGCTGGGGGTTTGCCAAGGGGAAGTGTACCTTGTAAATTCAAGCACACAAGGGGAAAAGACTCAGGGGGATGCAGCTACACAGCTGGGGAAGGGAATCAGCGGAGCAGTGTCAAGCCCAAGGAGAAAGCAAAGCACGATTCAAAATCATTTACTCACACCCGTACGATTGCAGGCCATGATTCCTGTTCTAAATGTGTACCATGACATTAGCGATGCTATGAGAAGGTTTTAGGTGGGGGTTCAGGATTCCTGTCACCGGGTCTGTGGTTGCCAAAGAGGCGTGCAATTTAAGGTCGCCATTGGCGATGCCGGAGGTATTGGCTCAGAAAGTGGGAAAGGAAATGCAATTGTGAAGCGTGGCGGGCCCTTTTGCTTCCCCTCCTCTTGAGAATTTTGTGGTGTCACCTTTGGGTTTGGTGCCCAAAAAGAAAGAAGGGCACTACAGACTAATACAGCACCTTTCCTTCCCGGAAGGCAAATCCGTGAATGATAGTATAGCAGAGGAGCAATGCAGGGTGCATTATGTGTCATTTGATCAGGCAGTAGAGATGGTGAAGGCGACAGGGTGAGGGGCACTAATGGGTAAAGCGGACATAGAGTCCGCGTTTCGGCTGTTGCCAATACACTAAGAAAGCTATCATTTGCTGGGTTTCGAGGTTCTAGATGATTATTTCTATGATAAATGTTTGCCAATGGGTTGTGCCATTTCATGTGCATACTTTGAAAAGTTCAGCAGCTTTCTGGAGTTTGCATTACGGCAAAGGTCTTCTGTGGGGTGTATTGCACTACCTTGATGATTTCATATTTATCAGTGAAAAGGGGACAGATGAATGCAAGTCACTCATGGGACTATTTCAGGTTTGGATGGGTGAAATGGGAGTTCCGCTGGCCAGTGGGAAGATGGTTGGTCCGTCCACAACACTCACCTTTCTGGGGATTGTGATCGATACAATCGCGGGGGAGTACTGGCTGCCTAGGGATAAAGTGCTGAAATTGAAAGACACAATCAGGGGTTTGAGGGGTAAGGAGAAAGCCACCCTGAGGGAGCTCCAATCACTAGTGGGCAACCTTAATTTTGCAGGGAAGGTCATCCCGACGGGGAAGGTGTTTGCTGGGGGCATTGAGCTTAAAACAGTGGCGTTACAGCACACGGGTCAACATGTCCACCTGGGGGCAGAAGTCAAGGAGGACCTCAGGATATGGGATGCTTTCTTGGACAACTTTAATTGGGTGTTGCTCTGGAGAGATGAGCTAGACAGCGGCAGGGGGCTCAAACTGTTCACAGATTCATCGGGGTCACATGGATTTGGGCCAATTTTGGGGAGCGAATGGTGTTGTCATGCATGGCCAGCATCATGGTGGCGTGAAGGGATCACTAGGGATATCATGCTGTTAGAGTTGTTTCCAATAGTTCTGGCATTTAAATTGTGGCCCGAACAGTTAAAAGACAAGAAGGTGATGATATGGTCTGACAACTTGGCTGTGGTGTAGATCATCAATCAAGGCATGTGCAGGAATCCCAGAGTGCTTAAGCTGCTTAGAGAGCTCACAAGGAGCCTACTGAATCTGAACACAGAAGTGAGGACTCAGCATATTCCAGGGTTGAAAAATGTGGCGGCTGATTCTCTCTCTCGTTTGCAGTGGGAGAAGTTTCGGGGGAGCTGTCCAGAAGAAAGCGTGATGATGACCTCTTTCAAAGTGCAATGATGGGGCATGATTGGTGGAATCTGAGTTCCCTGATCAACACCGCTCTGGCACCTGGCACGCCAAGGAGATACAAAGGGTGCTGGGAGCGGTTCTTGGCCTTTCAGAGGGATTTGCTATCGGAACCACAGAGGGATTTGCCAGTACAGGCTTTTGTGGGATGGTGTTGGCAAACTGGGAGGTCCAGATCTTGGGTGGCATACCACTTGACGGCAATAGCTCATTACTACAAATTGGGGGGTAGGACGGATCCCACAAAAGAGCACTACATAGTCATGGCTATGAAAGCTTGGGCCAAGCAGGCTGAGGGGAAGCCTAATGACAGGCGACCCATCGACGTGGGTAAATTGCACAGCATGATCGGATGCCTATCAGGTGTGTGCCGGAATGAGTATGAGGATGAGTATGAGAAGGTCTTGTTTACAGCGGCCTTCACATTGGCCTTCTTTGCGGCATTCAGGGTGAGCGAGTTGGTAGCAGAGAATAAGGAAGGCAGGGGTTCTGGGTTCCTTAGGTTGGGCGACATGCACTTGGAAGGGGGCAGTTGAACATCCTCCATAGAAAATCCAAGACTGATCAGAGAGGGAAAGGAGGTTGATTACACTCTGCAGCACGCAGGGCAGCCGGGTGTGCTCGGTACGGTGTGTAGCGGCCTACCTACAACTAAGAGTTTCTACAAGGGAAGGGTCGCCGTTTCTCATGCACGGCAATGGGGCAGCGTTGAGCCGTTTTCAATTCAGGAGGGTCATGGACATGGCACTGGTAAAATCGGGGGTTACAGGAGGGGTGTTTGGGACACACTCCTTTAGGATAAGGGCAGCCACCTCTGCAGCAGGGATGGGCCTAAGTGCAGAGGCGATCAAGCAAATAGGGGGATGGGAATTGTTTTAAGAGGTACATCAGGCCTGATAAAGTATAGTGCTAACAGCTTCCCTCTCATCTCCTCCCTAGTAACTGCAGCACAAAGAAGGAGGTGGTCTGTCTGGTTGGTGGGCCATTCATTTGTGTCAAGGGCCGGGGCGAGCTGGATGGCTGATCAGGAAGAGTTGACCGCTGGTGAGTACCAAATATGGTGGCATGAGATGGGCACAACTGCAGGGGCACATGCAGCAAAAACCGGAGGTGCTGGTCGTGCATCTCAGGGGCAACGACTTAACAAGTCCGGGGAGAGGGAGCCTGCTGAGGGAAATGATGTCTTCTTTCCAGGAGTTGGCAGCACAGCTGGGGGAGACCAAGATTGTATGGTCGGAAATCATTCCAAGACAGGAATGGAGGGGTGCTGAGAGTCACTCAGCTGTGGAAAACTCAAGGAGGAAGTTTCGCAATGGCGAAATTCTGTAAGGGCAGAGGTTTCCCTCACATCAGACACGGATTGATCAACCTTAAATCCCCGGAATATTATTTGAAAGACGGAGTGCTTTTGTCGTCATTGGGGATGGAGCTGTTTTTCTGGAATGTGTGCACAAAGCTATTGGAACTGTGAAGGAGAAAAGTGGGGAGCCGCGGTGGGTGGTAACATACCTTCGGCGTGGCAGTGTATTGGCAACCAGTGAGGAGAGATAGACTCTGAATGAGCCATTGCTAAGCAGGAGGGGTCTTTGCTCTTTCGGACCAGCACCTCCTGGGAGCCTAAACGGTAGGGGCGTCTGGCGGTAGCAATGAGGGCTCAGCTTCTCCCCAACAAACGGCACTCTCCCAGCCCAGGAACACCTGCAGGGGCAGTCGAGTCTCAAGCACGAAGGGTTTGGGGGAGTTGTGCCTATTATGGACTTTGGGAAAAGGGGGGAAGCAGGTTTTGGATACGGAGCAGTCGCTGCACCTTCAGAGCTATTTTCACTATTGTTTGCTATGTTATTATGGGTGAAAATAAATCTGCGGCCTTTTTATGGCAAAAAAAGAAAGCATGTCTCATTCTGAACCTTACTGGAGGGGAAAGGAAGGGGCAAAATGAATGAGCAAGGGTGATGTAAGTTGGCATAACAAATGGACAAATGCCCAGGTTATGTGATTTACTTTTTTCGTTTTCACACGGCCAGTAAGTGCAGGCTTCCGTGCCTTTGAGCGGACCCGTCTCTGGGGTTTAAGGCGTCATTCTTTGTATGTTTTCTTTCTATCCTTGTGACCAGCATATTCTTTTGGGGTCGGCCTCTGTGGGCATTTTTATAAATTGCATCTTTTTACATTTTTGCCAATTTGCTCTGACAGGTGACTGCCGGCATTTTTGCCTTGGAGACCCCTTGAGGTTTAAAAGAAGCTGTGCAACTTTACTGCCCAAGTCTACTTAATGCACCTCTAATGTAGTGCTGAGGACAATTAAACTCGAAGAGACGACTGAGGGCAATTGCATCATCTAATGCAACCAGTGGTTCGCCTACACTGATCACCTGCTATAATTTTTCATTCTTTTCTTGACGTTGATTGGTGTATGTGGACACCGGGGCATTGAACACAAGTTCTCACGATCTAAAACTGTTTTGTGTTGTGCCTATACTTTTATTTTTATTTTCTAGGGCTTTGCGAATGCCAAACTCTACCATTTCATCACCTGTGGGTTCAGTTGTGTTGATTTTCTTCTACATTGTGTTAGGGTAATTCCGGGGCCGGCAGAGCCGCACCTGGGGTCCGCGGACCTCTGGTTCACGGAAGGCCCTAACTCCTTCCCTTGTCCCAAAGAAGTCGAGGTCCACACAAGGAGCAAGTGTTTCTGCAGTTTATTAGCACAAACCACAGGAATCATCTACATGGAGTATTCCAGGAAAAGTCACACATTCTCCGGCTCATAGGCTGGTTTTGTATGCAAATGACTTAACTATTGATGTCACTCAGTAAGTTCCGTCCCTGAACCTAAAGCCTCACAGGATTGGCTCCCTGAGTGGTAGGTCCAGTATGGGGACATATAGTGCACAATATTAGTGGAGGCCGTGGGTCAGGTGGTGTGCTTTGATCAGCCCTAAAAATGGTTACTCTGGAATTGATACATTAGCCCTCCCGGTGATTGGCTAGTGATTCCCGCCACCTGCACCTAGCCCCCAGTGCTCTTATTGGCCAGGCCGCAGGCCCCCAAGCCTGGGACAAACTTCGTTCCCAACCCGCAAGACACCTGGTCATGGATAATGTGTATCAGCAATGTGAGACTATGTGACAGTGAGTAACAATGGTGTTGGTATACTACTACCATGAGAGCCTTCCATTGCCAGCGTATATCGTTGCTGATATGTTGTGATTTGTTGCAAGCTCGGTCTTGGGCGTGAAGCTGCCTGTGCTTTCCCAGCCTACACGTCTTGGCATTACCTCAGCTTTGGCCGAGTCACGTGTAAGGCCACTGTGTGTGAGGCTGAATTACCTCGATTTATTTTGTATTTTGCATAGATAAGTCCATGCTGGGGCCGGTATCACCTACGCTTGGTGGGTGTGGAATGTCGTTTGCAACATTGCGGCCTTGACTGCCAATGCGTCTGCCATGGCGATTCTGTCTGCACAGCATCTCGCTGCTTGGAGGTTCTGTAACATGATCCTGGCCTGCTGGATTTTCCTGAGGCTTACTTTGGCTCTGAATAGGTGTTCTGCATAATGATCGTAGTATAGACATGGTCGGTCAGGTCCCTTGAATGCTCCTGTCCTTCCATAGGGTTAATAGCGAGTAGCATCTGCAAGCATGTGCACAATCTCTTCTGGTGTCTTGCGTTTCTGCGGTGCTGTAGTGGCCTAAGTGACAAAATAATAAACGTGCAGACAGTATGTACATGTTACCGTCTTCTATCTCATAGAACTGTATGCAGGTATTCTTCGTGTAGGTTGGTGTGTGAATGTCCCGAATGTGTAGAGTGCATGTGTGCTTCCTCTCTAATGTATCTATGTCATCATGACGTCTCTAATGACTTACAGCATGGCTTTTGCGATGTTGTATGTCGATCCTGTCCATGTAGTCGTCCCCAGCTCGGTCTTGTCTCTCCTCGCTCACTTTGGGTAGGGTTCGTACCGCCGCTGGGTTGCAAGGTCGGCTGGCCGGCTATCTTTCATGGTGCATGCTGATGGTGGGAGCAGTGGGGACCCGTGCAAACTCATATGATTGGTGGCCGTTTTGTCATGGATACTTCTTCCGGTTGGTGGGTCCATCGGGAGAGAGGGTATGGTCGGGCTTTCCCTCTTCAGTCCCCCCTCTGGTCGACGTGTCAACCACAAAATTATTAATCCTCTTATCTTCTCTTAGATGCCACACCTTTGTGATCCTGGCTAGGTGTCTGTAGTGGTTGACATGATCTTCGAACAACCAATACATGTATACACATCCTCCACCGGGTTTACAGTAAACCCACTTCCCAATGTGTATTTTCAGATTCCTTGGGTTCTCTAATTTCATTGAGGGTGGATACATGTCTGACTCCATTAGCTGTTCACGCAGCCTCTCTCGTTCTCTAAGTATCATGTCCGTCTGCTGTTCACCTTTCACAGGCATGAGCAGTTTCATTCCGATCATCTCCTCGGCTGTCGTTGTTAGGAATCCAGACCGGTCCATCCCTGAGGCTGTACGTGTTCCTTCAACTAGTGTAGTTCAACTAGTGCAGTTCATCATGGCCATTCCCATTTCTCTCCCCGTTTGCCACTTGCAGCTCCCAACTATTCACGAGCAATGATTGCAGCACGTAAAGCTCCGTTGGCTGGGGCCCGTTCTTTCTAACAATGCTGGGGGTTGCCATGGAAACGCTGGCTGCCGTTGCACAGTTGTTCTGGGTCACGTTACCTCCAACGGTATGCCACTCATCGTAGATCGGGTGACAACAATATAAACTCCTCCCCACCCCCGTAAGCGTTGCTTCTGAATCTAATTTATTCAAGCTCCCACGTTCATCGATTCATTGTTGCTTCTTACGATTCTTGACCCATTTCTGCTTTACGGAACTCTGTTGTGCTGCCCCTTCGTTACGTCGCCTGGTTACTCTTGATCTCTCGTTACCCAGACCTCGGAACTCTTCTACGACCTGCCTTGCCTGCTGTTTTGCCTGGATTCAAAGACCTTAGCTCTTGTTTTTGGATTGGCTTGCCTCACGTTTTGCTCTCTCATGCATTGTTGGAACTTTGTCGACTTTGGAACGCTTATTGGACTGCATTTGCTTCACGGCTTCCTATAACTATGAACTTTTGGATTTCCTTACAATCCTTTAATGTGCTTGGACTAGAGACTGCCATACAAGCATCTTATTAGGTGTCCTCGTGCCGGCGGTGTTAGGTTTGTCATTTTGGGACCATTTTCTGGATTGAATTTTAGCTGACTACACTGCTAAGACATTTTGGGATTATCTTGTGCTTCACAGATCCTGCATTCCACCTCCCATGGGTAAGATCTTGTTGAACATTTTAGCTTAAGTTAGGGGAGGAGTTGTTAGGTTCTTCCTTTTTCTAATTGTTATCCTTTCACCTGTAGGATTTCGCCCAGTTGGTTGACCTCTTATTCTGACATAGCGGAAGACATATCACCACTTGTGTTACAATTGGTTCTTATTGAATACCTCTTTGTTGTAACCACAGTGAAAACTGATTGCATGTTTCTCATTGCAGCCAGCTGTCTTCTGGGGAAAATACCATCTATACTCCGCTGTCTTCCTGGGGCGATATTCCATCTTTCAGGCAATCCATCTTCCAAGATAGTCCTTCAGTACTATTGGAAGTTGTATTGTAGGGAAGAATTCTTCGCCTAAACTACAAGGTCAACCGCCCATAGGTCAGGATAGTAAGTCCACGTGAGGGATCTTGCAGTCGTCTTGGATCTTGCCATGCACGCTTCTACCCCCAAATAGGGAGGCCATCCCCAGGATCGGACCTCCTGCCAATATTTTTAGGCCATCCGATAGCCAGGACGGCATCCAGGACCAGAGGTACGAGAACCAGCTTCTGTCTTTTTTGTGCCTCTTCCATTTTAGCGTGCATCTTCGCTAATTGTGATACTGCCTCTGATAACGCCCCGTTATCTTTGTCATTTGCCGGTATGAATGTGCAACAGGAACTTCCAATCTTGGCGCATACTCCTCCTTCCATTGCTGTGAGGAGGTCCAAGACGTATCTATTTTGTAATGCCACCAATCGTATTGCTCGTAGCTCTTCTTTTATTGCATTGAACCCATTCACTGTTGAGTATATGGTCATCATTAGTTCCCATCTGGTAATTTGAAGCCATTTGGCATTGGCGTATGTTTGAAATCCTGGATGTATCAGTGCTGAGAAAAACATGGCAGTTCTGCTGAAGAGCCTGTGCGATGGTGGTACTTCGCCAAGGGCCGTTTCAGACTTTTCCCAGGTAATTTCTGTGTCATTTTACTCTCCTTAGTTTTCCATTATTGGCAGTGATATTACTTGTGAGACCTTCTGCTGGTGATCTTGATCTCTTCTTTCTGCTGTTACCTTCATCCATTTTTGGGAAATCGTCTATTTTAATGTGCTTCGTTGGTACCACCAGTGAAGGTACCTTGACGTGTGCTAGGGAGCATATTCCTCCCCAATTTGGTGGTAGCTTGTCGTATGCTTTTGAACCACAGGCCCAATAGTGGTCAATGAGCACTGCCGTACCTATCCCCATCTCAGCAAGTTTCTTGGTTCTTTTGCACCCCTCATTGGTCCCCACTTCAATGTCCCCGTCATGTTGGTAGCACAAGGCCGGTCTTGTTAGGGGAATTATTGTCAGTGGTCCATCTTCTTTATCCAACCAGGTCAGCAGGCTTGCACTTCTGCCCCACTCCTTAAGGCACTTGTCATTTTCTTCCTGAACCTTGTTCACAGCAGCTTTTGCCAACGTCAATGGTTTGCTCCCCACTATTCAATCTACCTATCCATCCTTTGTATATACTTTTCCATATATCAATATTTATGGTCGTTCCCAGCAGCCCGGTTCTCCGCCTGTCTCTTTTACGTTCCACTTGCAGGGTAAGTAGTCCAATGTTACCTCTTTCGTCTCACTCTTTTCTGGCCCGTCAGTTATATATCGCAGCACTTCAGTGTGTTGCTAGTAATTGTCGAACACGGCTAGTGTTTTTATGAAATTGTCTTCGTAAGGGCATGTCGCCTTGGCTCTCCATCTGAGTGTTGGTGTTTTCCCCTAAAACCTTAGAACTAGAGGAGGACTGGGTTTTTATTTAAGAGAGGCCTAGGACAATGCCCACACACAATGTATTATCAAAAACAGAAGGGTCCTAGCTCCTCTCATCACTGCTCCCTTAGGAGTACAAATTCAACTATTTGGAAACCTTGCTTTTGCACCCCCTCAGTTGCAACAAATTACACTGGCATCCGAGGTTATACAAATATATAAATATTATTATCCTTTATTACAAAATTACATGTTATAAAAATCCATTTAATTTTCTTATCTTAAAAATGGCATACCAACCACAATAATCACAATGTATTCGAGCAGGAACAATCGATCACTAAATGCAAAACTAATGAAAAAAAGAGTGAGAAAGAAGTGCTCCTAAATTTCCATGTGTGCGTGAAAAAACTACTGCCACCAAAACTAAGAAAACATAAGGAAAGCAAAGCAAAGCACAGCGACTACTATTACAAATACTGCTCTATTGTGGTGGTTATTGCACAACTAAAACAATGACATCCAATTTCATGATAGACAGCACAAATAACATAAACAAATATTTATATAAAAAACATTAGCATCCTGGATTGACCCACAGTACAGATGTTTAAGTTGGATCTCCTTGGTAATTAATCATTTTCTATTGCTAATTCTGGATCCAGAGCGACTCTCAATGTCTTAGTATAGCTGCGACATCTTTCTCACAGAAAAAAACCCGACATGTTTCATTCCCATTCTCCTACAGGAGAGTTGTTACCAGGAAATTCTTCAGGGGTGATGTGCTATGAACAACAATTGGCATTACAATCGTTTGCAGACTTCAAAGATTGACCATGCAACTTAGTGCAAATGAGGGGTGGCCGTATTTAGAGGAAAGCTTTTATCTTTGTATAACGCCAACCTACACAGCAGAAAGGGAGAGAAACAAAAAACAACCCAATAAATCAGTCAGATATTGTTTATATAACCACTAATTTTAGTAGTTAGTGGTCCTCCAGGTCTATTAATACCTTGAAGGGTTCACTCGCCGTCAACTGATAAATAGTTGTTGGAGTACAAGAAACGTCTTCGTGTGAAGGAGTAAAATCCCCTGGAAAAAAGTGGGTAGGCAAAACCTCATAAATGGCAAAGTAGTGACAACACGGTATAATCTACTGACAGTTGTAAGATTTTAAAGTTTTTAAAGCATTATGAGAATATTCTGTTAGAGTCAATTCCTAAGACTTAAACCTCTCTAAATCAAGTTTTTTAAAATAAACTAAATTGTATGTTGACAACGCGTGCCTGTTAAAGGAACGCTCTATGACCCCAGAGTGAAATGGCAACGTCCATTGATTAAAGACCAGGCGCATCCTGTCAACTTTTATCCATATTGTATATTCATCTATACATGTATATTGACACTGACATTCTGGTCCTGTTATATTGGAATAGCTAGCGCGATATGATTTGCTTGACATTATGGAACTCGACTGACCTTAAGCTGGGACCGTTAGATCTCAGGTGTCAGTAGTGGCTAGGACGCGAATTAACACCATGCCGGTCTAGTAAAACTCGAAGGTAACAAGACCTCTCCCACACAATTTGCTTAATTCTGTGTTCACCTAAATCAAAGTAAACACACAAGGGAGAAAAGGACGACAAATATTGAGAGAAAGCACAAACAGTGATGTGTGGCGAACCCCCTTTCGTTTTAGTGCGTGCAGAACTCACTTGTAGTTATTCGTATTCCGCTTAAAATCAAGTAGCGTTCTCCTGTCTGAAATAGCCCCTCACGCTGGTTTTAGGTGACCTTTAGACGTTGCTGCGCTACTGAGTAAGAAGGCAGCTGAATACCGGCAAAACGCGGAACGCCCACACAGTGCGGTCATAGAAATCGACGACGGCAAAAATAACAGTATCTGCAAGTAAAAACTGCGGGCCATATTGTAACTGGAAATGGGTTACGCTCGAAAGTGTTAGCCGCATTGCGGGTTTTAGATGGAAACCATTCACTGCTATGTGACATCAGAACTATTGAGTTATTTCAATAATCCGATTCACTTGGTAAACAGCCCGTGCATGATCGTTTCTAAAGCAGGCTGAACAAGTTGTCTAATAGCAACGGGGCGTGGCTTCTGCTGTTGGGGTTCATAAAATCTGAAATAATGATCTCGCTTGTCACAATTTAGATTAGATAGATCTAATAATTAACTCATGTTTGGGGCGTGTCGCTATCAACCACTGAGACATATAGTTATAAGGTGAACAGCTATTTGGCAAAGCAAATATAGAAGGTGGCCCTTGTATAGATACCGAGTAGTGTCCTCGGGCTTCATAAATGTCGTTCACAGTCTATGCCATTCCACTTGTTCATTGAGTCCTTTCTCAACTGAATTACAGAGAAAAATTAAACATTGTTCTTTTTCGAAAAGTCTTTTCTTATTTGATGTTGTATTGTTGCCCTTACCTACTTGTAGCAAGACACTCCATATCAAAGATTCGGGTACATGGTCCATGGCCAAAAAGTGACCGACAAGGGGGGCTTCAACGTTCCTATTCCTGATACAGCTTTTATGTTCAGTGATTCTTACTTTTATTTTCCTTTCCGTCATGCCGACATATATTTTTTGGCAAGGGCACCAGATCGCATATATTACCATCTGTGAATTGCAATTGGTGAATTGTCTTTGCTGCCAAGGTTTTTCAAGCCCCAGGTCTACTTGCGTAGTGCGCTTGGTGTTCGGGCAACAACTGCAGTGTCCACAGGGTACATGTCCAGTGGGTTTGGGTAACCACCAAGACTCAGTTAGAGTCATCTGCGGCAGGTGTATGGATATGTCATTCCTCGTAACCATGTCTTTAATATTTTGGCCTCTTTTGAATGCACACAATGGTCTTGGAATAGGGCATTCTTCTGAGTCAAGAATGTGCCAATTGCGTTTTATAATGGCATTCACTTGGTTGGAAAGCGTGTTGAAAGTGCTAACGAACACTATTTGGTCTTTGTCTTTAGATTTAGTTCGATATTCGAGAAGAGCTTCCCTGTTGTTATTTTTAGCTCGTTTGTGAGCTCTTTTTATGATTTTTGGAGGGTAGCCTCTTGACAGCAACTTAGAACTTAAATCAGTCGCTTCTGCTTCAAAGGTAGTTGTGTTTGAACTATTTGTCTTAAGACGGAGAAATTGACCCACTGGTATATTATTTCTAGTATGGCTCGGATGGCAACTATTGAACTGTAATAAAGAATTGCGATCTGTAGGCTTGTGATACGGTTTGACTTTAAGTGTATTCGTAGTGTCGTCAGACCATATTGTCAGATCCAGAAAATTGATTTCAACAGTGCTCGTGGTAGCTGTAAACTTCAGGAATTGGTTTTTCTCATTAAGCCATGCTCGAAAATCTTCAAAGGATGTCATGTCACCATCCCAAATCATTAGAATGTCATCAATAAAACGCCTCCAAATCTGAAGGTGACTAAGAAATGGGTTTGTGGGATTGTAGATAACGTTTTTTTGAAGAATTCTACAAACCTTCCTCCTAGAACCTTCCTCGTGTCTGGAACCGTGCGAGATACAGGAGGCACTGCGCTGTTCTCGCTGTTACTTCTGTTGCTACGAAGGTCCTTGAGGCACTCATGGCATATGGGATCAATGAGTAGACATACCAGCTGTCCCTTGTTGTGACCTTACCTATTTTTGACATGGGTTTATACCACATGTTGTTTGTTATGTGTGCTGTGCCGGTGAGGTATGTGTCTACTCCATTAACATCAGTACCCACACTGTGCTTACCTCTCCTTACCTTGTCAGCAGTGTTGTCTGTACCATCTGACACAGCTCTCCTTGCAGCTTGGGTAGGGGTAATGTTAGTATTGGGTGTTGCAGAGACATGCAAAGCCATGTAAAGATGCCAAAGGGCAGCAGTTGGCAGCCCAGTCGTCAAGATAAACGACAATGTTATCAAAGCAAGTTTTATTATTACAGCCATTATTTTAGTACTTACACCGCCGTCCAGCGGTTGATGAGACGATAAAGTTGCCCACCTGAAAATCACAATAAACAGTATTATTGTGTTAGTATTTGTACGTATTTTAAGCCCCGTGAACTAAGTAATCATTCAATGCCCAGACAAACATTTCCTCCCAGATCTTACGTATGGATCTATTTCTAAGTGTGGACAAGATGTGGTGAAGTTGTGGGTAGGTTTGCTCTATGTATGCAAGAAAGGAATAGAAATAAATCTGTGGTGGCCATGGTCTGGAATGTAGGGGCCTCCGTATAGCATGGATGTACTGATGCGACAATGCTTCAGGGTAGTCAGTAGAGGGTAACATTTAAATAAAATATCACAGTCTATTTCTAGCATTTATCCAATAACAGTTATCAGATGCAGAACCCTGCATGTGCGGATAAGAAGAATGTTAAGACAGTGTTTACATAGTATAATGATCATTAGGAGCTCATTTTATTTTATTTGGTAAGTTGGCCGCCGTGTAATATATTATGCTGTCCTGAGTTCAATATAGTAGTAGAACAATTGTATAGGGTACCCATAGGATTACTTCAGGGGCTACTGTTCGGGGGAATAGTTAATGTCTAAGGAAAGGGTAAGGGTATTCTTATGCTTGGGAGCTTCTGACCATCGGGTGGCCAGTCCCTTCTTGCTCACTCGTGCTGGGAGATGTATCTAGTCCCCCAGCTATTGAATTGGGGGCGGTATTGGCTGATTGCACAGCGTTCGTCGCTGCAGCATTTACCCCGTTGATCCCTGTAGTATCGCGTTGGGGTGAGGCCGGTGCGTTGTAGGGCTTTATATCGTGGGAATGGTGTCACACTTGTTTACCTGCTAATTTCACAGCTCTATCGGTTGTGGGGCATTAAATAGTGGTCGGACCTGGGCTTGTTCCTGAGCTCAAATAGGGTCATGCGTAGGCAATGGAGTTAATTCTTTTTAGTACTTTGCTGTGTCTTTGCTATGCTCTCTTTCAGGAAACCATTGAGGCATTCACAGATGCCATTGGTTTGTGGGTGGTATGCACACGCAAACTTGTGCTTGATCCCTAATAGGGCTTTAATGTTATGTAACAGTTCATTTGCAAAGTGACGTTCGTTGTCAGACCGCAGTACCTCACAGACACCCCATCTTGGGAATACCTCTCATACCAGGAATCTTGCTGCTCTAAGGGCGTCAGCATGGGAACACGGTCCCGCCTCTACCCACCTAGAAAAGGGCACATTACCACAATCATGTATCGGTTGCCCTGATATACGTTGATCATGTCTTTGTAGTCAATATGGAGGTGTAAAAATGGTCCTTCTGGTCTGGGGATTGTTCCCTGTATTACTCTTAGTGTGTGTCCAGCAGTGAACTGTTGGCACGTCAGGCAGTTGCTGATAAAGTCTGTGACCTGTGCATTTAGGTTAGGGCAAAACCATGATTCTCCAATGTGTGCTTCAATTACCTCCTTCCCTGTGTGTGTGGGAGAATGTAAATTGTGCCAGTGCTATTTTCAATAGTGCTAGTGGCATTACTACTTTTCCAGTGTTGTTTTGTCGCCATAGGGCGTCAGTGAGAGACATTGTACATCTGCGCTTGACCCATAACTCTTTTTCCCCCATTGAAACTGCTGCCTGTAGTTGCATAATCTGAGTTTCTGGTGGGTGGTTGTATCAGTCTTTCATCAGCATCTGTCTCACCCCACCCCTTTCTTTTTGTTTTTCTTTGAGGTCCCACACTTCCCCAAAATATGAGGCATGTTTTGCATGGCAATCTACTGCCTCGTTCTCTTCCGATATTGGATCGCCTCC
The DNA here is from genome assembly GCF_040938575.1 of Ambystoma mexicanum. Taxonomy (NCBI): domain Eukaryota; kingdom Metazoa; phylum Chordata; class Amphibia; order Caudata; family Ambystomatidae; genus Ambystoma; species Ambystoma mexicanum. The sequence goes on along the minus strand of NC_090925.1, from coordinate 1,105,270,859 downwards.
ATTAGTGTGCGCCTGGCACTTTATCAATGCGAGTTCCATCGGGTATGTAACAGCCTCTATTAACTCCCTCAACAGGAGGGCATGCTGTACTGGTGTCCCATCCGCTCTCCTGAATCCCCTTCTTAACCATCTTGCTAAGCCAAAGTGTACTGTTGATGTTACGTAGGCGCTGTCAAGAGTATATTGTAACCCCTTTTCCTTCACATTCCCTGAGGGCCAATATCAGAGCCACTAGATCTGCTGCCTGTGTTGAATATTGGGGGGGTAGTCAAACACTTCTTACTACCTCGCTCGTCCAGTCTTCTCTTAACTTAACCACTACCGCGCCTGTTCTCCTGATTCCATCGCCCTGATCAATTGTCGATGAACCATCAATAAATAGCACCTCTCCCCCCTCAAGTGCATCTTCCTCTACCTTACGTGTTGCTGTATATACTTCCATAGCATTTGTGCTTTCATGGGTATACACCCCTTTTTCGTATTCTTCTGCAGGAAGTGGGCTGGAGTTACATTTTTGCACCTCACTATTTTTAATTCTGGTCTTGACAGCAGTATTTCATATCCTGTTGCCCTCTGTGTTGTCAGTGTTCTTTTTGGCTTGTGTAGGATCGTGAAGAGGGCATGCCCCACGTAAAGTCTGGTGGAGCATCCCATAGTTATTGATGATGCTTTTTCCACAGCGAAGGCTGCAGCAGCCAAATGTTGTTCACAAGGGAAGTGTCCTCTCATTACTGGGTCCAATTGTCCACTGTAGTAAGCAATTGGTTTGTGGCCCATGTTAGGTTTTTGCGTGAGAAGCTGTTAGTATCACTGCCATTGTGTCCATGGGTTGTGCTGAGTTGTCCTGTAGTTGTGTCGGTTGCTGTGCTGTCTGTATATGTTGGGCCATTGGTGCACCCATTTGTTGTTATTGTTGTTGTTGTGCTGGTTGTGGTTGTGTTTGTATTTGTTGTGTTCCTGCCTTCATGACCACCCCATCAGAGTGTGAAAATATAAAGATTCCTTTTTGTAATCTGGTGTCCCCAAAGCCGGGGCTGTAGATATTGCCTCCTTCAGTTCATGGAAGGCATCTGACATTTCCCTTCTCCACCCCAGCTGAGTCCATCCTCTTTGTGCTGCCTTAAAGGAGGTAAGTAGAAGACACATGTAGGTGCTGTAGTCAAAAACCCATGCCCTACAGTAGTTGCAGAGGCCGAGGAATTGCTGCAGTTCCTGTACTGTTTTTGGTTGAGGTGTGTCAAGTATTGCCTGTGCTCTCTTTGGTGCTATGTGCCTGCCATTTTGAGATATCAGCTGATATATGTATAGTACTTCCTTCTGACAATATTGTAATTTTGCCTTGTCTACCTTGTACCCGTTTTCTGCTAAGACAGTGAGCATGTGTACTGAGTCGTTCCGGCACTCTTCCTCTTTGGTGCTACAAATGAGAATGGCATCTACGTACTGTTGGATAGTGCTCTCTGTTTGGATATTGCCTAAGTCCACCTGGATCACTCTGTTAAAGATGAATGGCGATTCACATTATCCTTGGAGGCAATCTAGTGTGCTTCCAGTTTTGATTGCGGTACATGAAACTTGTCAGATCCTGATAATCTGGGTGTCAGGGTATTGAGAACAAGGCATTCTTGAGGTCAATAACGGTGAACCATTCCACCTCAGCTGGGATGCCGCAGAGTATTGTGGCAGGGTTAGCCGCTATGGGGTATTCTGGCTCTACAATGTGCTTGAGGGTTCGTAAATCCTAGATAAAACGCCACAATACCCTATTTGCTTTGCTGATGGGGTACACAGCAGTATTACATGGGGATTCTGATGGTACCAGGATACCTCTGTCTATGAGGGCGCTGATTGTTTCATACATGCCTTCATCTGCTTCTTTTGTCAGGGGGTATTGTCTGACTCTGGGTAAAATCACCCCCTTCTTCAGCTTAATTTTCACTCCCACCTATGCTTTTTATGCATCCAATGTCATAGGGACTTATTGTCCATAGTGTGTTGGATACCTTCGCTAGATCTTCCTCACCGAAGGGAGGTGGTGCTGGGAGGGGCGCCTCTCGTGCCATTGCTACTTTTTGAGCCACCTCTCTGTATGTTATGTGTAACCAGAAATATACACTCATTCCCATCATCATCTCGCTTTTCCCTTTTTCTTGTGAGAATAGCCCGTCATCTGACACCTGATTCTGATAGCGCTATTATCGCCCCCATGCCTTACCCTCGTCATCTAGGGCGTGCACTGCAACCCAGTCTTCTCTTGCCACAATTCCCTCTATATCAATTGATATGAATGCTCCCCCCTTTTTATCTGCTGGTGTCTCTGGCCTAAAGAGGTATTCACCTGGCCTTCTCCAAACCTTTCCTGCTATTCCTGGTAACCATGCAAGTGCCATGTCTGTCCCGTATTGGAACATTTCAGGATCAACCAGCTCCCCCCTCTGTACACTTTTCCCACAATATGTATGTAGTATGTGTTTTGCTGTGAGCATGTGAATACCTGGTGTGGAGCACACTATGCCATTGTCTGTGAAAGACATTGGCATGCTCACTCTGCTCATTATGTCGCGGCCCAATATGTTTACAGGTGCTTGTTTAGAGTAGAGTAAAGGCAAAGATAAGTCATGATAAGGAGATGTTATCAGTAAAGGGAACCACTCCTTGAGCCCCAGAAAATCCTTGAGTGTTCATGGCATCGCCTGACAATGTGTACCATCCCTCCTGTATGCATGACCTAGTGGCCCCAGTGTCAAGAAGAAAGGAACACCTTTTGTCACCTATTGCCACCTTTATGTGAGGTTCCTCCGCGGGGTTAGGTGTTACTGATAGGATGGGACACAACAAGTTTGACTATGGGCTGTCCTATTGTGGGTATAGCAATTGTCCGTTTCCTGTGTAAGGGTTGTGTCCCACTATAGTTACCCCACCCAGCCTAGCTGTTAGTATCACTGCCATTGTGTCCATGGGTTGTGCTGAGTTGTCCTGTAGTTGTGTCGGTTGCTGTGCTGTCTGTATATGTTGGGCCATTGGTGCACCGATTTGTTGTTATTGTTGTTGTTGTGCTGGTTGTGGTTGTGTTTGTATTTGTTGTGTTCCTGGCGTAGGTTGGAATTGTGTCTGTGGCGGATGTATGCTTTGTTGTGGCAGAATTTGTTGTTGGCCTGTTGGTAAGGGGTCTTGCGTATAGTATCCATTGTGTCTGCACTGGTAACCTTGTTTCCCTTGCTCACCCCACCCTTGTTGAATGCCTCTACTCCTACATGTGCAGGAAATGTGACCTAGTTGCCCGCATGTCCAGCACTGGGGTGGTTCTCATGCTTTCCAGGGGAATCCTCCACCTACCTCACCCTGTCCCTGTTGCCCTGGCTGTTTGTGTCCCCTGAACCCTCCTCCCAGGTGATACGATTGTGGTCCACAACCCTGCCCTATCTGGAACCCTCCTCTTCCTCTATAATTGTTCTGATACCCGCCTATTCCCAACTATACTCCTCCCAGTTGTGGTGCGTATTGCTGTATTGAAGTATACTGCTGCTGCTGTTAGGGTTGAGGTTGGGGTTGGGATACTGCTGTCTGCAGCTGTGGGGCTGGGCTTGTTATGAGTGCTCCTTTTAGAGCGTACTTGGATAGCTTCTTTTGGATAGATTTTGCTTCATCTGCCTTCCTATCTTCTATCTTTTGCTTCATCCTTTCCTGCCACAATCTGCAATGGTGCACTGTTGTGAGTTCGCTTCCATCCCCACCATTTTCTTCAGCTGTCTCTGCACCTGTGCCGGTAACCCTTGTATCAAGATGTGATAAAAGATTGCTATTGTTTTATCCCGTGGATCCCTCGTCTCGAGGCACCAAAGTTCTTGGATTTCTCGGGTATAGCTAACGAGCTAATAGGGTCCTCATCGTCACGCATCTTGCGTGACGTAATTGCACCTAAGTCTGATGTGTCGGGATATTGTGTCCAGAGTGCCTGCCACACCGCATGTCTACAGTTTGTGAAAAGGGATCCGTCATGTGTTGTGTTGTGGGTAGTCACTCCCGGGAACCCCGCCCTTTTCCAAATGTCATCCACGGCATCACTCAGTATGGAGACCAGCAAGCCCTTGACGGCACCCACTGCCAGCCTGTGTCCTGCTGTCAATTTTTCCATTTCATATTTCAATTTTCCTGTCCCCAAGGACAATAACCTGCACTTTATATTTTCCTTGTCTGTGTGTTTCCACGGTACATACTGTGGTCTTGTTCATCCCCTTTTCTAAAAGGAGCATCTGTGAATATGCTGCCCTCTCTTCAGGTGTGCGCTGGTATTGTCGCACCTAAATAGGGCCCCTCTCGTCCTCCAAATTTGCCCCAATGTCTGGCATGTCGATAGCTTGTGATCATGGTGTGTCGTCCCATGTCCCAGTGTGTGCACCCCGTGTGCACGAGTGTCACCTATTGTTTATTATTACTGCCCCATCCCTCCTGCTCCCTGGGAGGTCCTGCAGTCTATTAGTGTAGGAGTTTGTGTGGCCACTCCTGCGATTGTGTCCTGGGTTATGTTGTGGCTGCGTTGCCCCTGCCCCTCTCTTCATGTGTTCTACACTCCCATAACATTCCTGTGCCTTTTCGCATTATATAAAGCTTAGTTGGCCTTTTTCTTTCTGCATCACTGTCCTCGCCTTCTCCATCAGTCTCTTCCTCATTGCACAGAATCCGTCTGAGAATGTTAATTTACACGGGAGTGGATAGCGTACCATTACTGTCTCAAGAAAACGTGTTCTCCTCTTACCTTCCCCCCAAGTTGATGAATTCGGTCCCTTTCATATGCACCTTAGACGTATTTGCGTCATCCACTGTGCATCCATTAGGGGCCTGCTTGTCCTGTTGTCCACCCCTGTGCTCATCAACCCGTCTGTTCCTTCACAATTCCTCCCTTACTGCTTCACTAACCCTCTGCAGTGCTCTCTCATCTTCCGTTCTCTGTGTTCGCTCTCTCTCTGCCCTCACCATGTGCAACTCCCTTAATCTTCCCTCCTCGTACTTACATTGTTGGTCTAAGTTGATCTAAGAATATCTTCCTCCTCCAAAATGCCATTTCCCTCTCAGCCTCATCCCCTTCACTCTCGTCCACTTCCATTTTCCTTGCCTCTGCCTGTACCTTGTTCCCTCCACCTGTCGTACTCCTCCCTATCCCCTACACTCGCTCCTTCTCCACCAATGCCAACTGTTCCTTCCTCTACTGCTCCCTTAGCTCCAGCTGTCTCACTAACACATTCCTTTTCTCCTTCAATTCCGCTATTTTCGCTTCTAACTCCGCTTCCCCTTCTTCCCGCAACTGACCTTCCCTTGTTACGTTTCTGATTTTCCTCTGCATCCCTGTCCCAACTCCAACTCCCCAATGGCCTTAGTTGCCCCTTTGACCTCCCTGGTAGTTACCCCTTGTAACTTCAAGAGCACCTGTGCTGCTACCCATTCGTCTGGACCCTTTCCCGCATATTCGTTCTTTGCTTGCCACAACCCGCTTTCGTCGAGACCTGCACTGTCGGCCTATGCCCATGTCCCTTCTTGCAGGGCATTAGGGGCGGCCACCTTTGGAGAATATGGGGGTGATTTGTATGTAGGGTTTGAATAAGCTTCTGCTGCTGTTAATTCTCGAGGCTCCTTAACTTTTCTTAACTAATTCAACATTCAAGTTTTAAGCTCCTGAAACATCCGCCACAGTTAAAATATCTCCATGCGGTTAGCTAATTTATTCCCCTTGTATGTGTTGTGTAAATAGGTCAGTAGTGATTGCAGCACGTCCTTGGAGAAATTGCCGTTAAGCAGCCATGGTATCGTTACCTTTCCATCCGTCCCTTTTGTCCATTGTACACTGTATTTCACTATCCTGTCCTTATAAAGGGGCAATGTCTTACAGAGATGCTGGATGGGGGTCACTAGTGTTCGGGTCCCACTGTATGATTTTCTCCCCTCCCCCGTAGTGCATCCTAGTTCATTTCGTATGTTACCTGACCTCTAATCGAGGGTTCCAACTCTCCGCTATCAGGGCAATGATAAAAAGGTTGTGTGTTATACAGTTCAATTTTACTTTATTAATATCTATGGACCTGTGTGGCCCCACACCTTGTGCAGCATACTCTTGTACTGCCTCGTCTCCACCAGGGTTGCCGCTGTCTGGCACACCCCCTTGATCGTGTGCCGGCGCCTTCCGCACACTGCCGCTCGTCCACCTGCCTCACAATCTCAAAAATGCGCTGCTACCCTTGTACGTGCTAATAACACAGTGTCCTATGCAATGGCCTTTGAGTGACGTTACCAAACCAACAGTTCATAAAACAAAACAACCGGTGCATCCATAAGACAATAACCCCGTCAATTCAATCCCACATTGATAACCCACAATCCCCAGAGTTGTCTTCCCACCTCCCCTGGAGTGGAGTATACATCATCAATTAGTTTCATGATTAAACTGTACCCGCCGCGATGCCTGACTTGTGATATGGGAAACTTAACCAGTTGACCATCTTCCGCAACCTAAGGTAGCTCTAGCTAACTTTTACGGGTATACGACATCTATTCACCAAACTAGAATGTTCAACTCATTGGAAAACCACACCCCTACATGTACGATCACTGTCCAGACCTGTCGGCATGCCAACCCCTGCTTTATTCAGCAGCCAGTTGCCTCGCAACCAGAACGCTTGCTAAACAGAAAAGGGACTACCTCCGCTCCAATCCCTACAACCGCACACGTGCCGAGCAATACCTCTTTACCAACAATCATGACAATGCCACCTTGCCCTTGTTCTTATTTACACATCCCACCCACACAATATTTGGTTGCTGATTGTGTGGACCACACTTACTTTAGTTCTGCGTCTGCCGGCACTGCTCGGCCGCTGACTCTCCGCCCTCGGCTTGGCTCGCCTCGCCTCCTCTGGACCACGTTGGACAACTCGCCAACTGCGGGTGGGGTGATTTTGAAGTCGGCTCCCGGCGACCAATCTCCGGTTGCACAATCCGGTTCTTTCGCAATTCCCACGAGGATCCTGTAGTCCTCCGAGGTCCGGCGGCAGAGGGGGCAGCAACTGGCAGAGCTGATGTCACAAATGATCTTGATGGAACCTCCAACTTGTTAGGGTAATTCCGGGGCCGGCAGAGCCGCACCTAGCGTCCGCGGACCTCCGTTTCATGGAAGGCCCTAACTCCTTCCCTTGTCCCAAAGAAGTCGAGGTCCACACCAGGAGCAAGTGTTTATGCAGTTTATTAGCACAAACCACAGGGATCATCTACATGGAGTTCTCTAGGCAAAGGCACACATTCTCTGGATCGCGGGCCAGTTTTGTAAGCAAATTATGTTACTATTGATGTCACTCAGTACGTTCCGTCCCGAACCTAATGCCACACAGGATTGGCACCCTGAGTGTTAGGTCCAGTAAGGGGACATATAGTGCACAATATTAGTGGAGGCTGCTGGGTCAGGTGGTGTGCTTGGATCAGCCCTTAACATTGTTACTCTGGAAATGATACATTAGGCCTCCCAGTGATTGGCTAGTGATTCCCGCCACCTGCCTCCAGCCCCCAGTGCTCTGATTGGCCAGGCCGCGGGCCCCCAAGCCTGGGACAAACTTTGTTCCCAACCCACAAGACACCTGGTCATGGATAATGTGTATCAGCAATGTGTGACTATGTGACAGTGAGTAACAATGGTGGGGGTGTACTACTACCATGAGAGCGTTCCATTCCCAGTGTATATTATTGCGGATATGTTGCGATTTGTTGGAAGCTCGGTCTTAGGCGCGAAGCTGCCTGTGCTTTCCCAGCCTGCCGGTCTTGGCATTACCTCAGCTTTGACTGAGTCACGTGTGAAGCCACTATGTGTGAGGCTGAATTATCTCTATTTATTTTGTATTTTGCATAAACGAGTTCCTGCTGGGGCCGGTATCACCTTGGCTTGGTGGGTGTGGAATCTCATTTGCAACATCGTGGCCTTGGCTGCCGATGCGTCTGCCATGGCGATTTTGCCTGCACAGCATCTCGCTGCTTGGAGGTTCTGTGAGATGATCCTGGTCTGCTGGATTTTACTGAGGCCTACTCGGGCACTGAATAGGTGTTCTGCATAATGACCGTAGGTCAGAATGAGACATGGTCAGTTAGGTCCCTTGAGTGCTCCTGTCCTTCCATAGGGTTGATAGCAAGTAGCATCTGCAAGCATGTGCACAATCTCTTCTGGCATCTTGTGTTTCTGCGGTGCTGTAACGGCCTAAGTGACAAAATAATAAACGTGCAGACAGTATGTACATTTTACTGTCCTCTATCTCATAGTACTGTACGCAGGTATTCTTCATATAGGTTGTTGTGTGAATGTCCCGAATGTGCAGAGTGCACGTGTGCTTCCTGTCTAATGTATCTATGTCGTCATGACGTCTCTAATGATTTTCGGCATGGCTTTTGCGATGTTGTAGTCGATCCTGTCTGTGTAGTCGTCCCAAGCTCGGTCTTGTCTCTCCTTGCTGACTTTGGGTAGGATTTGTACCGCTGCAGGATTGTAAGGTCGGCTGGCTGGGTATCTTTCGTGGTACATGCTGATGCTGATGGTGGGAGCAGTGGAGACTAGTGCGAACTCATACGGTCGGTGGTCGTTTTGTCGTGGATACTTCTTCCGGTTGGGGGGTCCATCGGGAAGGAGGGTATTGTCGGGGTTTCCCTCTTCAATTGTGATTGGCTAGCTTGTTTTGCTCGTGGTTAATCTGGTTCTACCCCTCCTTTGGGGCAGACTATAGGAACTCTACTGTTTTTACCTATTGGTTCTTAAATCCTGGTCCAGAGCAAGAGCATGCCGAACTTGAGGAGTGCTTTCGATCAGGGTAAAGCTTCAAGTCAATGGGGGGGGGTGACACAAATGCAATCCACATGTTGACAACTAATGGGCACGAGAAGGCCCCGAAGGCAACAGCAACCAAGGAGCTATTTGGGGAAATTATAGATCTAGATATGCCCTCTATTCTGGAGGATCAGGAAAAACAAGAGGCCATAGCTATTACCGGGAGCCTTTGCTCTCCTATTGTCTGATAAAAGAAATCTCCTGTGAGGACTGGCAAGTGAGGTCAGGACCCACACAAAAGGAACAGGATTGGATAACTTGGGGAAAACCTATGGCCAAGGCAACGGGCTAAGGGTATACGCTCTGACTCCATAGCACACGACCAGGGCCAGCATAACCTATCCAAAAAAAACAGAGGAAAGTATGGGGAAGCTTACAGTGACTATTGATACACACAGTACACACAAAGAGAGTGACAGTCTCTTATCTTTGCCCCAGGCCCAAGTTGAGTCCAACAATGAGTATGGTGACACAAATTGCTCTTCTGGGAATGTGGCCCAAATACCAAGGGAAGGATCCACATTGCCTACAAATCAAGAATCCACTTCATCAAGGGGTCCTCTGGGAGTATAGTACCTTCACTAATATCAAACCTGCATATTAGCCATAATCTTGCCCTAAAGACTTTGGCTGAGATGCAAGACAATCTGGGTGGGGTGCTTAGTGGTTAGCAGACTGCATTCAATGAACTAACAAACCGCATGGCGTTTCTGGCAGGATTTGTCAAGGGGATGGCCCCCAAAGCGAGCTAACAGGACAATTTAAGAATTCTCTACTGGAGAATACTCAAAGACTCACAACCCTTGATGCAAAGATGTCTCTAATTCTCAAACCGTTGTCTACGCTGGAGAAAATCCAGCGAGATACCTCCAAAATCTAACCGAGAGAACGATGGTTAAGGATGCAGCAACTTGTACATAACTGGTTGAGGTATCTAGTATAGATGTCTTATAATCTCTGTGATCAGATGGGGTACTCACGGCTCTTCGGTTTTTTATAGATGAGAGGAGGTAAGAGGCGTCCCCCCAGAGGTCCAGAGACCAGATAATCTGTGCTCTGTGCTCCCAGGGGGCCGCCCCCTGGGAAACCCTCTTGGGGAAGAAAACCCAGATCCTGCAGGTCTTGTGTTGGATGGAACTCCCAGTCGTCGTGGCAGGTGAAATGAAGAAGAATTCCCGACTGATGCCAACAGAGGGAATGGTACTGAATTAGCAATCGGAGGCAAAGGTGAGTACTAGGAAAAAGGAGAAAGGGAGACAAAGGAGAAAAAGGAGAGAAAGAGCAGAGGACCGCAAGAATCGGGTAAAGAGGACGGGTAAGTAAAGGCGAGAACGAGTGGAAAGGAAGACGTAGAAAAGCCGCTGGCGGCTGTTAGTAAACGAAGCTGCCGGCCATGGGAGACCGTAGCCGGAGGAAACACAAGCGGAAAATTAGATAAGCCGCGGAGCGGCAAAGGAAGGAGGGAGCGAGGGAGTGCTCCAGGAGGAGAAAAAACTGGCAAGGCAAGTTTTTACGAGCGAGCAGCTACAAAGGAAAGCTGAAGAGCAGAGTAGCAACGCAGTTACCTGAAAGTTCGCGGTGAACAAGTACGAATAATGGTGGAAAGAGAGGAAGGACTAAGGTGGAAGAAAAAGACTAGACCTGCCTTGTTAGTTGATAGAAACAGTATCTAGGAGCCGCCATCTAGGATTCCATTGAGTATATCGTGGTTGATGTAGCTTCCATCTTCTCCATGGGTTTCTAATCCCTCTTGTAACAGTATGCCCTCCCCGTGGGGGGGAAGGTCCGGGTTTCCAGGGATGGCATCGATGGTATCTCTTCACCAATGTAGGTGCATGCACTGCAGATGCTGGTTCCCAAGTTCTGTCTGATGGGCTGTACCCCTTCCAATCTACCAAGTATTGTAGGGTTCCTCGGTGATACCTGGAGTCAGCTATGGCGGAAACCTCATATTCCGGACCTTCTGATGTGTCAATAGGGGGAGGTGATATCTCTCCTTGTCTGCAGAACCTGTCAGATACATGTGACTTTAACTGGGAGACATGGAACACATTGTGTATCCGTGACCAAGAAGGCGGTAGTTGTATCTGATAGGATACTTTTCCTATCTCCTTGAGCACCTGAAAAGGACAAAAAAATTTAGGAGAGAGTTTGGAAGGTATCAATCTTTTGGGGAGATAGCGGGATGAAAGCCAAACTAAATTCCCAGGTTTATATGTGGGTTCTTGAGATCTTCTTTTATCAGCTTGGAATTTGGTTCTTTGTTGAGTGTCTTTCAGGATGGCACGGGCAATGTTATGTCCTGATTGAACGTGTGCCAGCCACTCCTCTACTGAAGGGGAGTTAGTTATTCGAGTGGCTGTGATGGGTAATATTTCAGGATGAAAACCATAGTTACAGTAGAAAGGTGACATCTTGATGGCGGAATGTTGCGCATTGTTGTAAGCTATTTCGGCATATGGTAACATCTCAGTCCAGTTATCCTGTGTAGCGGAAACAAAACATCTGAGGTATTGTTCCAATGTTTGATTTAATCTTTCGGTTTGGCCATTGGCCTGCGGATGGTATCCTGAGGTAAGATTCCGGTGTATGCCTAAGGCTTGGCATAGATTCTTCCAAAAGGTTGAAATATATTGTGGCCCTCTGTCAGAGACAATGTTCTTAGGTAAACCATGTAAGCGGAAAATTGTATGCAGGAAACAGGATGCCATTTGAGATGCCGTAGGAAGCTTCACCATGGGTATGAAATGTGCCATCTTAGTGAAAGAATCAATAGTCACCATAATCGTGGTGTTGCGATTGGAAGGAGGCAACTCCACTATAAAGTCGGTCGAAATCCTTTCCCAAGGTTGACTAGGAAGGGGAGGTTGCACTAACTTTCCAATTGGAAGTCTTCTTGGTACCTTTTCTTGAAGACAAATGGAACATGCAGTGACATAGTCTCTGACGTCTAAGGCAACAGATGGCCACCAGAAGTGGCGGTTGACCAATTCGAGGGTGTTGGCAATTCCCCTATGTCCTGCAGTCTTATGGTCATGACACATGTACAATACTTGTTTCCTGAGATTTTCGGTAGGCACATATATCTGTGTATTGTGGTAGAACAAGCCTTGTTCTTCCTGGAGTTGGTATTCTTTTGTGTCTATATCATTGACTTCAGAGAGCTGTTTGCGAATGTCCTGAAGAAAAGAGGATATCAAAAAGATGAATGTAGCTTGAGGCAATATCTTCTGCTGAATGCAAGGTTCTTCTGTCTGTAGACTTCGTGATAAGGCGTCCGCCAATCGATTGTTAGTTCCAGATATGTGAGTGATTCTGAAGTCAAAGGAAGAAAAGAAATAGGCCCAGCGGGCTTGACGACTGTTTTGACATTCATAATTTTGTAGTACTTTCAGGTTGCTATGGTCAGTTCTGATGGTGATGGGATGTCTTGTTCCTATCAGCAAATGTCTCCATTCTTGGCATGCTTTCTTTATGGCGAGTAGTTCTTTTTCAAGGACAGTATAGTTTTGTTCCGAAGGAAGTAAAGTCTTGGACATGTAGGCTATAGGGTGTTCAACGCCAGACAGGGATGCTTGTTTTAACACACCTCCAATGGCAGAATGCGAGGCGTCAGTTTCGAGAATGAAAGGTCTTGTTTGATCTGGTAATCTAAGGATAGGTCCAGTGGAAAAGGCCGTCTTGAGGTTATCAAAGGCTTGTTGTGCTTCGGTAGTCCATGCATACCTTTTTCCTTTTTGGAGAAGAGATGTCAAAGGTTTGATGGTTTTTGAGAAGTTAGGGATAAATCTTCGGTAAAAGTTTGAGAATCCCAAAAACCTTTGGACCTCCTTTACCCCTTGGGGAGCCTTCCATTGCTGTATGGCTGCTACTTTTCGAGGATCCATGGAAGCCCCTTCGGCAGAAAGGATAAAGCCCAAATATGGGATATTCGTCTGGTGAAATGAGCATTTCTCCAATTTTGCAAACAAGTGGTTGTCTTGGAGACGGTGGAGGACTTCGGAAACATGAATCATGTGTTCTTGTAGATTTTTTGAGAATATCAATATGTCGTCCAAATAGACGATTAATGAATGGAGGAGTAGATCTGAGAACAAATGATCAACGAACCTCTGAAATACAGAAGGAGCGTTAGCCAATCCAAATGGCATCACCCGATACTCGTAGTGACCGAATGGTGTGCGGAAAGCGGTTTTCCACTCGTCTCCGCTCTTTATCCGAATCAAATGATATGCACCACGTAAGTCTAATTTTGAAAAGATTGAGGCACCTCTGACTGCTTCTAGAATGTCTTGAATAAGAGGCAGGGGGTATCTGTCTCTATAGGTAACTTTGTTTAATCCCCTGTAGTCAATACAGGGTCGGAGTTCTTTACAATCCTTCTTAGGAATAAAGAATAATGAAGCTCCAGCTGGGCTCTTGGATTCGGTAATCAAGCCGTTACGTACATTGGTTTGTAGATATTCTCGTAAGGCTTCCTTCTCTGGGTTAGAAAGGGTATACATTCTTCCAAAAGGGATCTGTGCATCTGGCAATAGATCAATTGCGCAGTCGTCTCTTCTGTGGGGAGGCAACTCCTTGAATTCCTCATTGGAAAACACTTTATGGTATTTATGATAGATCTCCGGAAGCAGGTTTAGATTCAATACTACAGACGAGGAATTCTGCAGCGGCAATTGAGTTTGGGAGATGTGTACACCATTGTCAGAGTTAGGTAAGCACGTAGCAGTGCAGTATTCAGATCCTAAAAACATAGTTCCGGCCTTCCAGTTTATGTAGGGGTTATGTTTAGACAACCAAGGCATTCCTAGGATAATAGGATAATGAGCAGCTTTGATAAGGTCAAAGATCACCTCTTCTTTATGTGTATTTATTTTCATGGTAAGGACAGATGTGTTTTCTTTTATGAAGCCAGAGGATAATGGTTCTCCATCAACTCCTTCGACAGGTATAGCGGTGGTCTTAGTTAGATGAGGAATCTTATGTTTGTATGCCCAATCAATGTCCATTAAAAGATCCGTTGCTCCACAGTCCACCAGAGCCGGTACCCTTTCGATCACAGAGTCTTGAAATTGAATGGTTAATGGTACCACTACCATTTGAAGGGCGTTTGTGACGCAGTTGAGGGAACTTTTCAAAATGGACCCATTCACAGTTCCCTTTATGAACGGGTGGCGGCGTTTCCCGATCGCCGTGGAGGTATCAGGTTACAGTCCTTAAGTACATGTTTGTTGGAACCGCAGTACATGCACAATCCCTGAGTACGTCTCCTGTTCCTTTCCTCAATGGTGAGAGGGCCTCGGGTGGTGCCTACTTGCATAGGTTCATCTTCGGCTACTCGGGATGTCTTAACTGTTTCACTTTTAAAAGAAGTTGGTATCCCTTTTTCCTTTCCTTTCCTTCTTTCCCAATTTCGTTCTTGGATGCGATAATCCATTTGGAGGACAAGGGTGATCATCTCTGCAAGATTATGTGGGCGGGGAACACGAGATAATTCGTCCTTTAATTCTTCATTGACATTCCTTCTGAATATGGTCAAAAGGGCATCATCGGACCATGCAGTCTCAGTGGCCAAGTGTTTAAATTGGGTTATAAAAGTCATTAATTCCATGGTTCCTTGCTTTAAATCAAGAAGGTTTTCCTGGGCTGTAACCACTAACTCTCTGCGACCAAACATGGCCTGTAGACTATTAAGGAACCCAGCCAAGTTGTCTAAGAGTTGGTTATTAGTGGTCACTAAAGGAGTAGCCCAGGCCAAAGCACTGCCCGAGAGGTTAGTTATGATGAAACTAACCTTGGACCGATCAGTAGGGAAGAACATTGGTTTGAGCGTAAACTGTACAATACATGAATCTATGAATTCTTTAAGCTTCCTAGGGTTACCTTCGTACTTCCCCATAGGAAGTGGTCCGGGCGGTAATTCAGTCCTGGAGTGTACCATTTGGCGAAGCAGGGTGTTTTCGTTTCGTAATCCCTGTACTTCAGTATTCAAGGCTTGCACGGCATCCATCAGCTGCTGGACTTGTTGTTCCATGCTTCCTTTCTATTCCAAATATCTTTTGGCGTTGCTATCTCTTATAATCTCTGTGATCAGATGGGGTACTCACGGCTCTTCGGTTTTTTATAGATGAGAGGAGGTAAGAGGCGTCCCCCCAGAGGTCCAGAGACCCGATAATCTGTGCTCTGTGCTCCCAGGGGGCCGCCCCCTGGGAAACCCTCTTGGGGAAGAAAACCCAGATCCTGCAGGTCTTGTGTTGGATGGAACTCCCAGTCGTCGTGGCAGGTGAAATGAAGAAGAATTCCCGACTGATGCCAACAGAGGGAATGGTACTGAATTAGCAATCGGAGGCAAAGGTGAGTACCAGGAAAAAGGAGAAAGGGAGACAAAGGAGAAAAAGGAGAGAAAGAGCAGAGGACCGCAAGAATCGGGTAAAGAGGACGGGTAAGTAAAGGCGAGAACGAGTGGAAAGGAAGACGTAGAAAAGCCGCTGGCGGCTGTTAGTAAACGAAGCTGCCGGCCATGGGAGACCGTAGCCGGAGGAAACACAAGCGGAAAATTAGATAAGCCGCGGAGCGGCAAAGGAAGGAGGGAGCGAGGGAGTGCTCCAGGAGGAGAAAAAACTGGCAAGGCAAGTTTTTACGAGCGAGCAGCTACAAAGGAAAGCTGAAGAGCAGAGTAGCAACGCAGTTACCTGAAAGTTCGCGGTGAACAAGTACGAATAATGGTGGAAAGAGAGGAAGGACTAAGGTGGAAGAAAAAGACTAGACCTGCCTTGTTAGTTGATAGAAACAGTATCTAGGAGCCGCCATCTAGGATTCCATTGAGTATATCGTGGTTGATGTAGCTTCCATCTTCTCCATGGGTTTCTAATCCCTCTTGTAACAAGATGTTCTGAATGATACAGAGCTTTCAGGTACACCTGATAGTACTTTGGCACTTGTGGAGGCAGGGGCTTGCTTGGAAAAATCACAGGCCATAATCCATCCATGTGGATCATCGCGAGATGCACCTGACTTAACAACTAACCACGAAAACGCTGAAGATCCACATAGTAGACAGCTGACCGCAAGGGGTAAGAAATGCAAAAGCAAAACAAACCACCTAAAAAAAGCTAAAAGCATGCGGGCCGTTAAGATGTAAGCTCATAATTCTAATCTACAAGGTATACGTCAAATATCAGGGACAGACAAACTGATTGACTTAGATCCGCAAGAGGATCAAGAGGCAGAGACTGTACTTAGGACCTCTGCAAGGATTCCGGATGCAATCAAGAAAACATCGGCTATACCTATGCTGCCATGCATATCAGACAGAATGTTTTGACTGATGCCCCTGACAAAAATCTAGCATTGACTTCGGGCTCGGCAATGGGGAGAGAACAGAACGTAGCATTAGGTCGATCAGCAAAGGACCATGCTGTGGGCTCTTTTGATCGTTTTCAAACAAAGCAAGCTAAGATCACCTCTTTTGGTAAGATCATGACTACAACCCATGCTTGTGTGACAACTGGTCCACAGACCTCTGTGAATTTGACAGCCTCCGGCGGCTACGGGACTGCTGTGAAACAGGGGGACCCTACACCTGTATCATTACCGAATACTCCAAGAAGTGACAACATATATAAAAACTTTGAGGAGATGTCAGCTAGACATGTGTTGCAAATAGCTATACCAGCTCGGGAGGCTGATTCCGTGGAATCTGTAAAATCCGTATCTGAAACAGCGAAGGGGGAGTCGAATTGATGTGCTTCACATATTTTAGGCTGGGTTGCAAAGAATCCATCTGACAACCAAATGAGGTTAAATAGATCTAGAGTACTGGCAATCTTTCCAAAGATCCCGCTTTTGAGGTCTACTACAACAGACGATATTGACGGTATTTCATTGCCTATTGTGAATAATCAGTGCATGGTTAGCTACTTTCACTTGGAAATAGTGGCACATATGGTCTGGGAATAGAGGGAGAATCTCCCATTCCTGGGCTATGAATTTATGGGATTGAAAAGTTTGGATGATTCTAAAATAATCTTGGGCTTCAAAGCAATAGAATCCCAGACAAAATAAGAAACTAGGGCCTCTATCAACAATGTTCCGAGGGGGCCCAGGGATGTGATGTCATTAATTGCAACCCTTTTACCCTTTTTGGAAATGGCCAGGATTGGTCATGGGTACAACCTGCCTTCAAAACCTTTGAAAACATCAGGCAAGGCACGGGTCAACCCTGACAACATTAAGGTTGTGCCGATTTCCTGGTATGTGTGTGGGGGTACCAATCTATTCAAATTTATCAACAAACCTATTGACGAGTGATTGCTGCACATTTACATGTTCGAGGAAACCATGCCCACAACTCCTTTTGAACTCCAGGGCTTCTGTACTATTACTAGCCCAGCAGTAAAAGCGGCACTGGGACGACCTAGAGGAGGCCTGGCACTGGCTATAGATCATAATCTTGGGATTAAATGGGAACTGATCTGTCGGAACGAATGGTTGCTGGCGATCAAGCTAGTTTTGGGCCTGGGACAACCACCTCTACTTTTAGCCAATATGTATTGGAATTCGCTGAGTTTCATTTGTGAGAATATAGGATTCCCTGATTGACATCTTCCAAGCATGGTTTGAGGACGGTAATGAGAACAGAATAATCCTATGGGCTGATTTTAATTCCTATTGTACACAGGGTTCTCTTTGGAAAACTGCCAAAGCTACTCCCTCTTCTCTGCACTGCAGCGTAGATCTGGGCATGTGTTGGGATTGCTTTCTTGGTGAATGGAATATGTCTTTCTTGGACTGTTGTCCATCTTGCAATTGTCCCCTGTACACCTGGAAAAGAGGAGATAGAACGTCTAGGATCGACTATTTCTATATCTCAAACGATCTAAGGCCTGAATGTGCTTACTTGAATCGTGTTAACCCTGATTTGGGCGACCACTTACGCCAATCTTTTTGCCTGACTCTTTCCTTCCCTATCTTTGACCTCAGACCTGATCTTGTAGGTGTAACTGAGGCTATTCCTTAACTGGACTAGAAAGACGGCGGACAAACTGAGTCAGCTATTGACCAATTCTTTGTCAAATTTGAGCGCAAACTCCCATTATTTGGGAGTGAGTGGTGACTATTCTAATATACCGCACCAAACTATTATGGCCTGTGTTAAAAGAGTTAGTCGTGAACACTCCGCTGCTCTTGGCGTGAATGAGATATCTCCCAGGTAGCAGAATCTTGCAGTCTAAGAGCCTTTAACGCAAGAAATTGGCTGTGCTAAAAAAGCAGTGCCTATGTATGGTAGACTACTTAGTTGCTAAGAATTTATTTTTACCAAATGCACAAAAATGTGGTCAAATCCCTTAGGATCGAATCCTATCTACGTACCCACCAGTCCATGCTTTATCAACTTTGCAATGGCAGGGAATATACATTTTGGGCCACTGTTAATCAGACTCTAGGTCTAAAGGGCAAGGACACCGAGTCCCCTAGAGAGGAACAATCCTGGGTTGACTACTATAAGAAGAAATATTCTTTGCCGGAAAGCTGTCAAGAGTCTCATGTCCTTGACCTGGGCCCCGTTGGTGCTAGTTCTTGCCCTTGGGATACAGACGATATTATTTGGGCCATTGGGAGACTTAAACCATCTCGTGCTCCAGCCCAGATGGTGTTCCGCTGTTTGTTTTGAAAGAAGATCCGCAGATCTGGTCAGAGCTTCTGAAACCTATGTTTGATCAAATCGACCTGATCCACGTTATTCCTGTTTCCTGGGCTGAATCTATTAATATCCCCATCTTTAAAAAGGACGATGCTCGGGACCCTAATAACTACAGGCCAATCGCCATAATCGATGCCACTACTAGAGTCTTCGCCATACTGCTCTTGAGGGACCTCAACTAGGTTGTTAAATTATCTAAACTCCTCAGCAGATTCCATGTAGGGTTCAGGCAGGATTTGGTAACCTCCCTTAATACTATTATGGCCCACTTATGACATCACATCTATCATTCACAAGTAGGGGAAGTACAGATGGCTTCTTTGGGTATGTCAAGTGTCTTTGATTGTGTTGTTAGATCTAGGTTGTGGTCTTAACGTCTGGGCATGACCATTCCGAGAAAGTTGGTACAGCTACTTGCTCTTCTCCATACTAATACATCACTGAGAATACGCTTGATCAAAGAGGGATCCTTGTCGAGAGTTGTAAAATCGCGTGTAGGCCTGAAACAGGGATGTAACTTGACCAATACTTTTCAATTTGTATGTAAGTGACGTGGAGGGTCTGTGGCAGGGGCCCTCTATCTCATCGGCATGGCTGGGCAATATCATTTTATACTGGTTAGCCTTTGCCGACAACTTCATACTCTGATAGAACTCTTAGGGGAATTACAATGTAAGATTAATCTTTTCTTTGACTATGCAATAGTTAATAATCTGTCCCTGAATGCCTCAAAATCTAAGGTGTTTGTTTTCTCGAAGGGCACTAAACTCAAAGCTAGGCACTCGGGACCCGAACGAGTAGAATAGGTACTCTCAGTGACATATCTGGGTTACAACCTCACCTATAAGGCTACTGTGGAAGTGTGGAAAACTATCCTCTTCGCTAAAGTGAAAAAACTGGCCACCCAAATGAAATGCCTGTTGTCTAGACGACTGTGTAAATTCTCTATTCTACCTATACCTCTCTTTTATTTCGCTAAAATAGAACCTGTGATCCTCTATGGCCTAGATGTGTGTCATCACGATCTGGGCAACTTGCTTAAAATCATACAAAGCAAGTTGTGGAAGGAGGTCCTGGGCCTATCTTTGGCAATACCTAACGCAGTTATTAGACACAAACTGTGCTTATCCTCTCTGAAGGCCTGTTGTGTGTGGAAATAACACTCGACAGTCAAGAAAATCCTCAAAACCCTCTTGAGAACTCACTCTATGAGGATATAAATAGTCATGAAGGATGAATCCGTCATCTCATTTAATTCCATCAGATTGAGGATGCACAGTATATTATGTTTAATTGGGGTGTCGGAGCTAGACCTAATAAAGCGACCAGTAGTCGTCAAAAAGTGTCTTTTTAGGGCAGATTGGGCTGAGACAATTGACAGCATTGGAATGTATGTCACTTGCGCTGATTTATCACATTTTACTCATTCCGGAGAATGTATTCCCCAGTACTTGCAATGCTTTCCCTGTGATAAGATACATGTGAACTAAATGCGCTTTAAGTTGAATCAGTTCCATTCAAGGGAAAGGACTAAGCACTGGAAGGACTTTCTTTCCAGCACACATCTTCTTCTAAATTGCAGATTCTGTGGCAATACAGACAGAGTAGAAACACTGGGTCATTGCATGTCGACACTTTGTCACTACAAGGTCGTCCTGTTTTAAGGGTAAAAGTGGGGACAACTCTGAAGCGTTAATGAACTTGTTTTGGTGCAGACTCCTGTGGGAGACAAATATTGCTTTCATTTTAGCTTTGAATAACTTCTTGAATATTATTTTAGATGAATTGAAAGCTAATGTATGATTTTAGGTTCAATTATTATGAATTGTATGCAATTTGCCTCTTTTTTTGTTTTGCCAATTTTTTGTTTTTTATATTATGTCGTGTTATGTTGTTTAAGTTTTCCTGTAAACCCCACATGCAACAATAAGAAAATAGGGAGTAACCTGCCAAAGCTAGCGGTTGGGATTTTAGGGAGAGGAGCTCTAGGCAGAGCAGTTGGCCGCCCTCCTATCTTGCCAAGCTCCTCTGAGCCACATCCAGTACTGTGGGAGGTACTAAACTCGCTTTCCAGGTCCCTTGTTCCTTTGCTGTGGGAACCCGAGGATTCCATAGAGAGAAATCACCTCAAGGAGCTGGCAGTGCTGATCCTGGAGAAAGGCAACCGATAGAAGTCCAGAAAGACCAGTTCACAGAAGAGAATTAGAAAGAAAGGGGAGATGTCCCTGTGAAACCAATGCACTCGAAGATTTGCCAAAGAACCCACAAGAAGGCACGTCCTTAATCCAGAGACTTTGTTGAAAGACCTTGTCTTGCTACAAAACCTTTCCTTTGGGAGGGAATCCACAGAACCACTGAGGCTGGAATGAAGCCATTTTTTGAAAGTTTAGTTTCCAAGAAGTTTTAAAAAGTCAAAGCCATTGAGCCAGTCCTGACGTGTCATTGCCTTAATTCCTACAATGGTTGTCGTTTTGTCCCACACTGTAAAAGCTCCTTAGCAAAACGCTTTAAACTTACATTTGCGTTGTTTACCTGGTCATGTGACGTTACTACTATGACGATCTGACAGTGTTTCAACAGTATTTGTGTCAACATTCGCCATTTTGGAATGAAACCCTTCTCCTACTTACATTGTCCTTTTTTCTGATCTCGAAAATGAGAGAGAAATTACAACCCAGGCACTCAAGTCTCGGCCTAAGAAAAACACTTAAAATCCATAATTGTATTAATGCCGAAGGGGCTCATTGAGGACAATTCGTAAATCTAGAAGCAATCCTGTTGTTTGGGCTCTCTTTGTGCCGCTTGACCCCAGTGACCTATCAGGTTTGGGATGGATAAGGGCATTGTGGGGGAAGGTTGGAAGGAAGAGCAGTTTGGAAGTGGGATGTGAGTGAGTTTTCTTTCCACTTATAACAGTTCCTCTCACATAGCTTGCAGCAAAGCTCTGCTAACTGTTTGCTGGCCAAGATGTGCTGATAACTTGGATACTGAGAACCCTTTGAGATGCTGCCGCAGTATTTAAATACATGTCCTCAGAGTGGTCATTCAGAGTACATCAAATGAAGCAAATGAGTCCTGACTGCTAGCACCCAGATACACGCTTCAGAGTGGCATGATTGAGTGGGAAGTGTGCTAGAGATGTAAACGCCAGCAAACACTCCTGTCACACTTGCTCTGGTGGTCCCATGGAAACCTTGCACCAGGTTGCTTGCAGAATGAATCTAATTCTAGACTCTTGACCTTCTTCTGAAATGGTCAAAGTCTTTTCTTTGCAGTAAATCTGGTCTAGACTTTCAAGCCTGTCCCCAATGTATTTGATTCTTAGGAACACGTCGGTTGCTAAGAAAATGTTCCGCAGTTTATGGATAGCCACCTGTCTCCAGGGATCAGTGGCTGGATAGCTGAGCTCCTTGGCTTTCCACCATTAAGAAAGCAAGACTCCGGTACAGGATGGATGCTGACAATTTTCACCAGATCTGCACCCCTAAACTTGATTTATATGGCACATTGCATGGTGCTGGTGGTGTCATTTTAATATTTACCCCTTACACCCCACACCTTTTCCAGTAAGCATGAGTCTTCATGACTGTCTGACTTTTGAATTTGATTTGCTATTTAATATTCAGGACAAATTACTGAATCGTGTGGCTTATTGCGTTACATATCTTAAGCCTCTTCATGCAAATAAAAATGTTATTTGATATATTTATTCATATTACCTCAATGTAAGACCTCAATGCAGAAAGGTATGTGTAGCTTTTGTGTGGCACAGAGATCTTTGCAGTGAATGCATTAGTCTCCTTCCTGGGCTAATTTACCTGCCATACTACCAGAAACAGAGAACCAATTGGCAGCAGAGACTCCCTTCACCTTACTGAAGTTTTGGAAATAATGAGAGCGGTTCTGTTTCCCCAGCCCCTTCACTTGACCATTTCTAGTATGGACTTTGTGTTCTGAAAGCCTGGTAGGTACGGATCCCCCGCTATGCGTTTCTGGCCTTGGCCCTGAGGATCTGATCGCTAGTGCGATGGACAAGACTGACATGGGATCCGATTGGTAACACTCACAACACATATGCTACTGTTTCACCTCCGGCCGGTTGTGGTGTCTCTCGGTAATGCAGCTCAGTCTGTTGGGTTGCTCCTCCGGGGATGGGTGTGCAACATGCAAGTTATGGGTTAAGATCACAGAAGTGCAAATTGCCACCATAAGGAGAGACGTTAGTTAACGCCTTGACCTTCCCTATTGCTTCCTGCTTTTTTGGCCTGGTGATAATTTGGTGTCTTTTAAAAAAATATACAGTATCAATAGCTTAATGCAAACAACCAACATTTGCTTTTGACAGGCCCCATACCAATGACCGCCTCTATGCTATGTATGACAACACCCAGGACTGACTAAGAGAAACTCCTACAAGAACAAGAGAGACGACGCTGCGTGGAATAGAACATAAGTGAAAACCCCATGAGCATAGAAATTAGCGTACATGCCCAACACTACCAACAATCTTACACACTCAGAAAGGGCCTAGGATAAGGGCGTAGCTCACAAGTAAATGAATCCAAAAACTAGGTTACAGCAAAGACAATCTGGGATAAAAAGGCTGACCGATCACAAAGATGGAAACACGAAAGTAGCTAACTTAGCAAACGACAGAGATGAGACAGCTGAAACTTAATCACCGGAATGGAAACGACCTTCTTTAAATCATGAATGAGACGCAATAGAAATATGCATCTCTCCTAACGAGGATACTAACCTACCCCCAAAAAAATATATACTAAAAACCTCACCACTCTTCGCACACCTCTCACACTCTAACCAAGCACAACCACACCCTTAAAGCCGCAGCAAACCACACGCACTTCACGACACCGCAACAACAACCACACTGCTGCTGTGAACATCTCCTATAAAATCTTGGGGTGATTATGTCTGACAATCTGTTCATGGCCGCTCAGGTATCAGCGTTATGCCAGACTGGGCATTTTCAGTTGAACATTTTAAGAAAGGTGCTCCACCTGATTCCTGCAACGCTACGTCCCCGAATGGTGGCTGCTATGATTCTGAGCAGGATGGACTAATGTAATTCCCTATATCTTGCGCAGCCTAAGGGGCTGGTAGGCCGACTACAACATCTTCAGAATCTGGCGGCCCGGGTGGCAACAGGCACCCCCTATGGGGTACAATTTCTCCTGTCCTGCGTTCCTTTCACTCGCTCCCAGTAGCCCAGTGCATCCAATTTAAAGCACTATGTATTGTTCACCAGGCTCTTTTTGGTCAGGGAGCTAAGTATCTGTGCGCTAATTTTGTGTGCCATGTCCCGAACCGCCCTCTGCGGTCAGATGCTGCTGGCATGCTCTGCGTGCCTCTTTTTGCCGGTTGGGGGGTCGGGCTTTCTCAATTGCAGCAGCGCAGTTGTGGAATACCCTCCCACTACCAATGAAGTTGCTGGCTAATCATCTGCTCTTTTGGAAAGCTTTAAAAACCTATCTATTCTGATTTCTCAGCATTCTGGCTTTAGTGTGTTTGTTCTGTCTATGGCTGTCCGCCTCTCCAGCACCATGATACCTACGGGCGACCGTGCGCTCTACAAGCGACCATAACATAACATAATCACACAGACCGCCAAACAACAGCACACGACAGACTCGGAACCGAATAACACACCAATATACTTGGCGAACAGTGTTAACTGAACTGAAGCTGCCAACAGAACTTCACAGCTCCCTTGCTCTTCTCCAAACTTTGTCTTACTAACACGCCTAACCTTCCCCCCTTTGTTTCAGATCCGCCATAGCGCCAGGGGCCCACTCCGGTGGTGATAGTGCGCGGTACAAATATCCTTTAACATTAACATATGATAGCAGGCCTTCAGGGTGCTGTCACTTTCTGAGCAGCCTGGGCAGCAACAGTGTACATGCTCTGTTTGAAGAGTAAACACCTTCTGTCACAAAGGACAGTGTTCTGTGTGCGCTCTTTAATTGTTTGATACAAGACGGGAAGCGCCGCCTGGACGAACTGTAATTTTCTGTATCGGTGGTGGTGTACAAAGCTCAACTGATTGCTTTCCTGATCCAGTCAGCTTTAAAATTGCTCTGGTTTTGCCCTCGCGTTCACCCTGCACTGGTTGAAATGGGAATTGATTCAGATCTGTCTGGGAAACAGCATTCTCCCTCCAAAACCACTTATTATTTGCCAGCGTCGCGGCGCTCCCGTCCCGTAGGTTATTACGGCACTTAAAAAACATTGAAAATTAAATGGAATGATGAAGAAAGCAGGCGCAGTCAATTGTGACGGAATAGTAGGAAATCATACTGTCAGCCTTTGGGGGGTGGGAGGGGTGAGGGCAAGGCTGGTGTTCAGGAGATTGGGGTTCTCTCACCCTATCCCCCTCCAGCCCTGGATGCGAGCCCTTGGCATGCTGACCAATGATATGGCAGCTTGAATCCTAGGTGCGGAGGCTTGTATAGCCCTTGTTTAACAACAAACCAGCCCCAGGGACTATTACCGATCAGGTGACTGTCAACAGGGAACTAGAATATGGAACAACAAGCAGACTTCGGGGTTTTCAATAACTAGGGAAATGGGGATGATCTAAACTGGTGCCCCACACGTGTGGCCAGTGTACATCAAAATCTCTCCTTCTGAATCAACAGATTTCTTTATTATTTTCATAATTTCGATTTATATTTGTAAGGTAAGGATGGATCACAATCATGACTGCTTTGCAAAATACCTGAGCACATTATCCACAATAATAGCCCTTCATATGTATCTATCAATGTATGGATGTGTGTGGACATTTACACAGTTCACGGGGTGTGGGATGTGGTGCTAGAATGCATGGTGGGCTAAACAAACACGTAGTGATACACACATAGGCAGGCTGAAATGGAAAATTGGTTTCAATTGTTGTCTGAGTTCATTTGCTGGTTTTGCGGTGACCTCCCAAGCATCGTAAATTAGGTGACCACCTGAGGTTTGATCCTTTTATTATTTTTAATAAAGTGAACATTTTCTGATTATAACAGCCTGTATCTTGTCCCGGATTGAGGTGTGTGATTCCTGTAGCGGTGGTGGTTAACTCTGTGCCATTTCTCCATAGTACACAAACTACTATGAAAGACATTACATTTTAAATAGAGATCCTTGCAAATGGAGTCTTATCTGGGATGAGAAAGTTATATCACTGATGTCAGCACATGAAAGCCTTGTGGAACATAGATTGTGCCCAAGATCACAGATATGTGCAAAGTTGCATTGTTTTCTTGAATTATGTGCTCGCAGGCGAATAATCTCGCAAAGGTTACAGGTTGTTTGTAAAATGACAGATACAGGTGAATTGAGAATTGTGGTGTGTGTTTTCCGAATTGTAGTTTGATAAAATATTGATTTATTAGGAAGTGAGCAATATAATTCAGATGGAAAGTTTGTTCGATTATCAATTATTGACCAGTAGTCATTTATTTTGATTAATTATATTATTTTATTTTGGTTCATATAGCACAACCCTGCCATTTTCATGGTCGCCAGGTGCTCTGGTGAGCCTGAAAGAGACGTGAATGGGTTAAGTTAGTGGGGAGGGAGGGAACATGCAAGATATCTTTGCTGTTATGTTGATGTGTGCAGATCATAAGTATTCTGAGCTCTGAATGGAGTCTGTTTCTGTTTCTAGGTGTCATGTGATGAGAGCACAGAGGCATTTGTGTCAAGATGGGAGCATTCAGGTCCCGTGGGGCTAGAATGCATTGGCCGGAACTGTGATGTGTAAGTTGATAGCGAGGTGTAGCATTCTCTTGTTTGATGTCTGTTGAGATAGTTATCCTAGTGCCTTGAAGTGGCTGTGATTCACGTGTGGTGCCTTTTACATTTTCTAAAAACAGATAGATATTATTCAATTGTAATGTGTGAGTGCCTAAGTTGATATGTGTATCGTGTGTTTGAGTATAGAGTTTGAGAATGTTTGTCCATGGAGGTTAGTGATTGGCACAGTGGCCAACTTTGGAGAATCCATGTTGTGTGGCCCTGTGGCTTCTCAGTAGGAGTGCACCTTAGGTGATGTCTCGGCACAGGTGCTCTTCGGGTAAGGCACTTGTGAGGATATGCCCTTAGGCACACTTGAGTGGGATGGTATCTCTGGCGGTGGACATCAGGCAGCGGTTGGTCCTGGATGAGAGTGGGGGAACAAGGGGAGGATTTTAAGACATAGGAATCATGCAGCACTGGGTAGCCAGTAGGCAGTGGATGAACATAGTTTGCAATTGAAGTTTAGAGTAGGAATAATTCATTTATCCCACCACCCGACTTGTGGCCTATAGAAGATACATGCAGTGGATGATGGGGAGAAGATGAAGATTGAATGGAGGACAGCTGATGAAGAACTTTATAGGTAAAGAAGCATACAAAGTCCAAAGGAGTAAATGAGGATGGGAGCGATGGGTCTGTAGAAGGGGGGGGGGAAAGGGTAGGATTTAGGTTCTGGGATAGCGAACGTGTATGGGCAGAGAGTGAGTGAATGAGATCAGATTAGTATTGCTCTTTGGCAATAAGTAAGGAATAAATAGAGGGTAGAAGAGGTAGGGGCAGAAGGTCTGTAGATGACTGGGATTATTCCCAGTATCACTCAGCACTGCAAAGTGAAGCACGTCGGAATAGGAGGTCACGTGTCAGCCAAGGGGGAGGCAGCTCCTGAGAAGGGGAAAGGGCTGTGTGAGGGGGAGAAGATCAAGGGTAGTGAGAAGACCAACTACCAAGGAGTGCGATGAATCCTACGGAATCCTCAAAGAATCTCTGCCTACAGTCTCCTACCAGGTGGCCAGGGAAAGGCAGACGCTTTCTGATCCGGGTGGTATTAGCCGGGCGGATCACCTGGGAGGAGTAGGCCCACAAGAGAACAGGAGGGTTCTGCAAGGAGAGACGCAGTACCCATCATCTTTGAAGTATGCGATAGACATTATGCCAGACTACTTAACTGCTAGAGTCCAACTTCCTTTTCTAAAGGTTTCCAAACTGATGATAATAAAACCCATTATATTCAGTATAATAATGAGGGCATCACTTCTGAGGAATATAATATTTCCTTTGGTTTAAACTGTGAAAACAAGAAACAACTAATACAAACTTTAAAACCTTCCTCTAGAGGTATGGTTTACCAACAGAGTGAGTAAAGTAATACTAAGAACGAAATACGGGATGAAATGAAGAATCAGAATGGTAGGGACTTCAAGTCCCTTAATACCTTAAGTACTGGGACGAGGAAGAGGAGCTCAGAAGCACAGAACTGCAATACGCAGTCTAGTGTTCTGCACAATCAACACCTGAGCGGGAATTTGTACTATTTAAATCCCCCTCAGGTGCTGATGAAGAGGAGTGGCAGTAGTAATAGCACAAGATGTTGTTCATGGCCGCAGGAACAGAAGGAAGATGCCGGGACCACTGATGTGTCTTTGGCGGGTAATTGTGCGGAGAGAGTCGTGAGCCAGAGAAGCCCAAGTTGCAGAGGTTGCACAGCGGGAAGCACT
The DNA here is from genome assembly GCF_040938575.1 of Ambystoma mexicanum. Classification (NCBI taxonomy): domain Eukaryota; kingdom Metazoa; phylum Chordata; class Amphibia; order Caudata; family Ambystomatidae; genus Ambystoma; species Ambystoma mexicanum. The sequence continues at coordinate 1,105,242,781 of NC_090925.1, read as the reverse complement.
GTTTTTACAAGTGATCCTGTGGGAGAGAAGCACTTTCCGTACTTTGTGTCTGCTTTTTCTGGCTGGCGAGCACCGGGACACAAGAGGAGTAACAAGGACTCCAACTTGGGAAGACGTGAGTCACGGAACCGAATCTCGTGGTCTCAGAAGCTCCTGAACCGAAGAGCAGAACAGAAGCGGCCTGCAGAAGCGAGAGACACGTACGCACAGGGAAAACCCAGTGAGTTATCATCTTACAGATAACCATGGGGCACTCTGTTGTAAACTGTTAATAGCTTGACTTTATTTTGAATACCAAACTAATGAAAATAAGTATTTATGGCCTAAAGCGTATGTGAAATGGAAACATAATGAGAAAGTGTTTGATTATCACTACCTAAATAGCAGAAGAAAAGATTGTAATTATAATTATAGGCGCATTATAAATGCCATATCACATAATATCATATTAATTGCCTGAGAACAGAGGGGGCAATTGAGAAACCCCAGTATTACCATCATTGGCAAAACAAAGCAGAGACAATATCAAATCAGAAATATAATAAGCATTGCCAAAGTAAAGAGAATGCACTATGTAAGATAAATACCAACTAGCATTGCCAAAGCCAAAGAAGGTTAATTGGAAGAAAGGAGGAAAACGGCTTTCTTGGAAGGAACTGGAATATAAGTCAATTTCAACAGTTCCCAGGTGTGATAGTCAAAGTTGAAGATGGCAGGGAAGTTGCCTTCCTTATAAAGAGTGGAAAGGGGAGAGGACTATACATACATGTGGAACAAACCGCATCAATGGCTGAAAATGCTGCTTTAATGCTGGGGAAGGGGATCCAACCACAGTTACAAGAATATTTGGTTCTAATATTATTTTGTTGTATAAGTGTGAGGGACAGATATCCTTATATATTAGAGTGTTTTCCTTTATACTTAGTTACTTAGTTTCATAGGCAGGGAAACACACATTAGTTTAGGGAAAGCAAAGTGTTTATCTCACCCTTTAAGTTAATAAAATGACTTCTTGTGAAAAACCTATATCAAGTTTTCTGCCTCACATTTCTGACCCCTCAAACGAGGTTGTGGCAGAGTCCACAGAAAGATGAGAAAAGTCAGAGAGAGGAGAAAGGGAGTTAGAGAGCACTTGGATAAAATGAGAGGTTTTGGAGGGACGCAGGTCAATGTGAAAGTAAGTGTGGGAAAGGGGAGTAGAGTGTAAGTGGAGGGGAGAAAGAAAAGGAAAGGAGAGAAGAGAAGAAAGGGAGAAATAAAACGGTGGTGTCCAAGAGGAGAATATAAGGTCAAGTGAGGGACCAGATACCTGAGAAGGATGGGAAGGGGATTGGAGAAGATAAGATTGAAGTAGCAAAGGAAGGGACAGGATAAATGAACGATTTAAAGGTGGAGGTTTAGATGACTAAGTAGAAAAAATGGAGAGTCTAGTGGCAGAATTGTGGATGAAAGAGTGTCCAGGTTGTCACAAAAGGAGGACAGAGGACAAGAATGGTCATACATGATCAGAAATGCCATGGGAAATGGATTAATAGTATGAGAAAAATGATACTCAAAGGATGAAACGATAAAGGATGGAGGAGGGGAAGCAAGCATAAAGGGTGAATGAAATTGCACTCCCTGAGTAGCAAGCTGTTTGGTTGAATACAGTACTTGAGGAAATAAGAGAGGCAGAGGTAACAGTATCAGAAGGTATAATTAAAGTTTCAGTTAGGCAAATAAATTGAAGATTGAGACAGAAAAAGTAGAAAATACTAAGTGAGATGTGTTGCAGATAGAAGGTAGAAATGGAAGGAGAAAGAGAGCACCAGGGCACAAATATAAGGTTAGAAGTATCACAAGATCTGATGTGGGAAGATATGAGGGATGCGAATAGAGTATAATAGCTGGGAATAGGCATAAGAAAGAGACGTAGGATAGCAAGACTAATGGAAATTGTGCATAGTGAATGTATAACGAGCCGCTAGATGCTAGGTTTAGAGCAGAGAACCTGTTAGTGAAAAGGCAGGCAACAAAAACAAATAAAGAGGGACAGATTGTAAGAAAGGGACCACATGTTAAGAGGTAAGAGAGAAAGGTAGTTATAAGATGGTAAAATGCAGTTCCAAACAGGAACAAACAGGAGTAGATCATGCCCGTAGATAGATATTCTTTGATCAGAAGTTAGAGCAGTCATGTGACCGGAGATGCTATTTATTGCCTTTGAACAATATATTGCTAAGATTACTGGCTGGGCACAGAATGAATGGGAATGTGTTTGTTTCTCTTTCTGACTCCTCACTGCAGTAATTCTACTGAAAAATGATGGTTGCTGATATCCAAAGGAGTAAGAATTTTAACTTCTCGGCAAGTTTACCTGAATTGATATTGGGCTGTTTGTTCTGTGGTTTTATTCATCAGACACACTAACTCTGGTTGGCTTACAAAGAATATTGACATCAAGATAGGTTTGCATTGTTTAGAATATCATATGTATAATTTAGGCCCTTGATTAAGTCTTGCATCTTTCGATACAATGTATTAGATCTGCTGCTGAAACTATTAGGCGCTGTCAATTTTTTTGGGTCTCTCCTTTTTGTTTGTCATTTTTTCACAAATATTGTGTCAAAAAGTAACTAATATGGCTTGTATCGATTTACAGCTACATTCTCATAGCTCCTCCTGCACCCAATGGTCCACTAGATGTTTGGTGCCTCTATTGCACCTTCCCTCTGCGCCTCTGTCTATCCAGGCCTTCCCTCTTGCCTCCTTTTTCTCCAGCATGTACTATGACTTCCACCATGAGTTACTTCTTCACTGCCTCTTCCCGGGGTGTTTCTCTTTCTCCTCTCTTTCTTCTTTAAAACCTCCTTCCTGGGGTGTCCCAGCTATCTCAACACATCCTCCTATTGGGCTTCTGGCCTCCTTTTTCTCACCACCTCTTTTTTTTTATTGAAGTACTCCTTTGTTCCTTTCCACTGATTCTTTCAACAGCTCTCCTCCCTTGTCTAGCACTTCCTTCTTATCCATTTGATCTTTCTTCTCTACCCTCAAGTCACCCCCATCTTCCGGGTCTCTCACTTCCCAACCTCCTTATTCTCTCTCATCCTGGCCTCCTGATTTCTCTCTTTCCAACCTGCTGAGTCACTCCCTCCCTGGCCTTTTGGGGTTAACTTCTTCAATCCTTCTGGGTCTTCCTCCTTACAGCCTCCTAATCCAGTTGTTGTCTAACTCCTTCGTCCTTCTCTAAAATGTACCTCTATGCTCTTCTGCTGTTCATCTCCTCCCTCTCTCTCCCAGTCAGCTCATCTCCTCTCCTCCAGCCATCTCCAAAGTAATCTGCTTCGTGCCTGCCTCACGCTCCTTCTCTTATTTGCTTCTCTCTCCAGACTCCCACACCACTCTGCCAATCCTGGTCTCCTTTATAGGGGCCTGGCCCCTTCCCTTGGGCTCCCCTATTTGCCTCAAATGTGTTTGATAATGAATGGCCTTACAGGATAGGCACATTTGAATATGTCGGCAGTGCTGAACCCACTATGCAGACTCCTATTCACACTCATAGGGAGGGGTGGGACGACCAGGGGATCATGTAGCAGATTGTGTTGCCCGGTCGCCTTTGTCACCCCATCCTCAACCTTCAGAGCAAGGCAGGCCATTTTGTCACAAAGCTCATGAACCCAGAGCAGACCTTTTGCTGGAGGCCTGATGAATTATGTGTCTCCCTTCTTTCCCCAGACGCCATCCAATGGCCGGCACTTTCCTAACTCCCTCCCTCCAGTGTGTGAATCATAAAGAGATTTGGGGTCTTTAAACATCTGCATGGCTTAGGGTTTGACAGAAACTATAGGTTCTGACCTTAGCTATTACTCTGACACTGGTGATGCGCTGGGGAGCCTTGGGGAAGTTCTGTGTACCTCTAGCGTGCCTTGCTTCCTGGAGTAGTCACCAGTCGCCGGCAGTCACCCCCACGGCATACCCAAACACATTTAGCAGAGTTAGTCATCTGCTCCCCAGCATGTCCCCAAACATCTTATGTCATCCATGCACAAAGACACCCCCAAGTGTTTGATAATTTTCCTGTATGCAGTCGGGTAGGTGCAACCTGCCGGACCCTTCCCCAATCTCTGTGGCTTTTTTCGATGATAAGATAAATTGGGGATTACAAATTTACCATTCACATACATTCAGGTTAGAAGGGCCATTGCTATTCATGGAATTTGAGGTGCCCAGACCAGTTTGGTGATTGGAGACATGCACCTTGCATATAAGCTCCTGGTGGGCGGATGTTATGCTCTTTGAGTAAACAAATAAAGCATCTTTGGCACAGTGATCATCTTTCCCAGAGCTTTTTCTGATTGGAAGGGCCACTGGAAGCTTCATATTTTTTGGAGCCCTTTTTCCCCAGAGATTCAATTGTGTTATATAGAAAGGTATCACATCGGGGTTCTGCAGAGCCATATAATCTGTGTGGCAAAGTCACCTGGTTGTCACCCATTAAGGCAAGCTGGGGACATTTTGGGGCCCGGAGTACTTCCCGCTCCATACGGTGACCCATATAGGCAGGCTGTGAATGATATTTCAAAGCTCCCCCATTTCTCCTTGGAGCAACTTAAGTGTGCAGCAGCTGCCGGACTCCGAAAGGATGCCGCAGATTACCTAGTGTAAAATATACCTGATGTTTAAATGAAACGTTATTCCCTGCATTGATTTAAGAGGCCAGATTTATTCCACCCCGAGAAAATCATCCCCTAACGAACCTGTAAAGCATATGTAAGGCAAATGGCTGATTTGGCATCCAGTTTGCGTCCCGCTCTTCATTCCATGTTCTTCATTCCATGTTCTGCCTGGGACTCAGAAAACAGAGCACAACGTGGTAGCAAACCCCATGGAACGCGAACTAGAGCAAGGAACGCGCAGTGGGTTAAGGGGGGATTCCACTTAGATAGTCCTACCTGAAAAGACCAAAGAAGATCCCAAAAGGCAAGAGGGAAATCGTCAAGTCTTCAAGTCATGCCTGGATAAAGCATCTAAGAATCCCTTATGCGAAAGGTGCACAATCCAGAACGTGCCCACGGCGCAGTTTCAAGGCCATCACATTCCAGGAAATGACACAACATTGGGATCATTTGACAAGGCAAAGTCAGAGACAAACGCAAAGACAACGACAAGGAAGTGTGCTGGGGGTGTCTAAAATCCCTGCGGTTGAACTGAAGAACACTGCCCTGGGTGCAGTCAGGCAGAAGCTTGGGACCTGAACAGAGGGACTGAATTTAGGAGACTAGATCCTTTTATAATAGACCCTCATTTTGTTTAGTTAATTTCCCCATCCCGGCACTTATTTTACAGAAGCTTCCCTATTATGTTGTTAAGATTGTTCCTTAGGTCCTAGAAGGGTTGATCTCGCCGTACCCTGTACCCTAATTCTAGTCCTTGTGAGCAGTAAATCTGAAGACGGGGATATTGGTCTATTCCAAGATTGTCATGACTACGAAGGGAGATTTACCCTATTGACTAGAGGATCGACACCCCCACCTCTGCCCATTACTTAACCACCAAATACTACAAGGTAGATCCCTTTAGTTAAGAGAAATTACTTTGTTGATACGTCTATGGTGGTGCTATATGGGCCTGCATGATTATTATTGACCCCCTTACCAGTGTTATTCCTACCCTGTTATTTGGCATGCAAATCAAACAGATTCTATAACATTGGCTGTAATGCCTCACAATGGCCAAGAGTTCCATTGCCAATGGTTGAGGGTTGTCGCCATTGTCTCTTGCACATGCAGAGAACAAAGGAACCAAAAATCCCACCTCTGAACCTAACTTTCCCCTTCTGTGTTCAATTTAACAAACCAGTTAATCTCAGATAACAGTCTCTGGATCCCAGCTCTTTTGAAACTAAACTTAAGGCCTTCTATATCAACACCGTGACCACATCCTCGACCTCTGATCTCGGAATCCCTGGCATCACAGCCTTCCGATCTTGGATTGAAATCTGTTTTCTAGGATCTTAGGCAAATGTATGGCATTCACATCGATCAGGGACAATTGCAGGTATGCGACACATCCTGAGGGGTATCTGTCTATTTTCAGGAAAACCAGCATGTAAGCCAGCTCTATACCATCTGGGAGACTGTCCTTTTGAAAGGCATCTTTATATCATTTGCACAATGTAGGAGCTAACAAACCCACAAACATGATATAGAATTCAATCAGCAGAAAGTCTGCCCTAGGGACTTCCCTCACTAGAGTGATCATATAGCTACCTTAATCTTCCCACGAGAAATATGTTTCTCTAACTGCCATTCCCCACTGATTTCTATCTCTATGATAATGATATTATTCAGATACTCATCCACGCATTCCTCGTCTGTCGGGAGGGTATATATATACATATATATACCAGTTCCCAGAATGTCTCAAAAAACTCTGATTTTGAGTGAGGCTATATTAATAGAATTAGAATGAGAATTTCTTATAACGCGGTTAATACCGAAGAGATTTCTTAACGCTGACCCGGGATTCAAATCTGTGTTGCTCTGCGTCATCTTGCTTCTGAGACTTGCCACTGAGCTGCACTACCTGCTTCTGATTGTATTAATGCTTCATGCAACCTATCTGTTTCTACCATCTATCCTGGGCCACTGTCCAGTCCTTTGACTGTGCGTGCTTCCAGCCTAGAGCATTGGGAGCCATGAATCAAATCTCCCTTGAGGCATCAATATAAAGAACGTCCGGCAACTCCGCCCACATAGCCCTAGCCCTGTTTTGGGCCTTGTTGTACCTGCCCTCAGAATACTTATTCTTTTTCACTAGTCTACCCAGTTGTCTTCTCATTACCTTTAGTGCAGCCCCGCCGTGGATATGCAAATAGCCTAATAAATGTTTTGAGTGTCCCAAGTTGTGGTCACATGTACCTCCTGTAATGGAGGCTTGTAGGATTGAGAGAAAAATGCACACGTGCAATGGTTTGCAGTCCTTTATTTATACAAGAGAATAAATAAAATGGGATAAACCAAATCAAGAACCAAGTCCTTTACACAGGGTGAATGTTTTCTCACCTCAATAATGGCATCGCAGGTTTCCCAGTGATTCCTAAACCCTTTCTTCCAGCTTCGTTTCTTAAGAGTGAATATTCTTCATATTTTTTTTTTGGTTGTTGAAATTTTTACCGCTCACTTGACAGAATAAACCCTATAGAGGTGCAGATGTAACAATCAGTTGAACAGGAGTTAGATTGGAATCCAAAGAGTGAAGCAGCTCAGCACAAAACAAGAAGACGGGCCTATCTAAATAGATAAGTCTTTAGTGCCCTCCGAAATTGCGTTAATGACTGGAGAGTCCTAATTTCCAATGGAAGAGAATTCCATAATTTTGGCCCAGACACAGCAAATCTTCTGTCTCCAAATCAGTGTTGCAGTCGCTTGAATCATATGGTGATAGAGCTGTTGGGATGAGTGTGGTCCAGGGGTCGTCAGTGCCCACCACTGGCACTTCAGTGCACCTCTGCCCAGGACTCCCTCTCTGCCACCTTAGCCTGCCTTAGAGTGACCTGCTCTCTATGTACCTTCCGGTTAGCCTGCCTCAGAGTGACCTGCCCTCTATTTACCTTCAGGTTCTAGATTGGGGTTACTATCTTCCTTCTTCTCAGCTGTTGGCATTTCCAGTCTGACTTCCCCCTCATCTACTGAGGTTTCTACGACCTCTACCACTCTCTTCTCTACTTCTTGCTTCCAGCACCTCCTAATCGCTCTTCTTATGACTTTTTAACTCAGTCTCATGCCTCACCAAAACCCTCTCCACCCGCTGTCTGGATGGAGCTGGGCGTTTATAAAGGGTGTAACTGCTCCTTCTGAGTGGCTATACTGTTACTGTTCACACCTCTAGTCAAGGGATCTGACTGGCTGTTCTTTGAATGGACAACTGTGGATGCTTTGGGTTAAAGTGGTTGGGCCAGGTCTATATTTGTGCTATTTGCCATTTTAGATCATACTCTTCCTCCCATGGAGGAGCTTTTTGGCTGGTGACCCGCTGTGCAAGGACTTGTGTCATTGGACATGCAGGGAATTAGTAACAGTGTTTCCCCGGCGGAAGTATACCTTGAATGGGAATCATTTTGCTGAATCTGTTCTTTCTGCACTGAGTAGAATTCTGGAAGTTGCAAAATTGCAAAAATGTATCTGCAGTTCTACAAAGTTCCCCGTGCATCCTGCAAACTATCACAGGAGAATTCTTTGACGTGCTTGGGCAAGTGGCAACACTAGCTGAACACTCATTGTTGTTAACGAGTGTGAGAAAATGTTCAACCATCATGGCAAGAATCGCAGTGAAGTCGCCTGTCTTTCTTATGATACATACCAGTAAGTCCTGATGTGTTTGGAAACTGTACTAAGATTAGGCTAATCAGGCGATTCATCACCATTGTATGCTGTGCTGGTTGAGTAATAATGTCTTCTGACTTAGCAATGTGCTCGTTACAACCACAAGACTAGCATTCCCAGGTGATAATCCTCTCTGGATTGAACACAAGCATTGTGGGTATCACTACTACCAAGACTAACTGCTAATGTGTACATATCAGAACACGTATTATTCCCCCAATGCCCTGCAAATGTTGCATGTTCGCTCTATATAAGGAGGGCCATATTAACCTTGTGCCGCCACGGACATAGTAAAACAGATCATTGTTTCATTTTGTTATTTAGACTGCATATTGTTCTCCCACTTATACACGTGCTCCATTCTTTGCATACCGCACACCCGTTGCCTGTATCTCATCTGGCCAGTCCCAAAAGAAGAGTTCCCATCCCTTTGCACCCAACCCACCTACCTCCACTTCCCAGCTGATTGGTGACATCAACCACCTCCTCCACACAATCAAAACAACTGTGCAATAACTGATGCATACAGTCAGCAGTCACAGAGTTGGTTCCGCCACATGGCATAGTGGAACATGTAACCTATACACTGGCTCCCCCTCCTCCTCCTCCCATGTCTAATACCTATGATGATGATATGTGTGGCGTGCCAGTCTCTGCAGAATGTCCATCCATCAGCATCGACCCGTTGACCACAGACTTCTATATGGTCACCACAATTGTGAAACTCTTTTACAAGTTCAAGGTAGTTGAAATGCCTTCATGTGTCTCCTTCCTCCATTGTCTAACAGCAACTGCACATTGATTTCCAGTCAGCTTCACTCCACACCTCATAGTCTCCCTCTCCTCATGCCTTGTTGTTATTCTCTCAGCCTCCTGCCTTCCTCCTCGTAGTGTCTTTCACACTTCTTCACCTTCACTCCTCTTTGTCTTCCCCCGTATTCCTTGTAGTTATTTCTTTGAATTTGTATTATGTTTTAGTTTATTAAATACTTCAACACAGTTTCTACTCATAAAAGTATTCAAATTATTCACAGTATCAAATGGCATAATATCCAATTAATAACATTCTAAAATACCTAATTTACAACCTGTAGTCGCAGTAGACATTTTCTCCCAGCTTATTGTGTGTTAATATTAGGATATTCACTAATATGGCGTTAACAGTCAACCCGTCGGGCCATTAGCAACCCAGGTTACCCAAGTGGCAACCCGGGGTGCTAAAAAACAAACATTTTCCTTTGTTCAAAGGGACAAAACGCGTGTCCCGTTGAACGGAGGAAAACCCTTTCCCAAGATGGCCACCATGGAAAGGGAATGGGGTCTCCATACATAGCCCCTCTTCCCTTTTCATGACAGCAAACCTGAACCCTGAGGATGGTGGGGAGCAGCTGCTGCCAAAAAGTGGAGGGAGGGGGGGTTTGCGGTATATTTAAAAAAATATATTTAAAATGGCAGCCCACAGTGGGGAGGCAGCCTGCGGGTTCCATAGAACACGGGCTCATATCAGAGATTTTAGCCCGTGTTCTGCGGAATATGATTGGCTGTGCCCCCTGCCCCGGGTGCTAATCCAATAGACATCGAGGTAGAATACCTGCTTGGGAGCCTAGCCCATATTCCTTCTGTTTTTAAATTCCCTTTATTAATTACAAACTTTCCCAACAACTTTCTCCTCAGCGCTAATGTCTGTACAGCCACCAGGATGCCATATAACCTCTTTGTTCTATGTTTATTCATCACCATTTTTCTTTTTTTACTGAGTTTTTAGCTGACATCTTTTGGCTGAAAAAAATCATTGAATTTTTATTTTTTTATTTGGGGTATTTGTATTGGGGGGGATTCCCCAAACCACATCCGTTTTATTTATTACCTATCCTCCCACTCCCCCACCCCTTATATGCCCTTACCCACACACCCCTCAAATAAATGTGGTGATATTTCACACTAGGGAATCTAAACACATAGTTTCAAGAGTATCTTTCTTGAATGGGCGTATAACGGGCTTTTAGTTATTCTTGCCTCCTCATTATGGTTCCTCTCACCTTCTTTCCTCACTACTCCACACAGTTTATATTGTGCATCCTACCTCCTTTCTGTTAGTCTCTCCCGCCTCCTTATAGCTCTTCTCACCCGCATTCACCTCCACATCTCCTAGACTCCTCCCCACCTCTATGCCACCTACCTACTGCTTCTAGACCCCTCGCCATATAGTGGCACATTCTCGTGCTCTCTACATCTCCAGCTCCTGAGCGGCACACTTTCCCTAAAGTGCTGGCCCTGCTTAACTCCTTTTAACTGGGGTTTGTGGTAAAAGATCCTCGTGATTGCGTGACTTGCAGAGGCCTATGGAATCTTCAGCTGATTACGCTCACAGTATATTCTATAGCCTTGCCCCACGGTCTGAGGTTTCAGTAAGGGGTCGCGCCATCTTTGAATAGCTTGTATGGTATCTGCTGTTCATAATGGTCCATTCCTGCTTGCATTCTGGCGGAGCTGCCTTTGCGATCTCCCTTGCAGACTGTCTCCCATCAAATGAAGTGCTGGATTGTGTATTGTCTGGCTCTTGGGACCCAGATCCACCGGTTCCATGGGCAGGTGCTGGCTAGCAATCTCCTCTCTCTTCAAACGCTATTTCAAACCTTTCAAAGCCATTCTGAGGTACCGATTCTGATATGTCTGCGGGATATTGGAAATGCTCTGCTACAGCCACAATGGCACCTGCGACTAACAGGCGCCACTTCCGGGCACCATGCACATCTATGTGGCAGGAAGATCCGACGCCATGTTACAACTGCAGGTATTGCGTTCCTGCTTGATGTTACCTAGTTCTTCCTCTTCCCGTGACCCCTAGTCCTAAGCCTACCCGGCCTCCCCTTCCTGACTTTCAGTTCCTGGCCCTGCACATGGCTTCCTTCCGCTGCTTTCTAACTTCCACCCTTGTAACTAGGCCATTGTCTTCCTGGCTACATCTCCGAGCTACGTCAAAGCATTGTCCAATGACTGGTGGCTCTACACACTTTTGCAACTCATCAGCCAGAGGTATTTCTTCCCATAAGCGGGTTTTCCGCTGAGGCCACCTCTTCTAGGCGTTCCCTGTAGCAGTCTCTTGGAGTTGCTGCCATTTCTGCTGGAACCTCGCTACAAGGCACGCATACAGGTAAGGCCGGTCGTTCACAAGCAGGCCTTTTAAGAGGGATGACAAGGACAGCCTTATAAGCACTGTGGGACTTTAAATGAACGGGTAGTGAGGTCGCTGTAATAAAGTAACTCACAACATATATAAGTTTATCTTAGTGAGTTTATTGGAAGGAAGTCCCCGAGAGGCCAACCTTCAACAGCCAGGCAGCTTCATGTATGGTTCTGGAATGTAGATTCCAGAACCATACAGGAAGAGGAAACTAGGGCAACAATAGAATTAAATACAAGGAAAGATTCTACATCATAACATATCCTCCCCTATGTTCATTTGAACAACAGTAATTAAAACATTTATAGTGTATGAAATATCTTGAAAGTTTGCATGCATTACCAGACAACATATGTGAGATTTATAATAACATTAATAACTAATAGTAATCAACTTGAAAAAGGATACATAAAACTTTTCAGTGCTCTTGGCAAAGCAGTTGATGAAACCTCTTTTAAATGCACAGGTTCCCTGTTAGTGCTTAATAATATATATAGTCTTGCTTATAGTTCCACACACTTCTCCTCGAATCACAATTGATCTTTGCACAATTGACCAAATTGTGAAGGTCAATTGTTACATATCTGCGGGGGGAAACCCCCGCAACCACCCATTATATATATATATACATATATATATATATATATATATATATATATACATATATATATATATAATATATATATATATATATATATATATATATATATATATATACGGTCAATTGTGCAAAGGTCAATTCGGACCCTTGACTTTCGATCAATTGGGTCATTCGAACAATTGTGTTCGAACAATTTGGGTAATACCCTCATATCTCCAAGTCATTCTTGACTTGTTGTCTTTCCCAGTGCATCTCCACTACTTGTAGGTGTACTGTGTCCACTGGTAACTCTTGAAGATGTATAATTGACTTTAAACAACACTCTGTTTGGATTCTGACTTATTTAATTCCTACATATTTCTTCTTCCTTTGCTAAAATAATATCATTACAAGACCACTTCTTTCCATCTTCAAAAAGTATTGATTTCTTAGAACAATCCATAACTCTCTGGGTTTCTCGATATTTAGATGCTCCTTTCATTACTCTCTTAGGTTCTTTAACTCTAACCCAGTCACCCTTCTCAATTCTGCTTTCCATCACATGCTTCTGTTTATCATAATATCTTTTGTATTCATCTTGTCTCCTCCTCACTTTGTTCACAATTTCCTCCAAATGTATTTCTTTACTTCTTTTTAATGCCATCCAAGCAGGTCTAAATCTATTTGTGCCAATTCTCCCTCTCGTCAGAGTGAATGGTTCCTCCTCGGTTACTGAGTGTGGAGTGACTTTGTGTATTGAGAGCTTCTTTAAGTGTCTCTTTCCATGCTCAATTATTAACTACAGCCAACTGAATAATTCCTTTTAAAAAACGGTTCTTTCTTTCTACCAAACCATTACCCATGGGATGGTGTAGTGCTGTCGTGTTGTGTTTAATAGCTTGCTCCTTCAAAAAACGTTGAACTTCCTGTGACATAATTTGGACTCCATTATCAGATATTAATTCTTGTGGTTCACCTTCTCTACTGACTATTTCCTCAAGAAACTTTACGACTTTCATAGCTGACACAGACTCTTCAATAATTCCACATTCAACCCATTTGGATGAATAGTCCATCAATACAATGAAGTAAACTTTTTGTGGTCCAAGTATTTCATATGGACCAGCTATATCAATTGCTTTGTCCACACTGAATTGTGTACTTCTATTGGTTGTAGTGGAGTAATTCATGTCACCTTTCCTTTATCACTCAGTGCACACGAGTGCATTCTTTGACCAAGGTTTCTAGTTCACTCCACACGTTAGGCCACCAGTAGGCTTCCCTTACTCTTCTCTTAGTCAAATTTCTCCCCACATGTCCTTCATGAGCAATTTCCATGATTCTCTCTCTCATGAACACTGGAGGAACTATATGATCTCCCCTGTAAATACACGCACTGTCACATGTCAATTCATCTTTTATCTTCTCCAAGGACCTGATATTTGTATCTACATCTCTCCATCCATTTCCAATGGCATCTCTTAAAAGTTCTTGTTCAGTATCTTGTTTTCTGGCTTCAGTCCATTCTTCCTTCGAAAAACTGGGATGTATATGTGCAATAACACAGTCCATGTTTTGATCTTCTGTTAATTCATCCTTGATATTGTGATCATTACCACCAATGTGACACGGTAATCAAGAAAAACAATCAGCCACTACATTTGTCCTTCCTGGTGTGTACTTTATGTTAACAGTATACTGCATAATGATCAAAGTCCACTTTCTTATCCGTGGAGATGTCAAATGCGGGTTCTTAGAATTCAACACATGTATAAGTGGCTTGTGATATGTTTTGAGGTCAATGGGAATGCCCAAATGATCCCTTTAAAGTGTTCTAAAATCCATTTGACCCCTAAGGCTTCCTTGTCAATGGTAGAATAGTTCTTCTCAGCACCTTTTAAGGTTTTGGATGTAAAAGTAATCGGAACTACCTGTCCTTCTTGCACCTGTTCTAAGACACCTGATGTCCACTGATATCATGGTTTTAGCGCAACAATCAAACATTTTGAGAGCTGGCGCTTTATTAATTAAAGTTTTTATCATACTGAATTCCTTCTTGCATTCCTCAGACCAATAAAACACATTAGATCTCTCATTTGTTTGGTTTTGTCTGAATAATGGTCTACAAACTTAGAATAATACTCTTTTAAACCCAAAAAACTCTGGAGCTGGTCCTTGTTGGCTGGATCAGGAATTTTAAGAATGTTGTCCACTAATACCTCCTTAGGTTTTATGCCTTCAGCATTGATACAATGACCCAGATAGGTTACCTCATTCTTCTTTATTTTACATTTATCAATCTTGAGTGTCAAACCTTTCTGTTGGATAACTTGTAACACACCTAACAACTTTGCATCGTGTTCATCTTCAGACTTGGCGGATACTAATATATCGTCCTGAAAATAATGTACCCCCTGGAGGCTATTAAACAGATGGTACATTAATCTCTGAAAAACAGCAGCGCCGCTGACACTAGTCCAAATGGCATTATTTTGTACCTAAATGATTCCAATGGTGTTATGAACGAAGTAAGATCTCTGGATTCTTCGTCTAGTACAACCTGATGATATGCAGAAGATAGATCTACCGTTGTGAAACCTTTGCCGGTTTCATAGTAGCAAGCATTTCCCCAATGTTTGGTAGGGGATGACGATCCACCCAGATTTTACTGTTAAGGTCTCTCAAAACAACACACATTCTAATTGACCCATCTTGTTTTTTTACAATTACAATTGGGGATAACCATTCAGAGCTCTCAAATGGTTCAATAATGCCTTGTTTGCATAGTTTTTCCAGTTCTTTTTGTAATGCTTCTCTCGTACCAATCGGAATATTCCTTACCTTATGTACTACTGATTTTGCTCCTCTCTTGAGTACAATGTGATGTTTAAAACCTTTCAGAACACCAATGTTGTCATTGAACACCTTGGGAAAGCTCTTGGCTAAACTTTCAGACGTGTTACAACTATTCTCAGAATTGCATAAAATGGGCACACTTTCACCAGGATGTATCCTGATCCTTAATGATGCTTGTTCCCACCAACCAACTATGGAAAACCCATTTTCAGTCATATTTTGGGGGTAATTCATAGAATTCAGCGTACAAGTGGCGCACGTGGCTGGCGCACAGAGTGCTCGTGCGGCAGTCTGCGTCAGCTGTGTGCGCCAAAACCCATTTCAGCGCACAGCGTATTCATGGATTTCAACATCCATAACCAGCCGTGGCGCAGCGACCCTGCAGCAGCGCCAGTTACACCCCCAAACCTGCCCCATGCACCATGAACAGCGCACAAATCCAGTACGTGGCGCAAAGGCCAGTGGACCAATATACAGCCCCCCAAATACGGAAAAGCGTGTAAAACTCCCTGCGCACACCCCAGAATACACGTACCCTGCTAGCGCCAGCAAAACATGTGTAAAACTCCCTGCGCACCCCTCTGAATACACGTACCCCGCTCGCGGCAGCGAAACGCATGTAAAACTCCCAGCGCATGCCCCAGAATACACGTACCCCGCTTGCGGCAGGTAAATTGCATAGAAAAAGCACCCCCTGTGGTGTGGGCTGCCTGTGGGGGATTCCCAAGGTGGATGGGGTGCCTGCGTGTATTTGGGGGGTGCACGGGAAGTTTCACACCCGATCAGCCTTGTGGGAGTAGGGTAGGCGTATTTGGGGGTGCGTGGGAAGTTACACACGTGATAGGCCCTGTGCAAGTGGGTACATGTATTTGGGGGGTACGCAGGAAGTTTCATACGCGATAGGCCTTGTGGGAGTGGGGTACGTGTATTTGGGGGGTGTGCGGGAAGCTTCACACGCGATAGGCCTTGTGGGAGCGGGGTACATGTATTTGTGGGGTGCGCTGGAAGTTACACACGCGATAGGCCCTGTGCGAGCGGGGTATGTGTATTTGGGGGGTGCACAGGAAGTTTCACACGCGATAGGCCTTGTGGGAGCGGGGTACGTGTATTTGGGGTGTGTGTGGGAAGTTTCACACGCGATAGCCCCTGTACGAGCAGGGTATGTGTATTTGGGGGGTGTGTGGGAAATTCCACACGCAATTTGGCATTGTGGGCCCTCCCGGGTGTGTGGTTTCCCCCCTCTACATGACCTGCAGGCAGCCCACACCACTGGGGACTACCCTACATCCCTCACCATGCCCTGCAGGCAGCCCACATGACACCATGCACTTGTGAGCACACTTGTGAACCCCACCTCATGTCCCCCTGCACCCCCATCCACCCAGCAGTGACGGGCACCTGCCAGCAGGCCCCGACTCATGTCCACCCACCCACTCACCCACCCGGCAGTGACGGGCACCTGCCAGCAGGCCCCGACTTATGTCTCCCTGCACCCCTACCCACCCAGCAGTGACGGGCACCTGCTAGCAGGCCCCGACTCATGTCCCCCTGGCCCCCACCCACCCAGCAGTGACGGGCACCTGCCAGCAGGCCCGGCTCATGTCCCCCTGCACCTCCACCCACCCAGCAGTGATGGGCACCTGCCAGCAGGCCCAGACTCATGTCCCCCACCCACTCATCCATTCAGCAGTGAGGGGCACCTGCCAGCAGGCCCCGACTCATGTCCCCCACCCACTCACCAACCCAGCAGTGAGGGGCACTTGCTAGCAGGCCCCGACTCCTGTCCCCATCCCAACACGTCATCACGATACACACTACTGGCCCTTATGGCAACCCAAATCTCACCCCACGCCACCCCAGTCCAAATACCCAACCAAGCATTACATGCACCCCACATTGAAATCCCCAGTACATGATGCATCCCAAATAGAAAGTATGCACATCAATACCTGTACGTCACACACACACAATGGGTGCAAGTGAATGAGAAAACCCACATCGTGACATGCATGAAACCAATGAGAGAATACCACACATTGAAATATAAAACAAAAATGTATTAAACACAAAAGCAAGGGAATGTATGAAAGCAGAATCCAAGCAAATCCGAATGAAAATGGGTCCAAAGTGTCCGTCCCTCAAATCAAATCCAAAGGTAAAAAATAAGAAAAATCCATTGATCCATGGTAAAATAAAAAAATAATGAAGTGAAATCCAGTCTTCAACTATATACAAAGTACAAATCCAGGGTCCATGAGCCCAACTATTCAAAGGAAACCTACAAAAAACCCTACCTAATAAACAACTATATACAAAAAGGTGGGGCATAGTCCAAGTGCCCCAAATGAAAGAAAAACAGATAGGAAACCTAACAATAATTATCTATATACAATGGCGGCACGCAAGTCCTACGGCTCAGTTGTTGATTTCCCGGGCCAGGGCATCATCGAACTCCCGTTCTATGTCCTGGAGGCGGGCCTGTTCCATGGCCTCGAGGTTTCTCAGGGATAACGCCATGTCCACCTCCAACTCCCTGTGAATTGCCTCGAGGCACTCAGCCCGCCTCAGCGCCCTGTGCATGGAGTTCTCCGCCCTGACCATGGTGAGCCGTGCCTCCTCCCCCCGCCGCTGCTCTGCATCTATTTGCTGGCCCAAACGCTGCCACACGGATGACACTCCCAATCCAGGGTCCTCCTGCCCTCCGGCCGATGCCAACCCTTCTGATGTTGATGGCCCGAGCCATCATCGCTCTCACATTGAGCCTGCTGCTGCCATGCATGTGCCCTGCCTCTTGATGTCTGCACGTCCTCCTGCTTGGGTGCAGGTGTTGGGGTGGCCACCCCTGCTGGACCTCCGACTCCCGACTGTGGCAGGGATGTGTCCTCCACCAGTCTGGCCGCTGGGTCAGAGGCAGCTCCACAGGGTACCCAGGTGATACTTGGGCCGGAAGATGGCACGGAGGACGACTGGTGCATAGGGGGTTCAGTTGAGGAGGGGGTCGGTACAAGGTCCAGCATACCGAGGATTCCAGCACTGGTGACCCGTCCTAGTAGGTCGACGCGGTCAAAGAGGCATCCCAGATAACGTGCAGAGTCTTCACGAAAACCCTGCAGGTCATCTCGGATGCCCCGTTGACGCAATGCCATCGCACCCAGGACAGGCTGAACACGGTCCCGGATTGCCACGTCCGCAGGGAGAGGAAGGCCAGTTGTTATGAGTGCATCCCCTCCCTGAAAAAGGTTCTGGACGAAGGCATCCCTGCTGGTGCGGGATGATGCAGTCACAGGACGGGGACAGGATTACACACAGGCACCTCCACGGCGGCCTGTGCTGCCTCCTGTCCCTGCCCCTGGACTGCACCGCTAGCACCAGTGGAATCCCCCCCTCCAGACCCCGTGTCTGGCCCTTCCACGGCCTCCTCCTCAACCAAACCCACCACCAACCTGGATGACTCCGTGCCATCTTCCTCCACCTGACCCTGTGGGGTCTGAGCTACCCCTTCTGCTGCCGAGGAGTCCATCTCCGACCTCCGCCTCTTGAACCTACCCTCGGCAGCTGTGGCCGCGGATGCGGCACCAGACCCCTCACTCCCCGATGAGATGACAACATGGGAGGAGGGCTGGGCCTTGCGTCTCCAGCTGGCGGTGGGATCCCTGCCGCTGTGCTCCACAGCACCGTCTCTGCCCTCTTCATCAGTTGACGCTGCAGACAGGGAGAGACAGAACACAGGCATCAGGGCACTGTAAAATGGTCTGATACACACATGACAGTTGGGCATGAGTGGCAGTCTCAAACTTCACACATGGCATCACACTCCCCAACACACATATCATTTGAGCCCACACACATGCGCAAACCAACAGGAATGTTGCATCAGTCAGCACCATCCATACACATACAACAGCATGAGCATCAGATGGTTAGCCTGACGTTACATGCAACATGGGGAGTGCCAAACACATGCACACACGTCATCAGACATACATGCATCTGTACATCTCCTCCACCTGTCGCAGTGAAATCACCGGCACCCATGTCACATCTGCAAATCAGCCTCCTACATGTCAGTGTCACATGCATCTATGGTGTATCACAGTGGCGCATATGTCAAATACACACACATGCACATGTACATTGTGCACATACATGAAGGTGGAACCAGCATCCATGTGTCACACCACAACCATGCCACAGTAAATACACATAATTCAAAACATGTGTGTACCGACACATGCATTTGCTCACCATGCATTTGAACACATACACCATTGATGTGCCTCACACATGACTGGAATCACATGCGGCAGGCTCATGTCCCTGTACATACACATCCATACATGGGCCTTCCAAGACATATGTCCAACCTGCACACTCATGCCACACCTCAAAATGCACAGTGTCCAATCAATACGCATGGACACTTACTGCTCGACTCCGGACGGGTCTGCCTCCAAAGGATCTGGAGGTAGAGCGCTGGGTGTATGCGTTCCAGGACCCTCACCTGGATGTTGGTAAGGCGGACCCGGCACCCCCTTGCATGCTTTGCCTTCAAGAGGCACCCGGCCTTGCTGAGGGTCCTGGACTTGAAGTCCTCCCAGCGATTCCAGACGCGTTGCATGTCGCTGGCTGCCACCCCCTCCACGTTGATTGCAGCCACGATGTCCTTCCAGATCCCCTTCCATCCTTCATTGTGGGCGCGTGAACGTCCAAAGAGGGCATCATAATGCCCCAGGACTTGCTCCACCATTATGCCAACTTCATTGGCACTGAAGCTGGCAGCCCTCTGCCTCTCTGGCTGGGGGTTGCCAGTGGTGTCCGATGGTGTTTGCCCCGACATGGCAACCCCCGAGGCAGGTGTGGGTGGGAAACTGGGTCCTGGGCTGTGGAGCGATGGAATACCAGTCGGGAGTCTTCTGTTCCAGCAGGGGTGGTCACAGCAACTGGACCTCTGCAGTTAGCTGACATGCAGGCACCAAATAGCAGGGCACGTGGCCAGCAGGCAGGCAGGCAGCAGCAGATGGCAACTGGACCTCTGCAGTTAGCTGACATGCAGGCACCAAATAGCAGGGCACGTGGCCAGCAGGCAGGCAGGCAGCAGCAGATGGCAAGTGGGAGCGTGCTCGGGGGCAGGAAAATGGCCTTCTGGGCAGGAGCGTGGTCTTCCGTGTGTTGTTGCGTGGCCAGCTTGATACGGAGTGGTTTGGCACGTGAAAAAACTGCACATCAGCGTGTAATTCGAGGAAAGGCCCTTAGCGCATAAGCGCATCTGTGAGGTTACGTGCGTGGGCATTTTCCTCGTGACGGCTGCATAGTGATTCAGCATGTGAAAAAACAGCACGTCCGCATGTTAATGCGTGTAATCCGAGGAAAGGGCCTTAGCACGTAAGTGACGTGACGCTCACGGGCGTTTCCCACAGCTCGGGTCAACGATGAGCGGGGCCAGCAGTTCACTGTACGTGCCTTTCGTGAAGACCGACGTGTGTGTTGCTACTTTGTGTTGTTTTACGCACCATCACAACTTCACAGCGGATCTAGGACATATCTCTTCTTTTGGCGGGGGTATTGGCTACGCATGTTTTTCATTATCACGCTAGTCTGACGGTGAGTCACGCACGCTATTTTTCCCACTGCGGGTGCCCCTGTGTATCGCATACCCGTTTTTGAGGTCATAGTAGTCTGCGTGTTCCACGCGTATGTGTTTTCTGTGTCCCTGGGTGCCACCGCGTTCTGCAGGAGGTTAATTCCACACACGTGTGCTACCAGGGGTTGCGTGCACGGTTTTACTGCAGTTTTGGGGTGCCTGAGCATTGCGTGACCCATCACTTCATCACAGGGTCACATACAGCCTTGCAGGTGCAGGGGTGCTGTTAACATCTTGTATCCCACCCCCTTAACCCCAATTGCCCAGGACAATTGTCGTTTATACCTCCCATTGGCACTACTACATCTGTGCCGGCACTACTCCATCTGTGCCATGGCTGGGAGGCCACGAAAGGTGAGGGGCGCCTCAGCTGGGCATACTCCACCTGGTGGGCATAGTCAGGGACATGGCCGGTGTGACCAGGGAATAGGGGACTCCAGGGTGTCCAGGTGGCTGCAGAGGGGGGAGAGGCAGGGGTGCGCCAGCTCGGCCCCACCCCCTGCGGCTCCGGGAGATGCAGTTCTTGCATCTGACACTGGCGCCCATGTGACCCAGCAGTCCGTTTCATCGACTGCTATGGGCCCAAGGGTAGTGGTAGCTGCAGGTGCAGCTGTGGACACCACCACCCAGGCTCAGGGTCTGCCAGCGCAGGCTGCGTTGGCACTTGAAGAGTCCATGGAAGATTTCCAGGAGGTCATGAGGCACACCGTAGGTGCACGCAGGGCTGCCCTGACCGAGGCACGTGTCCCTGGGGCAGTAATGCCATCAGCTGCCATGACCAGCCGGGTGTTGGCAAGTGCAGGGGCAGATGCAGCCGACAACACCCCGGTTGTGAGTCTACCAACCAGGACAGTCCCGGTCAATGACCCTGGCACAGCGGATGTTGCTGCGTAGGGTCCATTCCAGGGCACCCGGCAGCCACTGACACAAGTCAGGGCTTCACTCCATGTTCCATCTGCCACTCCTTCGGCTCATTCCACCAGCGCCACTGCCCATACTGATCAGGGTGGCATTTGCCAGCCAGGGTCCAGACCAGCGTCCAAGAGGAGGAAGGTTGCACCTGCAGCACAGGCTGGGACCCCACACACAGCCACGACCCCCAGCACGTCAAGGAAGAAGCCTTTCTGTGCGCAGGAACTGGACTTCCTTGTGGACTATGTGCGGGACCACAACCATGACATGCTAGTGGGGCCGAATTGTCAAACTACGGCTGCCCATCGAAATACCCACTGGAAGCATGTTACGGATAATGTGAGTGCATTCGGCCATGAGGTGCGCACAGCTCAAGAGTGCAAGAAGCATTGGGATGACCACAAACCCAGCACTAAGGCGAAGCGTGCCTCTAATTACAACATGACTCTGGTGACTGGCAGTGGGCCAGCACCTGAGGAGGATGACCTCACTCCGCACGAGTCAGTCGTTGCAGGGTTACTACCACCAGAAATGGTCAAAGGAGTGGGAGAGATGCAGGATTTTGATGCCCCGTCCAGTGAGTGTTGTTGCGTGTTGGTCGAGGCCATGTGTGTTTTACTTGTGTGATGTGTTGTGCATGACTGCCACTACATGTCATGTGTACATGGTTCTCATGTGCAAGTCATGCAATGCTTCACTGATGCGTGCCTGCTGTGCAGGATGGTGGACATGTAGAGCAGACGGGGACTGTCCTCATCACCACACTTGCACCCTACTCACATGCTAGTCACCCGGATGTCCCTCTGGTCCACGTGCCAGCTCACTGGCCCTTCTGCATGTAGCCTGGGGTGTATTTCCTCTCAGCACTGGGACTATGCCATTGCATGACCGACGTGCATGTGTCCTCTGCCTGCATGCGGGTACTCCACGTAGGCATGCTCCCTTGCCCCTCCACTCCCCCTGCACCGCAATTTCACCATTGCACTGGTGTGCATCATTTTGGCGTATTGCAATGGCCTGTTCAAGCCTCCTGTGTACATGCAAACTTCCACCAGCCAACCTGCCACACACATGCAGTGGGGTACATCCTCTGTCCTTCATGCAGGGTGTCTCACTTGGACTGTGCAGATGGCAGATGTTCTGCAGGGACATGAGTTCCCATTCATGCTCCATGTGCATTCCATGCATGCCCCTATGTGTCCTTGACTGGACGATCATTGTAGTACGTGTCCAGGATGACCTACATTTCATGGCATTTCATCAGCCATCCCATGCCCACTCTGGCTCAGTCCTGCATCACACATATGTTTAGGGTGTCACAGTCTGTGTGGGGCACAGGCCTCCCCCTGTTTCAGGCCCACTGACTCTGTCCAACTGGTGTAGTGGCTTCTGCACAATGGGTGGGTGTCCTACTGAGGGTTCATCATGTGCCTGCTTACTGTCCCATCATCATCTGCTGTGTTGTCAGTTGACTCAGTTGATGTAATTAATGCTAGTCAACACAGTCTGCCAATACACAGGTCTCTGGTCACCCTTTCGCTACCATGCAAGGCATCGCTGCATTTTCACTTGGGGGGGAGGGGGTAGCTTGTAGCCATGCAACCCATTGCATGCACATTTCATGTGATGCCTGAACTTGCCCTTGCTCTGCCTTCACGTTTTTTTGATACACATCATGATGTACTTGTTCATGTATATAGTGGGTAATGTACACATGTTCTGCACTGCATCTACCCACTTCTGAGCCGTGTTACACCGTTCTACATGCCTACTCACTGATGCAATGTCAAAGTGACCTGGCATGCGGCCAGGTTCTCCTTTGTGTGTGACATGTCTGCTTCATGTGTTGGCTGTTTGTGTGATGCCTATGTGTATGTGTGTGTGTGTGTGTTATGTGCTTCTGACATGTGTACTAATGTTATTTTTTCTCCACTTTTCAGATGATGACGCAATGGATCCAGAGGATGGTGTTGTCATGCCAGGCACAGGGTTGTTATCACAACAGCAACCCAGCACAAGTGGGGATCGTGGGATGGTGGGCCACGAGAACCCACATGTATTACCGACCATCTTGTCTATAGCTGGCAATGAGTCTAGCCCAGATGACCACTATGACGACCATGTCGGGTTGAATGGACCATGTTGAGGTCCATTCGTCAGGGGTGGGTGATTCTGATATGGACGCTTCTCTGTCCGCGACACCTGCACTGAGGGGCCAGATGGTTGTGGGACCTCTGCCTGTGGTGGATCGGGACGCAGGGTCACCCTCCACACCAGTCGCTGATGTGCCTGGGCCATCACGTCGACGGGGGAATGTAGTCGTGCAGCCGCGGGCGGTGCCAACCCGACAAGGATGGTGGTTCCTTGGGCCCCACAGGTGTCAAGCCCTGCAACGCGGTGGCCGCGTGCCATCGGGGTATACTGAGTGGGAGCAAACCATGACTGCCAATTCAGAACGGCAGGGGGCAACAATTGATAACATCGCTGTGAGCATGGAAGGTGTGGCCCAATCCGTGCTCCTCGCTGCTAGGCAGGTGCTGCTCCAGCAGTGGGCGGCACAGTCCACAGCCCGCTCGCTCAGGCTCGGCATGGTGGCCTCAGACCAGGCATGCTAGGCTGAAATGGTGTGTTTGCATCAAGCAATTGCTGCTCACACAGAGGCACACATGGAGGCCCTGAGGGTTGAGTATACTTCCCTCAGATCCACTCTGGGTATGCTCTTGATGTTCCAGAGGGAGCGGTCAGAGGGGAGGTTTGCACAGCTTGTGTGTACCATCTCGCCTGAGCTACGTGCCTGCCGGGAGGTGCATCAGTTGTCCAGCCAGGCCACGCAGGAAGAACTCTGTGTTAAACGTGTTACCTTGCAAGAGGAAGCACGCGTTTCACGCGAGGTTCTGCATGCTGACCTACGTGTCATCACCGCACAGAACCAGGCTCACCCGCCCCGCGGACTTGCTGCCAACGAGGGGCAAGCTGCACCTAGGCGTGGTCAGGCTCCTGTGCCACGTCAACCTTTTCAGGAAGAGGGTGACTCGGACGACGAGATATCTCTCACACAGGTTGGGCTGTGCAGGCGTTGAGTCTATGGAGGTTTTTTTTGTCTCAACATCATCGCATGTGGGTGTTGAGGTGCACCCTGTACCTCCCCCCTTCTGGGTGCCTACCCCCAGGTGGTATGTGGCCATTTTTGATTTTCCTTTTTAGTTTAGTTAGTTAATATTGTGTTTGATAGTTAGTTTAATCAGGTAATATAGGTTTTTCATAGTTAGTTTAATTAGTTAATATAGTTTAAAATTGCTTGTCTATTGTGCATTCATGTGACAGTGTGGTGCTTGGTGGCTTTTGAAAGCATCCACTGTCTGTTCCAGCTGGGGCCTTCAAGCTTGTCTCGTGTATGTGTTTGCAGCTTGGGTCCTGACTCACATAGGCCACTCCTGCTTCCCTTATCCATGGGCTTGCTAGGATGGTTCGGTGTAACAAACTATTACACAAGGGCTTTGGACTTTCGTCATAACTGTGGCCTGTCTGCTGCTGTACTACTTGTGTTAACACCCCTAGTGGGGGTTGGTTGTGTTTTATCAACCCCATTTCTGTAAACAATTTGGGTGAGTACATGATTGATATCTCCATTAATTGATGTGGATTGTGAAGTATGTTCTTTTCTTGCCTGTATTTGTGTTTGATGTACTTCATGCTGTAGACAGTAGCCTGCAACCTTTGCCTGTCAAAGTCACACTGATGGTGCAAGGAGTTTGGATGTAGGTCTGTAACATGGCCCAGTGACAACCAGCATGAAGACACACACACAGTGAACTTTCCAGCCTTATTAATATATTTTATGCCCTTTCTGCAGAAAAATGAGCATCTAGACTACCTTTGCCAGCAGACACAGGGCCAAGTAATAATGAAACCTGGCCACGTTCGGTGGTGCAGACGTGCGCATGTGTGCGCAAGCAGAAGCACAGGGCTTGACAGAAGCAGATGTGTTTCCAGGAGCTCCAAGCAAGGTGAGCAGCACAAGGGGCCACACCGCAGCCAACCTTCCACCAGGCCACTTGCACATGCATGCTAAGTAGTACCAGTGTTGGGGAGCTTTGCCAGGTATTGTTGGAGAAGCGCACAGTACAGCTAACATGCATTGAGGGCCAAATGATAAGTAGCTTTACAAGTTGTCAGGGGCACACGCAGGGGCCATTGAACATATCCTCGAGTCCCCCCTGCTCCATTGAAGCAGAGTTATTAGCGCAGTAGCGTTCCTAGCCAGAAACTGATGCAGCGCACAGGGACACCCAGCGAGGCACAGACTTGTGTGCAGTGCATATCATTGGCATGTGCAAATTGCCATGTGAAGTGCATACCATTTGCATGTGCAAATTGACATGTGCACTATCTATTGAAATCTGCAGATGGCAGAACACAACTTGTACTGAAGTCGCACCTCGCTATACGCATCTAGCTGCTCAGCCAGGGACCATTGTATGATGTGTGATTCTTGACGCATTGGTCTTCCATTTCCGACACGCCCACGTGCGCCTGTCTTACTGCATTGACAGTGTATGAACCATCACGGGGGCAAGCTAACATATGGGTACGACGCAGCAGACAAGCGTGTTTGTTTGTGGAGAAGTCACTTACTTTGGGGCATGAATGGTGTTGTGTGTGTGTGTGTTGTTAACACACACAGATTGGTAACTCACGCTCTCTTTGCAGCATTGAACTGCTCCTGTTACCGGACCTGAGAGTGTGCAGGCAGGAGGCCAGCACTCACCCCAGAGATAAGTCTCTCTTTGGCTTGCATTTGACTAATTTGGTACAATGTGCATGATGAATACGTTTTCTCTGATTGGTTATGTGTTATAGTCAAAAGTTGTATTTTGTATGTTGCCTAGTTTCCCTTGCCAATCCAACTCCCCTCTCCTGCCCTTCTTTCCGGTTATCGTGAATACCAATGCCTGCCCAAACAACATATCCCTGACCCTCCTTCCCCGCCAGGGTCTCGGAGGGCTGTGTAAGTTGGACCTTGCAGGCGCCCAGACCACGGAGGGGGTGGTTGGTTCGTGCCACTCCTGTGCCTGTACACTGGAGCTGTGACGCTACCCACCAGTTGTTGCATCCTCATTGTATATTATGTACCGAAAATGGTACCCATCCTGTTGGACCATTGTTGAACTGTGCTACCTTGGTTGTTCTATCATTGTGCTTGGACATTTGCTTGGGCATTTTCTGCTACTTCAAGTCCTCTACTGGAGACTCTTCCAGGGTTTTTTGGTGCCTACAGTCTTTTTCCCTGGTTTGGGGGTTTGGCTCCTTGGAGTTCTCTGCGATTTGGTATTTTTACCAGTCAAGGTGGCCTCTGAGGGGGCTGGACCCTATTTACACGCAAGGTGGAACATGGAGACCAAGGGATAGGGTGATCCTGTAGCCAGGTAGACTTGGAGGGAGAAGGATACATACCCCAGACACAGTTGTTCAGAAGGTCATGGTGATGTGTAAATGAGGGAGGGCCTTTTGTTGTAGGACAGTTGGCTTGGGCTACAGTGTTTTGGGCACTCTGACATTGCAATTGGTGGGTACTATGTACATGATGTACATGATGTGTTCTGCTGTTCAATGCCTGTTCCTGTGTTGTCTTCACTTTTCAGGTGTCAGGGGATTGGTGTGGTTTGACATGTTGGGGTGTACACATGGGCAATATTCACATGTGATGTGTACAGTACATTAAGGGTCACTTGATTTCACATGCATATATTGAGTGCATGTCCCTACTGACACACACAGTTGCACAATGATGTACCACACGTACAACCACCCTTCCATGGCCACAGGTGCACACAGATTGCCTTCTCGGGCCCGCTGTGTCCCTGCAGCGCATGATCTATTACCATTTGGGGATCCTGTACATGCGTAAATTTGTTATTTATTTTATTTGTCCTTTTCATGTGATGCTCAAGGTGTATCTGCAATACAATGGCTGCTCACTGCTCTGTGTGCTGTGCAGTGTGTTGCAGGAGACACACACAGCACGCGTGGTGGGGAGTAGGGATTTTGTGCATGTGAACAGGCATTCAGTGTTGTGTTCATGCTACGACTGGTGGAAGGCATTTGGGTATGACTTGGTATGTGTGGGAGGTTGTTAGTTAGTCATTACATCTGATTCGATGTCAGGTGCCATTGTCTCGGGCCACTTTCCATTTATCACATGTCACTTTGTATCTTATTGGTAATGTGTTGGGCTTTTGCTATTGCATGCCATGTCATGGAGTGGCAGACAAGGGTGATGTGGGTTGGGAGGGTTTGGGTGACATACCAGGGATTGTCATGGCCTGTTTTGCGGGGGGGAGGGGTGATACACACCGTGCATGTGTTCCTTTTGGTCACACAGGATTGGTTAGGTTTAAGTAGCTAGGGATGCACACAATGTAGCACTTCCATGGCAACATTCTCAGGGTGGTAAGGTTGTGACAGTTGACTGTCTCTTTGTCATCATCGATTGTCACCTGGTATGTGCCAGGCCTGTGTGCACTCTGCAGGGGTGGGAGTTTAGGTGAAAAATGTGGCCACAAGCTGGGTCGGGCTGCCTCGCCACATGCCCTATCCCCTCCCAGGGGCAGCGCCTGTGCCTGTGGTTGGGGATGTGGGGGCACCACCATGTCCACCCGTACACCCTGCCATGTTGCAACATTGTGCAGGACACATGCTGCCAAAATGATCCTGCAGACTACTGGGGGTGCATATAGTAGCTTCCCGCCACAGCAGTCAAGGGAGCGGAAGCGTGACTTGAGCACTCCGAATGTGCGCTCCACAATGCCCCTGATTGCAATATGGGCAGCGTTGTATCTTACCTGGGGTGGTGTGGTGGGGTTCCGGATTGGTGTCATCATGTGGTTGCTCAGAGGGTAGGCACTGTCCCCTGGGGAGGTAATAATGGTTGTGATTATTAGGGTTTGTGTATTTGTCTGTGTGTGACATGCATGCATGTGCACAGCCATTTGTACTCACCTAGGAGCCATGTGTCACCATGCTGCCCAGCTTCCAGGGCCCGGCTCAGGGCAGACATTCTGTATATGAAACTGTCATGGATAGAGCCAGGGTAGTTTGCATAGACAGAGGTGATGATTCCCTTTGCATCGCATACGACCTGCACATTGATGGAATGCCAGTGCTTGCTGTTTCGATAGATGTGCTCAGTGGTCCTATGTGCACATAGGGCCACATGGGTGCAATCTATGGCACCGAGCACCTTGGTGATGTGTGCCACCCTGTAAAAGTCCTGGACCACAGCCTGCCTTTCTGCGGGTGTTCTGGGCATGTATATGTGCCTGCGGACTGAGAGGCACGCAGTCATGATTGCCAACACCTGGTGTAGGCAGCATGACTGCGTGGCCTGTGAGACCCCACCCACCATGGCAGTTGTCTGCTGAAATGACCCAGTGGCCAAAAAATGCAGGACTTTGAGCACCTTCTCCAAGGGGCTCAATGCTTGGGAGCAGAGGGTGGGGGATGTAAGGTCATCTTCCCACTCACTGACCAGGTCTAGGATGATACGAGGTGGAAACCTATACCTGCCATAGACCTGGACGTCAGGCATCCCAAAAAGGCTAGTCTGGGGGAAAAGAATGCGGACTCTGGCTATTCTCCTCCTCCTGCAGTGTCCCACGAACAGTGCTGCGACAAATAGAGCATTCATCGTAGCTGTATATACGTGTTTGTTGTTTGCACGCACTTGTATAGTGTGCGCGGGGACGCTTCCGCTTGCCTTCGTTTAGCAGACGTGTTGACGCCTGTGCGCGTCTTTGAGCGTGTGGGGGTTTCCTGTATTCGATTCCATGAATACGTGTTGTACGCGTGCGTGTGTGCGTTCTGTGTATTTCCCTGTAGTACTTCCCCAGTTACGCCTTCTTTTTCACGCGTTGTTCCCCATTCCGCGTGTTATGCCCTGTGTCCCGCCCCCTTTTTGGTGTGTGCGCTGACATTGTGCGCTTTCCCTGTGTGCGTCGCGCACGGCGTTCAGGGTGTTGCAATGACGTGTGCGCCTGTGTGCGCCACGCACGGATTTGGCGCACATCCTGAGGGAAACACGCGCACGGCCTTCCATGAATCGCACGCGTGTGCGTGCACCTGCTTTTTTACGCTTGCGCCAGCTTGCGCCAAGATTTTCGGCACACATTTCTTCCATGAATCAGCCCCATAGTCTGCAGTAGGTTTTTCTTCCTTCAAAGTCTAAATGTACCCATGTGTAACCTATAATATGTATAGGAGTCTTGCCATACCCTCTGGCTCTTACATTGGCTATATGCAAATCCTCCATGTTTTTTTAATACCTTGAGATAGGTCTCCACATCCACCATTGTATATGGGGAACGTGTATCAACCATAACTTGTGATGTTATACCATTGATAGCTATAGGCACCCATGGACCAACACCACCTTCAGTTGGTGTGAAAGCTAGTATCTGTACTTCTTCTTCAAAACCATTTGTAATTGCTAGCAAACTACTTGGACCACCAATTTCCTCTAAAGCTTTTATGCTTGTCATGGCTCCTCTTCCATAGCGACCTACATTTCTCTGGGCATTATTCATATAACGTGAGTTAAATCTGCCTCTTCCTCTGCCGTTGCGACAGACCTTGCCAAAATGACCCACTTGTCACATTTGTAACATTCAGCGGATAGCGCTGGACAATCCTTTTCCATATTTATGTGCCTGTACCAACCACATTTATAACATCTGCCTTGTGGTTTGAATGTGCCTTCTTTATCTTGCTTCGAGCTCATTCCAAAATCCGATTTAACTATTCTCTTTACAATGTCAACCAATGCTTCTTCATCTTTACTAAATTGCCCATCATCAATACTCTGAACTGATTTTATTTCTACACAATCCAGTTTGTGTTGAACTTCTTTCATGCAACTTTCACCCAGTTCTATCGATCTAGCAATTTCTACTGTCTGTTCAAGTGTCGGGTTCTTGGCTTGCCATAACCGCTGTTGTATCCGAGGATCAGCTACCTGTAATACAAGTTGATCCCTCAAATACTCGTCTGCCACTCCTGTAAAGTCACATGTCGACAGTAAGCCTCTCAATACAGCTATATAAGCATCAATACTTTCACCTTTATTCTGTCTCCTGGAAAAGAACCTGTATCATTCTAAAACTATGTTGGTTTTATTTCCAAAGTGCTTACTCAACTTTGCCGTTTGCAGTCTCATACTTTCTAATTCCACTTGCAGAATCCCCAGATCCTTCCTCAGTACCTCAAGTTCAGGCAATGTTCTAAAAATCCTTAATGCCTCTGCACCCACACAGTTTAATAGAGTGGCTTCCTTTAAGTCATCATTACATTTAGCTCCTTCAATTGCTCTCAAATAAACTTGGAAATTGTTTTGCCATTGCTCCCACGAACATATTGGCTGCCCAGGATGTGCTAAAAATGTGATTGGGGCCACAAAGTTCTGCATTTTGTCAGAATATATTTTCTATATAACACCACTTGCTTATCTCATGCCTTCAATTAATATTTTTGTTACACCATGCATGTCCAACCATTGACTTTATCAACTTGAAGTTTGTGTAACTGAATTAACTTTTATTTCTCCTTTCCTTTGTTACGTTAATGAAAATCTGTATTTAGTAGTGAATGACACGTTTCACTACCCCTCCATAATAACGTTTGTACTGCATGTATTTGTTTCTGTTGCTTTGCATGCACATTTGCCAAAATCGTGCACTGCATTCTCTGTCTCTTTAAATTAGTTAAATGTGCGTCCGCGCTACTTTGCTTCCATTGCGGCACACATTCGCATCAATTTCCTTTCCGCCGCAGTCACCTATCGTGTTTACCCAGATCCTCGATACGTTACAGGGTATCCATAGCAACCTCGGACCCCAAAACGGCGGCACGCAGACGACACCGGAGGGTGCTTTACTTTAATACTTGCAGCACTTTCACTTCAGTCGATCGTCACGTCACACGTCATCACGCTTCGGGTGCTCTCTTCCAGTCAGCATCCGTTCGCCTCTCGCTCTCGTGCACCTCTTGAATGACGCGATCACCCACACTTGCACAATAAGGGGATTTTTCTTTTTTCACCAACCTTTTTGCTTTCCTCTCAGCGCCGCGCTCACACAACTTCATAAATCTCGCACGCAGGTCTGTTCCTTTTTACACTATTAGCGTTGCTCGTCGTGGCAGGCTCCGACACTGCTACTGTATCTGGGACTTCCTCCAGCATTAATCCTCGTCGCCAAATGTAATAAAGTGACTCACAACATAAGTTTATCTTATTGAGTTTATTGGAAGGAAGTCCCAGAGAGGCCAACCTTCAACAGCCAGGCAGCTTCATGTATGGTTCTGGAATGTATATTCCAGAACCATGCACGAAAAGGAAACTAGGGCAACAATAGACGAAAAATGCAATGAAAGAGTCTACATCATAACAGTCGCTGTTTCTACAGTGCTATGTATGAATTGTAAACTTGATGCCAAATGCTTCCCCTGATTCTGGCTAGCTGTAGGTTTCTCCTTTCCTCGAGCTGAGTACCAAATAGATCATGAAACGTTCCCCACTCCCCGCCCCTGTCTAAAAGGGTCCTGATAACCTCAAGAACTGGGGTCCTAACAGGTCTGAAGGGTTCTCAGTTTGGAAGACTTTCGGGTAGTAGGAATCCGGATGCCACTATCAGAAACTCATATTACATGAGGCTTTGTCACTGTATTTTCCACACATTCCCTATGTTAACGTCCAACATAATATGAGTTTCAAGGGAATGTGATAATGCAACATTTCTGTCCTAATGTTGATGTTGCAGATGGGGAAACAATCTGAAATGTGATCATTACATTTTGTGTGGTAGCCAAAGAGGAAGTGTTGTAAAATCCTCATAGTCTTACATTGTATGTGGTCACTGTTACAGCCTTAGTTTCCATAGCTTTGCATTAAATATTTGCATTAAATCATTCCTAGCATCATTAACTAGAGATCAGTTCGTTTTGTGTATCTGCTATACCCATATCTGTCATGCCCTCTCCACACTTACCTGCTTCCACGGCGTGCAGGCGCCAGAGAGTGTTGCGGGTTCCTTCCGCTGCTGCGGTCACTCGGCCTCTGGGTGGACGCCACATTCCAGGGCTTCCCTGGCGCCAGTTCCCACGCTTGTGTTGGGCTTGCCCTGGCGCTTGCAGGCATAGAGGGGGTTCCATTCCGCGTTGTGGTCCCCTGCTGGCCGCGGCATGCCACGAAGGAAGGTCACGTGACCCGTAAGCGGTCATGTGACCAGGAAGTTGCAGGCAATGGGACACCCAGAGCGGTCACGTGACCAGGAAGGAGTGGTCACGTGACCAGGAAGTCACCTGCAATTGCTCACCAGACCCAGAAGAACGCAATAAAAAGGGGTTAGCCCTTTCATTCATTGCTTCTCAGCTGTGTTGATGGCGTGTAGCTATTCCTGTGCTCTTTGCTTCATAGTTTTTGGCCCTTTTGAATTCTGGTCCTCATTTCTCTTTTGGATTGTTCTTGGTTTTGGTGCTTGGATCAAATTAGGACTGCCTGCTCATTCTGCCTGGATTTTGGACTGCTTCTTTGGATTGCTTTTGGATTTGCCCCTTGGACTTGGTTTATGGTGAACTTCCTACCTGAACTGCTCAGACCTTTGGAACTGTTCTCATGGATTGTCTCTTCTTATCCCTTTGAAACAAGTTTACCTTCCATCTGGATTGAAGCCTTTACTTCCAGACCCCTTGGACCCATCTACGTTGTGGTTCCCTTCCTTTCCTCTGCACCAGCCCACCAGACCTTCAGGGGGGAACAGTTAGGTGCAAAGCATTCATCGGTCATCCCAAGGGTAGGTGCCTTCACTGTCTATCTGTTGATGCATGTATACCTTGTAGCCATTAAGCTAACCTGGTGTTTCTTTGCAGCCACCTGGGACCCGATGTTTCCTTTTTCTCCCACCTGTGGCCCCAATAACCGGTCAGCAAGACTTGTGTGCTCCTCTCTGACTTGTGCTGGGGGACGGAGGTATACTAATCCATGTGGACCTCAGATCTTGACAATACCCCATTGGCAGACAGTATGGTTCCAAAGCAATCCTAGGCCTTAGGTTTTCCAGGCACATAAACACTACACAGAATTTGTTTTTTTTAAAACTTTCTGCTGGCAATTTTCATTTTCTTGTTTTTTGTGTTGTTTATGACCAAACCCCTGGGGTAAGAGAACGTATCAATTACTGATAGCAATTTCAGGAGCTTCATTTCGGTTTGTGCCATAGCATCAGGGTCATCCACATGCAGGGGCGGCTCGTCCATAATGGGTGAGGGGACATCGACCCACTGGGTCTTGGCCCCCTCTCATCCATTGTGGAGGAGGCAGCCCAGTAAAATTTGAGCACTCCCTCAGCTTTCTTTTCAACTGTGAAAGGGAAACTGTGTTTCACTTTCACAGTTATATTTCCCCAGCTGTGCAAGCTCAATGAGCCATGCAAGGCTGTGGGCATTCGCTTCCCAGCCTTGCATTGCTCATTTGAAATGCTGGCTGGGGAACTGCACGTCTCTATGTGCAATGGTGTCGACACGTCCTGTGCCTCCTTGCACATACAGACAGAGCCGGCTGGAGTGGGGCGTCTCCGAACCCACACTCTGGCCCTTTGCCTGCATGTGCAGGGATCAGGAAACTTCCTGATTCCTCTTCATGCTTGCAGGGGGCAGGAGCACTGGAACTTGCAGACCCGCGGCAAAAGGTATGTTTGTTTCTGTTCTTTTTCATTTAAATGATATATATGGATGCGTGCATGCTTTTGTTGTTAGGTGAATGTATGATGATGGATGCTGGTGTAAGTGCTTTCTGTGTGTATATTTTGTGTAAATGTGTGTGCTTGTATATTTGTTTACTTAGTATTTAAATATGTGTATGGATGCGTATATGCTTGTGTTATGTTTGAGTGCATGATGGATGCTCGTGTGAATGAAACAGAGTGTTCGCTGAGTATGTGTTGTGTAATGTGTGTTTGTATGCTCATTTATTTATTATTTAAGTATGTGTATGGATGCGTGTATGCTAGTGTTATGAGAGTGCATGTTGGGTGCTCGTGTGAAGAGTGCTTGCAGTGCATATGTTGTCTAAATGTGTGCGTTTGTATATTCATTTATTTAAATATGTGTATGGATGCGTGTATGCTTGTGTTTTGAGTGAGTGCATGATGGATGTTCGTGTGATCAAAACACAGTGCTTACTGTGTGTATGTTGTGTAAATGTGTGTGTATGTTTATTATTTAAATATGTGTATGGATGCGTGTATGCTTGTGTTTTGAGTTAGTGCATATTGGATGTTCGTGTGAATGAAAGTGTGCTTGTTCTGCGCAGGTTGTGTGTGTTTGTATGTTTATTTTTTATTTAAATATATGTATGATGCGTGTATGCTTGTGTTATGAGTGAGTGCATGATGGGTGCTCGTGACTGTGAATGAGATAGCGAGCGCTTGCTGTGCGTATGTTGTGTAAGTTTGTGTGTGTGCGTTTGTGCTGGTCCGAGATGATTTTGGCAAGTGGGGGGTAGGAGGTTTGTACAACAGAGGCATTTTAAAAATGCCTTTGTTGCACAAAGCCCCTCCCCACTGAACAAAATCAGCTCTCTGTCCGAGGTGCTGTGGGGCCCAGGTGACAAGGATGGTATTATTTTACTGGACATCTATCATAGATGTCTAGTAAAAAAATACCATACCTACCACCCTAGCCCCCCAGCGTCTTGCATACACACATACTCACTTTGATATTGTGTGTGTGAGTTTGGCGCTGTGAGACCCCAGAGGACAGGCATGGTATTTTCTAACCGGACAGATGTCTACTAATAAAATACCATACCTGCCCCCATGATCCCTCAGCGCCTTGCATACACACATAATCACTTTGATTGTGTGTGTCTGTGTTTGGTGCTGTGAGGCCCAGGGGACAGGCATGGTATTTTTTTTACTGAACCTCTATGATAGAAGTCTAGTAAAAAAAATACCACACCTGCCCCCTGACCCACCTGCGCCTGGCATACACACATAACCACATTCATTATGTGCATCTGTGAGGAGCTCGGGACCCAGGGGACAGGCGTGCCATTTTTTTACTGGCCATCTATGATAGATGGCCAGTAAAAAAAACCATGCCTTACCCCAGTGCCACCCAGCGCCTCGCAATCACGCATAATCACATTCATCATTATCTGACTGCAAGGCGCTGGCACACCATGGAGCAGGCATGGCATTGTTTACTGCGCATGGTTGATAAAGCAAGCATGAGAAGTGTTGTTATGTAGCTAGACATGCATTTTAAAGAAGTCTGTCTAGCCATTTCTTATTGTGGTATGACGTTTTGTATTGGGCATCTTTGTTAAAACAAGCACGATAAGTGTTATTATTAAGCATGACTGGCTTTTTTTATCCAACTAGTCTAGCCATTTCTTACTGAGGCATGACATTTTGTATTGGGAATCTTTGATAAAGCAAGCAGGATCAGTGATATTATTCTTACTGTGGCATGACAATTTTGTACTAGGCATCTTTGGTAAACAAGCATACGTGTTATTATGGAGCTAGACTGGCCTTCCAATGCAGCCAGTCAAGTCATTTTTTATTGTGGTATGACATTTTGTATTCGGCACCTTTGGTAAAACAAGCATAAGTGTTGTTACGTAGCTATACTGGCATTTCAATGCAGCCAGTTCAGTCATTTCATATTGTGGTATTGCATTTTGTATTGGACATCATTTGTGAAGCAAGCATGATAAGTGTTATTATGAAGCAAGACGGTAGGCGGCTAAGGGATTACCGGCACCGGTAAGGTCACCGGTGCCGTTAATCCCTTAGCACCCTACTACAAGGTCCCTCAGCGGGTCCCGTCCTTAACGCCTGGTCTGACCAAGCATTAAGGACGGGACCCGCTGAGGGACTTCAGAGCTAATAACGGTACCGCAAATTGCGGTACCGTTATTAGCTCCTTCCCCATTCCCATTGAGCCCTGTGGGGGCTCAAATGGGAATGGGGAATGGTATTTGGAATGGGGACTTACCGGGTCCTCCAGGGTCGGAATGACCCGGTAAGTCCCCATACCGCCTACCCGGACCCGGTATGCGGTAAGGGAGTAGCCATGCCGCTAATAGTGGCATGGTTACCTCCTACCGTGTAATGAGGCCCTGTCACTTTTATGCACTTAGTCTAGCCATTTCCTATTGTGGTAAGACATTTTCTATTGGGCATCTTTGATAAAGCAAGCATGATAAGTGTTATTATGTCGCTTGACTGGCATTTTAGTACAGCCAGTTTGGATATGTTTTCATACTTTGGCATGCATTTTTAATTGTAAAACCAACTGGAGTAGGTTTTATGTGGGGATACTGCCATATATTGGCAGAACAAACATGGACATGTTTTCTTATAGTATCATTACTGGCATATTGCACAAACAGGGGTGTTGCTAGGTCTGGAAAAGATCCGGAGCTATGCTAATTTTGGGACTGTCAGGACTGGGGGCTAGCTAGCCTTTTTGATTGTAACCCCTGAGCTTCAATCCAGGGCTACAACCAAAAGACCCAGGGCTATAGCCCCCTCAGATCCCCCCTCGAACCCGAACCCTCCTTGAGTGGTGTGGGCTCCCTCACTACGCAGGATCGCTTGGCCAAATCAGGGACAGATATTTACGCCCCTCCAGTTAAAATATTCACCAGCCACCACTGTCCGCATGACTGGACATCGCAATTGACTTATCATAGCAACATCTGCTTTTGCGTTTCCTGCTCAACAGCCACTCTGTCAACAAATGAACTAATGCGAGCAAGAAGCAAGCCCTGAAACACAAACATCCCTTTGTTTATGCAAAACTGGTCTGACTCCTCCCCCTTGGAATCGCATCTAACGTGAGTTCAAAGAATAGAGGAATCTGAAGGGGTTGGTCTTTTCTTCTCATCTCCCATGATATCTTCCAGGACCTTTGTCCTGTTAACAGAATCAAAGGTGTCTCTGAGATCTATGAAAGTAAGATAAAATCCCACTTTTAATTAGGTGGCTATATTAGGCTAAAAAGATACAGCCTAAAGCACTTGTCAATTGTTCCCAGTCCATAACTAAAACAGGCTTAAGCAGGGAATAGAGTATTTTTTAAATTTTGATCGCAAAGACCAATTGGGGCAGCAACAATTTGCTGAAAATGTTGCCCAAGAAAGTGTAACAAGGAGATGACTCTATAGTTATTAGGCAGGCTCCTATCTATTTTTAAAAATTTGCACTGTGAGGTCAGCTAGGCTATGGAGACCAGGGAAGGCCACTTGCGATTGATGCCAACTCTGTGCAGCCGCTCTCGCCTCCCCAGACCTCTTAGGTAAGTCACACTAGTCAGCCCCTTCCCCTCTATGAGCTCACAAAGAAGTACAGAGTATGGAACAGGGAAGCAGCCTATGAACCGGGGCCTGGATATACCGTTTGCAAATCATATTCACTTGAGGTCAGAGCTGCGGCTCAGTTGGTCTTGCTCTGGTACCACTTGTGAACTTACCCACATGTTAGAGGAGCAGGAAGCAAGCAGCAAACAGCCAAGGGACTTGGTGGTGAGTCAAAAGCCAGCAATGGGGAACATGGTGGGGCCATGGAGGAGTCTGGTGGCCGCCTTGACTGGCTTCAAGATGGTGAAAGGCCCATTCAAGCATTTGGGCCGCAGAGCCATGTCCACTAGGAACCTAATTAGCAAAGAACAATCACCAGCGGCTGCAAATAAGAGGGAACTAGAACACCAAACAGGGAGGCCCTGAGAACAACGGGAAAAAGCTGCATGGTATGAAAAGAAGTAGAGACAGCATCACAGTGAGGGAGTTAGGACACAGTCCCAAAGAGAGAGTCTGCTGGGAGAGAAGAAGGACCAGAGAGGTTGGAGGAGAAAACATCAGCGGGGAGAGGCTGACTTTGGAAGCGAGAAAGGGAGGAAGAGAAGCAGAAAAGGGGGAGGTTGGTAGTGGAGGAAGGCAAGTTTAAGGGGGGGAGGAGTAGAAAGTAGTATGGGAGAGGTTGTCATAGTGGGAGATAAGAGAAAGAGGAGCAAGTAGACAAGGGGTTTCAAGAACCCAGTCTTCAAAACGGTCCGGTCAGTCAAGAAGCCGGTCCGATAGCACAGCGGGTAGAATGCTCGCTTTGATATCCGTGCAGAGCCTATTGATGCAGATTTGAATCCCGGCATGGTCAAACTCAACCTTTCATGCTTCAGAGGTCGATAAATGAGCACCACACACCGTGGGTAATAATAAGCAGCGCTCCGATACTTGAGGGTTCATAGCGCTATATAAATGCTAAATTATTATTATTATTATTAAGACAGAGGGATAAAGGAATGAAAAGCATGACGGAGACAATACATTATTTGCATTGGCTGGGAAGGAGCTATGCCCACAGCCCACAGGGGATTCTGTGGAAATCCTGACACATGAAAGAGGTCAGACTTGAGAAAGAAATAGAGCCAGGGGAGGTGGTGGCATAGTTGTCCCCGCATAGTTGTCCCCTTAAACTTGCATAACACCTTTAGCTGTGGACTGTAGGACTGCAGCCTGACAATCCACCATGAACTGGCAGGGAACACATAGACTGTCAATGGTTTAAACTCAAGGCATCAGAGTTGTTCAAGCTAAGGGGAGCTAACCCTTCTCCGGATCACCAGAGAAGGACATTGGAACCTTTAAAAGTTCCAGGAACTGTGAGGGACATTCTGTGACCTGCCCAGCTTGATACAGCCCCAACTACATATGCATATAGACTAGGGAGCCCGATTCAGGATCCTGGTCCAATGTTAGACTAGGGTGTGTGCATCTCTGACTTGATTCAGTCTTCCTTGAATCTCTGCACTGTTATGTGAAACCTATTCCTGTTTCTTCAGAGAGTTTCTTGGTATTAACTCCTGTAGGCCTTATTCCAACTGCTGTGTTTTTGTACAAATAAAATAGACCTCGACCCTATTGATGTGTTCTCGGGTAGTCACTTGATTATCTGGCCTGTGACCCACCACTGATGTGGTCTGCCAAGATGTCGGTGCCGTGTTACTGCACAAAATGGCACCCGCCACATGAGAAACAAAAGTAACCCAAAGGACTCCTAAATAGATCGACTGGGAAGCCCTTGGGGTCCTGGAGCTTTATAGAACTGCTGAGAAAAAATGTCCTCCTAAGTTTATGAGGCGCAAATGTCAGAAATGCAGCGATGTAACCACTTAGAGTGAGTTGCTCAAATAAATATACTTCTTAGATGCGTCAAATGCTACAAATATCCTCTAACAATAGAACTGTGCATTCATGTTCTTCATGAATTAGAGTCTGTGTATGTATGGTGCAGTGCGGACTGCACGTGCACTTCATGTCTAACGTTGCTGTGTTGCGGTGTCTCTAAAGACGGCAGCAACATGGCTTCTTGGTGCCTAGTCCAGGCTGTCCATAAAGGTGTCTCTGACCATAGTCTTCAGCTCTTCACTCACGCATGGATAGATTTATACCGCACCTGGTCTGTAAGGCTGACTGAGAGGGCACCTCTCAGTGTGTTTGTTGATCATTGGTGCATTTGTAGAATGGGTGATTGCAGGCTTTTCTGGCCTTCCGTCTTGTCATGAACTTGATGGGGGGATTGTCCCAGTATCGCGATTCCCTCTTCAGTGAGTAGGTAAAATGAATATACCACTCCTTTGCAATATCCCCCATCAAACGAAATCATACCAAGCAGACCTACTCATATATTTAGGAGAACACACCTGCACGGTGTTCTTAGATGTGTCAAATGCCACAAATATCCAGAAGTTCTTCTGATCTTTTTTGTCCCCCACTGTCTTTAGTCCCTGCCATTTTCTTCCCAAAACTCCACTTTCTTTCTAATAGGCATCTCTATTGTCTGTGAGCATCTCTAACCAAGACCACTCGACTCAGACTGGCACCTCACAAGATTACAAATGCCCTTCGACACTCGAAACAATCATTGTCATACCATATGTCATTTTAAGCCACATTTAACATATTTAATGAGATGTGGGACGGTTTTAAATTTCTTCCAAAGCCTTACAGGTCTCAATAATATCCAATATGGGGTAAACTCACCCAAAATTACGGTTACCTCTTCCAGCTGGTAGTATGCTGCTCCTACTACTGGTAGTAATAATAGTTCTACTACTACTACTACTGACAGTACAAATTCCACAAGTCATATGATTGCTACTATAAGTGCTTCTGATGGTAGTATGAGTAATATTACTTTGGATGGTAGTAAAACCACTGGTAGTAGTGGTGCTACTTTTGATAGTGATTCTGGTCTTCAGACCGCACCTGCACAGCGTAATGCACAAAAGTGCGATGCACAGTACGTCATGCTTTGTGGAAGCGAGCTGGAGACTGCAATCAAGATGGAGCGAAGGCTGGTAAAGGTAAGTAGGACTAGCGTGTGAAAGCAGGGGAAACAGGCTGTGGCGCTTTGCAGCCAGTGTTAATTGGCTGGGGAGACCCTCCAAAATGGACCATGGGAAAAGGCAGAGGTGAAAAAGTAATCTAGATCTTGTGGTGGGGGCCTTTAGCGGGCAGCCTTCCGCAACATCACACTTTCACATTTGGATTTCAGACACCACCTCATTACAAGTTGGTGGTATTTTAGTAATAAATCTGCCGAAATACCACCAAACAGATTTACTGTTACCGCCACTTGGTACTGCAGATTTACCATGGGATTACAAGTGGTGGTAGGTGGTGTAAATCACCTTAGCACTCCACAGGGAATTTGGCAGAATTAGTGCCCGCTGTAATTCTGCCAATTTTGTGGTGTTCTGGCGATAAGGTGGAGGATTTACCTCCCGCCTTTTACTGGTGGGAAATCCTCCATCTTACCACCAGAGTTGTACTGCGGTGTGCCGTTACTGCTGCATTACCACCGTTTCTTCTATGCTGCCGTACTCGTATTGAGGCCCCTAGGACCAAAAGTAATACTATTTGTGCTACCTATAGTAGTCTTGGTTCTACTGCCACTAGTGGGGAAGGATTAGTAGGTAAGTAAACGTGCTAGTGTGAAGGAAAAGGAAATGCACCCTTTAACCTCACCCCTTAGCTCCTCTGATGAATCTGCAGTTTTCACTGCCTCTCCTCTTCTAATGCAACTTCCTCTTTAAAGCAGGTCACTTTCTTTTCACTGGAAATATAAAACATTAATAGTTAGGAACAACGCAATTTATTTTTGTAAAAACTGCATGTCCCCTTTAAGCAAAGTTTTCTTTTAGAACGCCTTAATCGTGCCAAGTCCAGAAAGCAAGCGTGTTCATTAGAAATACTACAAAGCCGTTCCTGGGTTTCCACATCCCTGCTTGCTCAGTGACTTGCACTCAGAATCAAGCACAGTTTGAGGCTATTTGAAGAGTTACTAGCAGCAGGTCGACCTAGAAATGGGACTGCAGCGGCCTAAGGATTGGGATAATGGAGAGTTTGCACAGCTGCACGCAGGATGTGAGAAAGTGCATGTGGCAGATATCTGTAAAAAAAAGCTGCTTGCTCCATGTGCACCGTGGTATGGAGTTCATTGCCTTGACAACATTATTATATTACTCCATAAATTGTGAGCCCTTGTCAGAGGGGGGGAGGGGTGCTCCCTTCTGCAAAGGGTCTGCCTTAAAGACAAATATAGAGGTAGGTTATATGCTGCTCGTGTGTGAGGGCGTGTAGAAAGCTGCCACGTAAGCTTGTGTGGCTCAGCTGGGGTGGCGGGTAGGACGACGGCTCTTTTTGGCTAATATACAGCACTGCAGCGAATGGTTTATTTGAACGAATGTTATATGTAACCCACATTGCAACCCTTGCACTCTCATACGTCTTCCAGTGCGATCTTGTGCGGTGGGTTTCGTTGTATGGCTCTTCATATGAACGTTTAGTGAGTGGAGTGATTTCAAGCTGATGGCACTCAACCTGTCTGGAGTAAGACCTACATAAAAATAATAATATTATATTATAATACTACTACTATACTGCCAAATAGGTATGACCTTCTAAAAGTCTCCAAAACAAGAAGGGCCAGGTTTTTCATTTCCCTGGAAGCCCTCAACAATTTCAACTGTTAGAGAACCAAGGCCTGGGGTCTTGGCACTTGTATGTTTCCCCCCTGGCCCAATGAAGCCTCGCCTCCGAGGAGTTTGTTCCCAGGTGCCACCTGGGAAAGAATAATAGACACACCCACACTCTTTGTCAGCCAAATGCAGGTTATCATGGATAGCAATATGTGTATGTGCCTTTGCAGGAGGGGAGGGAGGGAAAGAGAGCAAATTGATCCCCTGGTAGGGGGAGTGGGATGCAGCAGTGACCAACTCCCGGGCCGCCTGGAGCTTGGGCCGTGTCTGGATAATGAGAGCCCTGTGGAGAGAGGGCCAGGGCTGCACACGATGGGCCGCCCATGCGCCCCTTGCCATGGACCAGCGAGGAAAAAGAGGGAGGGCATTCCGCAGCTATGCCTAGGAGGAATCATGGGAGGAGGAGGAGGAGCTGCGTTAGTGGCCATCGGCCCGACGCAGACCCAGGCAATGTCTACTTAAATATGACATATTTAATGACGTCATTACAAGGTTAGCCACAAAAACGCGTGCCATGATGTGTGTGTGTATACGAGACACCCATATAGATTAAATGGTTTGCAGAGTCCAAGCCGAAAAGGGAATGGACAAGTTAGGCGATAAGAAAACAAGTTATAGTGAATGCGAAGACCTGGTTTAGCGTAGACATAGAGCCAATATCAAATTTAAGTTAACTAAGTAGAAGTTCTGTAAAAAACGCTTAATGAGTAGAAAGTAATGAAGACATTCTTTAAAGATCTTAAGAAAAATGAGGATACAAATCAGATATATCACCATACACCTTTGAGGTAATTAGATATATTCATTACACTCACTTTTATTTGTTTATTATTATTTATTTTAATTAATTAGAATACGAAACCTAATTATATATGAATATACTATATTGATCTATTTGTTAAGATGATGGAGAAAATCATGGGAGAAATTGACCAGGAAATCCAATATAGTGAACTTAAATTTATTTTTAAGACAAAACAAAGTATCAGGTACGACCTATCATATTAGAACATTCAAGTACAATATTCTATAACTTTCAAGTTGTAAAATTGGTTTATTTACCCATGTTGATCCAGGCATATGCTATCGCAGATAGTTATGTTTCTTCCTTCTTTCATAATTAATGAAAGAAAGAAGATGCTAATGGATCGAAACACGTATTGGCAAGAACATGAGATATCAAATGTGAGAGGATCCTTTGGGAGTGTTAATAATTATGAAATATTACATGTGTCAGCATTTCAGAATACCAAAAATGAGAAGTAAACTATAACATATGCATGTTAACATAGTCTCTTGTAGTGTTCAAAACTCCTCAATTTAAAAAAAAAACATTCATAAGATCGGGGCATTTTGCATTCAGGGCTGCCTCTAATTGAATTTGAGTAGCATCAGGCATTTCCTTCCATGTTTTCAAGGAAGAATCTACTTTTGCACTCAATTCAGCAGATTTCCCTTTACTTAGTGGAATTTAAATATTCATAATAAACCATTAATTGTTGAGGACATTAAGTTTCAATTTACATTGATGTTACATTTACATTCTACAATTTTGATATTTGGGCTACCTATACATCTTCAACAATTATTGGTAATGAAGTTTTATACGCAATCAACATACCTCCAGACGGACAGCTTCTATGGCCCTTATTTGCTTTTTCTAAGACACAACTGGAGCCGCCAATAACTGGTGATTCTGTTTAT
Organism: Ambystoma mexicanum; assembly: GCF_040938575.1. NCBI lineage: Eukaryota > Metazoa > Chordata > Amphibia > Caudata > Ambystomatidae > Ambystoma > Ambystoma mexicanum. The sequence goes on along the minus strand of NC_090925.1, from coordinate 1,105,198,445 downwards.
TTATTTATGTATACACTTGTATAGCGCCTTAAGCCCTTGGGTGCATGGGCACCGTCAACAAGAGCATAACAAACACAAATACACAGAAGCAAAAGCACAACAGCAGAATTATAATAGGAAACAATACAAATATTAAGCCAGGTCAAGTACAGCTCACCGATTGGATGAATACAAATATTAAGCCAGGTCAAGTACAGCTCACCGATTGGATGAATACAAATATTAAGCCAGGTCAAGTACAGCTCTCCGATTGGATGAATACAAATATTAAGCCAGGTCAAGTACAGCTCTCCGATTGGATGAAACAGTAGGAAGATCTTTAAGCATACTCAAGAGTGAGCTGCGGGATGACATTTTACACCCTGCCAGAACCCTTCCTTATTTCACATGCATTTTAGCTTTCGCTAATGTGCTACATTTGCAAAGTTACAGCTGGAGAGTAGTGTTTATTTATATATGCCAGACAGACAGGATGCCCCAGATCCAGGGCTTCTTATTTAGAGTCAACTTGACTTGTTTATGTTACTGTGGCCTAGATGTTCCCTGTATGCAGATAGAATACTTGCAGTTATATCGTATTTTTATGTATACTGATTCATGTCTGACCCCTGACTCCTCCTGCTTCTAAGCGCCGTAAGAATCAATGTTATGACTACATAAAGTAATAGTACTTCATTTATCAACCTCAGAAAGATGAATGGCTTATTCATCCCTGCTGAAAAATTAAATTGGAAAGCAGAGGCTGCCACATGTCAGAATTAAGCTTTTAAACCGCTGTGCTGCTAATTGCGAGAGTATGCTGTTTAATCAACTTTGCACTGTAATGTGTGACTCTAATGTCTCATCCAGTCCTTTTTAAAAATAAAATATAATACCACTGTTATCACATTTACTAGTGGACCATGATTATTTATTGGACATTTGTATGGTGCCTATATACAAGTGTTTCCAGGCACCACAAGACACATGTGGGGAGGGGAACACAGTAAGAAAGTGGAACAACAAAACAATTATATTGGCCTTGTGACAATCCTACTGTGCAAGTGAAAGAACAGGGTGACAAGTGCTGGTGGGAGTGGAGGGGAGAAGGAGAAGTGCAGGAGTGGGGTGCCCAAATGGAGGGGGGACAAGTGCAGGTGGGCCAGGAAGCCAAATGCTGGGGGTACAAGAAGGCAAATGTCAGGGAAGAAGGGAGAGTAAGGGAGGGTGAGTGTGGAGGACAGGGTGGACCAGTTTAGGGCTAGTCCGGGGAAGGGAACCTGAGGGGAAGTGTTGGTAAGGGAATGCTGAGGTGACTGGTATGGGGGTGGTCTGGCCCCTCGGTGACTCAGACTAGGCCCAGTCTCAGCAACTGAGATAGGGTTAGCACGGGAGGGGAGGGGGAAGGACGAGGGGAAAAGGAAAGTCCTGAGACGTTTTCCGGAACTTAAGAAGATACGGTTCAAGTCTGAGAGGGGCAGGGAGGCCGTTCCAGAGGGAGGTACCAGCTGAGGAAAGGATCTACCTCCCACTCTCTGTTTGAAGATAGGTTTGCCCTGCAGAGAGTTGTAGCCAGAGGACCAAAGTACTCTGGCAGGGAGGTATTTGGGGAGGGAAAGGTGGATGAAGAGGGGTCCCAGGCCTTAATAAAAAATGTGACATCAGATTCAACTCCTTACTAAATGCTATGCCAATCACATAGGTGGATAAATAGCTGGGAATACAACTCAGCTGCATGATCTATGTGTTTTCTGCGGCTCGCAGGTTTGAATCCTAGCAAAGTCTACTCAAGGTTTCATCCTTCTAAGGTTGGAAAATGAATATTATCTCCGGTTGATGGGTAATAATAATTGCACATAAGAGCGTTTTATGTAAAGTGCTTTGTGGAAAGTGATAGATAACTAATGGGTAATTATAAATGAATAAATGTTAGTATCAATATATTCAAGGAACGTTTCAGAATAATGTCATAATCCTGAATCAGTGTCACTTTAAGTGTGGCTCCTGAGACTCATGTTCAACTTCAGACATGCCTATATAATTGAAATCATGTCCAAGATGTTATTTGCTTCCTTGAGATTTGTGTGAATCTTATTTTATACTGGCACGCTATATATCTGAAGCTGAGTGCGACTGGGTATGTTGGGGTGCAGCGGCCAGAGACAGGAATAAGGCCAGAGATCATGCAGGGAGCAGGATGTACAGGTTGTTCAAGCAAGCTGCAGAGAGTCCAGGTCCAGGTGGCAGGGAGATGACCTCTGTGCACAGAGCACAGCCAAGAAAGGGGACCAATGGGAGCTGCAGTCACACCCCTTTGGTGGCCAGCAGTACCCTGCCATGTCACTGTTGCAGAGTGCCACGTAGATACATTCGTTACATGTTTGTGTTGCATTTATACATACACTTGGTTCTCATTTGTCTTTTGTTGTTATATGCTGGCAATGCCTCCCATTTCATCAAAGCATGTGTGTACGTGCATGTGTGTGTGTGAGCTGGGGATGTCCGTGAGCCTGTGTGTAATGTATATGTATGTGTGTTTGAGTGGACACTCTGTGGGGCCAGGCTGTTTTATTTGTTAACTGGCAACAGTGTTACAAATATGATTTAAATTGGCAATTCTGGCATATTGGTGGCCTCAGTGTCGTGAATGTGATTTAAAATGTCCATGAATAAATATTTTGGGGGCACCAACTTCATGAAAGCGATTTAAACTGAAAATTATGTCAAAGGGGGGCACCAGCATCATAGACGGGATTTAAAGTCACAATGATACCATATATTGGGGGGCACCAGAATTGCGAATGTGATTTAAAGTCGCGATGATAATCTTTGGCCACCAGAGTAGTGAAAGTGTTTTAAAGTGGGATTGATGACACATACTGGGGACACCGTTATCATGAAAGTCTTTTAAAATGCCATTGTTAACATACAGTGTGGACACCAGCATAATGAAAGTGTTTTACAGTGGAACTGATGACATATATTGTGAGTACTGACATCACAAACATCTGCTCTGCTGAGGAATTCTGAAATATACTGTGGAGAGAGGCACATTGAAAATGTGTTGTGCAATGCTCCAGAGTACTATTTGTATGTGTATGTATTTATTTCTGTATGTATCTCTAATTGCTTATATAGCTCAAACCACAAAATCAATTGTTGTCAAGCACTAAAGTGATCAAGGGTAGAGGAATTTGCGAGAGAGAAGCAGAAGGGTAGAACAGAGGGATCCGTGATGATTTTCTGAACATATCCTGGTGGGTAGGGGAATGGCAAGGTATGGTGTGAAGAGCTAGGGTTTGAGTGACTTTCTGAACTGAAAGATAGAGTTAGCCGGCCAAATCAGTGGAGGAAATCTGTTCCAGTGGGTACCGGATGCAATCAAAAATCTTCTGTCCCCTCTGCTGAAGTGCTTCGAGGTGGGAACCTTCAGGAGAAGATGGACTAAGCAATATAGGTATTTTTGCAGGATTATGGCATGATCTTGTTTCGAAGGTATGTAGGAGCTGAGTTGTTGCGAGGGCACTTGTAGGTCATAGAGTGAATGTTATATGGGATGCATTTCTTTAAATAAAGCCAGTGGGGAACTGTTAGAAAGGGGTGTACAGGCAGGTGTGTTTGAATCCGTGCTACGGGTCACCTGGCTGGCTTGACTTGAAGGATGAAGAGCTTGATTTTCAGTGTTGCTAATCATGTTTATCTTTCCGTGAGCTTGCATAGTTATATGTTCATTCTCTACCGTTAAACCACCTCTGTTCCTACAATCGGTTAAGGAGACAACATTTTTGAGACGTCCGTGAGCATGCCCTTTCATGTCTTGCCTCAATTTGTTTTTATGGAAAGAAATACTCAATTCACTCATCAAAATGTGTTCGGGTATGGATCTGTTGTTCAAGTGCTGTTATAAGGGGGGTCTCATCCTGCATCTCACTATAACACTGACATTTCGAATAAATAGCGCATTTTTGTGTAAAATACGTCTCCTTTTCGGCCTTGTCCACTCTCATGTTTTGAAAGGCTTTGTGCGTTGGCTGAGAATAAGGATGTTGTGTTGTTTGCAAAAAAAAACTGATTTTGACATGTGAGTTCATTTGAAGACGTGTTCCTTCAAATGGAAGATTGTTTTTGTATTTATATATTTGGCTGATGTCATTCTGTGTGAACTCATTGTTGCTTCAGAACACCAAACTAGTGCACTTGGATGTTGGGGATTTGCAAAGAACAGTTAAGACTGAGTTAAGACTAAGTAGGAATTTCTAACTGGTGAGACCCTCACAGACAAAAACCAGGAAAACCAACCGGAGACGTTTGTTTGGAATTCTGAAAACATGACTCAATTTTACTGCTCAGTGTTGAGGAACTTCGCCCCACCTGAACATTTCCAGATGCATATAGCATGCACGCGTAATGCACTTTCACAACAAGTGCAAGTGTGTTGCTGTAGATACAAGCAGTGCATCTACAGAGAGCCAATTACATAGGTACGGTAAACTGCTCCTGTATAGTGCCCGTCTGCCAATAATGTTGGTCTTGCGGCGCGTGGCTCACGGTGGGAGAGTGTGGTCTAGTTGGGAGGTAAGGCGAGGAGTGGGAAAGCTGTTGTGTTGATGAGTGAAGCACCTCTTATGCTGATAGTAGTGGATGCTTTGGAATATGTTGAGGTGTTGATAGGAAGAGGGTTGGTTATGAGTCTGTGTGTGGTGTGCTAGACCTAGTGGGAGCCTGCCTGGGGGTGGATGTGGTGTAAACGTTGGTACATTTAGTGGTGAGTAATTATTGAGGGATGCACAAGTGAGAAAGAGGAGTGGGGCCCTTTGGCAATTTCTTAGGAGTGTTTTTGACATGTTAGCTTTGTTTCAGCGGACTCAACGCCTTTGTCAAAGTTTCTTTTCAATTGGGCCTGGGTCACTTGTAAGCTTTAAGAGTTGTTGTCCGTGGAAGATGATACCTGCCATTTTCTGCATCCAGTTCGTTTTTGCTGAAGAACCTTGTTTTGAGTTGGTCGCTGAATGTCTTGTGGTTCGCTTCCCGACGGAGGTGTTTCGGAAAGGAATGTTTGGGAGCTAACAATGAGAAGGACAATCCGCCTTGTCTTTTCCTCTTGAAGCACAGACGTTTTGATGGGAGGGCAAAAGGGGCACTTGCCCATGGCCCCCACCTTGGAGGGGCCCCACAAGGCTAGCTGATCTGAAGAAGTAAGATTCATTGTTCACCAGTCTTAAATAGCACACGTCAGGATAGTTTATGGGGTGCTGCCGAGGCTCTAAACCCATTGCCTTTCTGTTTTGGCAAGTGCATTTTGCCTTGATCAATTGATCATGTATTGCTTTCTGTGTTCACTGTGGTATACATAGTTTGTGTGTTTCTTATGGTATATAACTCATTATATATGTAGCATTATTTCCCTCCTTTGGGAATTATGTTGATCATGTGCGATAGGCAATGGTGAAATGCATATTGATTAATTGAGTGCTGCAGTGGTTCAGAAGTTAGCTCAGTGTGTGAAGCACCCATTGCAGGGATGTGTGATCATATGCAAAATTAGAATAGCACATTCCAGCAAGGCTGGCTGAGCCTTTCCTATGTCTGAAGTTTATAAACTGCCTGCATGTGTACTTGGTTTTGCAGAACAACATCTGCTAGTATCAGCAATGGACCTGTACCAGGTAGGGAATGCTATAAAAACTAACATATCATCTGTATGTTGAAGGTCTAGACATTGGTTTGTTCAGATAGGGTGTTGTAAGTCCAAGAGGTGAATAAGTATCCAAATTCAAGACTATGGAACGACAGCGTTCATGTTTGTATCCTGGATTTGCCAGCAGACGATAGTGATCCTGGATAAATCATCTAATGTATCTTACATTACTGTGCCGTATTCTGTGAGGTTTGCCTTCTTGCATGCTGCTGGTATCGTTTAGCCCATTACTTGATCTTTCTTCTTATGTAGGCCATTTGCGTGGAAGGGTTGGTAGGCAGAAGAGAGCGGGCAAGATGTTGCAGGCCTCAGGCAAGAATATTTTAAGGTCTGCTTGTTTGACAAAACAAACGGTTTGCGTTTTGGTAAAAGTCAAAGGTTTTTATGCAAGTTTATAAATGTAAATGTCACAAGGCATTGTTTTGGAAGTATTTAAATCTTTAAAATACAAAAGACAAACCCAAATTAAATTTATTAAATCACATCGATTGGTATGCTGGTTCTTATATACTTCCCTTCATGATGGAGAAAATTAAGCTAGAATCATTCCCATTTTGCGTAACACCCTTCTATAATATTTTGTTTAAAAGTGGTCATGTTTGGTAATGTGATTTGTGTACTTTAAAAATCTGTTTTTTTAATGAAAAAATTATATTGTTTTAGTTCATGGTAAGAACTGGAAAAGAAAGTGTTCAAATGAAGAAATTGCAGAGTTGGCACAAATCCCAGCTTCACCCCTTAACAAATGTGTGATCCTGGGCATCTCATTTAATCTTGTATTGCCGAACCTCTCAATATTGCCAGTCCCTAAACCTTTAAAATTTGTCAGCCCTTACGAGTGATTTCCTTCTCATTGTATGATCATCATAAAAGCCTTATTCATGGTTTCACTGTGTTAATAGTGAGCATATTCATATCGCACACCACATGCATTTGTTCCTTTGATATCTAATGGCAACACTATTTGAAAACCATATCCCACTTATAATCTCAGCCCGTCTGGATAAAGACACCTTCCTGGTAGCTTCTAATCTGCCTCCACTATCCATGCTATGGTACGTGTAGCGTTCTCCTTCCTTCCAATTGATGGTCTCTATACATGCATGAGCTCTTTTGCATTCTGAGAGGCAGCTAATGTGAGTTATCTGTTTATTATGGGTTACATGTACCTTTTACATACGGTCCTGCATTAATACTACATCTACCTTCCTGGATGTTATTGATAAAAAAGTATCCTGTATGTACTAGAACAGTAACCCCTTTTAGACTGCTAATGTTGTTCTTCAAATGCTACTTGTTTATCATTCTTATTAGAGCAGGAATGAAGAGGGCAAGGGGATTTAAAGGGAGTAAACGTGCTTATTAAGCTGCAAGACAGCATATCAACCTATAGGTTGTGAGCGTGACGGGTGGGGTGTTAGGGCCACGGCCAGTATTCTTGATCCCTTAATTCCTTTGGTTTGGTGGAGGGGGGCCCCAAAGATATGCGTGCCCAGGGCCTCAAAAGTGCTTAAGATGGCCCTGTCTTGAAGTCACGGACAAGGACTACAGCGGCTTTACTTGTTTGGAGAGTCTTGGTGGGTGTTCAGTGCTGAAATAGGCTTGTGACGCAGCCTTGAAACTTTCCATGGCAATCGTGATGGACAATGCTAAGGGTTTTCAGGTGTGTCTTTTTTCACAGATGAAATGTGAAGGTCAGCCTATGTATTGCTCTTTGACGAATTGTGCAGGTTAGCCTATGTATTGCATCTAGAAGCAATGTGAAGGTCAGCCTATGTAATGTGCTTAGATGAATTACGAAGGATAATCCTTTACTGCTCCTGATGAGTCTTGAAGGCTAGCTTCACTTTGCACTCAGGAGTCATGTACAGGGTAGCAATGTCTTGCACACAGAAGATGGTGAAGCTAGCCGATGCGTTTCACACAATAGATTTATGAGGATCACAGATAGACTGCACTGAGGTAAATGTGAGTATAGCCAATGTATTAGACTTGGAGGAATTTGATGGTGGACAGTGTGTTGCACCCAGACACATTTTGAGGCTAGCCAATGTGTAGCACTTATAAGAGTTGTGAGATTAGCCTATGTATTGTGCTTGAGAACTCTCGAGGACAGCCAGTGTATTGCAATTAGAACTGCAAAGATTAGCCAGAATATTGCACTTAGAAGAACTGTGACGGTTAACCTATGTATGACAACTGAGAACTATTGTGAAGGTAACCTAGGTATTGCACTTTGAAAGCATTGAGAGTAGTCAAAGTACTAACTACCCGTACACTTTCTCCTGTTCCGAATACCTCCCAAGTACCATATATGTGCTATAGGCCAGCCAGATTGCACACAAAACACACATCCAACATGACAAACATTAGCAAACAACAAACAATCCCTGACACTGAGCTTTTACCCTCTGGATACAACAAACCAGTGCACACAATCAAACTCGCTTAGAAAACCGATTCGCACAGGATGCCAGTTCCTCCTGGTTTCCTCAAGCATCAACAGAAGAGCACAATTTTTTTTGTGTGTTTGATCTATGATCTATAAGATTCTTACAAAACGAGAAAGATGTTTTTTTTTCTGCAGTTGTTGCAAACTGAAGGAGGTATTTTAAGAAGAAAAGTAACGTCTATGTTTCATGAAAGATTGCCCTGAAGATAAGATCTATATAAATTCTTAAGGCCTGGTTCGGTAATCAATATTGACATGGTGGAGAATTCTGTAAGTGGCTAATAGCCACTTGTTTTATCTCCACTGATCAGCCAGGCCCAACACGTTGGTTTGTCCATCTTTGTAAAGTTAGAAAACATGTCTTTCAAGTAATGGGCTCTTATCAATTGGTTACCCGGACATTGAAGCAGTAGATGTCGGATTGTTTCTTTTACCGAGGTTGAATTACAGAAGCGGCACAGGCTGGTGGACGAAAGTCCTCTAACTGCCAAGATTTCATTGGTTGGTAGCAGGTTTAGCCGGACTCAAAGCAGAAAATCTCGACCCTGCCTATTTGGGAATTTCTTAATGTAGGGCTGCAGTTGATTTAGTTTTCTTACATTACTTGGGAGATGGCTAGTCAGTGTGTTTCCAACCGCTGCTTCCAGTGTCCGTGTCCAATATGGCTCCTTAAGTTTTTTTAAAATGTTCACAGGGCTGTGTCGCAACACCTCTTCGTAGCATTCTATTGACTTGAGTACCTCGATGTTAGTCATTTCCCAGGGCAGAATGTGTTTTGCTGTTAGATTTCTCTATTTCCTGGTTTCCTGTAAATTGAAGGTGCAGCTGCCATCCGGCATTTTCTGTGGAGCATCAGCATAGCATATTTGACAGTACATTGTAGTGAGAATAGACTTAATTCACGGCGGATGGATTCCACCGCCATTGAATTTGGTAAGCCGAGAACCTTTCTCCAAAACAGAGTTTGAAGTTTCGGCCAAATGGTCGTAGGGATGTTTGGCATTGCTTCGGCTCTGTATGTTAATGATGGGACCACCTTCATTTTATAGAATTCCCACACCGGAACCTTGGAGTACTTCTTGTCTATGGCCTTTCCTTGCGTTGCCAATTGTTTCGCTTTTGCCCTTAAGGTCTCTTGCATCAATGTGTCGTTCTTTGAGCTGTCCAATATAACACCCAAATATTTTAAGTCTCAAACTTTTTCGATAGGGTTACCATCTAAGGTGAGACTCATTTTCTCTTTTTTCCTCCTGGTTGTGAACTTGGTCTTTTTTTCATTTATTTCTAGATTGTTAGTTTGGATATATTGTTGTGGTTTGCTGAGCTGGTGTTGTAGGCCGATCTGAGTCCTTTAGGTCTCCTAGAAATGCCAGGAAGAGTGCCGCGGCCAAAGGACATTTTTGCTTCACGCCTCTGCGTGTTGGGATCTCCGATGATAAGACCCCTTGCTGGTCTAAACGGGCACTCATGCTTGTGTCTGTGTAGAGAGCCTTGATGGGGTCGAGTAGTACCGGCAGGCAATTCCAAGCTGCTAATTTGGACCATAGACAGGATCTATCCACTCGATCGAAAGCTTGAGTCAAGTCTATGAAGGCTATGAATATACGTGGACCACCTTCAAGTACTTTATTCTTTAATACATTAAGCAGGAAGATGTTGGCCGCTGTTCCAAGTTCTTTTTGAAGCCTGTTTGCAAAAAGTCGTGACATGGCGCATGCTTTGCACATTCTTTAAATTTGTCCATTAACAGGGAGCCAAAGGCTTTCCCTATTACATCCAGCAGCGCTATTGTGTGATAGTTCGCCGGGTCGCATTTGTTACCTTTCTTAAAGATCACAATTTCTATTCTATGCCTCTTCCCGCACTAACCCACCCGGACCCTCCTTCTTACAGAGCCACGTGAGCACCTGGAGGCTATGCCAATGGTAACGGTGTGCGGTATAAGACAACTTAGCATAACATAACACTGTAGATGTATCACAATTAAAAGAAAATGCTCTCCTCTGACAGTAATTGAGCTGCTGCCCTTTCAGTTGTGTGGGATTTTCATCTTAATCGCTGATTGGGTACAGGTAGTTGAATAATATAGCATAGAATGTGATCATACAAACCCATTTGAGTGCTGTGTTCAGTCAGGGTTTTGTGATGCGAGTGAAGTCACAAGAAAGGTAATGCTGCTGGGTTATGAGTCTGTCTGTGACTGCTGTACATTTGCAGTTTCCTACTTTAATGGTGTTGTTGGGACAAACTCCCATGTATGCCAGAGGGCCACTAGGAGCTTGCAGACTCTCGGTAAGCCCAACACCTTCCACAGGACAAATCGTGGACTCAGTCAACGGCAAGTTCAAACTGTGGTTTATTACAGACAAAATCAACAGGCATCAGCACAGGGACAAAATAAATCTGTGGTCATCTCAACTTTTCCTGGCTCGCAGTCCAGTTTTGATACAAAATTGTGTCACTTCTCCGTCACTACTTAGTCCTCTCTCCAAAACCCTATTGATGTGTGGAATTGGCCGTCAGGAGCCTAATAACCTATATGGTCACCTATATATGTTATTCTACTTGCTCTTCCATGTCAGGTGGCTGGCCTGGTCCATCCCCAAGTCACTATCTATAAAAATGTTGCAGTGTGAGAGTCCTGCCATTGGTTCTTGCCCATTGCTACCCACCCCTAAGATACTAAACTCTGATTGGCTACAGTGACGTCCCCAGGCCTGGGATCTGCAAAGGTTCTCAGCTCGGTGTACATTTTCAAGGTAATAAGAAGGACTATGTGTCTGCATTGTAACGTGTGTGTACCACCTTAGCCTATGAGAGTGCTGTTTTAGCTTGGGAAACACTTGTCTCACATTGTAGCATCTTTATTGCAGTCTTCTGTCTGGTAGCCTGAGATCGGCTCCTTTTCCCAGCACTGGTCCCTGTCCATTGTCTGTGTCGGCTGGGACACGTGTTCGGAGACCATGATTTTTAGCAGTGCAGCTCTGAATTATGAGGAATTATTCGTATTTACTGCAGCTGGTGCTTTTGTCGCTCAGGGAATGGAATATCATCTGTATTTTGTGGCCCTGACAGCGGGTACTGGCTCACACGTTTTGCTCTTTGTCCAGCCTGAATTTAGCTCAGCTTGGCTCTGGGTGAGAGGCCTGTGGCCTGCTGGAATTTTCCTGAACCATTATATTGCGGCTTCTAAAATGTTTATGCTATTCTATATTCTCCATAGGTTAGTCACACTTGGTTCTGTCAGGTTCCATAGGTGCTCCTGCAGTTCCTAACTAACTTAATAGATTTTTGTATAGCACAACTCTCAGCCAAAGGTCTCAGGGCGCTCACATGGACAAAGACAACAAAGAGACAAATAAATAAAGGTGGAGGGATTAGAAAGTCATTTTAAATAAAGTGACTAACAGAGTCTTGGGAAGACTCCATAATGTTAGTTACATGTAAGCATCTGCAAGCTTGCTCAGGATCTCATGCTTCTTGGGGTTTCTGCGTTGCTGCATTTGACTAATGATAAAAATAATAAAGCAATTACAGTACGTATATGTGTCTGTCCTCTACCTATATAACTGTACGCTTGTGTTCTTCATGTAGTCGACTGTGTGTTTATGTCCCAGAGTGTGGGATACCACGTGTGCTTCATATCTAACGCTGCTAAATCGTGATGTCTGTAATGACGTCAACAACATGGATTCTTGGCGCTTTAAACAAGACTGTCGATTGAGGTGTCTTTAGTGTAGCCTGGGGCTCCTCGTCCACCCTGGGGTAAATTTGTACCACAACTGGTCTGTAGGGATGGTTGAGTGGGTACCTCTCGACATACTTGTCAACCATCGGTCCGTTGGGGATTCATCCAAAATAGAATGGGTGATTGCGATCTTTCCTGGTCTTCTTCTGGGTCATGAATTTCGTAGGTAGGAGGGGGATGTGGGGATAGACTTCCCCATCCCTCTTCAGTCCTCCCTCTGGTCGACCTGTCTACCACATCCTTATATGACAGTCCTGTAGCTCTGGGCTGCCATATCTTTGTTATATCTCCAAGGTGTCCATAGTACTTTGTGTGGTCGTCGAACGACCAGTGCATGTAACAGCACTCTCCTTCACGTTTACAATATACCCACCTTCCTTCATAGTACTTTGCATCGTGCGGGTTGTCCAGCTTCATGTATTCAGTTGGAAATAGTTGACACTGTACAATTTTCGATCTGAGCTTGTCCCGTTCTGCAACAATCTCGTCTTTTGTTCCTCCTATGTTTACATCTATCAGGATCTGGATTCCGAAAGCCTCTTCTGCTGTTTTCTTGCATCTCGCCAGGCAGTTCTTGATCCCACACATAGATGCTGCTCCCAACACGAGAGCTCCCGATATCACCTTCCATCCATCTGACAGCCTTGATGGCATCCATGAACTTATGTACGTCAACAAGCTCTTGTCCTTCCAGTTCCACGTGCTTCAGCTTCCATTTTGGCATCCATCTGTGCCAGTTGTGCCACTGCATCCGAAAGAGTTCCATTGTCTTCATCATGAGCTGGTATAAATGTGCTACAGGAAATTCCTATCTTTGCACAAACTCCTCCTTCCATAACCATGAGGAGATCCAGAGCATATCTATTCTGTAGTGCCACCAACCTTATTGCTCTGAGCTCTTCCTTTATTGCGTTCAAACCATGGACCTTAGAGTTAATCATTACAATCAGCTTGCAGCGAGTGATCTATAACCACTTAGCATTCGTGTATGTCTGCAGCAATGGTATTATTGATGCAAAGAATATGTGTATCCTGCTGAACAGCCTGTACTCTGCAGGGATCTCATCCAATGCTGTTTCTGATGCTTCCAAGAAGTAATTCCCACCTCTCTTCACTCCGCTCAATCCTTCCTGTTTCTCCATCTTCTCTGCCTTGGCCGTTGGTGTCGCCTCGACCGATCTCTTCCTTTGCTTATTGTTGTTGATTTTCAGGAATTCATTGAGCTTTACATCCTTCTTTGTTAGGACCAACGAGAGCCTGTTGATGTGTACCAGCGAGCAAACTCCTCCCCATTCAGGTGGCAGCTTCTCAAATACTTTTGATCCACAAGACCAGTAGTGATCAATCAGAACTGCTCTTCCGACCCTCATGGCTGCAAGTTGTTCAATTGTTTTGCACCCAACGTTCTCACCAACTTCAACTTCCCCATTGTTCTGATAGAACAGGGTTGCTGTCTTCAGAGGGATTATCGGCATCGGTCCAGCTTCATTTTCTACCCATGTCAGTAATTTTGGGCGTGCGTCCCATTCCTAAAGGGCACTTGTCAATTTCTTCCTGCACCTTGTTCACTGATGACTGGGCTAGTGTCAGTGTCTCTGCTTCCCACGACTCCATCCTGCCATCCCTCTTTTGTGTAAACTCGTCCGTACACTAGTATCTGTGGCCTTTGCCAACAGCCAGGATCTCCTTCACTCTTGTCCAGGGACATGGCAGTTCCTTCAATGTGATAGTCTTCATTTCTCCCTTCTCAGTTCCGTCAGTTATGTACATGGCTTAATCTAGCTGCCATTAATTATTTATCATGTCTAATGTTTTATGTAATTATCTTCATATGGGAATGTTCCTTTGGACATCCATCTCAATGTTGCTGACTTCCCTTGGAATCTTCCTCGCGTTTGTACCATCGTGAGATACATCTGGCATTGTGCTCTTGCTTCTGGTATTTCAGTTGCTATGAACGTTCTAGATGCACTCATGGCGTAGGAGATTAACGAGCAGATGTAACAGCTCTCCCTGGTGGTTTCCTCACCACTTTTGCCCTATGTTTGTAACACATGTTATTAGACACTCAAGCAGTGTCGGTGAGATACATGTCTACGTCACCACTTTGCTTATCTCTCCTTACCTTATCAGCAGTGTTTTCTCGTCCATCTGACATGATCGTTCCACCTGCTTGGGTTGGGGGAATGCTAGTAGAGGGTACAGTGGTAGCAGTAACAACAACATATAATTGCCAAAATATAAGTCCCATCAATCCATTGGGAATTAATAGACATGACATAACGATAATGTTCTTTATTGCTCCCTTAATTTCCCCTTATGCTGCTTGATCCCTGCAGCACGGTGATACAGTTGGCCGCCTGAAATGCACAGAAAAAGGCGTGACTGTGTTAGTATTGTCAGTGCCCTTAAGCCCCGTGCACCAAATAATCACCTATTGCAAAGGCGAATACCTCCTCCCAGACCTTTCTCACTGATGTGTCTCTTAATATGGTATGCACTTGGGGCTCACTGTGCTCAAGTTGTAGGTAGGTTTGGGCCAAATACTCTACAAAGACAAGGTAATATACTCCAGGGGATCATGCTCTGAGTCTGTTGGGTCTCCTCGCAAAGTGTACAAACTGGTTAGTTTCTGGGTGGTAGGTGGAAGGTAACATGGGTGAAAGAAACAGTACAATCCTCTGAACATTCATGTAGACCCTGCATGTGCGGAAAGGGAAAATAACAAACAGACAGTGTATCCTCAGTCGATTTGTTCCAGTCGCTGCCTCTGCTGCTTGGGATCGGGTGACCGTGGGGTGTCCGTGTCTCCCTAAGTGTGTAAGTTCAGAATGCACTTGCAGCTCGCCTAGGTGCTGAACGTTGGCCCTGTCGGTCACAGAGACTTTGTTAGCAGGTGAGGCAACCATTTTGTAGGGCTTGATGTCCTGCAGGTGGTTCCAAACAGTTTTACCTACTAGCTTGACAACATGATCTGCCACTTCCACGACCACATGGGGTCCAGTAAACCTATGCGCATTCCAGCGCCAAATAAAATTCCTCAGCAACACTATATTGCCCACTTTCACAGGGTGTTTTAGTTCACAGTCTTGTGGTGCGTCATCACAGTCGATCTCTTTGCTGTCTTTTGGCCCCCCCTGGATTTGCTGTATCTGGTGAGAGATGAAAGAAGCGCTTGCAAACAGAGAAGTAATGCACTCATACATCTCCTGCCCTAACACATCTGCACTATTCTCACAGTCTTTCAGGGCTCTTGTGGGAGGAGCCTGGGGAAGTTGCATGCACCGTCCTTCTTGTCACCACGTCATGGGGCGTTAAATGGTGGTCAGACCCTGGCTTATTGCGCAGTGCAAACACTGCAAGGGGCAAATAGTAAAACCAATTTTCTTGGTGCTTTGCTGAGTCTTGGCTATGCACTCCTTTAGGAGTCCATTCAGGCGTTCGCACACCTCATTTGCTCTTGGGTGGTATGCACAGGAGAATTTGTGCTGGATGCATAGCAGGGTTGTGATGTGCTGAAACAGTTTGTTGGTGAAGTGCGGGCCATTGTTAGACTGCAGGACCTCACACACGCCCCATCTCGGGAAAACCTCCTTGAACAGGAATGTGGCTGCTCTAAGGGCATCAGCATGTGAACAGGGGCCTGCCTCGATCCACCTAGAGAATGGGCAGACAACCACTATCATGTAGCGGTATCCTTGGCAGACTTGGATCATATCCACGTAGTCAACGTGGAGATGTAGAAATGGGCCTACAGGTTTTGACATGGCTCCTCTCACCACTCTCAATGTATGGCCTGCTGTAAACTGTTGACATGTCAAGCAGTTACCCACAAATTCGCCCACATGTTCATTTAAATTGGGACAGAACCACGTTTCTCCAATTGGGTGTAGCAATGACCTCCTTCCCTCTGTGTGTTGGATAGGGTAATTGTGCCAACGCTTCTTCAACAGTGCTAGTGGCATGACCACTTTCCCTGTGTTGTTCTGTCACCATAAGGCGTCTGTTGGAGACATTGATCACCCTCTCTTCACCCATAGTTCCTTCTCTTCCTTGGGTGCAGCTTCCTGCAGTTCCCTAATCTGTGTCTCTGGTAATACACTGTAACCCTCCTTCATAACCATGTTCCTCATCCCTCCTTGAGCTTTTTATCTCTCTCTCAGTTCCCACAATTGCCCAAAGTAAGCTGTGGATTTTGCCTCAAAATCTGCTGCTTCATTTCCTCTTGAGATAGGGTCTTTCCCTTTTGTGGGGGCTTGGCACTTCACTATTGCTACCCTTTTTGGATAAGCAATCACCTTGATCAGTCTGTCCAATAATAGTGCATGCTGCACTAGGGTCCCGTCTGCTCTCCTGAACCCTGTCCTGAGCCATTGTGTCAGTCCTGAGTGTACTGTTGATGTCAGATAGGCGGTGTCAGTGTCTGCGGACCTCTGGGGCTGGGGAGGCCCCAACTCCTCCCGCGTCCCAAAAGGAGTATGAGGCACACACAAGAGCAAAGTAATTACAGCTGTTTATAAGGATAAGGGCAGGGATTGTTCTCAGCCTGTATGCATCCGGGGAGACGCTTTCTCATTTAGTGGGCTCGCAGGCCCTTTTTACCGTAGTATGACGCGCTACTCGCGTCACCTGGGAAAAATCATCACAAAACCTATCGCCACTTTGGGTTGGCTCCCCGAGTGGTAGGGTTAGTATAGCTACCGATATGAAAGGATATTAGTGGATAAGGACGGGTCAGGGTGTACACTTGGGTTGTCCCTAAAAGTTGTTACAACAAATTGGTTACAAGGGGACAGTTGGTGATTGGTTAGCTGAAATGGCATCAGTGAGGTGCCCCTTGTATTCTGATTGGTCCCATCGCGGGCCCTCAAGCCTGGGACCATCGCCGTTCCCAGCTCGCGATGTACCTGGTATTGGCAACAATGTGTAACTATGTGTAAATGGTGGATAATGGACAGGTTTTGCTAGTAGCTGGTGATCACGCCTTTCCCACCGCTGTAGGTGTCCAACTTGTCGCTTCGTTGTTGCACTCTGTGCCCCAGACGTGGGACCCCAGCGATTTTCTGTCTCCTGAGCTTGGCATTTTGTCAGTTTGGCTTGGTCACATGTGAGAAACCGTAGCTGGAGCAGAATTATGAGCATTTGATTTGTATGTCGGCTCTGAGGGGCGCTTGGCGGTGGCAGGTGTATCCTTGGCACTGAGAGCGCGGCATGTGGGTTGCAACATCGCTGCCTTGGCGGTGAGCTCTTGTTAGGGCTCGTTCTGCGTGGTCACCGCTTTGCTTTTCGCCTTGGGAGGATTTCGTTTGGGAGGATCCTGCCTCGGGACTAGTGCTTGCGGCCTACTCGGGCCTGGCTTCTGGGCAGTGATACATAATCCATAATGTGGGTGTCGCAGGATGACAGAGTGTCACAAGCAGCAGTAGACCTATATGATGGCGTCTATATGGGGATGGGGTGGCAAAGCATCGGCAAGCTTATACACATGCTCTTCAGGCATCTTGCATTTCTGCGGTGTGGTAGGTGACCTATGTGAAAAATAACAACGATGCACATCCGTGAGTGTGCCAGTCTGCTAAATCATAGCACTGAGTATGTTCTTCGTGTAGGCTGGTGTGTGAGTGACCAGTGTGCGTGGTGGCACGTGTGTTCTTGTCAGTTGGCTATGTCGTCATGGCATCTCTAACGATGTTGGGTTTTCGTGGTTGGTGCATTATTCGAGCTGGTCCATGCTGCAGACGTCGGCTTGACCAGGGCATACTATTGGGCATGCTCCTTATTTGTGGGGACCATGGACACATGGTACCATGTTGTCTGGTAATGAAGTGAACAGGTCAAACTCCTCTCGCAGGGGGTGCTTAGGCCATGATCCTCTAGGCCAGGGTCTGGATGAGAATGGGGGAGGGAGCTTTTCCATTTTCCCCCTTCAGTCCCACCTCCGGTCGACTTGTCGACCACAAAATTATCTCCTCTCTTGTCTCTGCGTGGTCTCCAAACCTTTGTTATTCCAGCTAGGTGTCCATACTAGTTCACATGGTCTTCGAATGACCAGTACATGTACACACATCCACCACCGGGTTTGCAATATACCCACTTCCCAACATAATTCTTCGGGTTTCTCTGGTTCTCAACCTTCACTGATGGCGGCTGTAAGTCTGCTTCTAGTATTTGCTTGCGCAATCTCTCCCTTTCTTTTATGATAATGTCCGTGTTTTGGTCGTCTTTTGCTGGTAGTAGGGCGTGTATGCCAATTATTTCCATCATTTCGTCAGTTGTACGTGCTGTCCCCGCTTTCCACAATCTCAGACCTAATAGGGTGGCCATACCGAATATGATGCATCCAGCTATTATCTTAAGCCCATCTGACAGCCAAGATGGCATCCAAGACCATAGGTATGAAAACCAGCTACCATCTCTCTTCACACCCTTTGCTTCCTCTTCCATTTTAGCGTGCATCTTGGCAAGTTGTGATACTGCCTCAGAAAGCATACCATTGTCTGCGTCGTTGGCAGGAATAAATGTGCAACACGATCTTCAAATTTTTGCACAAACCCCTCCTTCCATTGCTGTAAGGATATCCAGCACATATTTATTCTGGAGTGCCACCATTCGTACTGCTCTCAATTCTACTTTTATTGCATTGAATCCATTGACGGTGGAGTTTGTCATCATTAGCTCCCATCTTGTTATCTGGAGCCACTTCGCATTTGCATATGCCTGCAGTCCTGGCTGTATTATAGATTAAAAGAACATTGCTGTTCTGCTGAATAGTCTGTGTCCCGGTGGAATGCCACTAAGTGCAGTTTCCGATCTTCCCCACAGGTAGTTCCCCGTCAGTGGCTCATCTTGTTTTTTTACTCTTGACAAAATTGTCGTGTCGTTTTCCCTCTGTCCTTCTCCAATTTTCACTGATCTTTTCTTCCTCTTATTTCCTTTGTCCATTTTTGGAAAGCTCCCCAAGTTGACATGTTTCTGTGGTACTACCAGGGAGGGTACATTTATGTGTACCATAGTGCATATTCCATCCCACGATGGCGGTAAACTGTGGTATGCTTCATCTCCGCAGGCCCAATAGTGATCCATTAACACTGCTGTACTGGTACCCTCCTCATTTATCATTACTATTCTTCTGAAGTTGCTGTTTCTTCTGACATGAACCTCTCCGTTGTGCTGATAACAAAGTGTGGGTGCAGTTAGTGGGAGTATTGTTACTGGATCCTCAACCTTATCCAGCAATGTTACCGGTCCTGCGCTCTTAATCCATCCATCGTAGCACTTGTTGTTTACTTCATCTTTCTTCGCCACCGTTGCCTTTGTAAATGTTACCATATTACAACTCCAACTCCATCCGTCCACCCTTCCTTCGTATTCACCTTTCCATATATTAGTAGCAGTGGTCTTTCCCAGCACCATAATACTGCAGGAACTTCTCTTGCACGCCATTCACATGGTAGGTTATTCAATGTTACTTCCTTTGTTTCCCCTTTTTCTGGTCCATCCGTCACATACTGGAGCCCTTGTGTTAGTTGCCAGTAGTGGTTGTACATGGAGAGTGTCTTGATGAAGTTATTTTCATACGGGTATGTGTCCCTCGTTTTCCACGTTATTATTGCCATTCTGCCTTGAAATCGTCCTTTTGTTTGGAACAGGACCAAGTATATCAAGTACTCCACTGATGTTGCAGGTACTTCAGTAACCACAAATGTTCTGGATGCACTCATGGCGTATGGGATCAGTAAGCACACATAGCAGTTGTCCTTAGTTGTTCCTCTACCAATTATGGACATGTGCTGGTACCACATGTTGTTTGAGACGTGTGCGGACTCTGTAAAATATGTGTCTACCCCATTATTATCAATGTCTGTGCTACGTTTAACCCACTTCCCTTTTACTCTTGCGTTACTTGTACCACCTGATACTGTACCTGTCGCAGCATGGTGGGGGGTTTATTAGTAGGGTGTGCAGTCATAACATCGGAAGCGTAGCGTGCCTGCCAGACAGTGGCAGCAAGTAGACCAGTGATGAACAATAGGCCTACACATTTTATTACAATGGCTAATATCACTGGCATGTTTCTCTTACCTTTGCTGCGGTCCTGCTGCTTTATACTTTTGATGATATAGGTGCCCGCCTGAAAATGTCTAGAAAATGCGCATCTATTGGTTATTTTTTATTATGCAAGCTCTCCCTATCAGATAATTGTTTACTGCCCAGGCGAAAAGCTGTTCCCAGGCGTACCTTAATGTCCTATCTCTCAGGTCTTGTTAAGTGCTTGTGGAGATGTGGGAATGATTGCTCTATGGCCACAATGAACGTGTTATAATACACACGTATTTTTCTTTCTTTAAGTATTTTGGTCTTTTTATGGCACATACAAATTGGTGGGATAGTGCTTCAAGGGTATCGTCACCTGTGGGCAGCATTTACCTCTGGGCAAAAAACGTTAGCGTTTAATTACTGCACTTATCTTTTACACATAAACAGTACTTTGCGGTACCTGCATGTGCGAGACAAAAAGAAAAAGAGAGCATGCATGTGTCTACAAGTGTAGTGTAATTTGACAATTTGTTAGGCAATGTCCTTCATTTAGGTGGCAGTAGGGGCAGGGCTTGTTTGGACGGGGCTTATCGGGGCAGTGTTCTTCTTACTTTGGGATCTCGTGACCATGGGGTGAGCTATGGGCAATTGTCCACTTAAGTCCTTAGAGGTGTCTGGGGTTTGGGAGGGGTCAGTGGCTTCGCTGCCATTGTCGTTTGTTGCTGTTGCTGCTGCGTTGGCCCTGTCGTCGACGCATGGGCGGGTCTGATCTTTGTAGGGCTTGATGTCATACAAATGTGTCCACGGGTTCTTGTCTTGGAGCTTGACCACTCTAGGGGCTGCTTTTTTCACCAGGTGGGTGCCCCGTGAATCGGGGGCTATTCCACCGGCGGGTATAGTTCCGTAGCAGCACTCTATCTCCTTCACTTACTGTCCACTGTGTCGCTTGTTCCTGTCGTTCGTTTGCTCCTTCTTCTTGCTGGGTGTTCTTCAACCCGCCCCTCGTCCGCTCGAGCTGTTGAGAGATAAAGGCGACCCTAGTAATCAAGGAAGAGACATATTCGTACATTTCATCACCAAAAACAGTTTGGGACGAATGACCATCTGTTATAGCCCTTAATGGAGGTGTCAGTGGGAGGCGCATTTGGCGTCCGGTCACCACCTCGTGGGGTGTGAGGTGGTGATCCAACCCCGGCCTGTTTCTTAACTCAAATAGTGCTAAGGGGAGACAGTAGAGCCAGCTTTTCTTTGTTGATTCTTGGATTTTTGCTATCTCTTCTTTTAGGAGGCCGTTGAGGCGTTCACAAACACCATTCACCTGTGGGTGGTACGCACATGCAAACTTGAGCTTTATCCCAAGGAGAGCAGTGATGTGTTGGAACATTTCATTAGCAAAAGTGTGGGCCATTATCAGACCGCAACACTTTGCCTACCCCCACCTTGGGAAAACTTCCCTCACTAGGAATTTTGCTGCTCTGAAGGCGTCAGCATGAGAGCATGGACCGGCCTCGATCCACCTTGAAAATGGGCATACTACCACAATCATGTACCTGTATCCTTGACATACATTGATCATGTCAACGTAGTCAATATGGAGGTGTAGGAAGGGTCCTTCCGGCCCGGGTATAACACCTTTGATCACTTGCAGCGTGTGACTGGCTGTAAATAAGACAATTGCTAATGAAGTTTGTAACATGCGAGTTTAGCTCAGGACAGAACCACCCTTCCTTTATCCTTGCTGCAATCACTTCTTTTCCTGTGTGTGCAGTATGATGTAGTTGGGCCAGGGCTGTTTTCAATAGGGCAGGGGCATCACTATTTTGCCTGTATTGTTTTGTCACCATAACGCATCTGTGGGGGACAATGTGCATCCTCTTTTTACCCATAGCTCATTTTCTGCCATGGGTGCTGCTGCCTGTAATTCCATAATTTGATTTTCAGGGATGTGGGTGTACCCATCTTTCAACAACATCTGTCTTGCCCCCGCCCTCCCCTTATCTTTTTCTTTTTCTGGGGGGTCCAAATCTCACCGAAATACGCAGCATGTTTAGCATGTGCGTCTGCTGTTTCATTACCCTTGGAAATAGGATCATCCCTGTTTGTATGGGCCTGACACTTCACCAAGGCTACTTCTTTGGGATCTTCAGTTACTTCAATTAATTCAGCCAATAGTAGGGCATGTTGCACTGGTGTGCTGTCCGCACTTCTGAACCCTCTTCGCTGCCACTTTATTAACCCTGAATGTACAGTTGATGTGACCTACGTGCTATCAGAATATATGGTCACTCTTTTGTCAAGCCTTTCTTTTAGTGCTAAAATTAGGGCCACTAATTCTGCTGCTTGAGCAGAGTAGTGTTGTGGTAACTGGACGCATTTCACTGGGGCATATGTTGAATCCGATGTCAGTCTCACCACTGCCGCTCCTGTTCTGTGTATCCCATCACCTTGGTCTATTGTTGAAGACCCATCAATGTACAGAATCTCTCCCCCCTCTAGGGCGTTTTCCTCAATCTTTCTTGTGCTGGAGTAAGTGTCAATGGTCTGTGTGCAATCATGAGAGTATTTGTCATCTTCCACTACCTCTGCTATGAACCTCGCTCGGGTAACGTTTTTGCACCTTACAATTGTTAATTCTGGCTTGGACAAAATAACTTCATACCCTGATGCCCTCTGAGTGGTCAATGTTGATTTTGGTTTGTTCAGTATTGCAAAAAGAGCATGCTCCAGATACAATGTGGTTGGGCAGCCCATTGTTATTGATGATGATTTTTCTACCGCAAAAGAAAAAGGCATCCAGGCTCTGTTCGCACGGGAAGTGGCCTAACATTACAGGGTCCAGGTGTCCACTGTAGAAAGCTACTGGTTTGTGTCCCATACTAGTTTTTTGTGTCAGCACTGCCCTCATTACTGCTGAACTACAATGTGAAAAGATGAAAAATGGTGCTTCATAATTTGGAGTAGCAAGTACTGGT
Organism: Ambystoma mexicanum; assembly: GCF_040938575.1. NCBI lineage: Eukaryota > Metazoa > Chordata > Amphibia > Caudata > Ambystomatidae > Ambystoma > Ambystoma mexicanum. Next base: position 1,105,175,559 of record NC_090925.1, on the reverse strand, counting down.
GCTGTTGATATGGCATGTTTTAGTTCCTGGAATGCCTCTGTGGTCCACCTCAACTTCTTCTCCCCCCTCTGTGCTTCTTTGAGGGCCTCAAGCAGTGGCCCTGTGTACGAGCTGTAGTCAAAAACCCAAGCCCTGCAGTAGTTGCATAGGCCCAAGAACTGCTGCAGTTCTCTCACTGTCTGTGGCTGGGGTGTGTTGGTTATGGCCTGTGCCCTTTGTGGTGCAATGTGCCTTCCATTTTGTGAAATGAGCTGTCCTATGTACAGCACCTGTTCTTGGCAGTATTGCAGCTTCCCATTGTCCACGTTGTACCCCTTTTCTGCTAGTATTTGAGCATTTTGATGGAGTCTCTCTTCTGTGGTGCTGCAGATGATTATGTCATCTACATATTGCAGCACCGTGCTTTCCATTTCAATGTTGCCCAAGTTCATTTGTATTACCCTGTTGAAGATAGATGGTGACTCGCAGTACCCCTGGGGCAACCTGGTGTGTTTTCCATTTTGTGTTGTGGTATGTGAAACTTGTCAAGTCTTGTGAGTCAGGGTGTAAAGGTATTGAGAAGAATGCATTTTTTAGGTCAATCATGGTAAACCGTGACACCTCTGCTGGTATCCCACATAGTATAGTGGCCGGGTTAGCTGCTATAGGGTATTCTGCTTCCACTATGTGGTTGAGGGGTCTTAAATCCTGGATGAAACCCCAAAACCCTCCCTTAGCCTTGTGATCAGGGTACACAGCAGTGTTGCATGGAGACTCTGATGGTACTAGTATGCCTCTGTTTATTAGTGCTGTTATTGATTCATATATCCCCTCATCTGCCTCTTTTGATAGGGGGTATTGCTTTACTCTTGGCAATATAGCTCCTTTCTTCAACTTTGTTTTCACCCCTCCAATGCTCTTTATGCAGCCACATCATATGGACTAGTGGTCCATAGAGATGCAGGTACTACAGCCAAATCCTCCTCTAGAAATGGTACAGTGGTAGTGGCTGGTGCCTCTAGCACCAGTGCCATCTTCTGTGCTACATCTCTGTATGTCACCGTTGCCCAGATGTCAACGCTCATCTCAAACACCATCACCCCCTCACCTTTATCATCCGAGAAGAGCTCTTCATCAGATACCTGGGTTAGTCAACACCCCTCTGTCAGTGCTATTACCGCTCTCCATGCCCTCCCTTCCCTGTCTTGGGCGTGTACTGCAATGTAGTCTTGTGTTGCTACAATGCTCTCAATGATCAGTGACATCCCTGTCCTTTCCCTTTCACTGGCTGGTGTCTCTGGCCTGAAAAGGTAAGTTGCTGGCCTCCTCCAAATTTTCCCTTCAATCCCTGGTAGCCATGCTACTGCCATGTCTGTCCCGTATTGGAATAGTTCTCCATCTAATGGCTCTGCTCTGGCTACTGTTTTGCCACAATAAGCCTGTAGTATTTGTCGTGCCGTGAGCATGTTTATGCCTGGTGTGGAGCATATTATCCCCTTGTCAGTAGATGAGATAGTCATATTCAATCGGCTCATGATGTCCCTACCTAGTATGTTTACTGGTGACTGTTTTGAGTATAACAGTGGGAGGGACATATCATGATCACCTACCGATAAGGAGATGTTATCAGTAAATGGAACCAACTCTCGAGTCCCAGAGAATCCTTATGTGTTCATGGCCTCGCCTGACAGTTGAAACTTCCCTTCCCTCATGCATGACCTAGTGGCCCCGGTGTCAACTAAGAAGGAACATTTTTTGTCACCTATCGTCACCTGTATGTGTGGCTCCTCCGCAGGGTTAGGTGTTACAGACAGGATGGGACACATCAAGGACATCTGTGGGCTGTCCTATTGTGGGTATAGTGACTGTTCGTTCCCTGTGTACGGGTTATGACCCAGTATAGTCACCTTCGATAGCTGTGTCTGTGCTACAGGTGTATCAGTCGATGTTATTGCATTGTCCTGTATTTGTGTGAGGTGTTGCACGGTGTGGGCCTGCTGTTGCTGTTGTGGTTGCAGTGCCTGTTGTTGTTGTTGCATTGGTGCTTGTTGTGGCGGTAATTGTTGCTGTGTCCCCTGCTGTTGCGGGTAACCTTGTTGTTCCACCATAGGCCCTTGCTGCCCCCAAGCTGTCTATGCCAGTCTCATTCTGCATGTGCGTGACATGTGTCCCACCAACCCACATATCCAGCATGTCGGTGGTTCCCATGCTTGCCATTGAAGTCCCCCCATATTGTCTTGGTACCCCTGTTGTCCTTGTTGACTGTGACCCCTGAATCCCCCCCTTGTTGTTGTGCGGGCAGGCCATATCCTCTCCCTCTCATCTGTCTGCCCCTCCCTCTGTAGTTATTCACGTACCCATCTCCCGTTTGCAAATAGCCCGCTCCCGTGTATGGTGGGGGTGGAGGCATTTGTTGTGTCATTACTTGTGCTTGCTACATTGGTGATGCCTGTTGTTGTGTTGTGTTTTGCGTTACTGTGGCCTGTGTGGGGTTGGGTGCTGTTATCAGTGCTCCCTCCATGGCATATTTTGATAACTTCTTTTGTACTAATTTTGCTTCTTCTACCTTCCTATCTTCCTCCTTTTGTTTCATCTTTTCCTGCCACATCCTACAGTAGTGCACTATTGTCAGTTGTATTTATGGCCAGGCTTTTGCCTCTATTTCCACCACCTTCTTCAATTGTCGCTGTACTTGCTCCGGGAGCCCCTGTACTAGTATGTGGTAGAAAATTGCTGGTGTTTTATCCCACTGTTCCTGCATTTCCAAGCGCCACTTCTCCTGAATCTCCTGGATGTAATCAACAGGATATTCATTCTCACGCATCTTGCGTGATGTTATTGCCCCTATGTCTGATGTGTCTGGATATTGGACCCTTGATGCCTGCCAGAGTGCATGTCTGCAGTTGGCAAATGGAGCCCCATCATGTGTCGTGTCGTTTATTTTCACCCCGGGGAATCCCGCCCTTTTCCAAATGTCATCAGCAGCATCCCCCAGTATTGATATCAGGAGGCCCTTCACGTCTCCCACCGCTAGCGTTAGCCCCGCAGTTTGTTTTTCCATCTCATATATCCACTTCCCAGCTCCAGCACTCAGCGACAGAAGCCTGCATTTTATATTTTCCTTATCGTCATATTTCCAGGGGATATATTGTGGTTTGCCTCCTACTCTCTCTAGTAGCGGCATTAGATTGTACTCCCTCTCATCTCCCCTCAACCTCCTATGTGTGGTTATGTTAGTATATTCATCATCTTCCTCCATATCTGGTACTCTTCAATACTATCAATGTTACAGTGTCATCCCTCTCTTCCTTATTTAACTTTCTCACTGTGTCCTCCTCTTCCTTTGTTAGTGTTCCCCATAGCTTCAGAAGTACCTGTGCCGCTACCCACTCATCTTGCCCTATGTTTGCAAAGCTTCCCAGGGCATTCTTGTCGTTCCTTCCGGTGTTGTGGTGGAATCTACTGTACCTGCCACCCCCACCCTTTTTTGACAATCGTCTGGGGGTGTGTATGGTGGAGGGTTGTACGCGGGGTTGGAGTATCCCTCAGCAGCCGTTAGTTGCTGCCGCGCTGCTTCTGTAAATTCTGTTATTGGGTACAACCCCCCTTCCTCTTCTTCACTACCTTAGCCATTATCATGTCCTCTACCCCTTCTTTTTTAACTTTTACCTCTGCTACCGTAAATGATCCTTCTGTCTCCCCCTCACTTTCTTCAGCGCTGTGTTTGTTCTTTGTTTCCTTACCCCCACCCCCTCCTTTCACCTTCTCTTCTTTTACCGTTTTTTCCTCCCTTATCCCCTTCTCCTCCTTTATCTCCTGTACTGTAAACATACCCGGTCTCCTGGTCTGGTTCCCTGGAACATCTTCCAGAGGTTAAAAACTTCTAAGTGGTTTGCCAATTTCTTCCCCTTGTATGTGTTGTGGAGATATGTTAGCAGACAGCATTGGGTAAACGTATGGAAGCTGCCATTGGGCGGCCACAGTACTCCTACTTAATTGTCCGTTCCTTGTGTCCACTCAATGCTATACTTTATTATCTTCTCCTTGTGTGGTGACAGTGTCGTGCAGATGTGCTGGAGTGGTGTAGTTAAAGCGTTTGCTCTGAACCCCAATCCTGCTCCTGCCCCCGGCCTGTAATACATTGCCATTTTACACTTTTACCTTTTCTCAACGTTAACCTTTTACCTTGCTCCATAAAATGGGGACTTCAGACTGTCCACTGAAAGGAAAAGCACTTCTGATGTTACACAAATATACTTTTGTTATTCCCTTCTTTTCAATCTTACGACTATGGCCCCCTTCGACCGTGGCGCACAGAGCCCCTTGCAGCTCTGTGTCCTGTGCGGCGTGCCTCTAGGCTGCACCACCTTCCTGCGCCTCCTTTACTCTGCACACCTTCAACTTAGTTCCTCCTTCTCCCATTCCCGCTGTCTGCTCAAGACGCTCCCCCTCCTTGTGCAGCCCCTTGTTGAGCATGGGCGGCGTTCTCTGTGCGCGTCTGCTTCTCCCGCTTTGCCCTTCCCCCTTCGAATGCGGCCGGCGTTCTCCTTGCACGGCCGCCTTTCCCCTTACCCATTTTCACTACCCTATCCTCGACCACCCCCCTATCCTCGACCACCCCTGAATCGATGCAAGATGGTCGCTGTGTTGTATACAAGCCTTACGGGTGACGTCACCATCCTCTACAAGATCCTGTAAGTACGTACAATTTCCAAAACCTTACAAATGCACGCTATTTCGCACACTTTTTATCCCCCATTAACCCCACAGCTGTCTTCACGCCTCATCTGGAGCAAGGTAATCAACAATAAACTTTTATAATCGGACTACACACGCTGCGTCTCCTCGCTTGTGATACGCCCCCTCTCCCGAGGAGCTTAACCAGCCAATTATCTTCTGCACTCGGTAAACAACCTAGCTACCCCCTATGGGAAAACGTCATCTACTTAACGAGCTTCAATACTCAATTAGTAGGAATCCTCATCTATTTATTGATCTACAATGTCAACTCATAGGAAAGCCACACACCACTTTTACACAGGTTTCTTCGATCTCAAACCAATCCGCGCCCTTCAACAGTCGTACGTGGGTGCCTAGGGCCCCACCCAACTCGCTCTGTGATGCTGTAGGGGACGGCCCTCGTGCCTGTCCCGCTACGCCTCACACCTTAGTTGCTGCTTATTAGTCAAAATCAATCTCCACACACTGCTGCAACCTCCCACCTCCCTCTTTACAAATCCTCCCCCCTCCCGTACAACATTACGTTGCTGGTTGGGTGTGCCATACTCACCAAGTCCTCGTGAGCCGGGGCCGCTCGACTGCGGGCACCCCGCCAAAGCAGTTTGCCACCTCCCCTTGTCTGGACCACGTCCGGACACTCGCCAACCGCGGGCGGGATACTTCTCAAGTCGGCTCCCGAGGGCCAATATCCAGATTGCACTGTCCGGTCTTCTCGCAGTTCCGTGATGGTCCTGCAGTCCTCAAAAGGGGGCAACAGCAGAGGGGGCCATGCTGCCGGGCTGCCTCGTTGCAAGAGGCCTGGTAGTGGTGCCCTCAGGTTAGATAGACCTCAAACAGATCTCAGCAGTGCCTCCAACTTTTCGGGGTGATTTCCCGGGGCCCGGCAGAGCCGTCCACGGACCTCTGGGGCTGGGGAGGCCCCAACTCCTCCCGCGTCCCAAAAGGAGTATGAGGCACACACAAGAGCAAAGTAATTACTGCTGTTTATAAGGATAATGGCAGCATTGTTCTCAGCCCGTATGCATCCGGGTAGACGCTCTCTCCTTTAGTGGGCTCGCAGGCCCTTTTTACCGTAGTATGACGCTCTACTCGTGTCACCTGGGAAAAATCGACCCAAAACCTATCGCCACTTTGGGTTGGCTCCCCGAGTGGTAGGGTTAGTATAGCTACCTATATGAAAGGATATTAGTGGATAAGGACGGGTCAGGTGGTACACTTGGGTTGTCCCATAAAGTTGTTACAACAAATTGGTTACAAGGAGACACTTGGTGATTGGCTAGCTGACACAGCGTTAGTGAGGTGCCCCTTGTATTTTGATTGGTCCCCTCGCGAGCCCCCAAGCCTGGGACCATCGCCGTTCCCAGCTCGCAATGTACCTGGTATTGGCAACAATGTGTAACTATGTGTAAATGGTGGACAATGGACAGGTTTTGCTAGTGGCTGGTGATCACACCTTTCCCACCACTGTAGGTGTCCAACTTGTCGCTTCGTTGGTGCACCCTGTGCCCCAGACGTGGGACCCCAGCGATTTTCTGTCTCCTGAGCTTGGCATTTTGTCAGTTCGGCTTGGTCACATGTGGAGAGACCATAGCAGGAACAGAATTATGAGCATTTGATTTGCATTTCAGCTCTGAGGGACGCTTGGCGGTGGTAGGTGTAACCTTGGCACTGAGAGCGCGGCATGTGGGTTGCAACATCGCGGCCTTGGCGGTGAGCTCTCGTTAGGGCTCGTTCTGCACGGTCAGCGCTTTGCTTTTCGCCTTGGGAGGATTTTGTCTGGGAGGCTCCTGCCTGGGGACTCTTGCTTGCGGCCTACTCGGGCCTAGCTTCTGGGAGGTGGTACATAATCCATAATGTGGGTGTCGCAGGATGACAGAGTGTCACAAGCAGCAGTAGAATGATGGAGTCTATATGGGGATGGGGTGGCAAAGCATCGGCATGCATATACACGAGCTCTTCAGGCATCTTGCGTTTCTGCGGTGCGGTAGGAGGCCTATGTGAAAAATAACAATGATGCACATCCGTGAGTGTGCCAGTCCGCTACGTCATAGCACTGAGTATATTTTTCATGTAGGCTGGTGCGTGAGTGACCAGTGGGCTTGGTGGCACGTGTGTTCTTGTCAGTTGGCTATGTCGTAATGGCATCTCTACTGATGTTGGGTTTTCGTGGTTGGTGCGTTAGTCGAGCTGGTCCATGCCGCAGACATCGGCTTGACCAGGACATGCCATTGGGCATGCTCCTCATTTGTGGGGACCGTGGACACATCGTACCATGTTGTCTGGTTATTGAAGTGAACGGTTCAAACTCCTCTTGCGGGGGGTGCTTGGCCCGTGATCCTCTAGGCCAGGGTCTGGATGAGAATGGAGGTAGGGTGCTTTCCCATTTTCCCACTTCAGCGGAGTCAGAATAAATCGTCACCTCCTTCTCTACGCTTCTTTCTGGTGCTAATAAGAGCCACTAGTTCTGCTGCTTGTGCTGAATAATGGGATGGTAGCCGTGCACTTGCAACCACCTCACTTGTCCCGTCCTCCTTCAGTCTTACCACTGCAGTCCCAGTACGTCTGACCCCATTGGTTGGATCGACTGTCAAAGAGCCATCAATGTAGAGCACGTCTCCCCAATCAAGTGCGTCGTCCTCTACCTTGCGTGTCTCACTGAACATCTCTATGTTCTTTGTGCAGTCATGTGCATAATCTCCTGCCTGGAGAATACCTGCTAAAAAGGTCACTGGGTTTACAGTCTTGCATATTACTATCTTCAATAGTAATATGAAGATTCTCAGCTGGACCTCTCCGAATCAGCTACGAAATAATCTTCCGTGCTGTCCTGTCTCCCGTGTTTCAATGTTAGCGCCCCGATGCCCCCGGGCGGTTCGGGCACTATACAAATAAACAAATAAATAATATATAAATAAATAATTCAATACTACATTCAATAGTATCACCTCGTACCCTGATGCTATCTGTGCGGTTAGTGTGCTCTTTGGCTTGTGCAGTATCGTAAAGAGGGCATGCTCCACTTAAATAGTGGTGGTGCACCCCATTGTTACTGCTGCTGACTTCTCCACTGCGAAGGCTGCAGCTGCCAAAGCTTGTTCGCATGGGTAATGTCCTCTCATCACGGGGTCAAGTTGTACACTGTAGTAAGCTATTGGCTTATGGCCCATGCTTGTCTCTGTGTCAGTACTTCCTTCATCACTACTGCGTCAGTGTGCAAAAATAGGAAAAAAGTCATTTTTGTATTCTGGGATCCCTAGTACTGGGACAGTGCTTATTGCTTCCTTCAGTTACTCAAAGGCCCCAGTAATCTCTGTGGTCCATGTCAGTGTCTTTGGTCCCCTTGGTGCCTCTCTCAGGGTGCACAACAGTGGCTTGTGTGTGTGCTGTAGTCAAAGACCCTTGCTCTGCAATAATTGCATAAACCCAAGAACTGTTGCATCTCCCTCACTGTGGTTGGCTGAGGTGTTTTGCATATTGTCTCTGCTCTCTTTGGGGTGATCTGTCGATGTACTTGGATATCGTCTGTCCAATGTATAGCACCTCCTTCTGACAATACTGTAACTTTGCTTAGTCCACTTTGTACCCTTTGTCAGCTAACACCGTCAGCATGTGCACTGAGTCCCTCTTGCACTGATCTTCTGTCTCACTGCAAATCCAAATGTCATCTACATACTGTAATACGGCGCATTTAGTCTGTATGTTGCTTAGATCCATCTGTTAAAAATGGATGGTGACTCAAAGTACCCCTGTGGTAAATGAGTGTGCTTCCACTTCTGATTTCTATATATAAAGCTGGTCACGTCTTGGGAGTCTGGGTGTAGTGGCACTGAGAATAAGGCATTCTTCAAATCAATGACTGTGAAAGAGCCTGCTTCCGCCGGAATGCTGCCCAACATTGTTGCTGGGTTTGCAACTAGAGGATACTCTGCTTCTATAATATGGTTAAGAGGTCTTAAATCCTGAATAAAATGCCATGACCCCCCATTTGCCTTGCACACAGGGTATACTGTGGTGCTACATGGGGATTCTGATGGTACCAGAATGCCTCTCTCAATAAGAGCTGTGATTGTCTCATAAATGCCTTGATCTACTTCCTTTGATAGGGGGTACGGTTTTACTCTTGGAAAAAATCGCTCCTGGCTTCAGCTTAATCTTCACTCCCCCTATGCTCTTTATACAGCCCATGTCATAAGGACTTGTAGTCCATAGACTGCTGGGTTCTTTGGCCATGTCCTCCTCCCAGAATGACCGTGGCGCCTCCAGTGCATCCCCATTCTCTGTGGCACCTCTCTGTAGTGTATCTGTAACCAATACGTTACACACATTTTCGAACAACATCTCCAGTTCCTGTCTCTCTTCCTTGAATAGTTAATCATCTGTCACTGTGGTCAGCCTGCACCCCTCTGCAACTGCAATTATCACTCTCCATGCCCTCCCAGTATCATCCATCCCATGCATTACAATCCAGTCCTCTCTTGCCACCACTGCCTCTATTTCTATGGGTACTATTGTTTCTTCTGACTCGTCCAATGGTGTTTCTGGCTTGATCAGGTATTTGTTTGGAACTCACCACAATTTCCCTGGGATGCCTGGAAGCCATGCAATAGCAATGTCTGTCCAATATTGGAACATCTCTGGGTCCACTGGAACCTCCCTTACCGCGCACCCACACTATGCTTGGACAATCTGCCTTACATTGAGCATGTGTATGCTTGGTGTTTAGCACACTATGCCCTTTGTCTGTGAATGAGGGAGTCATGTTTAGTCTGCTCATAATGTCTCGTCCCAGTAGGTTTACAGGTGTCTGTTGAGAGTAGAGTAAAGGTAGTGATAGATTGTGATATATGGATAGTGTGATATTATCAGTAAAAGGAACCACTTCCCGAGCCCCAGAGAATCCTTGAGTGTTCATGGCATCCCCTGACAATGTAAATGTTCCTTCCCTAATGCATGACCTAGTCGCCCCGGTGTCAACAAGAAAGAAAAATGTTTTGTCACCTATTGCCACCCCTATGTGAGATTCCTCTGCAGGGTTGGGTGTGATCGACATGATGGGACACATCAAGTTTGTCTGTGGGCTGTCCTGTTGAGGATACAAGGACAACCCATTTCCTGTAAAGAGGTTGTTCCCTACCATGGTAACTCCCCCCCAGCCGTCGGATGGGTATTGTTGCTACCATGTCCACGTGTGCTGGTGTGTCATCATTCTGTATCTGTGCTAGTTGTGTGCTCCCTCTAAACTGTGGTGTTTGTAGATACTGTGGTATTGGTGCTGGCATCTGTGGTACCTGCATCTGTACTGGTGGTGCTCGTGCTTGTGGCATCTGTTGATATGTACCCTCCATCTGCCCTTGTGGTTGCTGGTCCTGTGCATAATAATTGTCTTGGTCCCCTTGATATAGCTGCTGGCCTTGCCCTGCCCAATTCTGTTGCGTCCTCTAAACCGACATATCCTTGAGATGTGCCCTAGTTGCCCACAGGTCTAGAACTGTGGTGCATCCCTCCCTTGTCCTTGAAAACCCTCTGAAATGTCCCCTGGGTTCTGCTGCATCTGTTGTCCAGATCCCCAAAACCCTCCTGAAAACCCCCCTTGATTGTGCTGCATCTGTGGTCCAAAGTCACGCCCCCTCTGTAGGCCCCCGTCCCCTGCCTCGGAACCCCTGTTGCTGGTTACCCCATGTCATGATGCCTGCTCCCGAGGAGCCAGGTCAGGCCCAGCGTCCCCGGAAGCAGACTTCATACTCACCAAGCAGGACCCAGCAAACCCCTATAGGGGCTCTTTGGACCTTGTCCTGGCGCCTTTGGCGCCAGGCTCATAAAAGGCATCTGTCCTGGCGCCATAGGCGCCAGGCTCATCATGGCAGAACATATGGTAATGCTTGGGTGAACTCACCTGAGGCAGACCATGCTGCATACTCACCCGAGGCAGACCATGCTGTCTGAAGCTCCAAGCCAACTAAGGCTGGGGAGGAACTATTTTCTTTCAGGAACTCTTTTCTTACTCGGGTGGGGCCAGTGGAAGAACACTCACCTGAAGCTCTTCCAAGGCTATTTAAACCACGCCCGGATGGCCACACGTGCTTCGCGTTATTCTGCATCTGCAGCAGGTCGCTCACCGAGTCGGCTCCTGCATCCTGGCTCCTGCCACGCCCGCCAGCACCTGGAACACCTGCAAGGAGAGAAAGGCAAGCATTAGGACATTACCTACCTTCATCCAGCAACCGGATTCTTCACTCCGTCGATCCTGCAAAAGAAAGTCAAGGGTTAGAAACTCATCTCATCGCTCGCTGCAGCGCCGCTTCCACTTACCTTCACATGGCGCTGTCTAGCTCTTCAGCGGTCATAGGCGACATCGGCCGCATCCCAGCACCTACGGAAAAGAAAGACAATAGTTAGAAGCGCTCCGCTTCTCACGCTGCCGCGCCGCTTCCACTTACATTCACGTGGCGCTGGCAACCTTTTCAGTGCCCATAGGCGACATTGCTCGCATTCAAGACCTACGGAGAAAAAGGACAAAACAAGGTGAGCAACGAACTAATTGCAAAAGGACAGATTACTCACCTTAAGTCTTACCTGGATTTTGTTGGAACCTCAGTTCCCTTTTTGGGTCGGAGCGGCTTTCCTGGCTTTTCCGTACCCCGGCCCCTATGGGGAAATAAGACACACTCATTAAGGTGTCGGAGCAAACCACTACGGCACACCTTCATTAAAAGTACTCACCTGAGCTTACCTCGGCGAATCCATTCTTCCACACGGATTCCTCACCTAGTCCCTGAAAATTAAACAAAGGCCAAGGGACAAAAAAGACTTGATCTTTTGAACTATATACTTACGGCAGCATTTTGGTAAAGGCAAGCAGACATCAAACCCTTGCCAAATCCGAGATCCAGTGAAGTAACTGGAAATCTACGCGCCCCTGCTTCAGAAGCGGGATGGAGAGCTCGTCCATACAGAAATTAAGGTGAGAGTCTGCGGAAGGCACAGCTAGGGTTCGAGGAGGGTGAGAAGGGGAAAAAGGGGGGAATCTCACACACAATCTAGCAGACAGTTAACTCGCTTTTCCCATCTACAGAAGGATTATTCTACGGGCCAGAAAGACGAGGTTTGGGGGTCCAGTCCAGTCCATCTTCCAAGCACTACGCTTTACCGTGGAAGAAGTTGTAGCAGTCCAGAACGGGTCGGCGCCTCCGTGGGAATCAGGTGAGCGTTACACCCCACCCCATGTACCCTCCTCCCAGGGGTGGTGCAAACTGCTGTGGTTGCGAATGTTGCTGTTGCTGTGCCTCTGAAGTGGGGCTAGTTAACTGCCCCTTCTATCACATACTTTGATAGCTTCCTCTGTACTAGTTTTGCTTCATCTGCCTTCCTGTCCTCTGCTTTTTACTTAACCTTCTCCTGCCATAGTCTACAATGATGCACTATCGTGAGCTGTATCTCTGGCCATCCTTTCGCTTCCATCCCTACCAATTTCTTCAAACTCTTCTGAACTTGCTCTGGTAGACCCTGCACTAATATGTGGTAGAATATTGCTACTGTCTTGTCCCTAGTCTCTCGTGTTTTGAGGCGCCAAAGCTCTTGAATCTCCTGAATGTACTGCACCGGATCTTCATCTTCCTTCATCTTACGTGACATAATCGCCCCTATGTCTGACGTATCTGGATATTGTGTTCTCAGTGCTTGCCATACTGCTGCCCTGCAGTTTGCATATGGCGACCCGTCATGTGCTGTGTTCTGTGCCATCACCCCTGGGAACCCTGCCCTTTTCTATACGTCATCTGCTGCATCTCCTAGTATCTATACTAACAGTCCCTTCACGTCACCCAGTGCCAGCCTATGGCCAGCTGTAATTTTCTCCATCTCATAAATCCACTTCCCCGCTCCCGCACTCAGGGATGGTATCCTACACTTCACATTCTCCTTGTCTGTGTGCTTCCATGGCACGTACTGAGGTCTCACTCATTGTAGTGTAGGCTTGCATTGCACAAGGCAGTGCAAACCATGGAATGTTAGCGTGATTGTAACCATTGGTTCCCTCAGGGTTCCAGGATCTACAGTTGGGACTTCAGTATGGGAGATGCTGAGAGAAGCATGCCCATACTATGGCTGTCCCCATTGCTTCTGACTTATACCCTGCAACATAAATAAAGCACTTACCTTTTATAAAAAATAAAAGAAAATGTGAGTGCCATATGTGACAGTGAAGCTGTTTTTTTTATTGCGTTGAGGAGAAAGGCAGTAGTTATGCGTGCGCTGCCCGTATTAATTGATGCTGTGTCATTGGTAGGCTTTGAAAGTGGCACTGCCAGCAGTGTTGGTTAGGCAGGTCAGGATTGTTTGGAGCTCCTCTCAGCCCAGCAGACAATAATGACGTAATTTCTATGCTAGCTGACCATTGTGATCACGAGAATGTTCCAAGTCATTTATTCCGAAGTCTGTGTGTGTCCTGAGTGCTCTGAGTAAAGCACCTTCATGCGCTGGGGAAACACAATGATGTATGGAATTTACGAAGGAATCCCAATAACGAGGCTTGAAAGGCAGAAGGGAAGGAAACCGTGTCAGAGGTTCTCACTGATTGTTAAAGTATACAACACTGTTTTGCAGCAATATACACAGCCGTCTGTGAAGGAGTTTCAGGCCACTTTTTATGACAGATTTTCAGTGAGGAATCTATTTTCATGTTTCATGAGACCCATGTTCCGGGAGTTTGAAGTACTGTTTTTTTCAGCTGCGCCATGAAATTTTAGTGGATGCTATGCTAGCGTGTTTTGGGAAATCTGGGCCCGGAAGGGTTTTGTTTATTTTTCTTCCTTTTAAAGCATCCATGCTTTTACTGTGTGCCTTGCTGTGAAGGTGCAGGCCGAAATGTTACATTAAGTACAGATCCAGTATTATTTGGCATTATTTGATGTTTTTCGCCAGCCCTATCAATGCCATTTTTTTTGGTCAGCGCGGAAGCGTTTAGTAATTTATTGCACGTTTATAAGTCTGCACGTTTGCAGGAGCATGGATTCACTTGAAAGCTATGCTAATACTTCTATACTTCAGATTGACATTTATTTAGTTCATAATGTAAGAATGAGGTCGCAATTTGCATGCACATATATCTAGATATGTATTTAAATGTGGTATCCGGTCATAGTATCTAAAACAAAGCATTACCAAACCATACCATTGAAAAAAAAAAGCATCGAAAAAAAAACATTGAATGCATTTTTTTCAATAGTAAAGGGTTTGGTTTACTAAAAATGTGTCTTAAACCATTAAAAAGGAGATTGGGGGAACCCCCCCATATTTGTTTTTTTTAAATGCATTCAACGTTTTTTTTAGATGCTTTGTTGTCAATGGTATGGTTTGTCGATGCTTTGACTGTTGATGCAATCCCTAGGGGCCTCATCACGAGTTGGGCGGTAATGCGCCGGCGCTAATAGCCCTACCGCCGAACCCCCGGTGCCAATAGCGCCGGATCACGGGTTTGGCGGAACGGGTATTGCCCATTCCCCATTGAGCCCATTAGGGAATTTCCCATTCCCCATTGGGCTCAATGGGGAAATCTCGCGCTCTTACCGGCCAGCGGATTTCCTGCCGACGGTAAGAGCGCGAAATTCCGGCAGATTCGAAGACGTGATTTGGCGGACCCTTAAATGCGGCGGTAATAGCGCTACCGCCACATTTAAGGGTTCCCGCCAAACTCGTGATGAGGCCCTAGGAACCTTAAATGTACGACATGTGCAAACCCTTATTTAACATCACGCAGTTTGAATGAAGCACAACTACTATGGTGTGCTATGTTACATTGCAAGAATTTAAATGCAATTGAAAGAGGCTGGTACATTTAAGGCGAACTGTGCAACCTACATGTCTGGAAGAGCTTTGTTTGTTTTTCTTCCATTTAAAGCATTCCGGCTTATGTCGTGCACCTGGCTGGCCATGTTGCAAGCGGTCAAGGGGCAGGGGTGTGTACAATGCCAGCATTCCAGCTGTGTTCATGACATGATTGGATGCGTGTCGTGATTTAGAGGATATGCATGACTCTGCGTGTTGGCGGGGTATGTAAGGACGAGGCTCTGTGTGTGGTTGTGAGTTTTGTTTTTGGAAAAAAATTCCAAAGTGATGCTTAACTACATGTTGTTTCAGGTGGACATTTTTTTACAGATGTTCAAGTTTAGATAAAGGTGAAAGGTGAAGAGAACATGGAGATATATATATATATATATATATATATATATATATATATATAAAGCACAACTACGCGTCCGCTATCGCAGGCCGTGTAACATGTGTAAATGTTGAAACTTTTTTTTTTTTTTTTTACATAAAGACGTTTAAAAGGATGATATTGCATCTGATATGCATTTTGAAATTTAAGTGACCAGTTAGGTTTTTTTGCAAAATATTGAATAATAAATTGCACAGTCACGTGTGCAATACATGGAATTAGATATTGTTGTGGCGCTGTGAAGTTGTATTAGTAGTGTGTTCTGTCCATCTCGAGGCAGCCTGCACCACGCGAGATGCCGTTTTGCTTTATTTATTCTGAAGATGATGTTTCATTGTGAAGTAGGAACGTGCCCTCGTCTGACGAGGAGCAGCACGGTCTGATCTGCAATTTAACCAAGCTACTTTTATTTGGAGCTGCGTGGATGTGTTTAGCAGATACAAAGCTGCCGGGTTTGGGAATTCAACGCCTGCAAGGATATTGTTTAGTTCAAACGTGTCTGTTTCTGCCGTACGCATGCATGGGGAGGCGCAGACTGTTCATTTCAAGGTTTTCCTTCAGTGTCCGTTTCATTACGTTTCAACTCTTTATTGTACATTCCTAATGGCTTATACATTTTCATTGCAGGTGGACTATATGTAGTAAATGAAAAGCATATGTATTTAATATGTGGAAACGTTTTTTCAAAAGGTGGGACATTTAAATGGTACGATTTGAAACATAATTTAAATATGAGTTAAATATAGTGCAGGTTTGGTGTTTTGCCTGAAAATGTAAGCTATGTTATCTTAAAGCATGCTCCATTCATCTATAGCGTGCCTATCCTGTGAGTGGTGCTTTATCACTACCATTTGCAGAGAGGTGTGGTGATATGTACTACAGCACCACCTTTGTGTATTTGAAAGTGCCCTATCTAAATTCAAGGGTTTCTTTAGTATTTAAGTTGAGAGCAGGGTGAATGTTTTATCCTCTGATGTGGTTATGAAAATAAGTGACGAGTTCATTTTTTAAATTTTTTATCAAAATGTTTTATTTGGTTTACACCAAAAACCCTTTTCCGTCTCTAAAACATTCTGTCCTCACTATGATACATTTATCTTCCAACTAAAAAATGAGGAGGCATAGTAAAAGGTGACCTCTCAACTTGGTTCACTGCTTCTTAAAAAACAAAACAGGGAGAGGCGGAGAGCACAGAAAACATTTTCAAACTGGAGATCTCCAAAAGGGAACCCTATACACCAAAGATAACGTGGATCTTATTATTCATGTCAGTCAACCCCCTACATTGGTAGTTATGTCCTCGTCCTCTAAACTCTCTGCTTTCTTTAACACATATTCCACCATTTTCATCACCATACTTGTTTTTTCCCCCAACAGGACCCATTCCCACCATTCAGAGTGGCTCATTGTTTCCCAGATAGCAGCAGGTTGTCCAACTAGAAATGTAGCTCTTACTTCTCGTAAGGAGATACACGCAGTTACCCAATGAAGCAACGTTTCGACAGTTCCTTTCTCATTGCAGAATTTACATTGGGCATTCAGAACCCCTGGCATTTTTCTTGCCCATAGTACCTCTCTAGTGCTTAATATATCAAACCGACATCTGAGGAGAAGGTCTCGATAATGTTGTTCGGGGAACATTTGTAGGTATCTTGGGAGGCACTTGAGGCTTTTTCTTTCCAAATTTAGAGACTGCCTCAATTTATCCCAGCCCACTTTCGCCACTGTAGTTATCCAATCTAAGCATTGGAGCTACCTTTTCAGTCTGGTTGGATTCGCCGAATGGTCACCAGTGGTAATCCCATTTTTTTTATATTAGGATGTTTTCAATATTTGTCCCCCACTGAGCTAGATATCTGTCCTGTCCTTCCTTAAGTGGATCCAGAATTGCAAACGCGGTTCCCAAGGACTCAACGGCACATTTTCTATAGAGGGCAATAGTTTTTAACACCACAATAGATTCCAATGACTGCAATTTCAGTTCTTGTTCTCGTATTCATTGGTAATGCATTTGGGAGCCTCAATAATCGGCACCAGAAAAAGCCTTCCAATCTTTCCCAAATCTTCCAGGATAGATGGAGGCAAATTTCAGCTCCATATGTTAATATTTGGGCCACCTTCTGCTTGTAAAAGCATATGATCTGGACCATCGGGAATTTCCCAAATTTACGATGGAAAGCCATTCCCTGGTTGGTTAGGGTTATTAGCCTAGATCTTAAATACAGGTATTGAGCCCTTTCATTTGCGTTCCTGTTTATCACTACCCCTAGATAAACCATGGAATCCACTACTTTCAATGGGTTTGCATCCACTCTCCGTGTATATCCACTGATCTTTTTGCTTCGAGCTGACTTCATATTCAGGACTTTGGACTTCATCACATTGATCTTAATGCCATTTTCCTTAAGAAAGATGACAAAAGCGTCAATCTTTCTCTGAAGCCCAATAGGTGTGAAGTCCAGAAAGACTAGGTTATCCGCAAAGAGTATCCATGGTACTACAAAGTGATTGATTTTAGGCGGGAAGGCATTCACATCCTTTTGTGACCTAGCCAAGTCCGCAATGTAGAGATAAAATAAAACTGGAGCTAAAGCACAACCTTGCTTTAAGCCTCGATGGGTTGGGATTTTCTTTGACCGATGCCCTTTTCCTGAGAGCCTTATTCACACAGAAGTTTTTGTGTATAGGTTCTCAATGGCTTCTACCAGGTCGATGGGGCAGTTTGTCAGGTGTCTTGACCCACGTTTGAATCATTATGCTACAACATTTGGTGCTGTAGGCTTAGAAAATCCAAGATGGCCGAAAAGCCCACATTTGCGCTAGAATCCAGGAAAACCGCGCAGTTTTTGCGCACACCAAAATGGTCGCCTGACCCGCCACCCACCAGTGCAAAGGAAAAACAGCAGTGCCTGTTAGCTCAAAAAGCGCTTTGAAATCACCTTTGTTTCTCTGAAATGCAAGCTCAAAACGCCTATTTCAACCATTGCAAGATATTCAAAAATCTTACTGAACACCAGCAGACGTCTGGTAGAATGAAGTCTTGTGTGCATACCAAATCTGGAAAGATGAAGAGCCTAAAATAATGTTCATAACAAAAATGGCTGAGCTGTGGATGTCAGCAGTTTAAGTGAAATGGGATTAAAGCCACTAAAATCGAAATGTTTAAAATGAACTTTCCTTGGCTCAGGCAAATGTTAAATCAGGGGGTCGTAAATGGCTTCCTCCCGGAAGGAAATGGGAGGGGCGCTGCCTGTGTGAGCCAGCTGAGCTTGGAGGTGGGGACGAACAAGGAATTCCCCATGTTCTTTGGGATCTAAACCACACCCATCTGGGCCAGAGCATAATTTTAGAAAGATGGATAATTCATAGTACATAATTGTCAAAATTATATCAATAATATCATCATTCCTGTGATTTCTCTGTGCATATTTTAAGAGGTGTTAGGACTCTGTGGTATGTTCTGGGGGGTAGTAGCGGAAAATAGGGTATTACTCCAAATGTCTGTATGTTAAAAATCTGACACTTTATCATCTGATGCCCATATTCCTTGCGTACATTTGTGTAAATTCTGGAAAAGTTTAGAGGTTGTGTTCTGGAAGAAAAAGGGCAGAATTCTGTCAGAAGTGAACACAACATCTTACAATGACAGGGATCCGATGGTTTGGCACTACAGAAAATATGTTAACTGGACATATAATATTAGAAAAATTGTACATAGATAAATATGCATTTGGATCAAAATAGATTTGTGTGCAAAGTGACAAGGGGAGGATTCTCTGACCCATAAACATACCTCATCACGATGACACTCCATTTCCTTCCCCCCAATCAAGGGAGAGAGGAGAACTTGGCCAATGATAAGTTGCGAGGGGCAGGCTTAGTTATGCCCACGCACACACCCATTTTCAAAAGACATAAGAAGAGCCACTGAGATCCAGGTAGGGACGTTCACTTTCCACTTCAAACTGATTTCTTGTAAAGCACTTTACAGGGAGACTCCAGACTTCAAATCCAGACAGATCCAGAGACCAGAACTTAGAATTCAGACTCCAGAACATGAAGCGGAGAGGCCAATCCACAAGCTGAATCCTTTTCAGCAGGCCTCAGAATCTTTTGCAACCTGATATTCAACAGCCAGGCGAGCTGTTTGATTCTGGCTAGAACCCTGTGCCAGAACCCAGAAAGCAGTGCTGTATCCAGAGATCCAGACCAGACCGCTGTGCAGTGCCGATAGCAGACCCAGACCAGATCGCTGTGAGCAGAACCAGTACCAGAGACCAGCATAGCAGAGAGAACCGCAGCTAAACCTGTTGACCAGATCTGTGATGAGGCCCATTCCTTCCAATATTAGGAGTGGGTATCCAGCCAGAGCTGCGCAGAACCAATCTCTTAGTTTAAAATTATATAATTCAAACCATTTCCACCTATTTAGAACTGCATAGAAATCGTTTGTCCATTCTGTGATTTCAAACCTGTGAAAGTGTCATTTGTCATTTTGAGAATCTACCTCCACTAAATCGTCCGTATCTGGGTGGGGGTGTGGGTATGTAGAGGTTTTGAACGTGTGTTCTCATGGGAAATGAACAAACCTTTTGTGGTTCGTACATTTCACATGCAAACTTTCCGGCCGCAGGAAAATCGGCTACGGTCGGATCACGTAGATCCATTCAAACCAGTCGCTGCTTTGATCAGGGTTAGGAGTCCTGTATAGGCACGCCCAGTTAAACCTTGAGGAGCCGGATTCAAGTAAGCAGCATATCCTTCACTAAGGGGCAGAGTTCTTAACCATGTCTATTGAAAGCAGAGTATATCAAATGTATCCAAACCAGAGGATTATTCCACAAATAGAGCCTTAAAACCTCTGGTGTTCCATGAGGCCAATCTAACGGGCTCTAGTCCAGCGCCTCCATAAGTCTATTCCCCCCTTTGACTTTCCAAGCACCCCTGCTAACCAGCGCCAGGATCGATGCTCCAATTTCGCATCTTCTAGACTTTTTGTCTCTCCAGTTAGATTTTGTTGTTCATTAGCCACCATAAACGTCAGTATGGTCAAGTCCTTTTTAAGAAGAGTAGATGGTTTCAGATCTGTTTTATTTACTAACCCCTTTGACTTGTGGTCAGCCGTTTTTACATCCTTCACCACCGAGTAATTCTTCCTTCCATTCTTAGGGATCGTCGCCTCTCTCCAATTTGCTCTAATTCTTGTATGGTAGTCACTTATATCATTACCCAATAGGAGAAACTTCTCTTTTGATGAGAGCAGTAGATTCTTCTTTTCTTGTGAATTCAAGTGCAGTATGATCCAATCAGTCCTTATTTCCATGACGAATTCCACAATCTTTATATCCCTGATGAAATTCGATGAGCAGGAAGAATGCAGTGCCACTATCTTAGGACATTCATCCTGTTTAGTACTGGCACATTCGGCCCTGCCACTATCCGTTCCAAACAGATCTTAGCACTCGCTCACGGGCTGGGCTTCTTACTTGAACTTTGACTACTACTTTCCTGTCTCAACGGTTTTTCCTGTGGTTTGGTCTTCTCTCTGGCGTGTTTCACCTCCACGACATGGGGGTTTCTAGATTTTTCTTGTTGTATGCTTCCCATTCTTTTTTCTTCCAAAGTTCTAAAACTCCTCATATCCTTTTGTATTGGTAGCTGTTTTTGTTTTGGACTTGGTCTTTGCCCCGTCAAAGTTTTGGGATTTGTAGTCTTGTCCATTTGGCTATCAATCTTGGCCCACTCAGAGGTACTCATATCTTTCCAGTTTTCCTTGTCTTGATCTTTCTCAATTAGCTCAATGAGGTCACCAACCCAGTCTCTGAGAGATCAACAATAGCCTCCACTTCTGCAGTTTCCGAAGTATTCTGTGCTTTATTGGTTAACTCTGCTAATGGAAGAGTTAATTCTTTCCTCGCTCTCTTTGCTGTGGTCCTGTTGTCAGATGTTGGTGGTGAATGCAGATTTCTTAGAAATGCTCGAGAGCCATTTGATTTTCTTTTGGTAGACCCCGTCATGTTTTTAGATTTTTTCATAGGCTGTGTTTTTTTCTTTGAGTCATTAGCTATAACTATAATGACTTCTGGAGGCCTACATGACTTAAACATTGAGAAGACATTTTGTTCTGCGGTTGATTTCTGAAGATTTGGCTTACCCTGGAGCTGCCGACACACCTCGGCTGACTTGCCATGTTCATTTATTGCTCCATTCTCTTGAGGGGCAAATCTTTCTGTCAGTTGAGAGTCCTTAAAGTGTGCCCTTGTCCATTTGCAGTCAGACAACAGAGCTTCCATCATTAAGGATTCATCTAAAGTTTCCCTCCTTGCCAAGTCGCATAAACGATCCTGCCACTTGGCAGATAATTCCACCTCCTTGTCCAAATGGGAATCTACCTTATTAGCCAGGGTCTCCAAACTTACCAATTTATTCGACATAACTGCAATAAGGGAGGTCTGATCAGGCAAGCTATTATGTAGGGACTCATACAGCTTTGTAAAAGGCAATAAGGATGTTGTTATAGTGGCCCATCATAATCTGTTGAAGGAAGGCCCTATCTTCAGTTTGCAAGAGGTCTTCTCTATTCCATCTGCTCTCCCCATGACATCCAGAGCACTGATTAGATTGTCGACTAGTGGATGCCGATGAGATGGTAGAAGAAGATCTTCTCCATCCATGAACACTTGGCCATCAGCACTGTCATTAGCGAGGACCTCACTTATGGGTCGATCGTTCTGTTGATCTTCCTCCCCGTCCATACCTGGTCCGTCCGCTCCTTCCATCTCCCGAGGTTTGACCACTTCCTCCATCAGCATCTCAGTTCTCTCAACAGTTTGCTGTTGCACAGATCTCCACTGTGTTGTGCACCTCGCTCTGTCGGGGAAAGCGGACAAAATCCCCAATTCGGAAGCTTGTAGTTCCGCATCGTCATCTGCCCGTTTTAAAGATTTATCTAGGATCATCAACCGATCTTTTACTCTCAACAGGCTAAGCCTTTTCTGATGGGTGATTTTAATAGTAAGATCAGTGTCGCTCAACTCCCACATATTTAGCCGAACCATCAGTAAACCACTCATGTTCAACTTCTTCATTTATTAATTCTCCATATGGAATCCCCCATTTAACTGGAGACTCGTCAATAGTGAACTCTCCCTCTGGTTCAAGGTCTACTAGCGGGACTCCTGCCACTTGCTCATGTAATTTTGCCACATCACCCTTCCCGGTCTTGGCATGATCTTGAATGTACCATTTCCATTTGATGAGACTAGCCTCTTTTGCATGTCCAATTCAATATGTTTTAGGGGAGCTCAGTACCCATTGCATGATTGGTATTTCCAGCTGGATCATTACATCATGGCCCACCGTCATCTGCTCCGTGCCTATGAGTGCCCAGTAGCATGCTAGCAGTTGTTTCTCAAAGAGATTATATCTGTCACCAGCATCGGGCAACTTCTGACTCCAAAATCCTAAGGGCACCCATTTTCTATCCCGTTTTTGCCATAAGCTCCAGATGGCATAAGCATCCTGTACGGATACATTTAACTCCACTTCTCCGTCCCTCAAAGGCCATAAATCAAGTACTGTTTGAATTGCATCTTTGGCCAGTTGGTACACCCTTTCTTGCCCCTCACCCCAATCAAAAATGAATTTTTTTGCATGTTACTTTGTAAAGGGGCACTGAGATCTGTCCCAAATGTGGGATATGTTGTCTCCAGAATCCAAACAGTCCAATAAACTGTTGAGCCTGTTTTTTAGTTCTCTGAGTTAAAAACTCGAGGACCTTTTGCTTGGCTTTTGGCACCATTTCATGATGTATATTATGCCACTTTATTCCCAGAAACATCACTGTCTCTGCAGGACCTTGCATTTTAGTGTCATTACTCTCCCATCCTTCTTTCCTTAAACCCTCTATAATAAGGTCTAGGTGTACTCGCATGCTATTCTCTTTAACTTGAATCAATATGTCATCAATATATTGCACAATTTGTGCATCTGGTTTGCATGGAATTTTGTCCAAGTGTTCTGCCACCAACCGGTGACATATTGTCAGACTATGCATATAACGCATTGGTAAGCGTTTGAACGTATACTGCCTGCCATTCCAAGAAAATGCAAACTGTTCCTGACATTCGTCAGCAAATGGTACAGTGAAGAATGCATTAGCTAAATCCAACACCGCATACCAAGTGCCCTCAAATTTCTATACATTTTCTATCAAGGTTACCGCATCCGGTACCGCCGGTACTAGCGGAAGGGTGTGTTTATTCAACTGGTGAAAATCAACCGTCATTATGTCGCTACGCTCTCAAATACACCAGAATCTGTCATTATGTTAAGGTGTTTTTCCAGTTTGTCTCCCAAACCTGGTAGTTGTTAGATTGTGCTCTGGTTTGTATAACTATCTTGTGGTGGACTCTCCAGCGTTTTCCATTGCTGCTAGTGAATATGGTGGGCTAAAGGCTGGTGAACTTGTATAGCGCCCTCTATTCAACAAGAGGTGTGTTACTTGTCTGATCATCAAAATGTGTCATTGTTGTTGCTGCCCTGTTCCCTGCTTGTTGCCTTGGAACATCTTTCTTCTTCTTTGGT
Source organism: Ambystoma mexicanum (assembly GCF_040938575.1). Classification (NCBI taxonomy): domain Eukaryota; kingdom Metazoa; phylum Chordata; class Amphibia; order Caudata; family Ambystomatidae; genus Ambystoma; species Ambystoma mexicanum. The sequence goes on along the minus strand of NC_090925.1, from coordinate 1,105,152,038 downwards.
TGCACATGCAATTCTGCCTTCCTGGGCTGCTCTTTCCTCAACCCACAAACTGATCTGTCTATTGATTGTCCTTCTTGCTCCAAGCCCCCATGAACTGTTACTAATCCTTGGCTGGGTTGACAGCCAGACCAAGATGGTCCTGTTCATTGTCATTATTAGTGTGTACCACTAGCCTGTCTTTGATGACTTCATCCTGGAATGCAGCAACTCTGTGCTATGCTGCGCACGTATGAAGATCAATGAAGTACTGTTAGTGTGTTCCTCCTGGAAGCCTCTGTCATAATACCCATGTCTCTCCATGGTGGTGTTGATTTTGGGGTGGTAGCATTATCCAAGCATACAGTGGTTTCCTCAAACACCCCAAATGGCGCTGGCAAGGGGATGATTTGTGATGGGGGTAGGTGCTAGAAAACATATTGATCTTCTGATCCTGGACAATTAATGAGGTCTCACTTTTTACTAGAGGTGAAGTGATCGTCGTCTGAGGCTTCAAGGTAGAGGAAGAATTCTTGCATGCACCTCTGACATGTTCTCAAGGGAATGCTCTGGGACACTGTAAGAATTTAGCTGTCAGGTCGACAAGTGGAAGTGCATGCGGCTGGAGGGGCATCATCGTGTACTTGAAGATCTGGCAAACCCCAGGCAAATGGGAGACAAGGTCATGAATGATACCACTGATTTGCAAGGCGGAGGCAGGTGTGTGTGTGCAGAACTGGCTATATGTTCATGGAGGACCACACATATATGGAGCTTGTGCTGGAATTAATGCAAGCTGCAAGGTTGACACTACCCATGCATGGGTTACCATCACAATAAGAGTAACGTGCATGGCCTGTTGAGGATTTGGGACTCGGTTACACGTTTGCAGTAGACCACTTTCTTGGGAACTGTGCAAGAGCAATTTGATGTGGTCAAAAACATGGAGGAGGCTGCCAATCTTCCTGCATGTGGGGGGGGCGTTGTGTTGAGGAGAGCAACGTTGTCATGCACCTTGGTGAACTAGGAGATCAGTGCATTGATGGCTGCGGATGGAGGAGGCTGCCAATCTTCTTCTATGTGGGGGATGTTGTGCTGAGGAGAACAACGCTGTCAAGCACTGCGGTGAACTAGGGGATCAGTGCATTGGTGGTTGCGGGGGGAGAGCAGTCCTCTGGAGGCACAGTCCAACATGAGCCTCGGGTGCTGTTACCAGATACCAGGTAGACATGTGGCTGTGTGTCACTTGCATTATTTCTTTCCTTATAAGTCTTGGATAGCTTCCTCTTCCCTGGCACTCCCCATTACACCAAATAATTATTTATTTATTTTTAAGTCTGGCATATGGCTCCATTCACTGTGGTATGCTCCATTGCGCCCAAGGAGAAGAAACAGTGCAGTCGGGGTGCTGGGCGCCAGCACACATGGTTTTGGGAGTGCAGGCAGGGAGTGGGTTTCTTGGCAACATGACGCACTGTTAGATGTCTGCGGCACGCAAGTGCGTGGCAGCATATGTGTGTTCTGACATGAGAAAGGATGTGTGCTGAGGAGAGGTGAGCATGGCAGTGAGGGCTCATGCAGGCCCAGTACCCAGAACTGGCCCTTAAGTGAGAGGGGGCGAAGTGGGGGAAGTGTGGAAGATGGCGCGAGGCGGCAGTGTGCCGGTGTTGAGCCAGCCCATCAGCAAGTGGAGGTGAGTTACCTGCAAGAGTCCGTGGGATTCTGTTGGATGCATTGGCTGGCAGTAGGGTCAGACTGGTCCATGAAATGGCCTCCGGCACCAATGAAAAAGTGGCCCACATTTGCAAATGCCTATTCATTCCTTTTGTGAAACTGTTTGAATAGTACCCATGTGGGAGTTTTTTTTAAATAAAATGCGATACATATGGTGCATTTTAAAGAATATTTATTCAGCAACACTGATCACAACTACTAGCCACATAGTGGAGTAACTCATTGAACTGTCCCACATTGGCCAAAAAGATGGCCTACTTTGACCAAAAAAACGGGCCCACACCAGCATTTTGTGTTTTTGGTTCGGCCCTGGGGCCTATTGCCCTATAGGGAAGACTGAGACTAAACGGCAGGATCAGGAGGCCTTCCAAGGACGTGGCCCTGGTGCCGCTGTAGCCTTCTTTTAGCGCCCAGGGGAAAGTCGTTACCAAAGTAGAAATGATTTATGGCAGGCAAAGAACCACCTGGAAGGAGTTTATCAAGTGCCAGAAGACACAGCTGCTTGCCAGGATAGCTAACATCAAAGGGCAAACATGGAACCTGTTCAGCAGCCAGAGCTCCAATCTCTAGAATACCTCAAGCAGAAAAGGACAGTGATACATTGAATACCAAGTCATTTCTCATAACAACATTGCTTTTAATTCAGTGCTACATTGGTTTAAATATGCCATCGTGACACCCCAAAGTCCACAGAACTGTTTTTATCCAGGAAATTGTGCATAAATCATGCATAGTGGTTCCTTCAGGCCTAAAAAATCCAAGAAATTGGTTTAGACAAGACCATGGGCGTTGAGCCCACTCTGGATATGTGAGCTGCAGCCCGGCTGGCACGGCCTCTCGTTCCTAACAGGAGCCTTTTCATAGCGGTGCCCACTTCATTTAGTCTAATTCGGGGGAAGGCTGCGCTCTCCCACATTACCCCTCAGCAAGCCGCCTGCGTCACGGCACCTCCAAAGAATTAGTTGTCAATTAGTGCTGGATTAAATTCCGCATCCGCTCTGGTTTTCAAATCTTCCCATCCGCTCCAATTTGTCATGAACAAACGGCTATCATTTGAGGGATCTCAGGCGTTTATTTTTGCCTTTAACAATGGCTCTATCTTCAGAGCTTAGGGGCTGTGTTGTACACACGGGCTTTGGCAAACGGGCGCACACACTCTGTCTCTCTGGCATCTTTAAAATGTCCAACTTAAAGTCTGTTTTTTCAGTGGCATCTCTACTTGGTGGAGATAGAAAGCCCAATTCTTATCAGTCATAAAAACTCGTCTTGTCACTAAAAGCATTGAGTTGTAATTTCGAGGTGCATTTGCATACAGCTAAGCACTGGGATATATCAAAAAGATACATAAATGTTGTGATGACAAAACAAGTGACTTTCTTTGAGAAACTATTACAAAAGAGCCTGATTCATGGAATTATTTTGAGCGACTTTGCACTGCCAACAAACACCCTGATTCACAGAGCGGTGCAAAGTGCATGTTTGCAGCGCAAAGTGACTTTGCACTGCAAAAGTACTCTTTGCACCGTGAATTAGACCCATTTAGCGCGGTGCAAAGAGTACGTTTGCAGTGCAAAGTGACTTGCACTGCAAACATACACTTTGCACCGCTCTGTGAATCAGGGTGTTTGTTGGCAGTGCAAAGTCACTTTTTTGCGCTGTGCTAAAAGTTCCATGAATCGGGCCCAAAGTACCAGGCAATAGCAGGCACTTTAATCAAGCGCACAATCATCGCAATGAGCCATGGAGATATATTACCTTTGTTTAAAGGGTGCTAGGCAATTCCTGCAGATGACCATTAGAGACACATTCTAAGCAAGAACTCCGATAACCAGAAGTGGCTTTTGTGTAGGCCCTCTGGCAGCACTTTCTGTACACGGGTGGAGGCGGGGAGAGCACGCTCAGATTTGGCTACTCTGTGCGTGGTTTTCTTTTGCAGTGGGCCTCATGCTGGCCTTAGGGAGGATCAGGAATGGTGGCCTTCTTTTGCTCCTTTTTCAGGGGGATGTCTTGCTGTCCATGCTCCGCTTGCATGGCATACATGCTCAGTCTCCCGCAGCATACACTCACAGCATTCAATACTGAGGGTTTCCTCACCTCTCCACCATGCCAGTGGCAACAGTTGGGACATTAGGGTCACCACCAGTGGTCAGCCGTTTCGGGGTCATCTGTCACTGTTTCAACTTTAACATGGGTGTTCCTCACTCCACAGAGCCAATTATCGCCTCTATTGAGACCCTCCTGCAGAATTCACTGTCCACGTCAACAGAAGCCACTGGCCATGGTCCTCCCCTCTTGCCCAATGTGCTGAGAGCTCCCAGTTCTCTCTTCTCGTTTATGTTTTGGTTCTCCCCTTGACCACTGTGTCCTTTCTGGCAGCCGAGACTGCCGTTAGAAGCTCCCAATGAGACTGTCTATGCAGTGAAACTCTTTCTCTCTCTCTCTCTCTTCCTTGGGGTGAATGGTCCCAAATTCTTTTCATGGGGGGTACTCCCGTGACCCATGTTTTTTTCACGGGGGACAAACCTCAGACCACTGTTTTCATGTGAGGACACTTGCTGATCTCTCTCCTGCCCACTCTTGCCTACAAGTGAGAAGCTGTGCCTCTGTAACTTGAACACTTGACCCTTTTCCGGTCAATACAATCTTTTAAAAAATAAGATTGTGAATTTTGATATTTAATTTAGGATATGTACGGTTTTTGAGTTTACCAGTTTCCACCATGTTGAGAACCCTGCTGTTGTGTATGGTTAAAATTGGAAGTTATTAGCATATAAAGATGTTTCTAAATGCTGTATTCTCCTATTGCAGTACGCCAATGAAATACGCCATTAGTATTATACCGGAAGTGACCTAATTGCCGGGAAATGCAGCATTTTCTCTGGTTTTCGGACCTCGGATGGTGTGGGGAGGACCACTATAGAGATGTGAGAGACGGTGGGAGAACCACGGCATTGGGGTCTGGTGACCTTTAATTGTAGTGGTATAAATATTGGCAGAAATATGCGAGAACGAACATGGCAAGGGAGCTTGAACTACCCAAGGGCGGTTTGTGAAGGTTCTTCCCCCGAGAAATATTTTTGAATAATGAGTTAAAATTGTACATTATAGAGCACACTTTCTGTGAAAAAAGTAATACAAAGCCAGAAAATGTAATTCGGTTTTGTAGGGTAACTCATGAAAAAATCCAATAGATGCAAGTTATCAGCAGAGCACAGGAGCATTTCACAATGCATTTTCGTGATGCCTTTACCTACAATATATGCCACTATAAAAAAACATGTTTGTTCTGGCTGTGCCCACACCTTTCCATAATGGCTGCACCAATATATTGAAGTTTCCGCATATAAAAATACACTCATGTTTGCTTTGTGCATAAGGCCAGTAACGATACTATGAGAAAGCATGTCTCCGCTGTCTCTGCCAATATGTGCCAGTATCCCCATGTAAGAACATACTCCTGTTGAATTTACCATTAAAAATGCTGTGCCAGAATAAAATCAAATGCCCAAACTGGCTTCACCAGTTTAGGCTAATTTAGCAATAATACTCATTATGTTTGCTTTATCATAGATGCCCAGTAAAACATTTCAAGCCACATTAAGTATAGCTAGACTGGCTGCAACAAAATGCAAGTCTAGCCACTTAATACCAATTATCATGCATGCTTTATCAAACATTTCCAGTAAAAGACACCAGTAAGAAATTCCTAGAATAGCTGCATCAAAATGCCAGTCTAACCTCACAATACCACTTACCATACTTGCTTTATCATAAATGCCCAGTACAAAATGTCATGCCACAGTAAGAAATGGCTACACTGGCTGCACCACAATGACAGTCTAGCCACGTAATAACACTTGGATTTGCGTAATCAAAGATTTGCAGTAAAATATGTCATGGCACAGTAAGAAATGGCAAGACTGGCTGCACCAAAATGGCAGTCTAGCCACATAATAATACTTATCATGCTCCCTTTATCATAGATGACCAGTAAAGAATTATATAAATCAGCATTCCGGGTGGTACTAACTCAAGCACATGCACATTCACTCACTCATTCAAACCGACCTTCACACAGCATTCACTTGCTCATTCACATGCTCACCCATAAACTTGCTCATTCACACGTGAAACCAACTATCCATGAATCATATACTCAGCCATTCACGCACACATATCAACATATCAATACACACATGCAAAATATAATTCTACTCTTAGCTTGAACCCCGATCTGGATTCTGTTGCTCGCTGCAACTCCGCTTCCCATGACAAATGTCCTACGGCTCACACAAGAACAGGAACCACAGAATGCTACTTGGTACCTGCAAATGTACACTGGAGTTGAAGCTCTCGAAAGTCAGCACCCTAGGCAGTCTGAAAATGCAGGAACATCCCCTACACACATTCATAGATGCAGTTACCTAGCCTGCATGTCCAATGGGCCATACAAGGTTGGGGAAGCAAAGTGCCCCCAGCCTTGTATGTGCCATTAGATATGTGCACTGAGACCAGAACTGTCGTAGGGGAACTTTATTTCCCTTTGACAGTTTAAGTCAACTCAGGAGTGCTCCCTCCGCTACTGCAAGCACCCGACGGTCTGATCAGCGTGTTCACTGAGCTGGCTCGGCTCCTACACAATGGCCGTTGGTTCTGGCTGGTCGGCGCCCCATCGCCCATTATGGATGAGCCACCCCTCTGTACAGCTCTTTCTTGCCCCGGGCTGTTTATGCATCCCCTTTGTCTTTATCAATCCCTTGTGCTGATTGTCTACTGATTTTAAGTATTTTGTACCCTTACGGATATTGTTTAATGGATGGTGTGAGCAGTGTTCAACTCTGCATCTATGTGCTGCTTCTATTTTGATGGTAACTTTGATAACCACCAGGCACTAGCTATGCGCTTATGCCACTCCAGTTAGTGCTCGACTCTATGTTAGCCACAATATTAACCCAGACAAGTGGCAAAGCCCACTACACCTCATTGTCACAAGCAATTTACCCCCCCACCACTAAAGCCAATCTATGAATTTATGAACCAGTTTAACTCCTGACATACTTGACACTGTCCAGTTTCAACCCACTCCACTATTCCCATCACCACTCCATTTTTCGGAGGTAATACATCCAATCATATGCTAGACGTATTACCTGCTTATAGGTTTACAAACGCATAATTACACAAACTAAAACAAACAGGGTATAATGGTAAAACCAACAGTTTTTTCAGTTACCTCTAAGCTTGTAATGCTGCCAATGTTTGGTCGACAGCTGTCGGCAGAAGAGTGATACCATTGCGATAGAGTGCATAGGGGCAAGAAGCACTTTCAGTGCAGGTTGACTGATGGACTGTTCGAGCAGCCTTTGTTGGACTGCATCAACAGAAAAAAGTAGGCAGCAGCATTTGCTAGGAGAGGCCCGGTGAATTCCTTACCCCCTGGAGTTCCTCTAGGGGTACATGGAGGTTGCAATTCAACCCAAAGAGAGGCCATATAGCAGAAGCTTGGCTCAGCTCCTCTCCCATCAGAATTTCCCAGGGTTTCCTTTATCGTCTCTCCTAGTCTTAGTCTTTTCAAAAGGTAACAACAAATACATTGGAAGAAAATTGTAATCCTTCTCGGAAGATACTGTATTAGTACCTGGTGGGGGCATGGCTTAAGCCTCCCAGCCAATGAGGAGGCTAAGAACGGAGGCTTTACTACACGGTATAGCCCCTGCTCCTAGTCTCCTCAGAGCTTCCCTTGCCGAATCACTGGTAAGTGCATGCTCCCCCTGCGTTCCCTTCTCCTTCCCCTACCCCAGCCCCTTTTCCACATCTCTTCACCCCTCGCCCCCACCCCACTTACCTGTGCTACTCTGTCCTTCTGCTGCTCCGGCAATGGCTGCCATGGAAAGAAAGAAGGGACTACGTGTACACCCTCTTCTGATTCACTGTCTTTCCCCTTGCTCTTATTATTGTAGACCCAAAAATAATTCTGTTGTCCAGTTCCTATAACACTGAGAAGAGTACGATGGGTTTCACAATGGTTCTTGACTTCTCCACTCACTGGGTATCTCACACTCTCCTTCTCCAGACGTGACTTGACTGGTTTGAAAATGTGTTTTATTACTCAGAGTATCTGAAGCAAAAAACTGGAAGTTCATATCCTCGAACTCAAGTGCAAGGGGTGACAAAAGAGTGGCAAATCCAATGGGGTTGGTACATCGCTGTCCAGAACTGAAGACTAGATTCTGTAGCTGTGTGATGGTAATCTGACCTGGAAAAGGTCAACTGTTCATATTCTGTTTTCCTGTGTTGGTATTTTAATGGTTCCCGTGGGTCACAGGGAGTTAGGAATACTTGAGGTTCAACAATTGGAAATGCACAAATAAAAAATGGCCAAAGGGCCAAAATGGTGAGGGAAGGCTCTTATAAAAATTGCACACTCTTTCCATCTGAGTGTGTGCAGGAACAGTTGTTCTCTCGCAATATCTTATTCCTTTCCGTGAAGATATTTGGTGTAGGTCATGAGAGCCCTCATGACCTGTGGGGTCGACCGGTTTCAATGGCACTCATAATTGGGGCCATCTTCGTCAGGACCGTGATTCCAAAAAAGGGGGATCAATCTGAAAGTTTCAGAATTGTCTGGAACGGGGACAGGTTCCTCCTGTAGTGATACAGAAAAAGGGGTGGGGGGAGGGGGAGAGAAAGAATACAAGGGCTTGAAAAATCTGGCCTTGACGAGAAGTGTGATCTAAACCTTACCCCAAGAGTAAGAGGATCAATGTGGATAAAAATACAATCTAATTGCGGTGAAAAAATACAGGACTATTGCTGGTGCCTGTTCACCGGTGTCTATTCATGCCTCATCGGAAAGGGGGGGAGGGGAGGAGTGGTGGGGTGAGGTGACATGGTCACAAAGGGGAACGTGCTAGGTGGCAATATGAAAAGGAGAAGGGAGCCGTGGGTACCTCTAATCACAAACTGTGTGCTGGAGGGGGTCTGTCACAGGCTGGCTGGTAACTCTGGAAGACAGGAAGGAAGGGCTGTAAACAAACAGGCTTGTAACATACTTGGAAATGCAACTGAAATGCAGGCTGCTCTGTAAGGCTGGTGTGGCAGCAAGGGCAGTACCTGTTCTGCGTCTTCAATGGAGGCGTCTGCTTCGTTCGGTGGAGCCGCTCGAATGAGCGCGATACCGAAGTAAGCCCAAGCGCCTATAAAAACAGGGTTGCAGCGCACGCCCGACTAGCGTCAAGGTGACATCGGCGGGCGTCTAGGCAACGTACTGTGAAGTGCGGTATGGGCCCACACAAAGGTAACGTGCCCAAGCGCCCATAAAGAGAACATAAAAACACGTGTGGATAGCTGGTGGATTCTAGAGCTGTGTGGAGCTCGGAGGCTAAACGCGCCAAGGAGGGGCATAGCTCCTAATTATGTGGGGAAGGGGGAGAGTTGGGAGGGAAGGTGTAGGGAAAGGGGGGGAGGGGTGGAAGGGGAGGGAGGACAAGAAGGGGAGCCCAAGGAATCGGAGAGCCATGTCTGTGTCAATGCAGCAAAACGGGGAGGGGGGTCCCGGGAATCAAAGGGAAGCTCACTCAAGGGGGCTGGTCACACAGTGGGAGGATACTGTGAGAAGAGATGGTCATTCAGAAGGAAGGGAGAGACGAGCCGAGAGACAAAGGGCAAATGGAGGGAGGAACGGACCAATACTAACAGCCAAGCGGCCTATGTTAGCACCGCTAGGTCGTGCCACTGGATATTTTCATTCAGTCCTTTGGAGCATGTGTTGAGTCTGTAGATCCACTGCTGTTCCCTTCTGAACAGAATGTTGTTGAAGTTACCCCCTCTCGCAGGAGGTGTGACCCTTTCTATGATGGTCCATTTAAAAGAGTCTGTAGTATGTCCTTCGGCTACAAAATGTTGGACTAAGGGAGAAGTAAGTTTGTTGGTGCGAATGCATGACCGATGTTCGACCATACGTGTGCGGACTGTCCTGGTTGTCATGCCAATATACCTAAGATCACAGGGGCACGTGATCATATAGATCACTCCTTTGGAGTTGCAATTGGTCAATGTCATTTGCCTCCATGGTGTCTGCCATCCTATGTCGATCTCTGTGGTGCGTGATGTCTGGGGGCACATGGAGCAATTGCCACAGGGGGCATGTCCTCTGGGTGGAGCTGTGTCCCAGAGGGTACGCTGGCTAGGTCCTGTGATCGGGATATTGTGTGTTAGTGTTTTTACCACTTTATCTCGCAAATTTGATCGTCTTTTAAGAGCAAATTGTGGTACAGGGATGGTGGTATGCCCTGTGTTCAAGATCGGCCATAAAGTCTTGACTTCTTTCTTGATCTTGTTAAGTAGGGGCGAGTAACTAAATACTGCTGTAATTCCTGTAGTGATGGCTGGTTTTGTGTGTTGTTGCAGGGTTACGGATCTAGGGATATTTCTAGCTCTTTTGTAAGTGTCCCTAATGATTTTCTGAGGGTACCCCCTGTCTGCCAATTGTTCTCGTAGGAGGCTGGACTATGTGGTATAGGTGGGGGTCTGGCTGCACAGCCTGCGGTATCGCAAGAATTGTCAGAAAGGGAGATTGTCTCTGAGTGCTTTTGGGTGGTAACTAGAATAGCATAGAAGGGAGTTTCTGTCTGTGGACTTTTTGTAGACACTTGAGACTAGTCTACCATTGTTTGTGGAGATTGCAAGGTCCATAAAATGAGTGGAGTGTTTCTCTTTGTCTAATGTGAACTGTAAGTGTGGATTGAGTGAGTTGAGCCAAGCATGAAAAGAAGCAAGGTCCTGTTCCGTCCCTTTGAAGATTATGAAAATGTTGTCTATGTATCTACGCCATATGCCAAGATTGGCAAGAAAAGGGTTGGTAGTAGGGTAGATATGTTGTTGTTCAAAAAGGTCGACATACAGGTTGGCAAGGCTGGGGGCGAAAGTAGCTCCCATCGCGGTGCCGGATACCTGTTGGTAGAAGGTATTTTGGAATAAAAAATAGTTCTTGGTCAGTGCGATCTCTGCCAGTTGGTAGATGAAGGTTGGTGACACACCATGTAGTTCAATCCCAGAATGTAATAGTCTGCTCAGCATATTCAAAGTTTCTTGTTGTGGGATCCGAGTGTACAGAGACTCAATGTTGATAGTAACCAGCCATTCTTGTTGTGGATCGTACTGCAGGGTATCAAGTAGATTCAGCATATTGGTGGAGTCTTTGACATAGCTAGTCATTTTGGGAATTTGGTCCTTTATAAAAAAGTCTACAAATTGAGAGAGGGGTTCCAAAATGGAGCCAATGCCAGACACGATAGGGCGTCCTGGTGGGGGCACAATACCCTTGTGGATCTTAGGTAGGGCATACATCGCCGGAATGCGGGGATGAGGCGGGGAAAGAAAAGCGGCCTCACGGGCACTGATGTATCCTTCAGCCTCGGCTTCATAGATGATTGGAGCTATCATTTCTTGAAGAGCAGGTGTAGGGTCCGTGCGGAGCATTTTATAGCTGGTATTATCGCTCAGAAGGTTATTGACCATGTTGATATAATTGGTGGTGTCCATAATGACAATGGCTCCCCCCTTGTCAGCCGGTTTAATGGTAATGGCTGTATTTTTAGCTAGATCGGAAAGTGCTGCCAGTTGGGGTTTAGTGCAGTTATTATTGATGAATGGAATGGTCCGCTCAAGCTCTGAGATTTTCTTAAGTAATGCTTGTTCAAAGGTGACTGATTCCGGAGTGTTCATACAATGTGGAGGAAAAAACTGTGAAGGTGGGCGTAAGCCCGTCGCATCAGTGGTCTCAATTGTCTCATTGGTGAAGTACTGCTTCAGTCTTATTTTCCGCATCAGTTGTGTACGTTCGACCCTCGTTTGGAACGGGTCGTACCGTGCTGTAGGGATGAAGGATAGACCCTTTTGCAGAATTTCTTGTTCAGCTCTAGTCAGTATATGTGTGGACTGATTGACGATCAATGAGGGAGCAGTGCTGGTATGTTTCCTTGGCCTCTGCTGCGGGTAACTACCGTAGGCGGCGGATGGTTCTGTCATCGTGCCCCGTGTTAGCCTCTCCCTCGTGGGCCTAAAAAAGGAACCGCAGGAGGGGTGCCTAGGTTGGGTCCGCTAAATTGTACGCGCCTCTTGTTCCAGTTGGTGTAACCCGAGCTATTGCTCGAGTTACTGCTCGAGCTGTTCCAGGAACGGTTTGCGTTGCCGCGTTGAAGGTTTTGGAAACGTAGCTGAGCGGCGTCCCGTCTGGATTGTTTTGCCTCTTCTGTGAAGTATTCTTCCCCTACGTAGGGTTACACTTTCACATGCATGAATGCTGCAAGGTCTTTTTTTAGTTTGATAATCTTTCTGCTGAGGTTGTTGTCCTTAAATTCTTTAAGTGTGGTGTACAGCAGACTGAGTTTAGCTGTATAAATATCGATGGCTATTTTGGTTTTCAGATGGTCACTTTTCTCATTCAGCTCTCTTAGTAGGTTGTCTGTGATTGTTTTGGCGGTATTGATGATGAGTACCAACCAGTCGCATGTGCACTTGTTGGCGATGAAAGACCAGTCTTTTCTAAATTGTAAATTGTCCAGGAAAATACATGGTTCAATACGAATAATGAGACCGTTAGGGGCTGCATGTGCCCTTAGGTACTCTGTCATCAAAGCTCCATGCAATTCAGTGCGGATGATTTTCTTTCTCAAGATTTCAATCTCGTTCCATTCGTCGTTCTTACTGATGTTCTGTGGGGTGAGATCAATACCTAGCAATGAGGGGTTGGCTAGGATCCCATCGACCAGTTCTTCTGCGAAGGCAAGGAAATGTCCATCGGCCATTGGGCTAAGGGGTGTGAAGAAGGGGGGGGAGGAGGGGTTTCTAATGAGAGCAAAAACACCAAAGGCGTAGGTGTAACAACTGGAAAGAGGGAGGGTGGCCTTCCTCTTATTAAATATGAGTTAATCTAACCCAGCAACCGGACTGGTTGCGCGAAGAGAATGTAACAACAAACAGGGTTACGTTGTTGTGGAAAAAACAAGGGAGGGCACGGACAAGCCGTTGGTTTCCTTTTAACCGTTAAAGGGGTCAGACGTGGTAGCACAAAAACAACGGTTTTGTAGGAAAAAGTGTTTTATTACTCAGAGTATCTGAAGCAAAAAACTGGAAGTTCATATCCTCGAACTCAAGTGCAAGGGGTGACAAAAGAGTGGCAAATCCAATGGGGTTGGTACATCGCTGTCCAGAACTGAAGATTAGATTCTGTAGCTGTGTGATGGTAATCTGACCTGGTAAAGGTCAACTGTTCATATTCTGTTTTCCTGTGTTGGTATTTTAATGGTTCCCGTGGGTCACAGGGAGTTAGGAATACTTGAGGTTCAACAATTGGAAATGCACAAATAAAAATAAAAAAAGGCCAAGGGCCAAAATGGTGAGGGAAGGCTCTTATAAAAATTGCACACTCTTTCCATCTGGGTTTGCGCAGGAACAGTTGTTCTCTCGCAATATCTTATTCCTTTCAGTGAAGATATTTGGTGTAGGTCATGAGAGCCCTCATGACCTGTGGGGTCGACCGGTTTCAATGGCACTAATAATTGGGGCCATCTTCGTTAGGACCGTGATTCCAAAAAAGGGGGATCAATCCGAAAGTTTCAGAAATGTCTGGAACGGGGACAGGTTTCTCCTGTAGGGATACAGAAAAAGGGGGGGGGGAGAGAAAGAATACAAGGGCTTGAAAAATCTGGCCTTGACGAGAAGTGTGATCTAAACCTTACCCCAAGAGTAAGAGCATCAATGTGGATAAAAATACAATCTAATTGCGGTGAAAAAACCTCAGCAGAAAGATGATCAAACTAAAAAAAGACCTTGCAGCATTCACGCATGTGAAAGTGTACCCGTACGTAGGGGAAGAATACTTCACAGAAGAGGCAAAACAATCCAGACAGGACGCCGCTCAGCTACGTTTCCAAAACCTTCAATGCGGCAACGCAAACCGTTCCTGGAACAGCTCGAGCAGTAACTCGAGCAATAGCTTGGGTAACGCCAACTGGAACAAGAGGCGCGTACAATTTAGCGGACCCAACCTAGGCACCCCTCCTGCGGTTCCTTTTTTAGGCCCATGAGGGAGAGGCCAACACGGGGCACGATGGCAGAACCATCCGCCGCCTACAGTAGTTACCCGCAGCAGAGGCCAAGGAAACATACCAGCACTGCTCCCTCATTGATCGTCAATCAGTCCACACATATACTGACTAGAGCTGAACAAGAAATTCTGCAAAAGGGTCTATCCTTCATCCCTACAGCACTGTACGACCCGTTCCAAACGAGGGTCGAACGTACACAACTGATGCGGAAAATAAGACTGAAGCAGTACTTCACCAATGAGACAATTGAGACCACTGATGCGACGGGCTTACGCCCACCTTCACAGTTTTTTCCTCCACATTGTATGAACACTCCAGAATCAGTCACCTTTGAACAAGCATTACTTAAGAAAATCTCAGAGCTCGAGCAGACCATTCCATTCATCAATAATAACTGCACTAAACCCCAACTGGCAGCACTTTCCGATCTAGCTAAAAATACAGCCATTACCATTAAACCGGCCGACAAGGGAGGAGCCATTGTCATTATGGACACCACCAATTATATCAACATGGTCAATAACCTTCTGAGCGATAATACCAGCTATAAAATGCTCCGCACGGACCCTACACCTGCTCTTCAAGAAATGATAGCTCCAATCATCTATGAAGCCGAGGCTGAAGGATACATCAGCGCCCGTGAGGCCGCTTTTCTTTCCCCGCCTCATCCCCGCATTCTGGCGATGTATGCCCTACCTAAGATCCACAAGGGCATTGTGCCCCCACCAGGACGCCCTATCGTGTCCGGCATTGGCTCCATTTTGGAACCCCTCTCTCAATTTGTAGACTTTTTTATAAAGGACCAAATTCCCAAAATGACTAGCTATGTCAAAGACTCCACCAATATGCTGAATCTACTTGATACCCTGCAGTACGATCCACAACAAGAATGGCTAGTTACTATCGACATTGAGTCTCTGTACACTCGGATCCCCCAACAAGAAACTTTGAATATGCAGAGCAGACTATTACATTCTGGGATTGAACTACATGGTGTGTCACCAACCTTCATCTACCAACTGGCAGAGATCGCACTGACCAAGAACTATTTTTTATTCCAAAATACCTTCTACCAACAGGTATCCGGCACCACGATGGGAGCTACTTTCGCCCCCAGCCTTGCCAACCTGTATGTCGACCTTTTTGAACAACAACATATCTACCCTACTACCAACCCTTTTCTTGCCAATCTTGGCATATGGCGTAGATACATAGACAACATTTTCATAATCTTCAAAGGGACGGAACAGGACCTTGCTTCTTTTCATGCTTGGCTCAACTCACTCAATCCACACTTACAGTTCACATTAGACAAAGAGAAACACTCCACGCATTTTCTGGACCTTGCAATCTCCACAAACAATGGTAGAGTAGTCTCAAGTGTCTACAAAAATCCACCGACAGAAACTCCCTTCTATGCTATTCTAGTTACCACCCAAAAGCACTCAGAGACAATCTCCCTTTCGGACAATTCTTGCGATACCGCAGGCTGTGCAGCAAGACCCCCACCTATACCACACAGTCCAGACTCCTACGAGAACAATTGGCAGACAGGGGGTACCCTCAGAAAATTCATTAGGGACACTTACAAAAGAGCTAGAAATATCCCTACATCCGTAACCCTGCAACAACACACAAAACCAGCCATCACTACAGGAATTACAGCAGTATTTAGTTACTCGCCCCTACTTAACAAGATCAAGAAAGAAGTCAAGACTTTATGGCCGATCTTGAACACAGGGCATACCACCATCCCTGTACCACGATTTGCTCTTAAAAGACGATCAAATTTGCGAGATAAAGTGGTAAAAACACTAACACACAATATCCCAATCACAGGACCTAGCCAGCGTACCCTCTGGGACACAGCTCCACCCAGAGGACATGCCCCCTGTGGCAATTGCTCCATGTGCCCCCAGACATCACGCACCACAGAGATCGACATAGGATGGCAGACACCATGGAGGCAAATGACATTGACCAATTGCAACTCCAAAGGAGTGATCTATATGATCACGTGCCCCTGTGATCTTAGGTATATTGGCATGACAACCAGGACAGTCCGCACACGTATGGTCGAACATCGGTCATGCATTCGCACCAACAAACTTACTGCTCCCTTAGTCCAACATTTTGTAGCCGAAGGACATACTACAGACTCTTTTAAATGGACCATCATAGAAAGGGTCACACCTCCTGCGAGAGGGGGTAACTTCAACAACATTCTGTTCAGAAGGGAACAGCAGTGGATCTACAGACTCAACACATGCTCCAAAGGACTGAATGAAAATATCCAGTGGCACGACCTAGCGGTGCTAACATAGGCCGCTTGGCTGTTAGTATTGGTCCGTTCCTCCCTCCATTTGCCCTTTGTCTCTCGGCTCGTCTCTCCCTTCCTTCTGAATGACCATCTCTTCTCACAGTATCCTCCCACTGTGTGACCAGCCCCCTTGGGTGAGCTTCCATTTGATTCCCGGGACCCCCCTCCCCGTTTTGCTGCATTGACACAGACATGGCTCTCCGATTCCTTGGGCTCCCCTTCTTGTCCTCCCTCCCCTTCGACCCCTCCCCCCCTTTCCCTACACATTCCCTCCCACCCCTCCCCCTTCCCCACATTATTAGGAGCTATGCCCCTCCTTGGCGCGTTTAGCCTCCGAGCTCCACACAGCTCTAGAATCCACCAGCTGTCCACACGTGTTTTTATGTTCTCTTTATGAGCGCTTGGGCATGTTACCTTTGTGTGGGCCCATACCGCACTTCACAGTACGTTGCCTAGACGCCCGCCGACGTCACCTTGACGCTAGGCGGGCGCGCGCTGCAACCCTGTTTTTATAGGCGCTTGGGCTTACTTCGGTATCGCGCTCATTCGAGCGGCTCCACCGAACGAAGCAGACGCCTCCATTGAAGACGCAGAACAGGTACTGCCCTTGCTGCCACACCAGCCTTACAGAGCAGCCTGCATTTCAGTTGCATTTCCAAGTATGTTACAAGCCTGTTTGTTTACAGCCCTTCCTTCCTGTCTTCCAGAGTTACCAGCCAGCCTGTGACAGACCCCCTCCAGCACACAGTTTGTGATTAGAGGTACCCACGGCTCCCTTCTCCTTTTCATATTGCCACCTAGCACGTTCCCCTTTGTGACCATGTCACCTCACCCCACCACTCCTCCCCTCCCCCCCCTTTCCGATGAGGCATGAATAGACACCGGTGAACAGGCACCAGCAATAGTCCTGTATTTTTTCACCGCAATTAGATTGTATTTTTATCCACATTGATCCTCTTACTCTTGGGGTAAGGTTTAGATCACACTTCTCGTCAAGGCCAGATTTTTCAAGCCCTTGTATTCTTTCTCTCCCCCCCCCCTTTTTCTGTATCCCTACAGGAGGAACCTGTCCCCGTTCCAGACAATTCTGAAACTTTCGGATTGATCCCCCTTTTTTGGAATCACGGTCCTGACGAAGATGGCCCCAATTATGAGTGCCATTGAAACCGGTCGACCCCACAGGTCATGAGGGCTCTCATGACCTACACCAAATATCTTCACGGAAAGGAATAAGATATTGCGAGAGAACAACTGTTCCTGCGCACACCCAGATGGAAAGAGTGTGCAATTTTTATAAGAGCCTTCCCTCACCATTTTGGCCCCTTGGCCATTTTTTATTTGTGCATTTCCAATTGTTGAACCTCAAGTATTCCTAACTCCCTGTGACCCACAGGAACCATTAAAATACCAAGACAGGAAAACAGAATATGAACAGTTGACCTTTTCCAGGTCAGATTACCATCACACAGCTACAGAATCTAATCTTCAGTTCTGGACAGCGATGTACCAACCCCATTGGATTTGCCACTCTTTTGTCACACATTGCACTTGAGTTCGAGGATATGAACTTCCAGTTTTTTGCTTCAGATACTCTGAGTAATAAAACACATTTTCCTACAAAACCGTTGTTTTTGTGCTACCACGTCTGACCCCTTTAACGGTTAAAAGGAAACCAACGGCTTGTCCGTGCCCTCCCTTGTTTTTTATACAACAATGTAACCCTGTTTGTTGTTACATTGACTGGTTTGAACCAGGCTTTGTTCCTCTCCCTCTCTAAGAGAAGTCTTCTTCCCTTTTTATCATGGGTTACTGGGTCCTCCGCACTGTGGGGCCATAGTCCATTCTATGTTTGATGAACACTCTTCAGGCTTTGATCAATCTTCTTTGGTACAGTACTGTTGGTCCCAGACCATGGAGTAATCATTATTACTCTTTCATCATTTTTCTTCTTCATAGTGTTTGTAACATATTGTTCTTTAAGGGTAATCTTAAGTCTTGTACTGCAATAACAAACAGTGGTTTGTTTTGATGGCGTGCCTGTCTTTTCAAAGGGAAGAGGTTTAGGGAGTTTCTCTATGGAACGGGAGTCCTTGTCCCTCAAAGGAGAGTCTCTGCCTGCAAGGTCCTGCTTACCACCATTATTCTGTAGCAGGCTCACTGCCCTAGACTCACAAGGAAAGAGTCCCCCCCCTGCGGAAAATTTATGGAATCCCTTGGTTCGTCACAATGCTCAGATGGAATGAACACTTGAATTACTAGGCCAGATATTTTTGATAAATTGGTGGTCATTCTTATGTTCCCAAAATGCACTTTGTTTTTATGCAAAGCAGCCAGCATCCTATATTCAGGGCACACACATCATTCGACACTTAGCTCCACCCCCTGTCCCACCCACACCACTGACAACCCCCCACCCCTCACTCCCCGCAGTACATTTTGGCTATTTCCAGCACTGTAATGGTGCTCCTTTCCACCTAGCATCCTGATCCCGCAAAATTAAAAACATATCTCCAGAATCAGCCTTTCCGTGTATGTCTCTGGCCAGGGGGGTAGGATTCAATCTGCACTGAAGGCTGAGCAGGAAAGACGATTGCTTGCGCTTCACCATTTCCCATCCTGCACTTGGTTTAAGGAATCGGAAGGTTTACAACAAACACTACTTTCCAAAATCAACCCTGCCATTGCACTCGTACATCTTTCCCCGCTGGCTATTGACCTGCCTTATCTCTCTGGCAGAAGGCGAGAAACAATTAGTCGGGAAGGGGGCGGCAGTGGGGGGCGGAAATTTCAAGAAAGTGAAACAATCATGTGCTTTCAAATCAAATGTGAACAACTGATTTGTATGCTAGGCAGTCTAGGACATAGTGCTAAAAAAGCACACAAGCAGTTAATATTGCTTGCATTCCAGAAATCTCTCGAGTTACTTTAATAAATATTCAAGATGTCTGGGAGTGCCTGCTGAGCAAATTATCCGCTACATTAATAAAATGGTCAGAAGAAAACAAAACCGCCCTGAGGGGAAATATTGTACAAATCGTGGACAGAGGAACATTGTCATTCAGGGCTGGTCACTAAAAAAAAAAAAAGAATTTTAAAACAAAAAACCAGTGTGGTGTCTAAATGGTCATTTTTCAACTGGTATCACAACCACCGATCATCCACCATCTGTTGATGCATGTGAAAGAGTCTGAGGATATCGACCTGACTGTCTACAGCATTGCGGTTATCGACTGACAACTGCATTCAAGCCATACCACAGCTTTGTGTGTGTTCCAACTAATTACATGGGGAAGGAGGAGTAGGACATTGCCTCATGCCTGCCTAAATGCTCAAAGCCTTTGTTTTCTCTGGCACTCAAATTACTTAAACAAATCCATAGGAAGAAGGAGGAATCCTGGCGAAAATCCAGGGATTCTTCTCATTGGATAGAAGCTCATGAATCCTTTATACATATTAACAGCCATTGGGAAAGCTACATTGTCCTCTCTCCATGATCATATCTTTTTGGCCATCAATAAGCCTGCAAAGCTCGTTTCCATAAACAGTTTACCAGCTCCACCTGTCTATCCCAGAGGATGGCACCCCAGCCCATTTAGCAAATGAATTCAATGCTTTTTTCCTTCAAAAGATTCACATGATTTATGAAAGCTTTCAGGATGGAGAGTCCACCCCACCCCTCTTCATATAGTTAGCGATGGAAGCTCCAGCTAAATCAATTTTTGCAGCACAGTACTGGAGAAGAGACCCTCTACCAGTTACAGAAGCTCAAATCCCCTTGTTCCAGTCCGGATGATCTCCCCGCCCTGGTGGTACAATCCCCCTCCCTGAGCCTGACCGAGTGGATTAAACATATGGCCAATCTTTCCCTTCAATAGGAAGGGATTCCTCAAGCATCCCTCATTACACCTCTACGGTAAGAAACTCTATTTAGACACTGAGGAAATGGGGAATTATTGTCCAATTGCAGGGCTCCCTTGGATCGCCAAGATCCATGAAAAGGTGGCGACTCAGAAACTAGGTTCTTTTGTTGAGGAGAATCAGATCCTAGCTGTATTAACAATCAGATTTCCTTCTGGGACATGGTACTGAAACCGCCCTGGTCTCCGTATCAGATGACTTATTATCACACTTAGAACAGGGACATTTGTCATTAGTGGTGATGTTGGATTGATTGGTCGCCTTTGATACTGTAGATCACTGTATCCCTTTTTCAAGCCTGTTAGGAATGTCAGGTTTCGCTCTGGGCTGCTTTTGTAGTGTTTTTATCCTGTAGGCTTCAGGATGCATGGGTACAACCACCAAGGGGGTAAGCATGTACTGACCCCCTCAAAACATGAAACATTGCCCCCACACCCAAATATTACACCCCATTCTTTGCCCTCTATCCCTCAATAGTCAACTAATGTTCCTGCGCTTGCATGAAAAGCAATGCATAGGGGAATGTCTGCAGCTTAGACAGGACATCCCTAACCGCATAACTAAGAGCTGTCCAAAAAGAGTATATGTGCCCACATGTTTTCAGACATTTTACTGTTGCTGTAAGTATTTTTACAAATGAAATGTGCACCAAATCCAGTGTACGATACGTGCTGAGAAGAATGCCATCTTAAATAAGTATCACAGACATAGACAACAAACATCAAATCCTGTAGTCATTGTAATTCTCCCAAAATGCTCTTTGATTGTATGCAAAGCAGCAAGGTGATACATAATGAAGGGGATTTACTTACCAGGGCTCATTTTAAAATCTGTGGTGCTGTAAAATAAGTGTACAAATAAGGTGAAAAAGGCTTGTGCTAGTCTTTACACTTGTTTTACCGATTTGGGACATTTTAAAAGTCTTTTGCAGGCAGAGTGGGGAGACAGGAGGGACAAATACGTTTCTTCCTCCTCCTGCCCAAGCCAAATGCAAAACGTAGATTTTCATGCAGGTTTAAAATTAATGAATTTCTTTGGAATTTACCTGTGTGTAACACCTGCTAAAAGCAGTTCGATCCCATAGGAATCCATTGTAAATGTAATGTGCAAGTGCGATTTAGTGCGATTGTTTACAATACAGAGAGTCAAATGAAAGCGTAAAGGTGATTCTGCTTTTACTTCCTTTTTCTGCACTCCGTTTTGTAAAAATTGAAAAATGGATGCAGGGAGCCTAACAGCACGCAGGTGCTAACCTTGGTGGTCCCATGCAAGCAATTGATACTTAAAAAAAAATTGCCTGATTGTTGGAATTGTTTATATACGGTACGTGAGAGTGTTTTATTTACAGACAGCGATGTATGTACAAACTGGGCTAGAACGACATTTTTCAGGTAGACAGACTGGATGCAAACCATACCACCTGCTAACACAGCTCTCTGGCCGGCCTCTCTTGGCCCTCTTCCGGCTCCCACCTGCAAGGCTAAAAACCTCGGCGTCATCTTCGACTCCACAATCTCCTTCTCTCCTCACATCTCCGACGTCTCTAAGAAGTCACACTACCAGCTGTACCTCCTCAGAGGTATCCTTCCTTTTCTCTCCTTCCCCCAGAAGCGCACTGTCTCCAGAGCTCTGGTTCTCTCTGGGCTGGGCTATTGTAACAGCCTCTATCTAGATCTGCCTGCCTCTACTCTGCGCCCTCTGCAACTGATCCAGAACAGGACTGCAAGACTTGTCCTTGGCCTCAAGCCCAGGGATCGTATCTCTCCAGGACTGAAATCTCTTCACTGGCTCCCATTGGCTGCGAGGATTACGTTCAAAACCCTCTGCATTGTCCACAAGGCCTTCTGGGGCCTGGGACGGCAATACCTTCAACTCTCTCTTCCTAAATATCTTCCTTCTCAAGCTCTTCGCTCATCCGCATACAACTCCCTGACAGTCAGTCGCTTCTTCAAGCAACGAGTTGGTGTTAGAACTCTCTCTTTGGCAGGGGCCTCCCTCTGGAACAGCCTTCCTACCTCCCTGAAACTTGAGGAGAACCATCTCCAGTTCCGGAAGCACCTCAAAACCTTCCTCTTTGCCTCTGCTTTCTGTCCACCTCTCCCCTGTTCAATTCCTGGCTGAAACGGCACTGGTTACCTGGCCACCCTCTCTGATTCTTGGGCCCAGGCCCGGCCAGTTGCCCACCTGCACTGCCTCCCTGGCAACCCCTGCACCTTGGGACTGTTTTCTGTATCCCTACAGTCCCCCCTACCAGCACTTATGTCTGCACTTACCTTGCACTTGCCACCCGTGGTCGTTTTATTTATCTTATTTTTTCTACTATCCCATGTACTGCACTTTCCCCTGTCCCTTTCCCACGCACTTTTCCCTTTACACCTCCCCATGCACTTGCGCGATCTGAATGACACCTGGCCTAGTAAGATCGTTGTTCTGTCTTCCCATTTTTTCCCCCTCCCCTGCCTCGCCGCGCCTTGAAACACTTGTGTATAGGCGCGTTATAAATGCTATATCATATCATATCATATCATATCATATATCATGCTGATTGCCCCAAAATAAATAATTGCAGGGTCGCATGATTTATTTTTAAAAGCATGCAGCTCGCTCTCTAGGCATTGCCAATTACTCTCTAGACCACAACCATTCTTAGATACCCCCTCAATTTCACATGTACCTGATTTTTCCATGTGTTACCATAAAGGACAAATTATAAATGATATGCCTTTGTACCTCCCTTTTCTTATAAAGTGTGCAAAAAATGCACAATATCAACACATTATTTTAAAAATGTTATCAGGGGATAATCTCCCTACATTCTTTAGAGCCCCCTCACTACGTTTGGTCACTTGCGCTAATTCGTGGAAGATATTAATGCCCCTCCACTCAAAATATTGACCTACCACCATTGACCTTTGATCGCTTACAGTGCCCCCTCAGATGCCACCCACCTCCTGGGCAACACAATCTGCCTCTGCCAATGCCATACACATAATAATGACCCTGGCTGCAGACGGCCTGTATTCTTGGACCAGGTTTGATTAAAAACATGCTTCTATATTTCACCTAGTGCAGCACATCGTAAACTCCTGCTGCAGCATCTCATCATGCGCATTGCATTTGCATGATTGCCCAGGCCGGCTTGGGGCTCTGTGACAGAGCAGGTCCTTCTTTGAAGAGCATGGGGGGGCAACCTCAACAGGGTTGCAACACTGGCACAAAGACATTAATCTTAATTGAAGTTCTATGCTGGCCAGGCGATACCACTCTCATGACGATGAGACCATCCACATCCGCTCATCTTCCTTTCAACTATTTGTATCTGAAATTATGATTACTATATTTCTTACACCTAGGCTGATGTGCTGTTACTTTACAAACTCTACACACAGAGATGGCTGCCTGCCATGGTGCCAGCCTGGCTCTGGCAAAATTAATATAATTGTTTGTGAGCTCAGCAGACTCATTCAGCACTGGCTGCCTGCATGTTCAAGTTGAAAGACAATTGTGTCAAGTTCTGAACCCTACAAAGCACTGCCTGAGCCGAGCAGTCCTCCAGCTCGGAAAGGGTTCAGCAAAATTATGAGACCAATGCAAATTCTGAAGGGATTGCTTGTGAGCACATGCTCCTCTCTGCAGTATGGTTTTCTTTGTTTTCACATCTTGTGTTTTTCCCACGGTCTACCTAAAACCATAGCCCATAAAACGCTAAAGCAAGACAGTTAGAATAATTAGCTGGACTGGACTGTTGAAGTGCATGGAGAGTGGTGCTGAAGGATAACAGAAGTGGGTAATTGGAACAGATGGCCAGACAGAAGAGCAGGATGAATGTCAGAGAAGTTAAGAGGTGGACGGACGAGTCCACCTGAAAGGGACGTGAATTAGTACAAGAAGATATATGTGGAAATTAGGGGTGTACCAAAATTTGGCTTCGAGTAAGTATTCAGAGGAATTCTAGCTGAAAATTAGATATTCAGCTTTGGTCGAATACTTAATTAATTTTCACTGGAAGACATATAGGCCCTCATTACGACCCTGGCGGAAAGGGGTTTACGCCGGCGTAAACCATGGCGCCCCTTTCCGCCTGAGTACGAGTTCCCTTAGCGCCATGGTGATTTTAACGCCTGCTTTTAGCAGGCGTTAAAATCCATGGCGCTAAGGGACCTTGTTGTTAATTACGCCACCGTAATTTACGGTGGCGTAATTAACGCCTTCCCCACTCCCATTATACCCTATGGGGCAAAAATGGGAATGGGGAAGGGTAAATGGGGATTGGTGACTTACCGCCCCGCCAAGGTCGGAATGGGGCGGTAAGTCCGCCAACCACCATGGCGGAGTTGGCAGCTTAGCGCCATGGACCATGGTGCAAATAGCACCATGGTTCTCCGCCAGGGTCGTAATGAGGGCCATAGTTTTGCTTACAAAATACATTAAATACTGCTTTAACTGTGCCTGGAATCATTCAGGAATGTAATGTTATTCCTTTAAATCGATCATTAAACAAAAGCTGCTGTTGCCTTTATGATTGAGCACAGATTTGTCCAATGCAAGCGGTTCCAGAAAATTTGCTACCCAGGACCAGAAGGTCTAAGTGGACTCGGGCCGACATGGAGAGCACCTCTTGTACTGTGGATGTGAGTGAAAATGTCTGTAATGATACTGGCATAACCTGGAGTAAAAGTACAGCACTCACTCTCTACAATTGCGCATAACCCTCCTTGTGAGGCTAGGAAAGTGTCCAGCGCTATATGGTTCTGAAGGACCACTGTCCGGATGGCTATCTGCTCGTGGGATAGCAAAGTCATGGATGATGTGGCAACATTTGCAATATCATCAATCAGTTGAGACAGCCAGGTCAAGTGTTCTCAGTTCAGTTTAACCCAGAGGGCTGGTATGCAGTAACCCATTCCAGTTATAACCCATTCCCAGTCAGTGCTTCTATTTGGGCAGGTGCGCATCGGGAAGATGCAGGTAAGCTGAACGGCGGGTAGAATATATCCCATGTAACAACTCCCTCTCCAGTTAATGGGCAACTATGGGTAGGCTTTGTCCCCAGAAATGATATACGTCCCGTGAAATGTAACATACCCAATTTGAGCGAAGGTAAAATCAGGGTCAAATGCAAATGAGACATTATAGATGACTATACTGGCATTGGTTGAAAGGCAACATCGACACTTGCTGTTTCCCATGAATACCGTACCCCCCCATTGATTTAACATGTAAGGCCAGTAGCCTGAGACAAAAGGTGAATTGCTGCTGTCTTCCAGGATACCTGGTCTGGGAGGGGAGATTTGGAGGACCAGTAAACCCATTCTGGGAATGTCAATTACTACAGCCTAAGGCCATGAGATCGGGTAACCAGCTTTAGATCCAGTCAGACATCCCCACAGTTGAAGGGATTGGGAGCTAAGTGGAACTAGAGGATAAATCATGAGAAAGGTGCACACATGCGGCATACCCAACAATCTGAGATGTTACAAATGCAGGCATACTGCCAGACAAGGTAAGTGTTCTTACTATGAACCCACGGATGAGCAGATGGACCATTATATTCATGACATGTGGTTTTATAAGCAGCAATCAAAGTGAGTTGGTGACAGATCAATAAACCAACTGAGTGTCGGTTAGCCCTTCTCTCTTGATCACTGCCCCTGTGGTGGCCCTCTGCAGGGCGTACCTTCTCAGACCTGTGAGGCGAGGTCCAGTGGAATCAAACGCTGGAGGTGGTATGCTAGGAGGAGGACCTGGGTTGGGGTTCTCCCCTCTGAAGCTTCAGTTGCCTGATAAAGGAGACCGAACAGCAGCTCCTGGAGAGAACCCATGATTGTAAACAAACTGTGCAATTGTGGGTCCTGGTTCAGCACCTGTGCAAACAGATGCACAGGAAATATTGGAATCCGCTTCTGTCGCTGCTCATGGATGGCCTGCAGTATTGCACTGAACTGGCACTGAAAGGGCTGGGGCGGATGCTGGACCACTGGTGGAGATGGCGGTGAGTGCAGATGGGCTGGTTCTCGGGAATCTGGTAATTGGGTAAAGTGGAGACGGTGCTATCGGCAGGTGTTGGGAACTTGTGGCAATGGGAAGCCTTCATACAGGACATCAGACCGGAACACTTCATGGGAATCTGTGTGGTCAGCAACACTTGATGCAGTCAGCACTACCTGGGCTAAGGTGCACACTTCCACTGGTGAACATTCATGATGACCCAGTCACCTGGCTGCAGCGTATGGCAGGGAGCAGTCACCGGTTCTGGTAGGGCAGCTCGGACCTGTGCATGAGAGCACGAACAATCTTGACCAATGCATGACAATAATTAAGAACAGTCTCATTTTCCAGGTGCATATTCAGGAGTCATGGAGCTGCCGGAGGTGCAGTTCCCATACGCATGGGGTGCCCTGTGATAGGGGCAGCACCCAAGCCCATTTTCGTCCTCTTTATTAAAACACCTAAGACGACATGAGCCTTAGACAGCCCTTTCAGTGTTCGACTGTGCCGCTCGACTGGGAGTGGCAAGCGCAGTGAAACTGTTAAAAAATCCCTTGTGCCTTCGATATCTCACTTACAATCGACCAGTTACGTGGGTACCTCAGTCATTATCTATGACAAGAGCGAGTCCAAACCTAGGAATAAACCCTGATAACAATTTTTTTGCAACTCTTACAGCAGTTGCCTTTTGACATGGGTATGGTTTAGTCCAACCTGTGAAAACATTGAGGGTTGCTAGACAGTAATTGAACTGCTGGGCATGTGGGAAGCTGCACGAAATCTGTCTGCATGGTTAAGAAGGGAGCCTAAGGCACTGGACATGTAGACAGCTTAGTTTTCACTTCTTACCCTACATTATGAGCCATACATAATATACACTATTCACAATAAGTCTGTGCAACAAACACAAAGCCGGGGGCAATCCAATCCCAGTTTAAACTGATTATCATTGCATTTCTACCTGAATAGGAAACGTTGTGGCCACTTAGGCCAAGTAAGGTATCTTAGTTGCCACAAATCGGCCATCTAGGAAATGCCAAAGTGAGTCCCCCTCCAACTTTCCGAAGCACTGAGTCCAGTTCACCTTTTCCACTTCTGAAGCTTGGTCTTGTAACCAGGACAGGTTGGAAAGCGAGGCAATCCGTGGCTGTTGGACTGCAATACAAACAAGAATTTTATTAGGACCCGGGGGCCCATTTAAGACCGCTGAATGAGCGGCATTTTCCGCTAGGGGATTACTTTGGCAGTAAAGGACTGTGGGGGGTCATGTCCTTTGCATGTGACTACAGCCAGCACCCCTAATTCTTCACCAGCAAGTTCTGATGTAGATAGCAAACCTGAAACCAGTAGAAACACAGACACACAACCTATCTCAGAGCCCCCACAAGTCCAACAGATCAATAAGGGGAATTTATTTAGATCAAATACAAAGGTTCAAGAAAGGTCATCAAAATACATTCACCAAAAATGTACACTTCCAAGAACCACCAGCAACCAATACCCTAATCACGAAGGGCACATAAGAGGTAAAAGAGGAGGCACACACAGACTCAGGATCAGAAACAGACTTAGACAGAAGACAAGTGCAGCAGAGACAACTGAGACACCAAATACTTGATCTGTCCCACAGAAGTTTTTGCAATATGGAAGTTACACTCCTTAACAAAGGCTTATCTTTCTCCCATCCACCAATACCAATTACATTGATGCACATATAGACCTATTCAAATTCACAAGGAAACTTAAACTTAAAAAGTTCTTCGCACATAAGACTAAGAATAGAGAAAACTCAGATCCAACCATAGGGATCAGCAATAGAAGCACTAAGGATATAAGAAACACCAGACTATTGTTATCCTTACAGTACAATGATGAACACTTAGAACATTAAGTGATACAACACCTTAACATAGGCAAAGACACCTTTGACATACCAGAACTGTAGAGAAAATCCTAATTCACACCAATGCTTCCTGGTGACACTGTCATTGACACTTTTACCAAATGTCTAACACATGACATCCACAAACTTGCTGATAAAGAGAGTTTACATTCCTCCAGACTCAGAAACAATCTCAAAAGATCAGAGATGCAGGCACTGAATGCACTTTGAAATGACACTGATATAATTATCAAGGAAGCAGATAAAGGCGGCATTTTTGTCATACTTGATCAAACTAACTATATACAGATGGCCACTAATGACTTAAAGACACTGGGCTGCTATCAAATACTCAGGCAGAACCCGAGAAGGGAAATAGCCAAGTGAGCCAAGAACCTGATTGCTAAATGGCATAAAAAGGGACTGCTAACTGATGATGAAAGATCCTTCCTAATTGTAGATCCTCCCAAAATTCCCACAGTATATTTCCTTCCCTAGATTCATAAAACCTTTAAAAAAAAACAGAGGGAAGACCAATAATGAGTGAGATTGGATGGGTCACAGAACCTATGTCAAAATATGTCAACAATATGATTCAAATGGGTCTTGCAATTGCTCCCTGTATCGAGATACTATGCATATTCTACACATTTTAAATGACATCTGGGAGCCTCTACAGCGCACAATATGGCATTGGAAACCATAGATTACACCTATGCCAACCTCCGCTTTCTTTTTTACCCATATAGAGATGATCAAAGACCTTCTACAATTTACTTTGAATAACATATTTCTATTTGATGGGCAATATTATGTAGAGGAGCAGCTGCCTGCCTCTGCAGGAAATCCCGCCCCCTACCTTCTGTATGTTGGAAGCCTGAGATTGTGCCATGCTTAACACCAGCAATTATGACCATACTACGGCAAGTATTCAAAAGAAGGTACCCACTGAGAAAACCATATCAAATGTATCCCAGAAGAGACATTAATCTGAGGGAGGAATTCCCTGAAGAAATATGAAAAGGAACAAAAAGAGGAGCTGGTGAGGTCACGAGAGACAAGCGTGACGCCCTGTGGATACTTGCTGAAGAGAATGCATGGGTCTTACAGAAACTGGTGATGAAGTTAAGATCGAGTAAACCTTTAATATGCAGAAAAGAAGATTGCACGCATGCAAAGTGCTATAGAAATGCGACCGTTCAATGATTGTACAGATGCTGAAATGCAAGTAGATTAAGTAATCTTAAAAGCTGGCTATATGTAGTAAATAGACTGGAGGCGAAGCCACTATTTCATGTAAACTGGACATCACTGTCATGAATTTAGTAAGCCAGGACCCAAGGAGAGAAAAGGCGAGAACTGTGTCGCAGCAAAAATCAGCTGAGATCATGGAAACGAATGGTGAGGCTGTCTGGCCTGGTATCAAAGTTGAAGCAGCCAAGGTCTGTTATCTATTCTTGAAGACAGTGAATGTGAGAATATGAATCATCCCTTGTTAAGGTGCAAATAAAGAACACCAAGCATGCCCAGTTTTATTAATTTAAGACATTTAAATGCTGCAAAATAGACCAAATCGTGGTCTCCTGTCACGTGAGCCAAGGATGGAAATAGAGTTGAGCGTGGAGTCCTAAAACAACAATAGTGAAAGTCTGTACTCCCATATATTCCCACAGACAAGAATACTTTGCAAGGCCATGTTCAAAGACAATCTTCATGGCAGAAGGCATGGGTGATGAGAGATGATGGGCTAAATCGGTGGGAAGGTCAAGTCCACCTCCTGGCACCTGGGTCTGAGCTTAAGTGCTGCTAAGTGAACCGAATGTTCCAGAAATGGCAAAAGCGTGCCAACCAATTATAAAGGGCCGTATAACGAAGGGCCTTATAGTTTGAAGACCAATGATATACTGTGTACTTAATAGTGTTAAAGATGACATATTTTAGAGTTAGGTATAAATTGTCCACCTAATAGTAGACATCCAATCCCAATCCCAGCGAGCATAGAAAGTATACTTAGATGCCCTCCTTGAATCTATCACAAATCCCTCATAGGTTTTTCTTATTTGCCACATAGTATGTATTGTTTACATATAAGGATGCTTTTATGAGAAATGCGTTGAGAGCTCGAGCGAACGTCAGTTGGTGGCCATTGCAACTCCCTGTTTTCGATAATTGTCAATAAAACAGCACCTTTGCCATCTTCCTGAGTTGGTTTGATTATTTGGTGTGTGAGTTATTCTGCATCCCCATCCATTGCATGCACGATACCCAAAGGGCCATATGCTCACATGGTATTGGTGCCGATGGTTGGAAAAGATCCAAACTAGTTTGTCTCCAGTTTGTCAGACGATCGTGCATCCTCAGCCATTAGCCGGAAGATTGCAGGGTTTCCTGTGGAGAGCGGCCGATAGAAATAAACTTGCAAGAAGAACCGAGACGGTGGGTAGGTCCCCCTTTGATGACATCCCTGCCCGGTTTCCACAGGCACTCTGCGGACGAAAGGCGAAGTGGTTGGATTGGAGGAGGAGTCAATACCCAGGGCCTCGAGTCGATTAAGTAACGAATGGTGAGTAGACTAAGAGGAATGGCAAATGAAGGGGATGGGATTGTGATAATTTTTAATTAATTGGAAATATTGTGTGAAGAAAAGGTAGCGCCTAGAGACCTGCCGCAAGGGAGTTTCAGAAGGAGATCTTTCAAATCCCAACGGGGGTAGAACAGAAACATATAATGCGTAAACAGGTTTGCGTGAGCTGACGTCTCAAACCCTGCATAGGGTACAAAGTAAAGGCAAGAGAGAAAAAGATGATCACAGTGTTTATTAATGTGTAATGTCAACTAGTCTGTATGTTGTTTTTTGAGTAAAAATATCGAAGAGCGTTAGAAGTTGTAAAGTAATTGAAAAGGTTGAGGAGCAATTGTGATTAAGCCTAGCATGGTGATTGGTACCAATCAAAAGGTAGAGATAGCTAATTAAGAAATTAGAGGCTTGAGCGGCGATTGTTTGTGTGTGCCCATATTTGTTGTTTTAAGGTGTTGAAAAAGTGGTTATTTAAGCAAAAGTATAAAGGTTATTTCATAAGCCTCGTAAGTATTGATCGTCAATTGAGACTTGTCATTATGGGAGATACTCCTCTTATGCGTAAAACGTTACCAAAGCACATGCCCAAGCTCAAACAGCATACTGCGGAATGGGTGATAGGCACGGCAGATAATGGGGCTGATTCATGGAATTTGTGCGCCGAAACACAGGGATTTGGCCGCCATAATGCCCGCAAAACCCAGTTTGACACATGGGGATTTGCGGGCAGAATGGCACACAAATCCCCATTTTTTCAGCGCACAAATTCCATGAATCAGCCCCAAAATGTTCATACTGTGGCCACAAGGGGGATTGTTGTCAAAAGTGGTATTGCAACAAATAACTACATACTTGCACGCTGTGGACACAGCGAAGAAATTAGAGAAAAGATTTGCAATTTTAGAGCTCTGGAAAATGTACCAGGAAGAAAGAGAAGACCCTCCACCTGAGGAGTGGCTGCTTAGCGTTAGGAGAAAGGTGTTGATCCCTCAGCTCCTCTTACCTTACCCAAAGTAAAAGATGCTAGTGCAGAAGAAATAGGGCTATATCCTTTAAAGGAGTTGAAAGTGGTAAAGGGGTATAGTAATCCAATATACAAACCCACTGCTTAAAGTAACAATGATAGTCCAGAGGAGAATATGAGAAAAGAAGAGATTTATAAGATCATGCAAGACAAAGAAGAAAGGAGTGAGTGGTCGAATCTGTTGACAGAGATAGACAGGGAGATTAAGAGATGGAAAGGAGAGAAGGATAATGCTGATGAGATAGCGCTTGTGCAGAACGAATGAATGGGAGGACTGATATTACTTATAATAGATGGGAAAAGCATCGAGGAAGTTAGGCAAAGAGAAGATAAGGATGAACAAGAAAGAAAAGACAAATAATGGGAGAAGAGATTGAAAGAAGATGAGCAGAAAAGAAAGAGCAGGGAGTGATGAGAACAGCTATATCAGGAGGATCAAGAGAAAAAAGAACAGTCAGAAGAACAAAAAGTATGACAATAGACAGTGCGATAGAAGATAGGGATAGAAGACAAAGGAAGAGAGAAGAGGAGGACGCGCAAAGATTAAGGGACAAAATATTACAGAGACGAAGGGAAGAAGAGGAAACAAGTAGCAAAGAGAAGAACAAAGGCAATAGCAAGAAGGAATTAGAATGGATGCGAGAAAGCGAAGAGAACTAGGTGAAGAAATAGAACAAAGAAGAAGACAGCAGGGACTTGAAACCAGTCTCATTCGTAAGAAACCAGTAGGGGCCAAACCCAGAAATACGATGGCACAGAATAGAAGAGATTCCTCTGATGAAGGAAGTAATGCCAACATCATCTAGAGTAGTATTGGAAGAAGAAAGCTTTGATGCGTGAGCATCGGAGAAAGGATTGATAAGGCCTATCAAGAATCATGGGAAGGTAGCAAGTACGGAATACAAGGGAAGAGGGATCAATACCTAGTATTTCAATCAGGAAGCGAGGAAGACATTCCATTCAGTCATGGATGTAGAGCGTTGTCCTTAAGCACACTGAACTTACACAAAGGTGAGGAAGATAATAGTCGCACTAATTGGGGATAAGACATGTCAGACGAGGAAAGAGAATCCAGTCTTGGGTTAGAAGGAGGGAGCGTGTGTGCCCCTGAAGGAAGCCTGCAAATCGATAACAAATTAAGAAATTAAGATGGTCAGATCTGGAACAACCTAAGGATAGGACAACCATATTCCATAGCATATCTAGAGCGTCCCCGAGGACGATCATATAGTGAGAATGGCGAATCGCCGCCATATGTGAGCTGGTTAAGGTTGTTACCGACAAGGAGACAGACAGGGACGATCGTCCCTGCCATGGATAGACTAATGATGGGAGCCTACCCTGGGTTGGGGTTCACACAGTTTCCTTCATTGGAAAAAGGGGGAGCAAGACCACAATATATTCCATAGCCGCAGATGGACAAGGATATTTTTAAGGTGTAAGCTCCTGAGTTTGACTTCGGGCGCTGGAAAATGTATATGCGAATTAGAAAAAATGACAGGAGGAAACACTTTGGCCATAGGGGGACATAAAAGGTCTCCTGGCAGCTATTCCTGGGGAAAGGGTTGATGACATATGGAGGAGAGCAGGATATTCAAGTGTAGATAATAATACAGGGTGCCTGGATAGGTCCTGATATGCCCAGGAGAGTGAACGTATATTCAGACACAAAATCAGGATGGGAGACCCACACTTTTGAGATTCAGGATAATTTTAGTTTAATCTCTGAATTTTGGTAATGATACATATAAATATCAATTGTTAGCATAATAACAGACAGACGGACAGTTATACATTTGATATGTAGGTTTACCACTAGGTACCACCCTCAAGAGTGTGGAGGGTGCAAGCCTTCTGATGGTGCAAGATCTCTTGGATACACAGTTAACAAGGGTTTACAACACAAGAGTGAATGCAGCCCAGGACCTCAGAAACTTTCATTTGCACACGCCGGGACGCTACAGCTAGACGCTTCTGCTCCAGTAACAAATTTCTTGCGCCATTGATTGACGCTACCGCCATCTGTAGACCCTGGTTCCAGATACGGTTCTTTGGACTAATTCCATCAGCAACAGTGGCTACTGGGCCACCGCCTTCACCCTGACTTCCCGCATGGTTGAAGACGCTCAGAAGCCCTTACCGGTGCACCGCTTGTCGGTTCACGTTACCCCACGGACAGTGTTTCATCCCTTCACCTCCATCCTAAAGAAGGCCATCCCAGTCACCGACGTCCAGTCTTCGTACTCTGTGGCCATTACACTACAGTATCGATCCATGACAACTCCACCCCTTGCATACTTGTACACGCCTGTTGTTGTGTTTTTTTCCCTATGACAATACCCATGGACCAACTGAGGTCCTGGGCTGCATTCACTCTTGTGTTGTAAACCCTTGTTAACTGTGTATCCAAGATATCTTGCACCATCAGAAGGCTTGCACCCTCCACACTCTTGAGGGTGGTACCTAGTGGTACACCTACATATCAAATGTACAACTGTCCGTCTGTCTGTTGTTATGCTAACAATTGATATATGTATCATCACCAAAATTCAGAGATTAAACTAAAATTATCCTGAATCTCAAACGTGTGGGTCTCCCAACCTGATTTTTTGTTTGGATATTCAAGTGTGACAGCACAAAACACAGCTCATGGTGGAGCGCCGTTTAATAATTGTAGAGCAGACATATCGAGGGCTCTCGGGTACAGTACCCCAATACATCAGATATGGGTGCAATTATGACACGTAAAATGAATGAAGATGAAGACCCTATTGCTTACATTCAGTATATTCAGGAGAAATGGCAACTTGAAACTCGCGAGCTGTGGGAAAAGACAGAGACATTATTTTACCATATTTTATGCCAGGGGCTGCCTGAGCCAGTATAGAGGTAAATGAAAAAACAAGTAGGGATGGAAGCGAAACGATGGGCTGAGATACAGCTGATGATAGTACACCATTGTCAGTTATTACAAGAGAAAAATAGGAAGAAAGATGAGACTAGGAAAATCACGGAAGCCAAGTTAGTTCAGAAAGAATTTTCTAAATTTGCCATAGAAGGGGCAGTATTGACAAGAGGAGAAGGAGTGGGAGCGCAGGAAGCAATGGGTGCATCACAGGTGAGTAATCAGCACCCAATGGATCACGATGGATACGGGTTTGTGCCACTAGGCAGAGATATGGGCTATAGAGGAAGAGGAGGTGTGTTGCAAAATAATCAAGGTGGGTTTCAGAATACACAGAATGAGAATCAGAGTACTCAGGGAGGATATAACCAAGGGGGACTTGTCAGATGGGAACCCCTAGTATGTTCAACTTGTGGGATGATAGGGAATATTGCACACGTATGTCGGAGCCAAGGGAATGTACAAATTGGTCAATTTTCAAGAGAGTGGGACAGCTTATCCTCCACCATATTGCACACCAGCTAGGGAAGGGTTCACTCAAGATCACACATTGTATCAGACACAAGCGCTGCGAGTACAGCTGGTACAGCAACAAGAGCGAATGCAAATTAATCCACCACAAGGGCAGTCACAACAAGCCCCTATGCAGACACAGCAGTATGCAAACACAGAACAAGTGCTGACACCCAGAATAGGAGGTGTCACTGTGGTAGGAGGAAATCCTTTCACAAGAACGAGGATGAGCCAGACAGCTCACAGGATGACTTCAGTACTATCTGTGACACCAGAGCCCCAAGAGGGATCAAGGGTTGATGTGACAATAGGAGGCAAATCTTTTTCTTTTCTAGTAGAGACTGGAGTTACTCGTTCATGTATACGAGAGGGAAAATATCCAATGTCGGGAATTGCCATGAATGCTCAAGGTTTCTCAGGCGCTACAAGTTGAGTTCCATTTACTCAGACATCACTAGTCTCTATAGGAGCGTGTGACATGTCTGTTCGTTTGTTATATTCATGACAGACACCGGTTAACATTTTGGGAAGAGATTTAATGACAAAACTTAACATGACGATTTCATTCACTGATCAAGGGATAGTGTGCTCCACTCTTGGAATACAATATTTACACATGGGTGAATTAATACTGGGGTTTACAGGGCAAGTGGCTCTGCAAGGTATTCCAGTAGATCCAGAGATTTTTCTATATGGATTGACCATTCTACTGACATGGTTACCTGGCTCAGTGGGAAGTATTGTGAGGATATCTGATGAGTTTTTGTTTAGACAACAAATACCTATGGACAAAGAGGGGGGACAATCTATCCCTATAGAATTAGAAGCAGCCATAGTACGAAGGGAAATGGCAATGCTCGAAGGAGTAGAGTATGAGCGTAGACCATGGAGAACAGTAATAGCTCTCGTGGAAGGGTACAGATTGACTGATATCACTGATGACGACATGTTCAGGGAAGACCAACAAACGATGAAGTGGTGTTTTTTATGAGCATTACATATTGAATAAGGATAGAAAAGAGGGAAGTCCCACAGCGAATGGCGATAATTCGGCAGCATCCAGCATTTTTTTCAGGAATAATTGGAGAAGGTGCGAAGGGCCCTTTGGACCACAAGCCCTTATGACATAGGTTTATTGAAGAGAATGAGGGAGGTTAAGATAAAGCTCAAGCCAGTAGAAATGTTACCTTGAGCAAAACAGCACCCCAGGTCTCGAGAGGCTGATAAGGGTATATTTCTGACCATTTCAGCATTGATGAAACAAGGGATTCTGGTCTCATCGGAATCATTGTGTAATACCGCGGTGTATCCTATCAAGAAATCTAAAGGAGGGCCATGGAGATTTGTACAAGATATGAGACTGATTAACCAGATTGTAGATGCAGATTTTCCTTTAGTTCCTAACCCATCGATGATACTATGCAATATCCCAGTGGAAGCGCAATATTTCACGGTGATCGATTTGAAAAATGCGTTTTTATTGATCCCTTTGCACAAGGATTCACAAGACTTAATGTAATTTACGTTCTGCTAAACTCGACTGAAACATACTTGTTTGCCCCAGGGGTACTGTGAGTCCCCATTGATCTTTAATAGAGTCCTACAGATTAATTTAGGCAATATTGATCTTAAGAGTGCAGTGAAACAATATGTCAATGACATTTTAATTTGTAGCACCACAGAAGATGAGTGCAGCCAAGATTCTATTCAGTTGATGACTATTCTAGCAGATAAGGGATATAAGGTAGACAAGGAGAAGTAACAATACTGCCAAGAAGAGGTGTTGTGCATAGTGCAGCTGATTTTACATGAACGAAAGAAGGTGACACCTAAAAGAGCTGAGGCGATTATGAAGTATACAATGAAACAGATGCAACAGTTTTTGGGGTTATGAAACTATGTTAGAGTCTGGGTGTTTGATTACAGTACATACACAAGACCCTTTTTGCAATATTTAAAGAAAGCACAAGCGGATGAAGTGAAAATGGAATGGACTGAAGAAAAAGAGGAAGGGTTTGAGGAGCTGAAAAAAACAATTTGTGCAGCCGCTGTTTTAGGAATTCCCAATTATGCTGAGGAATTTTATTTGTTTTAGCACACAAATGGGACAGTCATGACTGCAGTGCTTACACAGAGAACTACATTGGGGTACAAGCCTTTAGCATATTACAGTGGTATTTTAGACCCAGTTATGAGAGGACACTTCCCTTGTGAACAGTAATTGGCAGCTGCTGTGTTAGCAATTGAGAACTCTACAAGTATTGTCATGGGCTGCTCTATGATCATTTTCATGGAGCATGCGTTATTTAACATTTTAAAGAAACCCAAAGGCTCATTGACATCCCAAAGAGCTTCAGTTTATGAGATAATGATTTCTAATCCGAAGATTAAGATTGTAAAATGTACAATAATTGAATCCTGCCATGTTTATAGCTGAGCCAGTAAAAGAAGGTGATCATGTTCATGACTGTGCTAATTATGTTGAATTGTATGATGGGCACTAGTGAATAATCTAATCCATATAATCTGAGTACTGCTGACTCTGCCACTTATGTGTGATCCACCGAAACAGCCCATGAGAGCTCTGAATCAAAAGTTGACAATAAGGGATGATACAAGCAAGAAGAGCCTATTATTTCTAGTATTTCCACTCTTAATGGTGAATACCGTATCACAAATTCTTTAAATATGCTTTTCACTTATGTTATTATCACCAAGACACTAGATACCATATTTGAACATAAGAAATATGGTTGATTCATAATTCATAATGTTTATATTTGATGCTATTACACGGTAATGACAACTTATCTTGAACTGTGTAATCACTAATTGCTTCTGATTATTTACCCTTTTCTCTCCCCCTTCCCTTGAAATGTGTTTTCTATATGTTATTTTAAACCTTGTTTTTTTTTATAATGCATGATACTACTGTATGATGTTTGTCCACAGCCTTGATAAAGACCCACGGGGGTCAAAACACATGTTGGCTGTTACGTATGAACTTGACATTCTATACTCTCTAATGGAACAATAGTAAACCAAATGTTATGATATAAGGAAGGTGTTTATGTTCTATTATATTGTGCTTCTCTGAACACCCAACCCAACTGACTAACAAAAAGGTTTAGTGCTGCACATACACAGGGAGTCCGTGCTGAACTAAGGTTCAGAACAAGGCAGCAGCTTAAAGTAACATTTGCAGCAGAAATGATCAATCTCTTGAATTTAGTAAGCCTAGAATTAGACGCGTGCTGTATCTTTCCCT
Organism: Ambystoma mexicanum; assembly: GCF_040938575.1. Lineage (NCBI taxonomy): Eukaryota > Metazoa > Chordata > Amphibia > Caudata > Ambystomatidae > Ambystoma > Ambystoma mexicanum. The sequence continues at coordinate 1,105,113,822 of NC_090925.1, read as the reverse complement.
TAAGCAGCAAGGCTAACCCTGAGTGGGGTACTGAGATAGTGACAGGATGACCCTGTACCAGTGATTCGATTTTTTTTCTACCAGTAGTGCTGCAGCAGCAATGGCACACAAGCATGTCATTAGTCCAGCAGCCACCACATCCAATTTGACACAGTGTTATGCTATGGGGTCAAAGCCATGTTAATCTGTTAACACTCCTTGTGTACACCCCTCACGTTCATGGAAGAAATGGTTTGTTATACTCTGGAAAGCCCAGAGCCAGGGCTGTTGCAAATAATTGCTTTATGGTGAATCTGATTGAGGAAAACACAAAACTAGGTCTTAAGTGTTAGTTAAGGTACTGTTTTTTTATCACACAAAAACACTTTCAGGATCGGACATTTCTTAGAGTATTGTTACTTAACATACTACCCTACCGAAGTCCCTAAGCGGAATAACACCCTATCCCTGTGTGGAGTGCCTGTCCTAGCTTGGAGGTGATGTACCGCCTATCTAATAGGGAAAGAGGAGGGCACTGTCCCTATCTCTGCAATGTATGCTCTAAGAGTATATATCTTGAGGAGTCAGCAAGTATTAATCATACATTTGAGCTACATCCATTGTCATTTCAGTGGCATTTCGAGGAGGACCTATTTCTTTTCTTTATTGACCTTCCAAGAAGTGTATCCCTGAAATTATTAGATCTGGTGGTGAATCATCTCAAGGGGTTATATAAAAGAAAACGTCCTTAAAAGCATATTTAAAAAGAGACATTGTGTGTAAATCCTCTATGGACTTTAAATGTGCTCCTTTAGAATGTAAAAAAAACAACTGATTCTCCCCAGTGTGATGTTGTTTATCTCCGTCCACAGGGGATTGAATTAGCTGTTACTTAAAAACAGATTTATACATTTGTTTTAGTAATCAGTCACAGACTAAAGAATAACCCAATTTGTAACTGTTATTCAAGTCAATTAGAATGAGCAAAAAGGAGAAAGACTGTTCTCCATTCAAGTGATGTTGGTCACATCTCGTATCCCGTCTTTCTTCAGGGTTATTGGAAATCCAGAAGGTTGACCGGTTTCAATGACTTTCTTTCGTATGTCATCTTCATCAGGACCATATGTTTTCTGCGTCTGGATAGATCGTCATCTCCATGTAGTATGCCGGCACAGGCCACACTCACCTAGAGGGAACATTTCAAACATATTTTTGGCCTGGGTCCAGTGGGATTTGTATTTTTTGTACATGCTAGATTGCATACATTCACATTATTTGGCATATGCACGAGTCCTTCTTATGATTTCCTTAGTGCTGTGTCTGGGACCAATGTGCACCCCCTCTCCCAGTGGGAGACCACATCAATTTATACAATCTGTTGTTGAATCGTTTTTATACTGAACATTGGTGTCGTTATAGTTACAGGTTATCTTGAACCCAGGTGTTGATAGCTTAGGTCTGGGCGGTGTCGGAAGATTCCCGGTCCTAGCTTGGTGTTGGAGATGCCAGATATCTACTCCCGTAGCTGGATCCCCTGGAAGGAGGGAATATAAATAAATGCTAATCTTAGAAAGACTGCATTAATTCCCTGCGGTGCTGGCAGGGTGAATTTATTGGTAATGCTCCTAGTGGAGCAATTTCGATTGATATTGTGTCCATATTCTTATCTAAGATGTTCCCGGGTTCTGTTTTGTGGGCAACCGCTATATTGTCACTCAAGTCCCTTTATTGATTGAACAGATCATAGTTACCGCTCTGAATTCTGTCGCTATGTTATATAAAAGAGACTTCATATAGCAACATAGTTGGCAACACAGAGGTGATTCATTACCGGACACATATTTCCATATAGAACATTCCCATAACAGGGACCTGACAAATTAACGTAGATCCTAGTTTTTTGGAGGTGATTCCTTACAGGACACTTCATGTGGCAAGACAGATAATGTATCAAGAATCCATTTGGCTTGAAAAAGACATTGTGTCGAAACACGTGTTGGCTGGTCCTTTGAACAAGAAAATAAATTGGCCTTAATAGCCCACCCAAGACTCTGTGACTTTAAAACTCTAACTTTACCAAAAAATGGTATCACACATACTGTAGAATTGTATTTGCCAAGCGCGAAGTGTGAGAGGTTTTTCCTTATCTACATTACAATGACAATAAGCCATTACCTCTTTTGGCAATCGTGAAAGGTTCTCCCTTTCAAAGGACAAATACCATGTCTCATCCCACGGTCAGGATCAGGAAGTGTCTGCCTTTCCCTGGCCGACTGAGAAGAGACTGTAGGCAGGGTTTAAATGAGGGAGCCATAGGATTCATCACACTCCCCAGTCGATCAAAATTGATTTCATGCCACCAGCCACCTTGGGCTGAAAACCCACAGCAAATTTTGACACCACAGCCTGATGAGCTACAACAGTTGCATCAATGATTCTAGAATATTGCTCAAAACCTTGATTCAAATTTTTGAGATAGTAGCTGAACTTTCACCCTTAGGAAGGAAGTGTTTAGGTGACTCATCTTGAGCATAATTGTACCATTTATCCAGGAATTTATAGGCTTTGGGCGTGTAGTGTCAGCTGGACTTCCTCTAGGAGGAAGGGGCACCTCTCTAGACTGACCTGAACCCAATCTCACAGGGGTTTGACAAGGTATGACTTATTGTGGAACCAGGTCCGTAGTTCACTTTGTCGGCCCAAAGCACTATTATGCTCAGAGGCTGGCGGGGTTGATTCAACTCATTGTTGACAACTTTGTAGCATTTATTGAAAGGTTCAGGTTGAGCCACATGAGCTCTGTTCTTTCCCCATTGCACTAATTTCAGTAACACTTGTACATGTTGGCCAAATCTATATCCAGATTTGTTTTCTGTTGCCTGAGACTCGTCTGGGAATGATAGGTCGGGTGTTGAGTATCTAATTTCTGTTTGACATGCAACTCACTCCCCATTCCTGGGCTGTGCCTGATTCCATTCTACTGGTTCTAGTCTGGGTTTACTTAGTTGGTTCAAGTTCCAGACCTGCAACAGAAAAGAGAGAACTGTGGAGCAATTGATGAGATTTGTGGCACATGGGGGTTTCAATCGTCTCCCCACTCGCCTCCCATCTTGAGAGGGTCATGACCCTGACCCAGTCACAGTGAATATAGAACACCTCCTCCCTAGAAGAGTGTTTGCAGTAATAGGCCAGGAATTCCATTGGCCTGGCATCCAAAATCACAGAGGGTTCACGCCTTCAGAATAATGAATGACATCTCTCTGAGACCTCCAGAAAGAGACAAAAATGTCCTGCCTTCAGCTTTTCATTTGGTGGGGTGTTGAGTGATGCATTCCTATAAATGCGCCCACTATTAATTTAGGGTAGTGTTGATAAGGATCGCAATCCCTGTATCAATTTCTTAACCCATTTGGCCCTAGAGAGATTTACAGACCCTACATTCCTGGACACTGCAATGAATATATCAACTCTCAATGAGATCAATTTCTATTTCTTTGTTAAATCCTTTATCCCTTTCCAGGCTTATTGGACCTCTCCACTTTTGAGGTAAACAACTTTGTATTCCTGCTCTGATACACTGAGTCCACCCTGCATTGCAGGTTAATGCCTCTGTGTCCCTGGGCTAAACACTTCAGCCCATCCTTTCTTGGAGGGGGAGCATTCATATGCTGCTAAGGTACTGTGTCTGCACACACCATTGGACATCATAGAGCTATAAGTGAAATCTGACAAGAGCAGAGTGATGTCATAGAGTAGAGATACTGAGACTCACTGAAATGATATAAAAATACTCAAAGGATAAATATGTAACTGAAGTAACAAGAAAAACATGTAATCGAATATGAAGAAATTGTATATGCAAAGAAGATAAAGTAACCTGCTGATTAATAAATGTTATACACAGAAACTCAAGGTAGATGAGACATATAAAAGCTTGCTTCAGAGGAAAGCATAACATGGCTAGAGCTGCTATGATGGAAAGATGGACGTCAGACTTGTATTAAAACCATTCGAGCTACCTCAGAGACAGACCAGGGCTGTAGAGTCAGGAGACGCTGGAAAAACAGCTTTGTTTGAGGAATAAAGAGGATTATATTGGCTTGGGATCAAGGATTCCATTTCAAGGAATAATTGCAAGGCACAAGGGGAATCAAAAGGATAAGCCATGTAAGTAACGCATATTTCTCTTAGATTAAGCGAAGGAGAAAACATCTACAAGAGCCAGGTATTCGACAATTAAAGATGGGGAAAGTCTATGTAAGCTGGAATGAGTAAGTTTCCAGAGGCTGAGAAGTGTAATGACACCCAGCACAATTGAATAAAATAGCAGTAAACAGAAGGTCAAGATGGACAAATTTGTGGTCTCCTCAGACATGATTCAGAAGTTGAAAACAAGGGCTATTCATTAAGCCCAAATGAAGGTAATATTGTGCCTACACTCCCTTAAATGTCCAAGAACAGAGTGCAGGCTTCGAGGTCAACTACAAAAGAGAAGCCTAGGCATGGAACCTGACCAATGAGAGACAATGGACTAATTGGGAAAGTGGGGAGTAATCGGACATTGCTTGCAGCGCCTGAGTTTCATTTTGCTTATGTACTGCTAATGAGCCGAAAGTCCAAGGTTGGGAAAGCATGCCAATCAATCAGTGGGTCTATGTTGCAACATGTTATACAATGTTGCAAAGACCAACCTGCTACAATTTCTTCCACTATAATCAGTATTATATGTATTTAGAGGTAGTTTGAGGCATGCCCACCAGATAAGGAGCAGCCAATTAGATTATTAACACTTACGTATACTATAGGTACATATATTCCCCTAACCAATCCCTCCCTTCTATAGGTTTTAGCTTGCCACATAGGATGACATCATAGATGAAGCAGATCGAGGTATAAAACCTTTGAATAATCACATTTGAGTGTGAGTATGTGAATTACTGCCTATTATACGCCAGATTGCCCTACTTTATTTTATGTTGATAATAAAGTAGTACTTTGCCACATTCTTTGAGTCTTTCCAGTTATTTGGGTCCGAGATCATTATTATAATTCCATCTAGCAGATGAGGTGCTTCAAGGAGCTAGAGCACACTTGGGTTAAATGTTTCACCAGCCGTGTGCACTCAAAGGACCCTCCTTTGCTACAGTTGAGCGTTTTATAACCTGGGTGAGTGGATCCCAGAATCCTTCCTTCCTACAGGTGCGTGAATATATTCCCTATGTTAATCGCATTAATCCGTTCTTGTTTTTTTATTTCTTAATTCGATTGTACTAGTGGGTCATTAGTCCGCCGACACATCTGGCATTCTTGAGCTTGCTCTTTGCTACCCACGTTTAAGCTAGGCATAATTTGCAGGTGCATTTGCCTTGTCTTTGACAACAATTGGTTAAATAGGTTGTTGTGGTAGCGCAGCTTTAGTAATTAAACATACAGTCAGGTGGGGTGAGGCAAAGCGAGGCAAGGCGGCAGTGCTAGTCAGTGGCCACGATATGGGGAGAAGAAAAGGGAACCTGGATGGCCCAGAGACTGTCACCCTTGACGAAGGCACCCGGTGGCTCAGAAGTTCCTGCTCACAAATGTCCTCTCATACGTTCTGCAGAGCTGACACCAACGGCAGTGACAGCATTTGGACGGCAGATAAGACTACTATAAATGCCTCCATGGTGCCTCATATTAACTTTGCAAATTTTACGAGCCCATCTAACACGGCAACTACTGTAATCACTCAAACCACAGTTTAAGATCAAACTGAAAGTCCTAATCAGCTCATCACTCTACCTAACCTAGCAGCTGAGCAATTTGAGCAGGTCCCCTTGGAGAGGAGCGATCCATTCGATCCGTCTGAGGCAGCAAAAGTCCAAACCCTCCACGAAATGGTAACAAGCGCAGTGCATATCAATCAGCAACAATGCACTCATTAAAACAAACAGGGTGTTGCCTCCGGTGTCGGTAAAGAAAAAGATGTTGGATCTGTCATCTTATCAAAAACACCAACTCTGACCTTGACCTCGACCCCGTAACCGGGGCAATGAAAATTGACACTGCCAGCTGTAACCGGCCTACTTCGCAGTTGGTTACAGCCCTCATTCATGATGTTTTGGAGGGGCCAAAAGGGCTTATGTTAAAACCAAACAGCTTAAATAGCTCATTACCTTACAAGAGCGAGGAAGGGGTTTTAGAAACTAACCTGCCTCTTTGCTCCATTGCCGTCTCTATTTCTGCCCAGGGGGAAAGCAATGAACAAACGGCTAAAGAGGCAGAGATTGGGAGCACCCAGTCACTAATATCCCTGACACTCAATTCTAATCTTATCCCCGTGCAATTTGCCGATTACTCAACCAAACTCTACTGCTGCCAAGATTATTCAGCTGGAAGAAAGACCTGGAGAAACCTCAACATCTCATCTAGTAATGGAAAAAAATGGGCTTCCTCTACATAAATCAAAGACAACTCTCTCTGGTGAAGGGGCCCTACAGGCTCAAGCCTCCCTACAACACTTGACATCTTGAATAGGATGTGTGCTTCATTCTATGACTTAGGGAGAGGAGAGAGGGGTTCAGGGGACTTAACAGACGCTGAAATCATGGAGGACTCAAAGGGAATTGAAACCGCACAAGAACCTTCCTTTCTATTCCAACACGGCGATCAAGAGTATATGAGGATTAAGAAGTCGACCAAAGTGGATCACTTAAAATGGCAACTAGGGACCAATGGTAACTTGATGATCGGCAGTTAGGGAAAAATAACTGCTACCAACAGACCTCAGGTGGACTCACCCCGAGAACCCCTCAGTCACAAAGGGCATAGGCCCTCATATAGATTGGGGAGTACCCGCTGAAAAGAGATACTGACAGTAAAAAAAAATGATTGATTTGATTGACTCGGGTGCCCCTATCTCAAGGAATAAAGGTGCCCACGTCAAATGAATTCTATATTGGAAATCAAAAATTTGTGGAAACTGCCCCTGACAACCCTGCCCCTGACAACCCTGAAAAAGACGGTTTTTACTCAGAAAGAGTGTCGAGCAAATCTAACTGAGTTAAGCAGTGAACCTCAGTGGTCAAATTCTCCAGACCCCATCATGGAAAGAAAGAATGAACCTGTCAGGATAGCTAGGAACTCGCTGGGGAGATGGCATACTGCTTCCACTTCAACCTTGTCCTGCTCCCCAGACACCAGACAGAGGTGGGTAAAGTTGAGACGCCGTAGGAAACCCAACGCTACACCCACTCGTAAAGAAGATGGTGATACCTTTAAAATCATATCACTGCTGACAGTGACCATTGCACCTTTCACAAAACTGCATGAATCGATCAACGATCCCTTAAAAGACCAAACCACCTTGGTTGCTATGATGCATTCTAAAATGACTTTCCTAGAAGGATACATAACTCGCAGTGAACATCTGGGTGGGTCTCGGACCAGGGTTATGAGAGATGTTAGAACACTCCCAATACAGCGTGATGCACTCTTCCTGGGATTACCTAGTGAGCCCCTGGGAATGGCCATAGAGCCCCCTAGAGAGATCTGTATATCAAGTGGTAGAAATCAAAGAAGCCAAATCCAGCTGGCGCCTGGAAACGGGCTAAGTAACACTGCAACTACTGAGTCCCAGGTTCAAGCCCCTGGGACAATAAGTGTGCCCTTTGAAGAGGTCCAAGCTGCCTTAACCCCAAAACCACATGTCGTGACTATTGTCGAGGAGACCCAAGTAGGACCGAAGTAAAAAAAAACGACCATCAAAGAAATGTATCTAATGTTCTCTCAAAGATGGAAAAATTGAACTATGCAATCACCCTTGGAAAAAAGCACAAAGAACGTGCCTAGTGTCATATCGAAGGACTCGAGAGCATTCTTAAGAAAACAGTCGCTTCCATCAGCTGAAACGGCAACAGAAAAGGCCCTTTGTTCCAAACAGCCAAAAAAATGACACTAAAGCCTTCTGTACACCATATCTCTACTGTACAGGAGGAATCAATAGAAAATTACAACATAAGAATCCTGCTGAACCATTCTACTTACTCCATAGAGAAGGAATGCGAGGACAAGCGCGACCTCGTGCTTCCATGTACCCTGGGGAAAACCAAAAAATATGAAGGGTTCTCAGGACCTACTCCTACGAATAGTGACCAGCCATTACCAGTGTTAGAGACCTCGGCAAAAGTACCTGGGAAATGGCCCCCATTTTTTACTTTAGCAGATAAAAGAATCACAGCCAAAACGAAATATTGTGTTGTGTTAAATCCAGAGAGAGCCAGAGAAAAGCTCTCATCATTCATCTGCCACAGGGTTCTAGTCGCACTACATCTGAACAGAAGCAACCCACCTTACTGAACAGCATAGCACAACTCACCTTTCAAGAAACAAGCTTGTGCTCGTCAAAATCAAAAGAACTCAAAATGACCGAAGAGAAGCGAGCAAGTGCCAACTGCTTGAAGAGGAACAAACCAGTGGAAAGGACAACCACTCACAATAACTCTACACATCTCTCTGAGGGTCTGGTGCTCCCAAGGCCCTCAAGGAGGGACCCACTTCGCTGCTTGAGACTGGAACGCATAGTGGATTAAGACGTCAGCTTCATCCTGAACAGGCATAGTGTTGTGATGCTTTCACTGTGTTCCGGTTCTCCGCCAACTAAACCGCGAAGACATAGCAGTGATAGAATTTGCACAAGAAGATCGTTTACATCTGGTCTTCATACACCTTACTTCAGCCCTGGACCAAACAATCAAATACAAGAGGAAGCATCATGGCCATGGCTGCCTGAAGACTTAGCAAACACATGTAATCGCTAGCGCAAGGATAAGGGGAGGAAAAGGTCCTTGTCACTTGGCACACGGAATACACAGGGCTTCTGCCATCTGACAAAAGAGGTAGCCATTTACTTGCCCACATTCGATATACTTTGCTTCCAAGAAATGTGGCTCCTATCAAAACCTACCTTCGATGGATTTGCAATGTGTTTTAATGCAGCAGTGATGGAAGGGAAGGCTAGGCCACAGACGGGCTTAATAACCACAATTAGAACTGACTTGGGCCTCGAAATAGTGAGCACTTCCAACTTCAGCCCATTTATTCAATGGACAACCGAAACCAAGGAATAAAGGCTAATGAAAAACTTGTGTACTGAACTTGAATTGGAACCCTACATCTACATCCATACAAAGAATGATGGACGGCATTATGGAAACATTAGATGAAGCATATAACGCTGAAAACAGAGATAATAAAATGCAGAAATCTGAATAGGACCTGCCTGAACAAATAGAGAAAGTTGAATAGGGACGATTTAATTTCAGAGCCCTTCCGAAGTGGGCATCACTGGGCGAAGCTAATGGACTCCAGCAGCCTTCACGTATTAAATGGCCAAATTGGCCAAGACATCCCTCATGAACCACCTGGGAAAGAAACCGACAAAGTTCAATAAATCAATTATACATTTGTTTCGAGTGGTTTGCTCATGGTGATTGAATCCTTCGAAATTCTACAATCAAAACGCAGTGATCATAATCTCCTGAAAATGGTTTGGGTAGAGAAACTTGATCACTGCCGCCCTAACTTTTCAACAATTATTGACCTGACAAATACAGGGGTTTGTCTAAAAATGACAAAAGAAGATGTCCAGCACTGTACCTTGATGTACCTTGAACACAATATTGGTCACAGTTCTCACCCATCTGCCTTAAAAGTGGAATATACATCAATTCTCCAAGCATTTCACCCTAAACAAAAGATAAATGGTCTCCAACAAAAAAAATCATAATCACGCCAATGAAAACCAGGTTGTGTTAAAAAGATCTGAGCGAAGAAGAGAGATTAGAAAACTTAAAACTTAAAATCAATCCACTAAAGTTGAAGAGCAACTATAAGTCTTGGCTGATTTATTACAAAGGCTCACTACTACAGCAAGATGCACAACATATGCTGAGAGCTTTGAACTCAACTGATATCCACAGGGACGCCACTCAGCCGGTCCGGACTTCCGACCACTTCGAAGCCTTCCCTGGACTTGCTCAACCAAGCACTGTGCCTGAAACACAGTATTATCAGAGGTCGATTCCCTATTGGTCTTGCTTGTCTGGCCCCCCCTTTTCTTCCCTGGGTCCCAACCTTCCCCCGGACCTCTCCTCACCTTGTTTTTTGATTTGGGGCACTCTCCGTCCTGCCTTCGATGCAGGGGTGCGTTGGGTGATGCGGGCTGGAGGGTGCCTAGTTGCTTCACTGGCACGGGCTCCGGCGGACGGGGCTTGCTGTGGCTTCAGCCCGACCGGTAATTGGAATGAATCTTCCAAAAGTTCTGATGGCTCTAGTCCCTATAATACTGTGTTTTTCTTTCCTTAGGTGATGAAGGTCTTGAAGATGGTGATGCACTGCTGAAGTAAGTAGGAATGCGGAGCGTGATGCTTATTGGCTTCCTTAGCACTAACCAATGTTCGTCTTTTCCGTCTCCTTTTAGGTGCCGCAGTAACCCAGCATGGAAGCGAGCTGAGGAGATGAGCTGCGGTGAGAAAGTGCGATGTGCGGCGCCTTTTAAATGTTTTGCGCTAACCTGATGTGTCTTTTCCCCTTTTTCGGATCGGCGGGATGCTCCAGAGCAGAAGTTGTCCGATCGACGGGAGTTCAGGTAAGGATTAAACTCTATTTGCAAATTCGAGAGAGCTAAGTATTGCAGAATTCTTACTAAAGTCTTTTCTTCTATTCTTCTCCCCTTTGGTAGGGCGCGGCGTGCCGAGATGGAGATGACTCTGCCGTAGGAATCCGCAAGACTGGGAAGAGCTGGACAGAAGTTGGATGCTCTTCGAGGCGAGTATTGGCAACGAAGTTCTTATTCTTGCAGGTGCACTGGCGCTGAAGAAAGAAGTGGGCCTCTTCAAGAGATCCGAGCACGGTGAGTGTCACGCTGCAGGTGCAGAGAAACGCAAAGCATGTTTCTCAGGCCGGGTGTGGTTTAAATAGTCTGTAGGTATCCCAGGTATCCTTGGGCTGAGCCACACCCGAAAGACTAGACCGCTCATCCAGTTCAAGGAACTGAATTACATGGGGGCATCCATTGCCCCATAATACATTGCAAGTCCTATACTAAGTGGATCTCAGGATTGTGTGTGAGCTTGGTGCCAAAGGCGCCAAGTCTGAGTCCAGGTAGGTGTCTGGGGAGATGGAGGGGCCCTTAGGGGCTGACTAGGTGTGCGTGACCTGGCTCCAGCCTGATATGCCGGGGGGCTGGGGGCAGGAATCGTGACAGAAGGACTGAAAGGAATTCTGGATATTGATTAAGACCACTGATAAAACCAAAAAACATCCCTAATCAACCGGGTAGGAGAAGCAGCATGGGTAAGACACTTTAAAGAACTTTTTTTGGACCACTGTGTTCAATACGAAAAATCGAAACTCAGCAACTCCCTGGAGACTAACGTTCGACCACACAGACATTGCTGAACTCATAACTAAAGCAAGTCCTTCTAGAGCGCCAGAGTCAGACGTATTGACAAATGCTACCCTGGAACAGAATCCTGAAGAATGGTAACAAATTATCTGCTTGATTCTCGATAATATCAATGAATGTCGCTCACTGCCAATGTCATGTAAGCAAGCAATTATCATCCCAATATTTAAGAGTGGATCGCGGGACGATCCAAACAACTATCGCCCAATAGCATTGTTGGACGTAATTGGGAAACTATATGCAACGCTCCACTTAAGTAGATTGAATGGCTGGGCTCTGAAGCAGGGGAAGGTGTGATGCCTACCAAACTGGGTTTGTTAGGGGTCTCAGCACTTCTCTACCAACCTTGATTTTATCATTCTTGAAAGAGAAAGCCCGATCAAAAAAACAAAAGATCTACATGGCATTTGTCGACCTGTCAAAGGCCCTCGACTCTAGAAACAGAAGGCGTTTGTGGCAATTATCCACTTGGGGATGTTCAGTAGACTTGATTGAACAGCCCTGCTGAAGGCCCTGCACTCAAACACTATGCTGCAAGTTAGGTTAAATGCACAAGGCACCTTAACAGAAGAGATCCCCACATTCCGCGGAGTTGAGCAGAGCTGTCCTCTGGCTCCTGCCATTTTCAACCCATACTTATCGGACTTAAGCTGATTTATAGAGTCTGTAAGATCGTTTCCACCTACACATGGGTTAGCTGCTGAATGTTGAGGATCTAGTGTTTTTAGATCATACGGAAATAGGTCTGCAAAGACAGCTAGCTTGATTGGAAGTATACGCAAGTAAAAACAAACTCCTAATTAACTCGCAAAAAACAAAGGTCTTAAGTCTCCATACATCAAGAGGAAGAAATAAACAATCATTTACGTGGCACCTAGGAACATCTGTCCTTGAGCAGGTAGTATTATCCAACTACTGGGGGTTCAAATTGGCAGAAGCTGTGTTGAGGTACACAACATAATCACCCTAAGAGAGAGGGTCAGAATGTTGTCAGACCACGCAAGGAGTATAAAAAGAAAGTTTTTCCGATACTCAATGGTACCACTATTGGACTTCTACAGACTAAAAGTGGTGCCTGTACTAATTTTTGGGTTGCACGCTTTGCTATTCTTTACAAAGAAACACTGGTCAATTCAGGAAAAGTTGCTTTTGTCCCTGAAAAAATTGAATCGTAAAAACCAATGCAAAATCATATAACAGACTCAGTAGTCCTGAGTCTGATGATATCCGGCATCCACCTCCTCAGGCGATGGGCCACCACCCGTCCAATGTATTTCCGGCAAGGAATAATAGCCCATTGTTTTGTCTAGTCCGACCTGGCTGGATCCAAGATGTAGACCGAGGTGGCCTTCAAGCAGTACCCCCTGAGAACTCCTGAAAGCAATATCTCGGCAGTCTTGCAGTGCATGCTTGGCCAGAGGAGCCACCGGGGCTGGGACAAGTACGACAAATAAATCAACCCACAGATGGGTCTTCTCTATCCAATGTACACTAGTATTTAAAGAAAATAATAAACACTCCGATCTTATTCACATGACAAATAACACTTCAGGTATTCAAATATTTCCCCAAACTCTTCCGATATTCACATTTACCTTCCTACATGGTCATTGCCATTGCGCTAAAACCAACAAAAAAAAGTGATGGGTGGAATGTTTCAAATCAATCTGAAAAACTGGCATTGCTCTGGGCAACATTCCACACCACCATTTTTTAGCCCGTCTGCACCATTGCAAAAGGGGTCCAGCAATATGCAAAGCAGTTGTGTACTGGGAACCGCCCTACCCAAACTGCTAGGCCAGGTCCCCTCTGCATGGAAACACAAGCAACCCCAGACATGTTTCAGCCTTGGTGGGCCTCCTCAATGAGGTGCAGCTTGGTTCCCTATGGCGTAGTGAACAAGGGACCCACATCTGGGCATAACCTCTCTCACATAGGGAGACAAACTAAAACCACAAAAGTGATGGGTGGAAGGTTTTGAATTAATCTGAACCACTGACACCACTCTGGGCAACCTCCCACACCATTGTTCTTTTAGCCCATCTGTGCCATTGCAAAAGGGGTCCAGCCATATGCAAATCAGTCAGGTACTGGCACCAATGGGAACAGACCTGCCCGAACTGCTACTGCAGGTCCCCTCTACACGAAAACACAAGCAACTACAGACATGTTTTGGCCTTGTTGGGCCTCTTAAGTGAGGTGCAGCTTGGATCCCTATGGTGCAGTGATCAAGGTGAAGAACGATGATCTGGAGGGTTGCCCAAAGCAGTGCCAGAGGTTCGGATTCATTCCAAGCCTTCCAGTCATCACCTCGTTTGTTTTGCATAAGTCACTGCGAGTGGGACGGGTATGCCCAGGCATGGGTCCCATGCCTGCTGTGCCTAGAGACCCAAGTTACTCCTCACTGATGAGGCCCAACAAGGTCGGAACATGTTTGGGGATGCTTGTGGTCTCATGCAAAAGGGATGTGACTAATCTGTTTGGGCTGGACCGCCCCTTTTAGTGTGGGACCAAGCCTGATTTGCATATGGCTGTTCCCCTTTTGTAATGGCTTGGCAGGTGAAGAATGATGGTCTGCAGGGATGCCCACAGCAATGCCAGATGTTAGGATTAATTTCAAACCTTCAGCCATCACCTCTTTTGTTTTGCATCATTACCATTGTACGCCATTATGGCGAATGTCATAATACAAATCGTCTCCTCAACGTTCACACCTATATGAATCCTCAGAGGGTACATCCCTCATTTGGAGTTCCCCAGTGTTCTTGTTTATCTCTCCTGTTTTTTTAACTTTTACATCTCTCATCTGTTCCCCATTATTCACAAACTAGCTGGGGTATGCAGCGTTGCCCCTGTCCTGATCAAGTGGTGTCTCATGTGCCCTGGAGGATGTTCCTCTTGTCCTCCTGTCGGCAAGTCTTGCTTCAGTTTGCTCCAGCATCTCATTTGCCCTGGAGAAAGTTGCTCTTGTCCTCTGGTCGGCAAGTCGTGCTGCTGTTTGTTGTTGTGTTTCAGAAGCTCTTGATATTGAATTTTGCTTTGCATCAGATGGAGCTTTTCCAAGTTATGTTTGTTTTTTGTGCAGCATGTTTCAGTCACTCAATGGCTTCAGCACATTTGAGAAAATGTCCAAGAAAGATGGATTGTGCCCTCTTCTCGTGAATTAACCTAAGCAAACTGTAACCTTGCCATTTCCCATATTTGGAGTGGCGCGATAAAAAAATAATTTATTTTTTTAAGATTCCCTTTAAAAATACTTTAATAAACACTTTCGAACTGTATACAGTAGTAATACATTTCAGAGGAATAACCAACATATCGATCATTTTGCTTCAGACACTTTTCCAAATTGTGCCTCCTTCTAGTACCTACTGTAGGGAATCAGGGTTAGCATCAGTAAATGAGGGTGTCTACGGAGTGAATTTTTTGCATCCAAACAGACTACAATCCTGCCCCAGACAAATGAAGAATCCATGCAAAATTTGGTAGCAGTGGGTTCAACGGTGTCGACTTGTATAGCTGGAAAAACATACACACACATACATACATTCCGCTTTATATATTAGATTTGACATCTATGTCCATTCTTACGCCGATGATCTGCAATTGTATCTCTATATCTCTAGGTGTCGGGCCATCAGGAGAATTATTCTATCTTCAGTCATGTCTTTTGGAAGTTAAACTGTGGCTGAGGAATAATAAACTTCAACTAATTCTGACTAAGACTGAGACTATGTTATTGCACACTTATCGCCTTCTAAAGGATCGTCTCAGATCACCTGGTATATTTGACCTCAACACTAGATCTGCAACGAAAATGAAGAACGCAGGAGTCATGTGGGAACCTGGAATGAAATGTACCCCTCAAGTTAAGGATACAGTGATATCTTTTTATTGCTTGCACACGCAGAGGCAAATTCTTCCTTTTCTTCCACCCGCAACTCATGCAGTGGTAGTGGGTTCCTTGGATAATTCTTGGCTTGACTATGCTAATGCATTGTATGCAGGATTGCTGTTTTGCCTGCCGCGTCGCCTTCAAACCACCCACAATGCAGCCATTAGATTAATCTGTAAAGCTCTCAAATTCTCATCGTCTGGACGTTTGCTACATTGCCTTCAGATTTCTTAATGAATAACATTTAAAATCTTGAACTTGGTTTTTAAATATGTACAAGGATTGGCAACAATTAAACCTTACTTTACAATGTGTTCCTGCGTTCCTCGAATCAGTCACTACTTCTCAGATTCTGATGGACTTGCCTTCAATTGCTGTTTAGTAGGTCGCCCAACAGAGTCAATACCTCCCTCGCTAGCCCACTCTTCACCTGAAGTCTCGGATATGTGCTCCTCAGAGTCGTCTGATGAGATGTCCTTCCTTCTTTCTCTCCAAGCTACCTTCTTTCTTTGTAGGATCGGACTCCTCCGGAGGCCACTTTGCCAATATAGCAATTTGCCTGGCAGCGGGGACCCTGAGGAGCCCGCCCCAGGCCAGGGAAAAGCGGATGCAGAAAAACCCTGGTGGTGTTATTGGAGCGGGTGTGGTCTGACGAAGTCCTTGATTGGCCTTCTATTGTCAGAGTTTCCAGAAGTGTGTCTCTGGTTAAGACATCCAGGTGAATGTATCTCTGGGTAAGTAATGACTCCAAATCCAAGAATTCCCTAGTAGGTCTGATCAATAACCCAGCAGAATACAATGGGCACGGTACACACTGCGTGAAGTCTGTAGGTACTCAGCGAATTGCTGTGACAGGTCGGTACCAGTAAGCAACCTGAGAGGTTCTCAGAGAGGACTAGAATGATGCCACGCATACTGTGGAACAAAGGAAAGGAAAGATACCGCCCGAGATGCGGCAGAAACATCTGTGTCGAAGGCGGGAAAGATCTCCGCTCAGGATATGAAAGAGAGTAGGAGAGAGGAACATAAGTAGGCAAAGAATACCTGTAGAAAACCACAAGAGGACAGGACCGACGAGCAATCGGTCACATAGCGTGCTCAGCAACACAGAACGTGAGTTGCAACGCGTCGAGTCTCAATGCAGTTGTGTGGAAATAGTCCTCTGATCTGCCATGTTTGAGAAAGAAGACACCGTTACACCCAGTTGCGTAGCAGAAACGTGATGTGCCGGCTAATGTATCTTCCAACGATACCAAATCCTCCGGGGTCGGATTGTAACACTACATGTTCACCAAACTGATGTTCTATTACAGAAGATAGCTGATTCTCAGTGCTAGGTCCACATCCCGGCAATAAACCTCCTATACACCTTTTCTCCCCAAATCCCTTGTTGATTTTCAGGAAAAAGTTTAAACCCATCTCTTTATTTAGCTGAACTGGTGTCTAAGTTCCTTAGTACACTTGATTAGTGTATGCTAGTTTTTTGACACGGTATGCTCCATGAGCACCCAGATGTAGGCAATGACTTCCCAGTGCCCTAGGGCTACGCACATTATAAATATCTAAAAATGAAATGACGCAATGCGAACGTACCACAAACTGCTCAATGTCTGGAATTCATCAGGAGAGTAGGGATGCTCTGCCCTTCTACCGCTGAAAAGAACCATCTCTGCTCTCCCTCTGCATTGCTAACCATACCCTGCAGCTCTATCCATGCCCCACCTGCTGCTTCAGCATCCCTGCATCGTCCCTCCCCAAGTCCTGAATTCGGTGGCAGCAAGGCTGGAAGAGCAAGAAAGGCCAAATGTTGACAGGAATGACCTTCCAAAGTCCCTTCTCTCTTACTGCCCACCTTCCTGGGCACGCTATCAATGGTGGCGAGGCTGGAGAAGAAGTCAGCCTATTGAGGTCTGCAGGAAGGACATACCCTGTTCTCCCCACTTCTACCTCCTCAGGCTAAGGAACCATTCAGGATAGTAGATCAACACTCCATGTTTCTCCTCTGGCCACCTCTACAGACACTCTGCCTGCGGTTGTTGGGTGCGGGCTGGCAAAACCCTGGTTTCCTTATCCAGACTATTCGCCTCCTTATTTATACCCAGTGCCCAAGCGAGGAATGAGAGTGTCTTTTAGCAGTAATAAACTGTGGCGTTGCTAGGGGAGGGTCTGGGGGGCCAGTGCCCCCCCTCTGAAAGCCTGTGCCCACCCTTTCGTCCCCCCTGCCTAAGGCGAGCAGTGACCATGTTCTCTGTGCGTGGTGTTATTTGTGACACTCACTTTGTCTCAAAGGGAGCAGTGATCAAGCAGCTTGCAGCCCCTCCAATCAGAATGTAGCCATGAAACTGCTCATGATGAGCCACTGAATGGTTTTGTGCTGGCATTCTGATGGGAGGGGAAGTGCAGTGGGGTTTGGGTAGTTGGTGTGCACAAAAGCCTCTCTGCAGGAGTGCCTGTGACGTCACCCATTACCTTTCATAGGTGGCCCCCCTACTTTTGTCTGTGCACCCCCTACTTTTGTCTTTGGTCCACTCTGTGCCCCTCCTAAATTTGATTCCTGGTGACGTCACTGGTAATAAATCAGGTTAGCTAGGTGGTAGTGTCTGAAATTTGATCACATAAGGTGGGCTTTAAAATATATATAATAATAACAGGGTGAAGACGTCTAGCTCTCCCGATGCACACAGATACACCATCTCAGTCTAGGCTTCCTTGGCCATCTCAGTCTAGGCTTCCTTGACCATCTCAGTCTAGGCTTCTTTGGCCTATCTCCCAACTAACGCTCTTAGTGCAAGCACTCTCCAACAGAAGCGTGCTACCAAATGTCTGTCTTTTAAAGCCATCACAAAATGTAAATATCCTAGAATCTATGTCTTCACAGACGGGTGGTCTTATAAAACATGCCTTCTACATTCCAGAAAGGGACACATTCCCGTTTTCGGGATGGTTTTTGCATTTTGATCCATGCCCCATGGTCGGTATGCCAGTGTGCTGAACCCAGATCTACCACATGACTTTGCAAAATGTTTCTCTTGGCGATTCCTGTCCGATATCACTTTCAGGCATGTCTGTCACAAGAAGCTAGTTAGATGTGCCTGATTGTTTGCTTTCAAGCGCCCTCGCCCCCCCAAAAATATGAAATGCCCAGATCCAGATGTAATCAGTGTGGTCGGGCAAGGGGAGGAAGGGGCAGTGCCCAGCATCTTACTTAAACGGAATTGCCCATTGATTGCAATTTAGGTCTCTCCCATTTTGGCAGCCCCATATCGAGAACCAGGGATCACTTTTGTTTTTATGAAAAATAAGCATGCGCACGACTGAACTGTTTCAAATTCCAAGCAAATCTACATGTACTCCCAAATGTATGTGCCATTTTGACATTAGCCTTATCACAATCCCCCACCCAGGACGTTTATCACTGAAACGCAAGCCCAAATAGTCATATAATTGACATCTATGTAAAAGCTTCCCTTTCTCAAATATTGTTTTTTTTTATTGGTATTTAGTTTATTACAAACTTTTCACCAGCCTCCTTCATTTAATTCTAAACATTTTGAAACACATTACATGTTAATTGTCCTTCCGTTCTTTGTTTTCCCAGCCACCCTTCAGGTGGGCAGAGATAATTGAGTTCCAAGCGCCTGGATTTTTCCAAAAATTGCCTCAAGAAATTCTACCAGATTGTTCTTGGATTTTTCCCCCATACAGGACCTCCCACCACTTTTCCGCGTCCAAGCCACATTTTTCTGACCTGTGGTTGTATAGATGAATTGATCTTAGATTTTTCAGGCTAGGGCAGAAGAGTGTCAGATGTTTCAGGGACTCAGACTGTAGACCACAGAGGCGACACGTGTCATTCTCTGATTTGCCCCCATGTGGTTTTAGTGTGGAGTACATTAAGCCAAAATCTCAAGAACAGGTACCTCTGCTTCTTGGTAGGGAATCTTCTCAGGTAACCAAGGGTAGCATTTGGTTATCCGTAAAGATTTTTAGAGAGGGTATGTATAACAGACTTTGATCTTCTGTGTTCCGCTTTACGCCAGTCATCGGCCCACAGGATTTCTTTTACGTACATCAGGTTTTTGCAGAGGTTTCAGTTGAAGCGCCTAGGTTCTGTAGAATGGCTTTGCAGTGGTCCATCCACAGGTTCAACACCCAGTCGTTCATGCCCGAGTCTTTTGCATTAAGAGGGTTATTTGTCAGCTTGACCTTCCAGAAGGGTAGCAACAACTTACATGCTACTCTCACTTACAGGGATAGAAGGCCTAACTCATGTTGGATGATTGCCACTGGTATTGATTTGGGGAGGTACAGTATTCTCTTCTATACAAATACTTCAGATAGTCCCATACTTCCCAACGTAGCTGAGACATGCCTTTGCCCCATAAGTGGGTACTGGGGTCACCTTTTGATTGTAGTAAGTTATGGCTGGTAGGAGAGAACCTTTTCCAAACCTACGATCAATCATAATTCTCTGAGAGGTTAAATGTTTTGCCTTTTTCTTTAGGCAATCAATCCATGACGTTTCACCTCTGTTGGTGCTCAAGGTTATCCCAAGGAATTTTATCTCATTGGATGGGCACAGGTGTTTCCCATTTAATAGCCAAATTAACCCTTTCTTCTTACTGCCCTTTCGGTCTCCAAGTACCACTATTTCAGATTTTGTCGCATTTATCCTGAGGGAGTTTTGGTCTCCATAGGTCTGTAGGATGTTTAATTTTTTCAAGGCTGATTGGCGTCTGATCTAGGAGCACCAAATCGTCCGCATATAGCAGCCAGCCTATCTCTGTTCCATTTATCTTAGGAGGGAAAGCGGTTTTATTGGCCAGATCTTTCTTCATATCTTCAATGAAAAAGTTGAATAAGACAGGAGCAAGGGGGCAGCCTTGTTTTAAGCCCTTTGAGGTGGCGATTTTTCTGGTCAAATTGCCCTGCTCATCCAACTATATCTGCATATATCTTTGATGGCTAAGAGCTGATCTTTTGAACATCCTTGTGAATCTAGCTTCTGCCACAATAATTCACGATCTATACTATTGAACCCTTGTTCCAGGTCTATGCATGCAAGATATATTTTCCCATTTCCCCTTGTACTCCGCAGTTTCAAGAGACTGATCAATAATATATTTAGGCTGCAGCCCACCTCCTTAACAAAGCCACTTTGTGGACTATCAAGGCTCTTTGATGATAACACCCACTCATTTAGACCCCTTAAGAGAATCATTGCAAAGATTTTCCCCAAAACGTCCAGAAGGCCGTTTGGCCTGGAGTTTTTTGGTGACATTCAGTCTCCCTGTTTACTTATAGGAATCACCACCGCCACTTTCCAAGACTTTGGGATTTTTCCCTTTAGAGGGATTCGGCGGAAGAGAACTAAGCATCCCACACTTCCGGGGCAGCTTTTAATATTGCGTTGGAAAGGCCATCAGGACCAGGAGTTCGTGACCGCCTTACTTTTCTAATTAACATTAGAATTTTATCTCTGTCAAATTGGATTTTCCATCTCTGCCCCGAAGGTTTCTTAATTGGTTTATTTACTGAGTCTGTTGCTCCGAACAGTTTTCCGGAATGCTTTACCCAGACGTCTTCTGAGATGGGGTTTAATTGATATGAAAATGGGGAGACTCCCTTCTCATTCAAGAGCTGCCACAGGGTGTTATTGTGTTGTTATTGAGAGCCTATAGCATGTTTTCTGCATCGTTTTGGAGGATCAAGGCTTTATGGAATTTGATCCAGTTCTTGTATGTGTGTCTCCTTTTCTGTTGTAAATCCTTCTGGTTTATGTTAGGTAAGCTTTGAAGTTTTCGTAGCTCCTTTCTAAGGAGTTATTTTTAGGCTACCACCTCCTTAACATAAACATGGCTTGGTCTATGGGTCAGCTTCAAGTCTCTGTGTCGGGACTCTCTGAAGACGGTCAGGACTTTGTTGTATTCAACTTCTTTCACTTCCTGGCCTTGCCATGCAAGTAAGTCACTTGTTAATTGAGGAATATCTTTAGGTAGTAGACAAAGCCTATTTCTTCCCCCTCTAGTTCTACCGTTTCTTTCCAGGTGTATATATTTTCTTTGACCATTCCTGAACATGCCAAGATTATTGGGTCGTGATCACTATGGGTCACCAGGCAAACTGTCAAAGAATTTATGTTTGATAATAGATTTTCTGAGACGAAGAAGTAGTCCAGTGTGGCTTTTTGAGTCCCATTTTGCCAGGTTGCTTCTCCCAAGATGTCTCCTTTTGTGTTTTCCATTTAGCAAGTGCCAACTGTGGGTCCATTTGAATGGAGCATATTTTGTCGAACCAACCGGTCACTACGTCCAAAAAAGTCACTTCCTCTTCTACATCCGGGTTCCAACACAGATTAAACAGTATCAGAAGAGCCTTGTTCTTCTCATACTCTCCTCTAGGTGCATGAACCAAATCTGTATGTAGGGGTTTGGGTTGATAGTTTGTAGCACCCTCATATTAAGAATGTTTCTTACCAGTACTAGGAGCCCAGATGATGGTCTGCCTGTCCTAACTCTTTTGGCTTGATTTAGATATGCTGAAAACCCATCCATAGTTGGGACCTGTCAGCCAAGCCTCCTGGATGTAAATTATGTCCAGTTTTGCTATAACCGGGTCCATCTCATTAAAAAGATTGGTATAACCTTGAGTGTTCCAGGACTCGATTTCCAGGATTCTTTGACCTTTGGTCTTCTGGCTCTAATCATGGTTTCTCAATACCAAAGCTCTGGCTAGCCAGCTTCATGACTGATGTTCTTGGGGTGGAGGGTTTACGTTCCTTTCTTGGGTCACTCTCCTTCTTGGCTTGTCATCAGCGTCAGTCCCCTGTATTGTGATCTTAAGCTGGTTCTTACTGGACAGTCCCCTGCCTTGTGATAGTAAGGAGGAATGACCTTCCTACCATTCTATAACAGGTTCCTGGCTGTTTACCACAGAGGGACCAGCGTAGTTTGCCTCCGTTTTTGTGTTGTCATTTCCTGTCTTCTCTAGCGACATCTTTCTCACGTTTTCAGTTCTTCTCAGATCAAATCCCAGGGTGCGAAGTTAGTCGTTTGCTTCCAGGAGCAGAGGTCAGAGAGGCAGAACCCATAAGCAGGTTTACTCGATCATTTATGCTTTCATTAAGGAAGTTTACATTCTTTAGGTCATCAGTGTTTATCACTCTTAGTTTGGGAATGTGGGAACGTATTAGATGTGGAGTGGCCAGTTGCCTGATCGTTCTCGTTGCTTAATTTGGGTTTTTCCTGCCAGAGTGAGAAAAGGTGGAGAGGTGCCAGTTTCTATAGGATGGAGGTGGCTCCTCTTGGGGGTTCTTTGGTCGTTTAAGACCAGGGCCACATTGTATTCCTCCTATGAAGCACATATATCGTCATCTTCATACACTGATAAGTCCAACAAAGGATCTTCACAGTCTTCATTTTCCATTTGATCTTTGTAAGGTGAGATCTAATGCCATTGGACACCGAGATTCCTTTTTTTCTCTCTTTCTGTCATAAGCTTTAGTCAGTGTCTTTGTGGTTAAAGTTATGAGGTTTCTTAGGAAAAATTCACTAACTACAGGGTTTCATTGACTTTGGTTTCTTCATTTTTTGGATTTCTTGGTTTGTTTGCCTTTTTCGATTGGGGTCTCTTTTGTCTCTGTTATTTTTCGAATGTTCAAAGATAGAGAAGGCGTTTCTACAGGTGTTTGGCAGTTCAAGTTGATCAGACTGAACTATGGTTTGTGGCCTCTCCCCCATTGGGTGATCTCCGGATAACCTTGGGTGTGCTCCAGTATGAGGTCGACTACCATGTTCAAGGATGTACTGGGTTGTATACTTAAAGGAGGAACCATATCATGGGAATGCTCCTGAGGTTTTTCTTGGGGATCGGCTGAGCTGGAATCTCTTTGGGGCTTGCCTGCCTGTGTAAGCATGCAGATGGAGGGTTTTCTTGATCCTTTGGCACATGTTCTGGCCCCTTTCTTAAGTTCCTCTTGCGGAGCGTCTGGTGCGTCCTGCAGTTGCTTTTGGATATTGGACCAGGAGGCGATTTCGCGGACCCCACCCAGGAAAAGCCGCTTGTGCGTCTTAACATCTTGCAGCAGATCCACCAGGGATTTTAGGATTACTCCCTACATTTCTTTTTCTCTCGCTATTTTCTCCCTAACTGATTCTATAAAAGATTAGACGTAGACTAGCTTGGAGTTCCTCAGTGCTCTTGTCTTCTCCTGGTGGAAGTAGTAAATCTTTGTTGTGGGTTGTAAGGACGCTGAGGCACCTAGTGAGGTCTAGGCTTCAATGAGTCTCGATTTCTTGGTTGGGATTTCATCAGCCCAGTTCAGATTTTCTCTAGTTTCTACATTGTGATGCTACACCCTCTGTGGTCTAATTTCCTACATAGGTGCAATGCTAAATGCGCAATATCTTTTGTTAGGTGAGCAGTCTGGGTCGGGTTTTCTCTTGTTTTTCTCTTGCGTCAATATAGTTATCTCTCACCTGGGTGGGATCATTTTGCAGGCCATTTGGGGCCTCTAAGTCGGTGATGGGTCTCTCAGAGTCATATTGGGTGAATACCTCCCTTTGTGTCATGCTTTTGTGGCCTCCCTCTCGAGCCTTTGGGTTAGGGTTTAGGTTTCCCCTCTCTGGTTGGGGTTTGGTTGGCACAGGATATGATCTACAAAGACTCTGGGGGTTCCACAGTTCCCTCATGGGGGGTGATGGTGTGGTCTGGGTCCCCAGCATTATTGTCCAGGGGGTGAGGGTTTACTGTGTCCCATTTGCGCAGTGGGCCCTTTTGTGGGCCGCCATGGGACGGACTTACACTTTCTGCATCAGCGTTAGGTGAAATGGCCCATTGATGAGCTAGTAGGGGATTGTAAGGTGGGTTTACTATTTCAACAACCACAGTAGAGAGGGGAGAACTGTTTGCATCGGCTCCCAGAAATTCCACTTTTCAGCAAAGGAAGCTCTGACGGATCATCCCAGTTTTTGCCAGGCGCTCCGGCCTCTTCCATGGTAGAACTCGGTGCCAGGCCATGCCCTTTGTTCTCCAGGGATTCCTCTATTTGTGGGTTATTTGTAGGCTCTTTTGCTGTAACAACCCTTATTTTTTGATTCAAAGGGGGATCAGTAAAAAAGAGTCAGACCGTTTGAAATGCCACTTTAGTTTTCCCAGATCAGAAACTGAGTGGCATCTTTTTTTGAACAGAGGGGACACTTTTGGTTCATTTAGTTTTTGTATGCCAGTTTCGGGGCAAAAACTGGCGAGGTTGATATTTTTTGAGGCTTTTGAAATTGACTCCCCCTCAGAGGCTGTAACATTGGTGATGGTTTCCGGGCTACGGTAGCAAGGTTTTAGAGGTCTTGCCATGGGCGCTAGGGTTTTGATGCTAATCCTGCACGGTAGATGGTAGTTCTTGAATTAGAGCTTTGGGGGCTCTGTGTCTCTGGCGGGGGTGGGGGGTTGATGGGAGCTGTAGGTTCCGTGAGAGATTGCAGGTCTGAAGTGGGGCTCCCACTGTCAGCTGATAAAGTAGCGGTACCCGCTACAGCGGCTCTCGAATTTAAATGTACCTACCGTCTGGTACGTTGAGGGCATCTGGTTTCCTGCACAGGCTCCATAGAGTGGTTGCTCGGCTTACCTTGCGGCTCTCAGCTCACCCACGGCAAACACTCTGCAATGACCCGCGTGCGGAGTTGATGTTTTCTGAGTTTTGCCAAATGGAAAGTGAAGATAGACTCTCCAAACCCAGCAGCCAGACAGGATACTTGCAAAAAATGCCAAACACTTTGCATGGTTTTATTTGTGAGGTGTATTACATTAGATTATAATTTGTTTACTGTCAAACTTCCAACAGGGTATAATGCATCTGGGCAAAATGGGGTCAGAGTTTGCAGTACTAACATGACAGATGGAATGCAAAATGGGCACAATGGAGTTGTGCGTTGTACATCTTATTGAAATAACTAGGTCTCTATAGGCATAATAGAATATGGCCTTTCTGTGCAGACTGTGTTTAATCGATTCTAGACTCTCACGCCCTAGTGGCCCCTATATAATCAGGCGTGCTTCCTTGGTATACTTATTAAGCACTGGCTGTGCTAAGGGGTCGTCTTTGAATCACACAGTACCGTGTTAAGTGGACTGAATACAGGAAAACCTGGTAGTGTTTTCACACATTTCTGTCAGCAGTGACTATTAAGAAACGTTATGATGCGTTTCACAGGGCATACCATGGCAGTACCCGACACCTTATGGGAACAACTTGGCATTTGAAGATCGAGCTAAGTGGAAAATTGTGAAAATGCTTGAGCATGAAGTGCCAATGTCTATATAAGAGCCTAAACTATTGGCGTTGTTAATGTTTGTTCTATATGGCATTGCACTTGCAGCCAACATGATTCATATGGTGCTTCTATACCTGATGAATGGCCTCAAAGGAGAAATGCTACCAATACTGTAGGACGCATTCACTTGAATAGCGGATTGCTCGCTTTGCTGCAGGCCAGACCCCATTCCTGACCATCCCGAAACTACCCAGCATAGCACAGTCTTTCCCACAATAGGACTGAAGAAATATGGCCAAATAATCCCACCCTTCAAAGTGCTACACTGGTCCCCTCTCCAATTCTGCATCACATGAGAGCAATAACAAGCAGGAGTCCATTGGACCTGGCAGAAACACGCCCATTTCTGGAGGCCTGCACAACACTAGACGCCAAAACATTCCCAGTCTGGAAGAATATTGGACTTCGGAATAACATACTGTTGCACCAGAGGTGGACCTAGTACCTCCTGCTCTCCTGGAAGGAGCAGAGGACGCTTCTCTTCAGGGACCCCTTGTCACCTGTCCCCATGATGGCACTTCTCCCACCTCTAAACCTCTCGTCCCCCTTTTCACTCGGCATCCACCACCTTTTTGGTGCAGTGCTCCATCGCCTCTAAACACTACGAGCAATGTAAACCACATAAATACATACGTGCCTTCACAGAGTGAATTACACATAGGCGTATAATACGCACTTTGAAATCAGCGTATATTTGGTTATTCACAAATTGCCCCTTAGTTCGCATATGTAAACTGTGTATGTTGCAATTTTCAGATGAAAATGCCTGTAAATTAAACAGCAATTTGGCTGCAGGGTACGGTGAAAGTCCTGGGCACTACACAAAAACAGGGAAAAAGGCACAAAAATGTCCTGTTCATCCAGTCCAGCTTATCGAACGGTATAGTGGACCTATATAGCGCCCTGCTGCCATTTCTTTACGATTAGAGAAATTATACAAATGTAGTGAAAGTTAATACCACATTACTTTTGTGGAGTGGGCACATTTTTGTAGAAGAATGTGCCTCAGCTGTTTGTGATTTACATACTAGCACTACACTGCCTTTTTGTGCATGGTCTTATTTATGCACTGCTCCGTCTGTTGGGCAGGATGGACCCGTAGGGTTCTCGAAGGGCCTCCCGGCACTAGTTTGCTGCCGTTGAATGCCACTGTGCTTTCCCAGAACTCGAAAAGAAGCGAAACCAACATGAAGGTGCAAACAAGGAGGAGGGTTTAGTACACCAGACCATAGCTTGCTGGCTCATATCTTCTACTTCCCAGAGGCACGAAGACGTAAACTAGCTGGAACCTGGAGACCGCACTCTGCGTTCCTTGGCGCATATTCAACTGCAAAGAGTGTGCCTCCGGAAAGGCTGATGCACATCTGGAAGGTTAGCAGTGCGATTGTCTCCAACACAACTTTTCCACATACAGGTGGTCAGGCTACCCAGATGGTGTTACGTTACTGGGATTTACACTATCTACTACTGCCCTTTCCATGGTCCATAGGCACTCTGGTGGACCTGAAGGAGAGGGGCTTATCTAGGTTAATCGGCACAGAAGGCAAGATAGCTTTGTTGCTTTATTGATGCAGTCAGAAACCAGACCCAATTGCAAGCCCTATGTGTGGTCCTTATGGGTACAAGAAGGATACGCCTATTCTTTGTCGCACACATTGCCCTCCCAGACTCGGGAGCAACCTTCATTCCTCTCAGTCTTCCACTCCCATTCCCTCGTTTCCATAGTTTGTTTCTCCTCTACCTCGGTTCTGACCAGGATCAGATGGGCTTTCGGGAAAGGGTGTAATTAAATGTGGCCATCTACTCAAAGTTGAGGAGTCCTCCGCCACCGTGGCAGGAAGAGACTAGTGATGCTGTGTATGCAATTGAGATATTCTTCAAAATATCAACATAGGCCATTCTTACCGATGAATGTAGGAGTGGGTCATAGTCAGCTAGATTTCCCTTAAATACCAGGAAATACGGAGCACAGCCCCATATCGCAGCCCCATATCAAGCTGTTGTCTGTAGCACGCAGTTGAGGATTGCCAGAGTTAGTCACATGTCTGGCCTCACATGTTCAAAGTGAGGGGCGGGGTCTACGTGAGTGTCTCCTGGGATATGCCTGTATATCTTACTTGTAGTTGAATCCTTTTTAGAACAAGACCACTCTTTGGCATTTTATTCCAAAGAGTAGGGAGCTTGGTTGTGGTACCAAGGTCGAATCACAGCTGTTGAGACCTGCCTCAGTGTGTGTTATATTGGACATTTGATAAGCAGATGGTCAGGTTGCTGCTTTACTTGAAGTTCCGGAGTAAGCCAGTTTCTCTGCGTAGCTTAGGCCCTTGCAATAGAAGGCATTATGTACCATATGCTGCTAAGGGTTTGCTTTTATATGTCAACTTTGGTGTGATCTTGCTTTTTCCAGAGAGAGGCTGACTTTGCTTGCCTCGCTTTGCAAGTTTTGGAGCCAGAACATTTTTTCTTCTTTTAATGGAATGCCATGTAGGTTATTTTGCAATAGTACAGGCATGTTATTATCAGGTTAGCTCAGCAGGGTGGTCGTTTGGAGTACCTTTAACCATTTTGTTTATTACTTTACTTTAATCAATTTATATAGCGCAGGCCATGGACCCTGAGGCTTAAGGGCGCTTGGCATGACAAACAACACAACACAGATTCAGGGGAGGAATCAGACATTCATCAATGACTGCTAAAAGGGATAGGTCTGAGTCCAGTTTTACTCCCAAGGCCTTTACTATTTGGGTCGGTTGGATATTTCTACAAGGGATCCAGGCCTGCCTTTACCACATCCTTCTTCTTTTGAGGGACTTGTTGGCATAGATATTGTTTTGATAGAGTTGGCAGTAAAAGGAGGATCACATCCATTCCAAAGCAGTGTACCATACTCGAAGCAGGATATCATGGTATATCATGTTATAGACCAGCTTGGTGACCCTCATCTAAAGAGATCTTATCTGATGTTTGTCACTATAGTCATGGTCATCTCTTGCGGGTTGAAAGCCTGATTGGTGGGTGGGAAGTTGGCTGTGATGTACCAGTTGTGGGGGGAAATAGCCCTGGATGCCAGAAATCCAAAGGCCAGAGACATTGGTGTGCATGCCCTGAAATAAAACACCAGCACATAAATGATGTCCAACATATGAAGATGCTAAAATGTGTGCAATACGTTTCATGAAGGAAAGACACATGGCAAGGACATTTTGACAAATCCATGGAAAGCTGAAGTGATATCTCAAGAAAACCGCAGTGCACAGTATCTTAAAAGGAAACACCAGAATTGTGTGCTCAAGCAGCAGCAGTGAAACGGAGCATTTTACATGTACATTAAATAAAGTGATGTAATTTAGGGGGTAATTCATAGAATTCAGCGCACAAGTGGCGCACGCAGCTGGCGCACAGTGTGCGTGTGCGAATCCCTGCGCCAGCCGCGTGCGCTAAAATCCATTTCCGCGCACAGCGTATCCATGGATTCCAGCCACCAAAACCAGCCGTGGCGCACAGTGGCGCAGCGACCCTGCAGCAGCGCCAGTTACGCCCCCAAGAACGCCTCTCGTGCAGGGAAAAGCCATCAAAATCCCCAATCCAGCGCAAAGGGCTGCGCTAACCCTGTACCAGCACGGCAAGCGGGCTACGTGTATCACTGGGGTGCGCGGGAAGTACCTCACGCGATTGGCCCCGTGCGAGCAGGGTACGCGTATTTCAGGGGTGCGCGGGAAGTTCCACACGCGATTCCAGCAGGCTATGTGTATTTCAGGGGTGCGCGGGAAGTTCCACATGCGATTTCAGCAGGGTACGCGTATTTCAGGGGTGCGCGGGAAGTTCCACACGCTATTTCAGCAGGGTACGCGTATTTCAGGGGTGCGCGGGAAGTTCCACACGCTATTTCAGCAGGGTACGTGTATTTCAGGGTGCGGGGGAAGTTTCACACGCGACATCAGCATGGTACGTGTATTTCAGGGGTGTGGGGAAGTTCCACACGCGATTGGACCCGTGCCAGCACGGTATGCGTATTTCAGGGGTGCGCGGGAAGTTCCACACGCGATTTCAGCAGGGTACGTGTATTTCGGGGTGCGGGGGAAGTTTCACACGCGACATCAGCAGGGTACGTGTATTTCAGGGGTGCGCGGGAAGTTCCACACGCGATTGGCCACGTGCGAGCAGGGTACGCGTATTTCAGGGTGCGCGGGAAGTTCCACATGCGATTTCAGCAGGGTACGTGTATTTCAGGGTGCGGGGGAAGTTTCACACGCGACATCTGCAGGGTACGTGTATTTCAGGGGTGCGCGGGAAGTTCCACACGCGATTGCCCCCGTGCGAGCAGGGTACGCGTATTTCAGGGGTGCGCGGGAAGTTCCACACGCGATCTCATCAGGGTACGTGTACTTCGGGGTGTGGGGGAAGTATCACACGCAACATCAGCAGGGTACGTGTATTCCAGGGGTGCGCGGGAAGTTCCACACGTGATTCCATCAGGGTACGTGTATTACAGGGGTGCGCGGGGAGCACCACACGTGAATTGCACGTGTGGGTCCTCCCAGGTGTTCCCTCTACACCCACCACGGCCCCTGCACGTGGCTCACACCACAGGGGCCTACCCTGCACATGTCTTGCAGGCACCCCATCCACCATGGCCATGCCCCCCAGCCAACCCACATGTCAACTTGCACTACTGCCCACCAACGCATGTCCCCCTGCACCCCCAGCCACCAGGGGCACCCTCCACCAGGCCCCCACCCATGTCGATCCCACCACCCCACCCCCCAGCAGTGCAGGGGCACCCACTACCAGGCCCCCACCCATGTCTCCCACCCCACCACCCCCCAGCAGTGCAGGGGCACCCACCACCAGGCCCCCACCCATGTCGATCCCACCACCCCACCCCCCAGCAGTGCAGGGGCACCCACTACCAGGCCCCCACCCATGTCTCCCACCCCACCACCCCCCAGCAGTGCAGGGGCACCCACCACCAGGCCCCCACCCATGTCCAACTCATGTTCCCCACTCCCCCCCATCCCCCAGCACTGTGGGGCACCTGCCAGCAGGTCCCCACCCATGTCCAACTCATGTTCCCCACCCCCCCACCCCCCAGCACTGTGGGGCACCTGCCAGCAGGCCCCCACCCATGTCTCCCACCCCCCCACCACCCAGCACTGTGGGGCACCTGCCAGCAGGCCCCCACCCATGTCTCCCACCCCCCACCCCCCAGCACTGTGGGGCACCTGCCAGCAGGCCCCCACCCATGTCCAACTCATGTTCCCCACCACCCCACCCCCCAGCAGTGCAGGGGCACCCTCCACCAGGACCCCACCCATGTTCCCCACCACCCCACCCCCCAGCAGTGCAGGGGCACCCTCCACCAGGCCCCCACCCATGTCTCCTACCACCCCCACCCCCCAGCAGTGCAGGGGCACCCTCCACCAGGCCCCCACCCATGTCTCCCACCACCCCCACCCCCCAGCAGTGCAGGGGCACCCACCACCAGGCCCCCACCCATGTCCAACTCATGTTCCCCACCCCCCTTCCACCCCCCAGCACTGTGGGGCACCTGCCAGCTGGCCCCCACCCATGTCCAACTCATGTTCCCCACCACCCCCACCCCCCAGCAGTGCAGGGGCACCCACCACCAGGCCCCCACCCATGTCCAACTCATGTTCCCCAGCCAACATGTCATCACAATCCAGATCCCTGGTCCCTATGGTCAGCCTCCAAATGCAAAACACCCACCCGAGTATTGCATCCACCCACTCATAATTGGCAATTACATGACAGAACACCAATTGCAAGTTCCGAAACAAACACATTTCCCTCACATACACCCAATGGGTGTCAGTGAATCTCAAAACCCATATCATGATATGCATGAAACCAATGAGATGATACTACACATTGAAGTTTGATAAAAATATATGTATTAAAGTAAACATAAATAGAATCTAACTACACTAACTAATAAAATAAACTATATACAAAAATGTGGCCAGTGTCCAAAAGGTCCAAAATAAATTTAAAAAAAAATGAAACCTAACACTACCTACATAACTATGTACAAGGGCAGCGGGCTAGTTTGACGGCTCACTTTTGGATGTCCCGGGCCAGGGCATCATCGAACTCCTGCTCAATGTCCCGGAGGCGGTCCTCCTTCATAGCCCCGAGGGTCCGCAGGGCCGTCGACGTGTCCACCTCCAAACCCCTGCGGATTGCCTCGAGGCACTCGGCCCGCCTCAGGGCCCTCCGCATGGAGTTCTCCGCCCTGACCATTGTGAGCCGTGCCTCTTCCGCCCGCTGCTGCTCCGCATCTATGGCGTGGCCCAACCGCTGCCACACGGAATATACTCTCTGTCCTGGGTCCTCCTGCCCTCCGGCCGATGCCTGCCCCTCCGATGTTGAAGGCCCCGAGCCTTCATGGCTCCCACCATGTTGCTGCTGCTGCTGTGCCTCTGCCCGTGCACTGCCTCCTGCTGCCTGCACATCCTCCGCCGGCTGGGGTGCAGTCGTTGATGTGGCCACCCCTGCTGGACGTCCGACTCCCGACTGTGGCAGGGATGCCTCCTCCACCAGCCTGGCCGCACCGTCAGAGGCAGCTCCACAGGGCACACAGGTGGCTGATGGGTGGGAAGATGGCACGGAGGACGACTGGCGCGTAGGGGGTTCAGTTGAGGAGGGGGTCGTAGCAAGCCCCATCATATGGAGGAATCCGGCCTGGGTGACCTGTCCCAGAAGGCTGACGTGGTCAACGAGTCATTCAAGATGATGTGCAGTCTCCTCAGAAAAAGACTGCAGGTCACCTCGCATGGCGCGTTGACGCAGCGCCACACCACTCAGAACAGGCTCAACCCGGACCCGGATAGCCACGTCCGCAGGCAGAGGAAGGCTAGTTGTCGTGAGCTCATCCCCTGCCTGAAAACGGGTCTGGACGTAGGCATCCCTGCTGGTGCAAGATGATGCAGGGACAGGATCAGGGACAGGATTGCACACAGGCACCTCCGCGGCGGCCTGTGCTGCCTCCTGTCCCTGGTCCTGCACTGCACCACTAGCACCAGTGGGATCCCCACCTCCAGACCCCGTCTCTGGTGCTTGCACGGCCGCCTCCTCCACCAAACCCCCCACCAACCTGGATGACTCCGTGCCATCTTCCCCTGTTGGGCCCTGTGGGGTCCCAGCTGCCCCTTCTGCTGCCGAGGAGTCCAACTCCAACCTCCGCCTCTTGGACCTCCCCCCGGCAGCTGCGGCCTGGGACGCGGCACCGGACTCCTCACTCCCCGACGAGATGACAACATGGGAGGGGAGCCGGGCCTTGCGTCTCCGGCTGGTGGTGGGATCCCCGCCGCTGTGCTCCACAGCACCTTCTCCGCCCTCTTCATCAGTTGATGCTGCAGACAGGGAGAAATAAAACACAGGCATCAGGGCACTGTACAATGGACACATACACACATGACAGTTGTACATGAGTGGCATTGGCAAACCTCAGACATGTCATCACAATCCCCAACACACATGTCATTTCAACTCGCACACATGAGCCATACCACAGCCATATCGCAACTGCCAGCACCATCCATACACATACAACAGCATGAGCAGGCAAAGGTGAGCCAGACATCACATGCAACACAGGAAGTGCACCACACATGTACACACACCACCACACTTGCATGCATGTGTACACCTCTGCCAAGTGTCGCAGTGTTCAGATGGGCATCCATGTCACATCTGCCGATCAGGCTTCCACATACCGATGTCACATGCATCCATGTTGCATCACTGTTGCACCCTTGTCAAATACACACAGATGCACATGTACACAGTGCTGATACATGCAGCTGAAAACAACATACATGCGTGACATCACGGACATGTCTACTTACATACACATTCATCCAAACATGTGTGCCCACACAACTGCATTTGGCATGCAAGCCTACACACACAAGCACCATCCATGTCTCACACATTCTAGCCCTCGCATGTGTTAGCCCCACGGCCCTGTACACCCCCACCCATACTCGACCCCATACAAACAGATGTGCAACCTGCACACTACTGAAAAATCACCACACGCACATCTCACAATCAGGATGCATGTACACTTACCGCTCGACTCCAGACGGGTCTGCCTCTCAAGGACCTGGACGTGGAGCACTGGGGATATGGGTTCCAGGACCCTCATCTGTTCTTCCGACAAGTGGCCCCGGCGCCCCTTGGCATCCGCTGCCTTCAAGAGGCGCCGGCCTTGTTCAGGGTCCTGGACCTGAAGTCCTCCCAGCGCTTCTTGACATGTTGGAAGTCGCGGACTGCCACCCCCTCCGCGTTGATGGCAGTCACGATGTCAGTCCAGATCCGAGTCCGTCCTTCCTTGTCGGCGCGGGAACTTCCGAAGAGGGCATCATACTGCCCCAGGACTTGCTCCACCAGGACACCAACTTCGGTGGCACTGAAGCTGGTGCCCCTCTGCCTCTCTGGCCGGGGGTTGTCAGTGGTCTCAGATGGTGTTTGCCCCGACATGACAACTCCAGAAGCAGGAGTTGGTGGGCAACTGGGTCCTGGGGCTGGGCTGTGGAGCGATGGAATCCTAATCGGGAGTCTTCGGTTCCAGCAGGGGTGGTCACAGCAACAGCACCCCTGGCTGATGTGCAGGCAGCAAATGGCAGGGCACGTGGGCAGCAGGCAGTCAGGCAGCAGCAGATGGCAGGTGGGAGCGTGCTCGGGGATCTGGGGGGCAGTATTTCGGCCTTCTGGGCAGGAGCGTGGTCTTCTGTGTGCTTACGCGTGGCCAGCTTGATACGGAGTGATTTGGCACGTGAAAATTCGGCATGTCAGCGTGTAATTCGAGGAAAGGCCCTTAGCGCGTAAGTCGGTGAGTCGCACACGCTCTTTTTCCCACTGCGGGTGCCCCTGTGTATCGCACCCATTTTCGATGTCAAAGTAGCCTGCGTGTCCCACGCGTATGCGTTATTCGTGTTACTGGGTGCCACCGCGTACTGCGGGAGGTTGAATCCACGCACGTAGGCTGCAGGGTTGCGTGCACGGTTTTACTGCAGTTTTGGGGTGCCTGAGCGTTGCGTGACCCGTCACCACATCACCGGGGTCACATACAGCCTTGCAGGTGCAGGGGGGCTGTTAACATCTTGCTTCCGACCCCCTTCACCCCAATTGCCCAGGTCAATTGTGGTGTACACCTCCCATTGGCACCACTCCATCTGTGCCAGCACTTCTACATCAGTGCCATGGTTGGGAGGCCACCAAAGTTGAGGGGCGCCTCAGCTGGGCGTCTTCCTCGTGGGGGACGTGGTCGGGGACGTGGCCGTGGTGACCAGGGAGTAGGGGGACTCCAGGGTGTCCAGGGCGGCCACAGAGGGGGAAGAGGCAGAGGTGCGCCACTTGAGCACAATGTTGTGCCATGTGTCGGTGCAGTCATGCCACCACCCCCTGTGGTTCCGGGGGATGCAGCTCCTGCATCTGGCACTGACACCCGTTCGACCCGGCAGTCCGTTCCATCGACTGCCAGGGGCCCAAGGGTAGTTTTAGCTGCAGGTGCAGCTGTGGACACCGCCACCCAGGCTCAGGGTCTGCCAGCGCAGGCTGCGTTGGCACTTGAAGAGCCCTTGGTAGATCTCAAACAGGCCAGGGGGGAAACCATAGGGGCAGGCCGGGCTGCTCAGACCAAGACACGTGTCCCTGGGGCAGTCATGTCATCTGCTGCCCCGAACAGCCGGGTGTTGGCAAGTGCAGGGGCAGATGCACCCAACAGCACCCCCGTTGTGAGTCTGCCAACCAGGACCGTTGCGGTCAATGACCCTGCCACAGCTGATGTTGCTGCGCAGGGTCCATTAGTGGGCACCCAGCTGCCACTGACATGAGTCAGGCCTTTGGTCATCCCTCCACCCGCCACTCCCTTGGCTCAATCCACCGAACCCACTGGCCATACTGGTCAGGGCGGCATTAACCAGCCAGGGTCTGCGCCACAGTCCAAGAGGAGGAAGGTTGCACCTGCAGCACAGGCTGGGACCCCACACACAGCCACGACCTCCTGCACGTCGAGGAAGAAGCCTTTCTGGAAGCAGGAACTGGACTTCCTCGTAGACTACGTGCGGGGCCACAGCCGTGACATACTAGTGGGTGCCAATAGTCAGACTACGGCTGCCCAACGTGACACCCACTGGAAGCATGTTGCGGAACATGTCAGTTCATTCGGCCATGAGGTGCGCACGGCGCAAGAGTGCAAAAAGCGTTGGAATGACATCAAGCGCAGCACTAAGGCTAAGCGTGCCTCTAATTACAACTTGACTCTGGTGACTGGCGATGGGCCTGCACCAGAGGAGGAAGAGCTCACTCCGCATGAGGCTCTCGTTGCGGAGTTCATACCACCTGAATTGGTCGAAGGAGTGGGAGAGATGCTGGACTTTGATGCGCAGTCCAGTGAGTGTTGATGCGTGTTTGTTGAGGACGTGTGTGTTTCACTTGTGGGATGTGTTGTGCATGATTGCTGCTACATGTGACGTGTACATGGTTCTGATGTGTAAGTAATGCAATGCTTCCGTCATGCATGTCTCCTCTGCCTGCATGTGGGACTCCATGTAGGCATGCTCCCTTGCCCCTCCTCCGCCACTCTGCACCCCAGTTCCACCTTTGCACTGGTCTGCTTCAATCTTGCCAATGTGTAGTTTCTTGTTCATGTGTCCTGTGTAGATGCTAACTTCCAGCGTAGAATCTGCCAGACATATGCCGTGTGGTACAGCCTTAGTACTCGATGCAGGGTATCTCACTTGTACTGTGCATGGGTCAGATGTCCCGCAGGGACATGAGTGCCCATTCATGCTCCATGTGCATTGCACGCATGCCCCTATGTGTCCTTGACTGGATGATCACTGTAATATAAGTCCTTGGTTACATACATTGCCTGCCATCTCATCAGCCTTCCCATGTCAACTGTGGCTCAGTCCTGCGTTGCACACATGTTTAGGCTGTGACAATCTGTGTGGCTCACAGGCCTCAGCCTGTTCAATGGCCAATGACTCTGTCCAACTCTTGTTGTGTCTTCACACGTGGGCGGCCTCCGGAGTTTTCATCATGTGTCCTGCCAACTGTCCCAGCATCATTTGCAGTGTTGTCATTTGAATCACATTAAGCTGTTGATGCCAGTCAACACTGCCTATCAATACACAGGTGTATGGTCAGCCTTTTGATACCATGCTAGGCATCCCTGCTTTGGTACTGGGGAGGAGGGGTGCTTGGCTTCTAGATATGGTACACATTGAATGCACAATGCACGTGATGTCTGAATTTGACATTGCACTGCCTTCACATTTCCTGGCACACACCATGCAGTGCTTGTACATGTAGGTAGTGAGTGGCGTACACATTTTCTGCACTGCATGGACCCACTTCCATGGAAACTGCCACCTTTCAACAGGTCTGATCACAGAAGCTATTCAAAGTTGACCCAGCATGCATGCCAGGTTATATGTTGTGTGTCACATGTCTGCCGGATGCGTTTGCTCTCGGTGTGTGTGTGTGTCGTGTGCTTCTGACATGTGTAGTGACCTTTTTTCTCTCTATTTTTCAGGTGATGACGCAATGGAGGCGGAGGATGGTGTTGTCATGCCAGACACGGGGTTGGTAACACCACATCAACCCGGCACTAGTGGGGGTCGTGGGGTGGTAGGCCACGAAAACCCCCAAGTGCTGCAGTCCATCTTGTCTCTGGCTGCCTATGCGTCCAGCCTTGATGACGACTCTGACGTCCATGTTGAGTTGGATGAGCATCAAGTTCATGTGTCAGGGGTGAGTGATTCTGATGTGGACACTCCTCTGTCTGCGACCCCTGCACTGAGGGATCAGACATTCTTGGTTCCTCCGCCCGTGGTGGATCGGGACGCAGGGTCACCCTCCACACCAGTCACTGATGTGCCTGGGACATCACGTTGACGGGGGCATGTAGTCGTGCAGCCGCGGGCGGTGCCAACACAGCGAGGACCCCCGGTCCTTGGGTCCCGCAGGGGTCAAGCCCGGCAACGCAGTCGCCGCGCGCAACCGCTGTATACTGAGTGGGAGCAAGACATGACTGCCAATTCCGAACGGCAGGGGGCAGCAATAGAGAACATCGCTGAGAGCATGGAGCGTGTGGCCCGATCTGTGCTCCCCCCTGCTAGGCAGGTGCTTCTCCAGCAGCAGGCGGCACGGTCCACGGCCCGCTCGCTCAGGCTGGGCATGGCGGCCTCAGACAGGGCACACCAGGCTGAAATGTCGTCTCTGCGTCAAGCAACCGCTGCTCACGCAGAGGCGCACATGGATGCCCTGAGGGAGGAGTATGCTTCCCTCAGATCCACTCTGGGTGTCCTTATGATGTCCCAGAGGCAGCAGGCAGAGGAGAGGTTTGCACAGCTTGAGCGTACCATCTCGGCTGAGCTACAGGCTTGCCGAGAGGTGCAGCGGTTGTCCAGCCAGGCCTTGCAGGAGGAACTCCGTGTTACACGTGCTACCTTGCAAGAGGAAGCACGTGTGTCACGTGAGGTTCTGCATGCAGACCTACGTCACATCGCCACACAGAACCAGGCTCACCCGTCCGGCAGACTTGCTGCCGACGAGGGGCAAGCTGCGGCTAGGCGTGGCCAGGCTACTGTGCCACGTCCTCCTTTCCAGGATGAGCCAGACTCGGACGACCATCTATCTCCCACATAGGTCGGGCTGTGCAGGCGTTGAGCCCATGGAGGTTTTTTTTTTGGCTCAGCATCATCGCATGTGGATGTTGAGCAGCACCCTGTAGTTCCCCCCTCCTGGGTGCCTCCCCTCCCCCCCGGGTCGTATGTGGCCATTTTTGATTTTTCTTTTAGTTTAGTTAGTTAAGTTTCTGTTTGATAGTTAGTTTAATTAGGTAATGTAGGTTTTCCATTGTTAGTGTAATTAGTTAATAGTTGATTTAGTTTAAAATTGCTGGTCTATTGTGCTTTCATGTGACGGTGCGGTGCTTTGTGGCTTTTGAAGGCATCCACTGTCTGTTCCAGCTGGGCCCTTCAGGCTTGTCTTGTGTATGTGTTTGCTGCTTGGGTTCCTTGACTCACATATGCCACTCCTGCCTCCCTTATCCATGGGCTCGCAAGGATGGTTCGGTGTTACAGAATATTACACAAGGGCTTTGGACTGTCATATCTGTGGCATGTCTGGTGCTGTGTGACTTGTGTTGACACCCCTAGTGGGGATGATTTTGGTGTTATTGTCCACTGTTCAGCTTTTGCTAGATGGGGTGTGTCATGATTAATGTGTACATTGATTGCTATGCATTGTGTAATATGTTTCATATCTTTCCTGTACACATGCTTGTTGCAATTCATGCTGTAGATAGTGTTCCACACTTTGGATGTGAAAGACGGACTGATGGTGTGATTTGTGATGTGACTTCTCTGACATGGTCAAGTAATGAGATGCCTGATGAGACACACACAGATGACTTTGAAGCATTAATCATGTGTTTCATGCCCTTTCTGCAGGGGGATGAGCCTCCAGAGCACCTTTGCCAGCAGACATGGCCCATTGGACGACGGAATTCTGGACCCGTTTGTTGGTGCCCACATGCACATGTGTGCACAAGCAGAGGCACAGGGATTGCAGACCCACATCCTAGAACTGCTGACATGTTCCAAGGAACTCCAGGCAAGGTGAGCAGCACAGGGGGGGCCATGACACAGCAAAGCTTGCACCAGGCGAGTTGCACATGCAGGCTTAGTCACAGCACTGAGGGTGAGCTTAGACAAATATTGGTGTTGAAGCACACAATGCAGCTCAGATGTGTTGGTGGACTAATGGCTGTTGATAGTAGGGTTGTCTGGGACACATGCAGGGGCAGTGGCACATACCCTCGGTACACCAAGGTCCATTGAGGCACTTGTATCAACCATGTAGCCTTCTGAGACATGGAAAGGGGCAGCTCACAGGGACATACAGCAAGGGACATACTCGGGTGCAGTGCATGTCTTTTCCATGTACTTTATGATAAATGCACTGCCAACTTTGTTTCGGTCATGGTGGTACGCAACTTGCTCTGAAGTCATGGCTTGCTATATGGGTCTGTCTGCTTACCCAGGGAACATTGCATGTTGTGTGAATTATGACACATTGGTGTTCCATTTGCCACGCACCCACCAGCGGCTGATTTACTGCATTGACTGTGTATGACCCGTCACAGGGGTGATGTTATATATGGGTACGAAGCATCTACACCAGATTGTCTGTTTGTAGAGTAGTTTGTTGCTATGGGGCATGTTTGGTGTTGTGTTTTTGTGTAATTGGCACGTACAGGTTGTTGACTGTGGCTCTCTTTGCAGCATTGCAGTGCTCCTGTAACCGGACCTGAGAGTGCGCAGACAGGAGGCCAGCACTCAAAACCAGAGCTAAGTGTCTTGTTGTTTTTCTTTCGAACTGCTCTGCATAGGCTTGCTGGGGAGTGTACCAATGCATGCATGGATGTATGTGTGGTTCAATTTGGTATGTTTTTTCTCCCTAATCACCCGTGATCCTATGTAATTTTGAACCCTGTACCCTCTACCCAGTGTTCTTGCTTCCCGTACCTATCCAAGCAACGTTCCCTGACCCTCTTTCCCCGCTGGGGTTGCGGATGCCTGTGTAAGCCCCGAACTTGCAGGCGCCAAAACCCTAGAGGGGGTGGTTGGTTCGTACCACTCCTGAGCCTGGACTACAGAAGGCCATGACAATGATGTCCAAGTTTGTTTGGATTGTGTATGTGTTCATGCAGATAGTACATTTTCGTGCATTCCCTAGTTTCATGTGTCATTCCTCCTCCCCTCTCCTGCCACTCATTCCAGTCATCCAGTGTGTCAACACCTGTCCCGACTGCATATCCCTGAACCTCCTTCCCCACCAGGGTCTCAGGGGCCTGTGTGAGTTTGACCTTGCAGGCACCCGGGACATGGTGGGGGGGTTGTTTCGTGACACTCCCGCGCCTATACAGGGGACCTGTGACAGTACACATCCGTTCATGGTGCATCATCCTATGTCATGTACCACACATGTTTCACATCCTGTCGTGACATTGTTTTACTGTGCTACCTTGGTTGTTGCATCATTGTGGTAGTACTTGGCCTTTGTGAGGTACTGCTACGTCAAGTCATCTACTGGAGGGTGTTCTGGTTCTTTTTTCTGGCTTGGATTTTGTGATTTTGGACATTGATTATGAGGGTGCAGGCACCTTTTTACACACAAGGTGGGAGATGGTGACGAAGG
Organism: Ambystoma mexicanum; assembly: GCF_040938575.1. Lineage (NCBI taxonomy): Eukaryota > Metazoa > Chordata > Amphibia > Caudata > Ambystomatidae > Ambystoma > Ambystoma mexicanum. The sequence continues at coordinate 1,105,072,940 of NC_090925.1, read as the reverse complement.
GTAAAGGTGATCCTGTGGCCAGGTGGAATTGAGGTTTGAAGGCTCCATGACCCAGGTGCAGTTGTTCAGTGGGTCATGGTCATTTGTGAGGGAGGGGGGGGGGTTGTTGTTGATAGTTGCCTTGCCCTGCAGTGTGATGGGAACTCTGACATTGTAATGGTGGTATCCTATGTACATGTTGTGTTCAGCTGATCAATGCCTGTTCATGTGTTGTGTTTACCTTTCAGGTGCGAGGGGATAGTTGTGGTTTGACATGCTGGGGTGTACACATGGTGAATGTTCACATGTGATGTGTACAGAACACTAATGGTCACTTGAGTGCACATGCATATGTGGAGTGCATGTCCTTGCAGAACCACACACTTGCACTCTGATGCACTACATGTACTCCCACCCTTGCATATCCACGTGTACACTGTTTGCCTTCTGGTGCCCACTGTGTCCCTGCAGCACATGTTCTGTGACCGATTATGGATCCTGTACATGCCTAATTTGCTGTTTGATGTGGTCTGTCACTTAGATGTGATGCTCAGGGTGTGCATCACACACAATGGCTGTTCACTGTGCTGTGCGCTGAGCAGTGTGTTGCAGGAGTAGGACACTGCACACATGAGCTGCAGTGTTGATTTTGCAATGCACAATGTGCATGTAGACAAGCATTCATTGTTATGTTACGTCTACGACTCTTGTAATGCATTTGGAAATGACTTATTTTGGGTGGGATATTTTGTTGGTCTGTCATTTCATCTGATTCCGGGTCAGGCATCATTGTCTGATGCCACTGTACATTTAGGACATGGCAATGTGTACCTTATCGTTACTGTGTTGGTGTATGGGTATTGCTTGCCATGTCATGTTGTGGTTTGGGAGGGTTTGAGTGACATGACAGTGATGGCCATGGCCTGTTTTGCAGGTGTGTGTGATGCACACCTTGCATGTCAGGGTCATCCGCTTCTCAGAGCAACTAGCTGGGGGTAGATCTCTCTCCGCGGCAGGGCCCTCCCTCTGGAACAGCCTTCCTGCCTCACTTGAACTTGAGGGGAACCATCTCCAGTTCTGGAAGCACCTCAAGACCTTCCTCTTTGCTTCTACTTTCTCTCTGCCTCTCCCTTGCAGAATTCTTCACTGGAACTGCACTGGAGCTGCAACTGGGCCACTCTCACCGACCTCGGTCCCTGGCCCAGCCACTCTCCACTTGCACTGCCTCCTTGGCAACCCCTGCACTGCGGTACTGTCTCTCTATCCCTACAGCCCACCCTTCCCAGCACTTGTCTGCACTTACCTTTGCAGTTGCCACCAGCCGACCTATGTATTTTTTTTTTGGGCTACTTCCCCTGTACTGCACCCCCCCTTGCACTTTTCCCTTCCCCCTACCCCTGCACTTGCACAATCTCAATGACACCTGGACTAGTAGTACCGTTGTCTGTCTTCCCTTGTTCCCCCCTCCCTGCCTCATCGCACCTTGAAATACTTGTGTATAGGCCATATCATGTCATATGTCATATGTGTGCCTTTTGCTCACACGGGATAGCTTGTGTTTAAGTAGCTAGGGATGCAGACGATGTGGCACTTCCATGGCAACTATCTCAGGGTGGTAGGGTTGTGACAGTTGACTGTCTCTTTGTCATCATCGATTGTCACCTGGCATGTGCCAGGCCTGTGTGCACTCCGTAGGGATGGGAGTTTAGGTGAAAAATGTGGCCACAAGCTGGGTCCGGGCTTCCTCGCCACGTGCCCTGTCCCCTCCCATGGGCAGCACCTGTGCCTGTGGTTGGGGATGTGGGGGCACCACCATGTCCACCGGGACGCCCTGCCGTGTTGCAACATTGTGCAGGACACATGCTTCCACAATGATCCTGCACACTACTGGTGGTGCATAGAGTAGTTGCCCACCAGAGCGGTCAAGAGAGCGGAAACGTGACTTGAGCACTCCGAATGTGCGCTCCACTATGCCCCTGGTTGCAATATGGGCGGCGTTGAATCTTACCTGGGGTGGTGTGGTGGGGTTCCGGATTGGCGTCATCATGTGGTTGCTCAGAGGGTAGGCACTGTCCCCTGGGGAGGTGATAATAGTTGAGATTATTAGGGTTTGGATATTTGTCTGTGTGTGACTTGCATGCATGTGCAAGGGCATTTGTACTGACCTAGGAGCCATGTGTCGCCATGCTGCCCAGCTTCCAGGGCCCGGCTCAGGGCGGACATTCTGTATATGAAACTGTCATGGGTGGAGCCAGGGTAGTTTGCATAGACAGAGGTGATGATTCCCTTTGCATCGCATACCACCTGTACATTGATGGAATGCCAGTGCTTGCGGTTTCGGTAGATGTGCTCAGTGGCCCTAGGTGGACGTAGGGCCACATGGGTGCAATCTATGGCACCGAGCACTTTGGGGAAGTGTGTCACCCTGAAAAAATCCAGGACAACGGCCTGCCTTTCTGCGGGTGTTCTGGGCATGTATATGTGCCTGCGGACTGAGGGGCGCGCTGTCATGATTGCCAGTACCTGGTGTAGGCAGCGTGACTGCGTGGCCTGTGAGACCCCCCTCCACTATGGCAGTGGTCTGCTGAAATGACCCAGTGGCCAAAAAATGCAGGACATTGAGCAGCTTCTCCAAGGGGCTCAATGCTTGGGAGCAAAGGGTGGGGGATGTAAGGTCATCTTCCCACTCCCTGACCAGGTCTAGGATGATATGGGGTGGAAACCTATACCTGCCATAGACCTGGTCGTCAGGCATCCCAAAAAGGCTTGTCTGTGGTGCGAAAATGCGTGCCCTGGCTATTCTCCTCCTCATGCGGTGTCCCACGATCAGTGATGCGACAAATGGGGCATTCATCGTAGCTGTATATACGCGTTTGTTGTTTGCGTGCACTTTTATGCTGTGCGCGGGGACGCTTCCGCCTGCCTTTGTGTGGCGGACGCGTTGATGCCTGTGCGAGTCTTTTGCCGTGCGTGGGTTTCCCGTATTTGGATCCATGAATAACGGTTGTTCGCGTGCGTGTGGGCGTTCCGTGTAGTTCCCTGCAGTACTTCCCCAGTTACGCCTTCTTTTTCATGCGTTGTTCCCCATTCCGCGTGTTACGCCCACTGTTCCGCCCACTTTGGTTGTGTGCGCCGCGCTATGTGCGCTTTTGCTGTGCGCGTAGCGCACGCCGTGTATGCCTGCGTGCGCCATGGCTGGATTGGGCGCACAGACAGCGGGAAACACGCGCAGCGTCTTCCTTGAATCACACACGTGCGCGTGCACTTCGTTTCTCACGCTTGCGCTCCCTTGCGCCTGCTTGCGCATGGATTTTCGGCGCACGTTTGTTCCATGAATCGGCCCCTAAGTTTTCTCCTCTAGAATAATAACCTGCTCAGAAAAATGCCCACCAGACTTGCAAGCTTGGGCATGGTGTTCTTGTGTACATGTACCATGTAGAAACAATATGCACATATAGTTGAAACTGTGCGTCATAGGTAGATGTCATTTAAAATTGCAATTAGGTGCGCGTTTAAAGGCTATTTGCTGCGGGATACAGGGACTGTGATTTCTAATAACATGAAACCAAGCTCCAGGACCTCCCCTTTGCTGTCCTGAAGACAGGCCTCGGGTGTCATCATCAATCAGATCCATTTCTTTAAAATACAAGCCTAAATACAAGAAATAATATACTCATAAATGGGAAATTCAGTGGAGACCAAATAAGCCATGTCTGTTCTGGCAGCACTGGTGACCTCTTGGTCACAAGTCCCATAAAAAGTGCATTAGCTTGGTCATTAGCCCTTGAAGGGGCAGGCTAATCTAAACCCAGATCCCTCTCGTGACGTGATATTCCTGAACAGGAGAGTGAAACTTAAGAAAAGACAGGGGTGTGTGGTCTAAGCAAAGGAGTAGTAAAGCTGTACATTGCTTAAAATGGGAAAAATGCATTTTATCATGTAAATTGGACAGTGTACATCGCACAACAGTCATTCTGGGCATTTATGAAAGGTGACAGTTAACCCCTTCTAACCATGCTGACACGATTTTTGTGGGATAAACTCAACTAAGGTTATTCATGAAAATGTGATTTGGACCTCCTGTGTTTTCCAGAGATGCGAAAAGTTGATAAAGCATGCAATTATGATTAATATGACGCCCCTAAAAAACTGCATATTTTTCACTGCTATGGTTCCTGAGTAAATGAAGAAAAACTGTATCTGCACAAAAATGACACACAGACTCCTGACTAGTCTCATCTGATGCGTGTTAAAATATAGTTGGCAAAAATGTATTCATACATGTCAAGAAGTGAAAATTAAGGGTATTAGCCATGTGGTGATATTTTCAAGTCTTAATGCAGAACAAGCCCACCTGTCAAAGTGGGATGATGAGGTTCTCTCCTCCCCTAGCTGTCCCAATGCACTCCTCCATCCCCTTGTCCTATCAGCACACAAGTGGGAGGGGGGTAGTGACACTCCACCAATCCATTCTGCAGGAATTATGACAAGGCAGTGATGTCATGTTCCCTATAACTAAGCCAGCTTGCCTTAGAGCTGGGGTTCTCCCATTAATTCCATGAGGTGACCTGCTGCCGAAATCTGGCGGGAACATCCCAGCAGAGAGACGCCTAACCTCGCAGTGGAGCCAGGAGACATAGCAGCTGATTGGGGTCCATTGGAGGAAAGAGTGGAGACCCTAGAGTGGCCCCCGTTGGCTGTCCCAGCCATGGGCCCTGATGCCCAGTCCAGATCTCTCCTGTAATTAGAAATACCCCAAGCCATAGATTGTGTATACCCTGTAGTTTTCAAGTATTGTTTTAGTATTTTCCCATTGAAAAATCCTCCATTTGCCTGTGTAGATCCTTAGCATATTTATCAAAGTAAATCAATTAATTCCCCCATTTAATTCACAGGATTTGTATTGTTGACATTCAAACCAACAATCTTTTCCCAGCGTGTTGTGAGCTGGTATAGTCAAAGATTTGCCAAAATAATGAACCTCCCCCAACCCTGGCTTCCACGTTTGTGTGCAGGGGGAAAAATGATATTCCCCATTGATCCCATTCATGTTAAATCTGAAGTGGGAAGCCCAGTAGTGCCTGTGCATATGCAAGGTGCAAAATGAAATTGTCTCAGCATTCCCATTGTGCTCTGAAAAACAAATTTACATTTCCATTTTCTTTCTCACATTGCATCTGTCATCCCAACCCAAAACCGATTTTCCCATTCTGTCCGGACCATAATCCTAAAGCCCCGTGTGTTATAGTCAGGCGCAGCAAAACTAATTTTACCTTTACCTTTCTTTCTGTCATATTGTTTCTGTGAATCATACCCCAAATCCGGTTTTCCCATTGTCTTCCCACTCCCTGCCACTGCCATCCATTCAAAAGAGTCAAGCCTAGTGGATGTTTGGAGGGTGAGGGTTGCAGTGACAAAAGTATAACCTTGTTTGCATTCATTTTAATTGTGCGCTTTGAACTGTTCTTTGCTTATATTGGGGCTGATGTAAAAGGAAACTTTTGTAACTGCATATTCTAGTGTTATCTCTGTGTTGGTACTTTACCAAAAATTATATTTTGTTTTGTGTTGCCACAACATTGGTGGTTGATGTAATCTGTGTGTGATATTTGTCTAAATAAATTGCCTAAATAAATTAATAAATATCTTATTAATACACACTGGCCTGGTTCCTAGTCATTGCAGCACTGTGTATTTGTTGAGGTTGTGTGCAAGATGGGTTGGAGGCCTTACCACAGTGAACCAAATAAAAAATGATAAGTTATTCACCATAGTGACTAACATACTCTTAGTCCATAGTCCTCTTTCCTCCATACTGTATGGGCGTCCCTTCCAAAAGATGGGACACTGAACTTTTTTTACCAGAAAAAAAACCTTCCCCTTTAAATTCAGATGCGCTTAGGGGTGCGGCCCAAGGAGCATGCGCTGCCCTGACTCTGCCCTCCGGCGCCACACCTCAGTCCCCATTGATGCGTCAACAATAGATTTAACATTGCCTAATGACACCAGTATTATTAAGGGGGAGGTTGATGGGATGTATGGAGGAAAGGGGACTATGGACACAGAGTATGTTAGTCACTACGGTGAGTAACTAATAATTACTCTTACGTCCCGTTCCCTTTCCTCCATACTGTATGGGCGATTACAACTGATTGTATCCCCAGGGTGGAGAGGAGACCCTCCTTAAGCAAATAGGTTCCTGAGAACCGCCTGTCTGAAAGCCGCATCAGATCTAGAGCCGGCATCCAAACAGTAATGCTTGCAGAAAGCGGAGGGAGAGGCCCAAGCGGCCACCCTGCTTATGACTTGCCAAGGGACATGACGCTGGAATGCGATGGCCGTTGTCTTGGCCCTGACTGCGTGGGCATGCATGATGGCTGGGAGCAGCTTGTGCTGGCCCTCATATGGTTCCTTGATGGCAGAGAACATACAGCAGGCTATGGAAGCCTTAGAGGCCTGAAAACATGGTCTTGAGCCTCCGAAAGTAACAAACAGGGCATCCGATTTGTAGAAGCCCTTGGTCCTATCCAAGTAGAATTTCAGGGCCCGCCTGACATCCAGGTAGTGCAGCACTCTCTGTGCTTCGTCCTTCGGATCGGGAAAAAACATAGGAAGTGGTGCCGCAGCGTTACCTGCTCAGGGACTACGCTGTGAGGGCTAGTTTCCCTGGCACAGGGTGGATGACTCTGCCCCCCATGCTGTGCCAGAAGATGTGCTCGGCCCGTCTGGAGATGAATCAGGGGCACTTCCGAGAGACTGAGCCGGTCCCAAAACCGTGGCCTGGCCGGCCACCATGGAGCTATTAGAATGAGGAGTTGGCGAGACTCCTTGATTTTGCTAATTACTCTGAATCAGAGGCGTGGGTGGAAAGGCATAGGCTTTCATGCCGGCCTTCTGGAGGTGAATTGCGTCGCCCAGAGAACTGGGGCTCTGACCTTGCCAGGATGCAAACTGTGGACACTTCTTGTTGTCCCAGGTTGCAAAGAGATCCACCTGGGGGTGACCCCACCTGTTGAAGATCTCCTGAATAACGAGGTCGGAACTCGTAATTGTCCGCTCCCAGACTGCTGAGCCTGTCCGCTTCCAGGTTGGATTCCCCCGGGAGGTGGACTGCTGTGAGGTAAATATCGTTTTAAGGGGCCCACTCCCACAGGCTGATCAGCAGTCTGCACAGAGGAGGGGACCTGGTGCCTCCCTGCGTGTTGACCTAGTATAGGCTGGTCAAGTTGTACGTCTGGATGAAGACAGCCTTGCCCCTGAGAAGTGGTAGGAATGCCCTGAGCGCCAGCCAGATGGCGTTCAGCTCTAGCCAATTGATGTGGTATTCCTGCTCCTGTCGAGTCCAGGTGCCGTGGACAGAGATAGTCCACGGTGGCTCCCCAGCCCTCGAGAGAGGAATCCGTGGTGACGGTGGCCTGCGGAGTGGGCGGTCGAAAGGGCTTGCCCATCCATAGGTTGTAGTCACTGGAACACCAAGTTAGGTCCGGGTGGAGAGATGGAGGAACGTTGATCATCTTGGATTGAGAGCCCCACTCCTGGTTCCATGAGGCCACGAAGTGCAGCTGAATCCTCCTCATCCTTAGTCTCATGTGTGGGATGGCTAATAGGACTGCTGCCATTAGACCCAGGAGATGTTGACACCACCATGCCGAGGTCACTTCTCTGTTGAGGAAGTGGGTGGTGGCCCTCTTGATAGCCAAGATTTTGTCCTCTGAAGGAAATACCTTCTGGGAGCACGTGTCCCAGATAAGGCCCAAAAATGTCAGTCTGCGTGGGTTGCAGCTGCGACTTCTTGAGATTGAGCGAAAAGCCCAGATCGTGCAGAGTGTTCATAAGGGCATGGGAAGAGTGGTGAACCGCTTCCGGAGATGTAGCCCTGATGAGTCAGTCGCCGAGGTATGGGTAGATGTGGAGGCCCTGCGCTCTGAGGAGGGCCACCACCGCATTCATGAGCTTGGTGAAGACCCTGGGGCTGAGTTAAGGCCAAACGGAAAGGACCTTATACTGAAAATGGTAGCCCATGATCCTGAACTGAAAAAATTGGGGCGTGCAGGTACACGTCTTTCAGGTCCACGGAGCACATCCAGTCTCCCTTGTCCAATGTCTCTGCTATAAAAGCTGGCATAACTATCTTGAATTTTTGCAGGGGTAAGGAGAGGTTGAGGGTGGAAACGTCCAACACAACTCTCAGGCCCGCCTGGTTCTTCTTCTGAATGGTGAAAATCCTGGAGTAAAAGCCAAAGCCTCGTTGGGAGGCTGGAACTTCCTCCACTACCTGGCTCTCTACAAGCGACCGGATCTCTGCCAAAAGAGTTGCTGTCCCAACCTGTGGGAGTGGAGGGGAGGAGGGAGGAGAGGCTGGCATAGGGAGGCAGTACCCCGTGGATACTACGAAGAGGATCTAGGGGTCCGATAAATTCTGGCTCCAGAAATGTGCATGGAGAGCAAGCCTGCACCCCAGCAGAGCGACGTGGACCCGAAGGGGCGTGTCATGACTTCTTTCCTTCTGAGGCTGTCACGGAGGAGGGGGGGACTGGAAAAAGCCCTTACTACCCCCCTTTTTTTTGCTTGCGCCGGCTCTGAGACGGCGAGCGGTCCGGCTGCCTTGATCTATGCTCCTGGAAGCCTTGGAACCCTCCGTATGTACGATCCCTATCAGAGCGCTGCTGCAATGGGGTGTACGATTTGGGTGTGGTCTTTGTAAGGATGGATAAAGATTTGTCCGTTTGTGAGCTGTTTTTCTTTTTGTCCAGCTCTTCGTCCATGGAGGAGTGGAAAAGGCCCCCCCCGCCCCCGAACGGTAGATCTAATATGCGTTCCTGGACGTCCGGGTTGAACTTTGTTGCCCGGATCCAGGCTGTCCTTCTCATGTCCGTGGCGATACAGATGGCACGGCCAGAGGATGTCAATATGGGCCACAGTGGATTCCATGAGATCATGCGCCACCAGCTTGGCCTCAGCTAGCCCCGCCTTAAAGCGCGATTGGCTCTGGGTGGGGAGATCCGGGAGGAAGTCCGCAATTTCCCGCCATAATCTTTGGTTGGCGGCAGTCAGCATGGCATCTGTGTTGGCCTGACGAAGATGTAAGGACGCGTTGGAATAGAGTGTCTTGCCGCAAGGCTCCAAGATCATCTCCTTGCCTAGCAGCGCCGCAGAGAAGGCTGAGGATGAATGAGGCTTGGAGTATAGTGATGCCACAGCGATCACCGAGGAGTGTGGCTGAGGATGGCCCAAGAGCAAGAGTTTTTCCCCCTCCATTTACCTGTACTTGGCGTCCAGGCATTGATTGACCGGCTGGGCTGAGTGGGGTTTTCGGCCTGCAGAGGAATCCCCAATTTGGCACAGGGGCATTGTGTGAGGACTTCTGCCAGAACCCCCTCTGCCGGCTGCTCGACCTCAGTTTGGGCGTAGGCCCAGATACTAGGCCAGCCCCGCAAGACATTAGTGGAAGGCTCTGGCTGAGGATGGCGCGTCCGGATCCCCTTCCTCATCCGTATCCTGTGGATCTGGGGGATCCTGTGGAGGAGGAGTAGTTGGCGCCACAGGCTGGGGTACAGGGACCGCGCGGCTGGAGGCTGAGGAGGCGGCAGAGGCTGGTACAGAGCCGCCTGAGGAGTTCGAGGAGGCGGCTGCACCGGGGCATGAGGCGCTGGCGGAGGCATTTGTGGTGCCGCTAGCATTGCGGGAAGGACTTCCCTGATGGCGTCTTTGAGGATAACCACCATCCGAGGTGACTTCATGAGGCCGAGGAATCTCTCGAAGAAGACCTCTTCACTGGCCGAGGAGGTGGCAGGGGGTGCTGACAGGGTAGCGGGGTGCTGCTGGATCCGCTGGATACCTTGCCCATATGGACCTAAAGGAAAGCTGCCCTGCGCAAAAGAGGTGTAGGCTGTAGCCACGTACCTAGTTGAGGCCAGTCCCACCATGACACTCGTTCTTCCCCGAATTCCTGGAATGGCGTCAGACGGGTGCCTTTGTCTGGTGCGGTGGGATTTTGTTGAGCTGCCTGCCATGTGCCTGCGACGTATTGCTCAGCCCGCTCTGGGCCCAGCCTCGTCCAAGACTCTGGCGTGTGGATCACGAGGCCTATCCTGCTCTTCGGGTCTAGCCAGGTAGGTCTGGCGCCCTCGACCCGGGGGTCGGTAGAGCTGCGTTTAGGCGCCCCCTCGGATGTATTGCTGGTATTAGGGTGTAGCCCCTTGGCCATGGTGCCGGTACAAGGGCGATGAAAGAACCTTCCGGTCCCTCAACACTGTCACCAGGAGGATCTGAGGATCCCTCGGCCCGGAGGCTGGTAGCTGCAGCAGCCTCAGTGCACGTGCTGGTAGAAAAACCTGACCGGTCCCCCCCGCGCGGGAGAGTCCCTGGGAAGGAGTCTCCCTTGCGGGGTGCAATGGAGAATATCGGCACTACCTTGGTTCGATGTTTCACGAAGTTCTTGAGTTCCTCTGAAGGCAACTTCTAGAAGAGCTCCCTCCACCTGGCTAGTCTATTCTTTAGCACTTTCGAGGACAGCGAGCCACACACTGAACATGCTTACCAACTGTGGTCTGGGCCAAGACAACGTAGGAAGAGGGCGTGGGGTTCTGAAGTTGGGAAGAGGCTACTGCAGGCTGGACACCTGCTGAACCCTGTAGAAGTCGACATGCGCAGGGAAGGGGCGTGACGCCTGAGGACCGAGTACCTGAATGACAAAAAGCCAAAAAAGAAGACAACGAGAAGTATCCGCACGTGGAATTACATAGCTGAGGTCAAACCCAGGAGCGCTGGTGAATTCGGGCTGTTCCCGTTGACGCAGAAAAGGGGACTGAGGTGTGGCACCGAATGGTAGAGTCAAGGCAGCGCTTACTCCATGGGCCACACCCCCGCGCTCCTCTAAATAAAGGGGAAGAAGGTTTTTTTTTGGTGAAAAAGGTTCAGTCTCCTGTCTCTTGGAAGGGACGCCCATGCAGTCTGGAGGAAAGGGGACGGGACCTAAGAGGAGTACTAGTGATTTATTGTGCGCCACATTCACTGTGGAGGAAGGAGCTCTCTGACTTGGGTGTGACCGTATAATAAACTGTGACACAGGCATTGCTACACTTATCTGCTTATTGTCCTTCATTTCATGTTGAGATTGAGAATAGTTGACCAAAACCTTAGGTTTAGCCGCTTCTTTCTTTTTTTTTTTTTTTTTGGAAGGAGTGATAAAACCTTGATTCATGATTTAGGTGACTGTGGACTGATGAAGAGCACACTCACAAGCTCCGTTTGTTGGAAATGAGTGTTGTGTAGAAACAGAAAAGGCTGCCCATGGCTATATTGATAAGTGGGATGCTTTGGTTTTTGGTTAGCTCCATTCAAAACCTCAATTGGCACAATGGGTTGTAATGGTGACACGGGGTTGGCGTTTAGGGTGTTGCTATTGTTGCATCTAAGAAAGAGTAGTTTGTGCAGTGTTGGGGTGCTTTTAATAGCTTTGGCTTAACCAGTTTACATAAGAAGTAGATTTTTAGTAATTCTTTCAACTGGTGAACTTTCATTTCATTATGTGCTATTCATATTGTATCAATTGTGCAGCCTTGCCTCAAAATACCTTACAGGTGAAAAATCTTTCCAAAAGAAATCCCCCGGTTGAAAATCGATACAAAAACTTCACACACAAAAGAACTGTAAAGGAGAAGATAAAAAGCATTTTATTTGGCTTCAATAATCTTTTTTTTTTTTAATCAATGTATAGAGCTGAAACACTACAAAAAGCACTAGAAGGCGCTGAATGAGAAAGTCTGCCTTTTGTCGCCCTGTGATTCCTGTCCCCCCTTTATTCCATTTTTCTCTTTAGCATTGCATGTGCGGGCCACAGCCTCCTGTACAGACGCGCCTGCTGTTTCATTTGCACTGTCTAACCAGCACATGTCATGGAAAAGAAACGAATCACAGATGAACACACACAAAAAGGCTTTTTACAGTGCGATATTTCCCAGAGAAGGTGAAAAGACATGGTAACTGCCGACATATGCATTCAATATCATAAAAAAACGACATATTGGGCCTCATTACGACCCTGGCGGAACGGGTTAAACGGCGCCGTAAAAGGCTGCGGTGCCGTTCAACCCGTTCCGCCACATTACGAGGTCCCCTCGCGGGACACGTTAAGCACGCCTGGGAAAACCAGGCGTGCATACCGGGCCCCGCGAGGGGAAGAGGGAGCAAACAACGGCCATCTCGTAATGGCCCGTTGTTTACTCCCTCTCCCATTCCCATTCAGCCCTATGGCGGCTGAAATGGGAATGGGGATGAAGCGTGTCCGTGTCCTCGAGTGAGGAATTACCAGGCCATCCGAACTCGGAATGGTCCGGTAAGTCCTCATTCCGAGGACACGGATGCGGTTTTGCCGGCAGCCATGCCGCAAATAGTGGCATGGCTACCGGCATACCTCGTAATGAGGCCCATTGTGTCTTTAAACAGGAGTCGCTTATTTTAATGTGCTTTTGCACAGGGTCTATAAGCACTGTGATACAAAATAACTAAACACCTTTGTCATATAATGCCACGCAGCAGTAGATCACAGGGCTCGTTCCCGTAACGTCTTCTTTACATCATGTACAAAATATAGAACGACACACGTGGGTCTTTGAAATATCGTGTTTATTTTCATTCACAGCCTCTGAAAGCACCCAAAGCCTCCCCACTGGACTACCGATATGGCTTTTTCTATTCGAGGCTCCCAGGGCAGTAGCAAGTGAGCCCATTGATAGCCTGTTGAGCCACTTGCTCAGTTGCAGTTTGGATGGAGGCCACCATAGGCCTTCGCTCAGCAAGCAAAACAAGCCAAAAAGTGGGAGCTTTGAAATACAGTGGCTTTCGGTTTACAGAGAAATGGGGAGCAGTGCCAGAGATCTTTTGACCAATAGGAACTGAGGGATTGATCCCCTACTAGACCAGTGTTTTTTGACACTCAGGGAGCCTCGGCACTTTTAGAGGCACTGGCCAGTTGGCAGACATTTTTTTCCATTTGATCCTGAAAAATGCTAACATTCCCAAAGATTCTGCACATCAGCACAGCTGCCACACAGTGGTCTGTGGTAAATGGTGTCCCGAAGCCAGCTGCCAATGGAGAGAAAAACGTAATGTAGGTCACCTCTGCGTGCCAAAAAAAATGCTGAAATCTAGTAAAAACTCATCAATCTTTCTAGATCCGAATACATAAAAACTGCATCTAATTATGCAGATTCAAAAATCCCATCACTGGAGACACTTTCCACGCTCTGCTTCCCTTTCTCTTTTTACTTATTCCTCTGTGAACTCAAATTACTACCATCCTGCAAAGACTATTTCCATGCAATTAGCTTGGCATCTGCTTGCGAGCCTCCTCAAAACAGCAGCTTTCCCCGGACTTTGCTCTCCTTCCAGTTGGCCGAGTGCCTCCATTGGCTCCAAGGCAGAAGAAATCAAAAAAGGGCATTTTGCTTTGGGCTTCAATAAGACAGCCAGCCCCTGTGTTCCAGTAACTAAAAGCCCCCCTAAGAAAAGGCACCACTGCATAACTGCAGAAGTTGGTACAACCTACAAAGGTTCCTTATGGGCCTTCAGGACGAACATACTCACACTTGACACATAAGGGGTTAACATGCCTACCCTCTGGCAAGACCCCCCTGAAAGGGTCCACAGGTACACTTTGCATTTTTGAAAAAATATACAGAAGGTTGGTTAAACAAACAAGTAAATGGACCCTTCCACTTGTTGCCCTTTTGTTCTGCGGCATAGAATATGGACTTTCAAGCTTAAAACCTGCCCTCTGGCTTAAACATTACCTTATTTGTTATGCAGGCGGTTCCCCCTGTCCTCTTCCCCATCCTCCCTATCCGAACCCCCCTAGTTACGCGTAATACTGTTACTTTGTATATTTATACAATACTTCTCTTTAGTTTAAAGAACTTCCGCCATAAGGTTACTGCAAAGTTTGTAAGTCACCTGTTTGGTATATATATTTTCCTGTTTGTTTTGTTCCTCTTCTATGTCCTTTTTTCTTTTTTTACACCCTCAAACTGGCTCACCACTTGCTCTCATCCATGTACTATTGTACAGGGAATCCTCGTGAGAATGCTTGCACCATCTGTACATCTGGGATTGTAAGTGATTTCTGATCACAATTGGCATCCCTGACCTTGGGTCTAGCCCCAGAGGGTTAAACCACATTTAGAAGTGGTTTAAACCCCAGGATAAGCAACGTACAGAAGAAAACCTAGACTCAACTGGATCTTCTTGGCAACTTTTTTTAAAAATGGGATCCTTGATTTTGTTATGAACTCCTCACAATCAGGCCAGAGCCTTATTAGCTACTCCCATATCACAAAATAGGCCCGCTTCACTGACTCTCTAGAAAGAAGCACGGAGGCCTGCACTCCTGGCAAGGTTCAAGCAGGATTCACTTTACTCATCTTGCAGTAGAGCTCCTGTAACAGGGCACATCTTTCATACAAGAAAACAGATTTTATAAACAAAGAGAGGCAGACTGACGAGTCCATGGTAACCTTTATGGCAGCAAGTGGGTATCATGGGAGTGGCTCGCCCACTGAGGCTGGTACTTCTTTTATTCACGGTGTAGGATTTGCCTCTGGAGTTGTAATATAAGGCACTGAGAGTTGGCATCAGCTGGCCACTTTTGCTGACTCGCATAATGCACCACACTGCATAGGTAGTCTTTGCAGCAACGAAATGACACCATTCTGCTGCCTGATCTTTGAAACTAATGATCATTTTCCATCCCAATATATGGACGGGAAAATCTGCTTTAACCTTTTTAGACAGTTTTAGTTCCTATGTAGCAAATGCATGAAATACAAAAAGACGAGGGCATGGTAATACATCTTTACCCCACCGCCCCCCTGAAAAGAGAGTACAAGAACTCCCTACTTCCGTGAACATATATATATGCCTTACTCAAATGGGTGAGGGTGGTCCGGTGGATTTTTAAAGTAGCAGCTATTGACTTTGTAATGTTCATTGTAAGGTTTATTTTGACTAGGTTTTTTAAGGTTTAATTAGACTGGTCCATTTATTTGAGTTCATGTAAGACAGTGGGTTTTGTTTTCAATAATAACTTGTTTAAGATTACTTAAATACTCACACGGAGCTAACTGTGGGGATTAGCATTGTCAGATCACTTGGGGTATCAGACAATGGTCTCTTAGGGCAGGCGTGGTCTTACAATGCCTGCAAAAATAACAAATAGAAACACACTAGTTTCCATGAAGTTACATTAAAAGACATAACAGAAAAAAACTATTACTGTACAAAAGTCAAGAACAAACAATCAAGGGGCACATTTTGAACGGAAAGCGGATAAGTATTTTATGGCAGGCATTTTTGCCTTTATGTTCCATAGGTTTTTTGCTTACACATAGCACGCATGATCATCGATCACTCTGTTGAGCAATTTTTACAGGACAAAAACAAACATATGAAGTTTCGACAAATGTATGTATAAGATATCAGGATTAGAGTTTTATTGCCCCGGACTCCATGGTTTGAAAACCTGCAACTCATTGAGGTGAGTCTTTCTAGGAACTACACGCTAAGCCTTAACTCCTTAAATTACATGGGTGTATGTTTATATCCTCAATTCCATAGGAAACCATTGAAGCCCCATCCACTCCCACACTGAAGTTGGTTTAAGGGTGGAAAAAGATAGACATCACATTAAGTATGAAAGCTAAAACTGGTAACCCTACATGATTTACATGATAAACCCAGAGGCGGGGGCTTTGCTGGCTGATAATGGCCTGGGAATCAAGCCATGGTCCCTGAAGCAGATGTTACGCAGGAAAGCTCTCTGCTGAGAGATTTAGAGCGATTATTACTCTGGGACAACCTGTTGCCCCAGGGTACTAACTAGGAGACAGGCAACTGGTGAAAGAACGACGACGGTCAAGCACCGGTAGCGTGAGGTAAGGCCTAAGTGTGCATTGCCGACGCCACCCAGGAAACCATCAATGTTAGGGTTGGAACAAGTTACTTACCTGTAACTGTTGTTCTCCAGCATGGGTCTGGCATGGATTCACATGCTCATGAATATTCCCCGTCGTCAGGCTGGGAATCCACGGTAAACAAAAAATCAGTATCAGTTTCGTTTCTGATCTGTCTTTCTTAGTAGCAACCAATCACTGATCTCTGCGTCATACTGACCACAGCCAATGACTGCCCTCTACCTAAGCCCCGCCTCTGGCAGCCATCTTCAGATTTGGTAGCACGTGAAGTGGCAGTATGACCAAGTGAAGAGCCGCAGAGGGGTAGGCAGGAGGGTTCGCATGTGAATCCATGCCAGACCCATGCTGGAGAACAACAGTTACAGGTAAGTAACTTGTTCCTTCTCCAGCATGGGGTCTGGCATGGATTCACATGCTCATGAATACAAGATTAAATAGCAGTACACACATGCACAACCACGGGTGGTGGTAAAAGGCTCAACATTAAGCAATACAAAAAACTCAACATTAAGCATCTCTTACCTCCTCACCAGGCTCACCTTAAGCGAACAGGTTGCGCAGCACTGCTTGGCCGACCCTGGAATCCCGATCGACGCAGTAGAATCTCGTGAAGGTGTGCGTCGACCGCCACGTAGCAGCCCTGCAGATGTCCAGCAGGGACACACCAGATAAAAACGCCGTAGTAGCAGCGATCGCTCTGGTCGAATGGGCTCTCGGACGGCCTGGCAGCAGTCGGTTAGCCAACCGGTGACAGTGCATGATGCAGCCGGAGAGCCATCTGGAAATAGAAGACTTCGAGAGAGCCTTCCCTTGATTCACAGGTCCAAAGTTCACGAACAGCTGTGATGTCCTCCGGAAACTCTTCGTGCGGTCCAAGTAGAACTTCAGCGCTCTAGCCACATCCAGCGAGTGCAAAGTCCTCTAGGCCGGCGACGAAGGAGACGGGAAGAAAACAGGTAACACCAAGGGCTCGTTAAGATGGAAGTCCGACGGCACCTTGGGCATAAAGGAGGGGTGCGTCCTATGCAGCACCCTCGAGGCATGGAAAGTCAAGTACGGTGCTTTGCAGGATAGGGCCTGGACCTCTCCCACTCGTCGTGCGGAGGTAATGGCCACCAGGAAAGCAGTCTTCCACGACACAAACTTCATAGGTGCGGAGTGCATCGGCTCGAATGGGGGCCCCATGAGCCTGGTCAGCACCACGTTAAGTTCCCACGCCGGGGCCTTCACCGGCGGGAACGACCGGAACAGTCCTTTCATAAACTCTTTCACCAGTCGATGGGACCACAGGGACGTCCGTCCTGTGGTTCTGGTATATCTGGAGATCGCCGCCAGATGAATCTTAATGGAGGCATGGGCTAGCCTAGCCTTTGCCAGCGATAGCAGGTACAGCAGCACTTGAGGGGCCGTAATCCGTAGGGGGTTGATCTTCTGTGCTCAGCACCAGATAGAGAACCTCTTCCATTTATGACCATAGCATTTGAGAGTCGAGGACGCCCTGGCCTTTGCAAGAACCTCTCTGCAATCGGCCGGTATATCGTAGCCTCCAAACTCTAGAGCTGCAGGAGCCAAGCCTGCAGGTTCAGCGACGCCGGGTCGTGGTGGAAGACGGCGCCTCCTTCTCTGGAGAGAAGGTCCGCGTCTGCCGACAGCTTGATGGGGGGGGACGTTGACCAGTCCAGAAGGTCCGGGAACCAGATCTGCCTCGGCCACGCCGGTGCGACGAGGATCATCCTGCACCGGGACTTCTTGAGCTGGCTGATGAGTCGAAGCAGCAACGGCAACGGAGGGAACGCATACAGGTATAGGCCGTCCCAGGGGAACGAGAACGCATCGCCCATGCTTCTCGGCTGGGGAAACCTGCTGGCGAACCTCTTGCACTTCGAGTTCGTCGCTGTTGCGAACAGTTCGATTTGGGGTTTGCCCCATCGTCGGAAGAGTTGATCCACCTGATCCTGGTGCAGTTCCCACTCGTGACACGTGCGCAGCTCTCTGCTGAGCGAGTCGGCGATGGTGTTGCTTTCTCCTGCCAGGTGGAAGGGAACCAGGAACATCCCCTGGGCGACCGCCCAGTGCCACAGATCCTGTGCCTCCTTGGATGGGGCTGGGGATCTGGTGCCTCCCTGCTTCCGTATGTAAAACATTGTCGTGGTGTTGTCCGTGAAGAGCCGCACCACCTTGCCCTTGAGCGACGGGAGGAACGATTTGAGAGCCGAGAACACGGCTCGGAGTTCCAGGACGTTGATTTGCAGGAGCCTCTCCTCCGGGAGCCAGAGGCCTCTTGCGTGGAGATCTCCGGTGTGGGCGCCCCAACCTTCCAGGGAGGCGTCCATCGTCACCGTCTCTGGTACGCCGGCGTCTGAAAGTCCTTGCCTGCCGTGAGGTGCGCTCGAACGCCCCACCACGGAATCGCCCGCCGGAACACCTCGTTGAGGGGGACCGTGTCTTCGAAGGTGCCCGTCGCCTGTATCCAACGGGCGTCGAGAAATTCTTGAAGAGGGCGCATCCGTAGTCTGCAGAGGCGTACCAGGTAGATGCAAGAGGACATCATCCCCAGGAGGGACTTGATGGACCTCACCCTGGCCATGTCCGTGGCTAGTAGGTGCTGCACTTTGCCTAGAATGGTCTTCGTCCGTTCTTCCGACGGGGCCGCCAGGCGCCTCACTGTATCGAGCTTCGCTCCCAGAAACAGGGCCACCTGCGACAGCACCAGGTGGGACTTTGGGTAGTTTATGGCGAATCCCAGGTTTGTGAGTAGCTGGACGGTCCTCTCAGTGTGCTCGACAGCGAGTTCCCTCGTCCTTGAGCGGATGAGCCAGGCGTCCAGGTAGGGGTAGACGTGAATCCCCTGTAGGCGCAGCCACGCCGCCACTGGTGCTAGGCACTTGGTAAAGACCCTGGGGGCCGACTTCAATCCGAACGACAGTGCTCTGAATTGGTAGTGGCGTCCCTGGACGACGAACCTGAGGAACTTTCGGTGACTTTTAAGGATGGGAACGTGGAAGTATGCATCCTCCAGGTCCAACGACAATAGAAAGTCGCCTTCCTCCAGCTGTCCCAGTACGTGCTGGAGGGTGACCATCCTGAACTTTTGTGATCTGATGTATTTGTTCAAACAACGAAGGTCCAGGATGGGGCGCCAGCCGCCCGTCTTCTTCCTGACGAGGAAGTACCTTGAGTACACCCCGGAGCCTCTTTGGGACAAGCTCGATGGCGCCTTTCCTGAGCATCGCCCGAACTTCCAACAGCAGTTGCAGGACGTGATTTTCCTTCCTGGCCACAGGTGGAACGTGAGGGCACTTCTTCAGGTATTCGATAGTGTCCTCTTGCCAGGGTATCCAGCACCCAACGGTCGGTCGAGATGGACTTCCACACGCCGATGAAATTCGTCAGCCGGCCTCCCACCGGGTGCTTCGGTGGGGGCCCGAGACTACGGCCGGTTCAGTCCTGCTTGGAGGTGGTGGCCTTGCCGCCCTGGCCACCTTGCCGACGGCGGCGAGGCGCTCCCTGCTTGCCGCGACCCCTGTAGGCCTCCTGAGACGAGGAGCGTGCCGCCTGGCGGTAGGACGACGAGCCACCGCTGGATCCCTTGGAGGCACCCTGTATGCCTCCGGAGCTCCGAAAGGGCCGTCGTTGCTGAAGGGCTCGAGGGCGCGGGCCGTCTCCGTTTTTATGGCTTGGAGGGACTCCGTCCACCGCCTTCCCGAACAAGTTGCTGCCGTCGAACGGCATTTCCAACACCCTGGTCTGGACGTCCTGACGGAAGTCGGTCGCCCGGAGCCAACCCCGTCGTCGTAGGCAAACACCGTTGCCCAGCTGGCGGAACCCGGTATCGGCAATATCGGTTGCCACCGTTATGGGGTGGTCGGAGGCCACCTCGCCCTCTTGCAGTATTTCCAGGGCCTCGGACCTCTTGTCGTCCGACAGGAAGTCCAATATGGGGGCCAGCTTAAACCAGAGCTCCCTGTCATAACGGGCCACGATCGCCAGGGCGTTGGCCGCTTTGATCGTCGTCGCCGCCGACGAAATGACCCGCCGCCCCATGGCATCCAACTTCTTTCCCTCGCCGTCTGGCGGGGAATTCGATGTCGAGGCTCCTGACCCCGCCGCTTTCTTCTTCGCCGCCGCGTCTGGCGTTGGCTGGGCCCTGAGGCACAGGGGAGTGGTTTCGGGGATCCGGTACTTCTTCTCGTACCGGTCCCGTTTGGCTGGTGCCGTGGAGGGGTTTTTGAGAACCGACAGGCCCTCCTCCCAGATGTCATCGATTAGGGGCACCGCGATGACCGTCTTCCTTTTGGCCTCCCGGCGCTGATAGAGGAAACCTTCCTTTTTCTGCTCCTCCGGGCAGAGCTGGAACAATTCAGACGCCCTGGCGATCATGGCGTGGAATGAGCCAATCTCGTCGGGCGGCGAGGCCCGTGCGACGGGAGACCCGTTCCGTCGTCGTCGCCCTCAGAACCCGTCGTCGAGCCCAACGCACCGTCACCTCCCGACTCGTGGGAGGATGAGGAGGGAACTGTAGGCCTTACGGGGGCGAGCGGAGGAGAGGGTTGGGTCCTCCGTCGTTTGTTCTGAGGACTTCCCGACGGGCCAGGTTGCGGGTCCTCCGGCCTGGGCCGTGGGAATCTCGTCCTTATCTCAGAGCATAAGGACTGGATGGCAGACAAAATGGCCGCCGTGCCATCCTGAGGCCTAGGATCCGGCTGCGCCGGAAGGGAAGGCCGCTCTTCCTCACCATCGTCGTCTTCCTTGGTTATCTCCTGAGGATCTTCCTGACGGGATCGAACCTTCTCGAATTGGACTTCGAGGTTCCTCACGGCCTCGGTCAGTTCCTCCTCCGAGGCTGACTCCGAGCTCGAGGAGGGCACCGTGCCCCCCCTCGCTTCTTCCATCATGGCGGCCACGACGATGGGCTGAAAAGAGCATTCCCTCCTTGGCGGCAGGGAAACTCTAGTCCCGGAGGCAGTCTCCGCTGGCGGTGTCTCTGCCGGCTTGGCAAGAGTCGCCGCGATAGCCTCGATAGAGGCGTTCGCCTGCTGGGTAGGGGCCTTCACCACCTTAGGTGCGTCCCGGGCCTTCTCCTTCGGGGGAGGGGCGACGCCTCGCTCCCCCTCTTCCGAGATCGGACGGGGCTTCTCCCGAAGCTTACCCGGGGTCTCTGACTTTCTCTTCCCCGAACCGGAGCGTTGGCTCGTGGTTGACGGTGCCGGGGAAGGTGCGCCCTGCCTGGCGACCGAAGAGCCCGACCTTCGGCGCTCCCGGAGCCAGCGGACTCGCGGCGCTTGGCCTGGTGTTGGGCCCCCGTCACCGGGGCGCCCGCACAGGATTTAGAAGCCCGCTCGGACCCTTTCTTCTTCTTCTCACCCGTCGAGCCCTTCTCCAACCAGCTTGCGAGACGGGATCGACGGTCCCTCATGGTCCGCTCCGACAAGTTCTTGCAGAACTGGCAGTCCTTCTCTACATGAGTCTTGTCCCCATGAAGACAGTAGAGGCATCGCAAATGTTCGTCTTCCTTAAACACATTCTGCAGCCCGCATCCAGGGCAGCTGCGAAACACCTTGGGTCCGGGCGACGAACTCGCATCCTGGGCCATCTCGAAGTAGGCCGCAAATCTTCTGGAATCCTCCAAGAAGTTGATTCGACGAAATCTTCACCCTTGAGGGGCGTAGGAAAATCCCGCAACGGGTAGCCGTTAACGGGAGTAGAAACGGTGGAGCTTGAGGCTCGTTTAACCGAAAAAATGGGAAAATTCACCTGAAAAAGCGTTAAGAGCTAAGCACGAGGACTCCCAACACTTGAACGTGCGGTAAAAATCTGAAGATGGCTGCCAGAGGCAGGGCTTAGGTAGAAGGCAGTCATTGGCTGTGGTCAGTATGACGCAGAGATCAGTGATTGGTTACTACTAGGAAAGACAGATCAGAAACGAAACTGATACTGATTTTTTCTTTACCGAGGATTCCCAGCCTGACGACGGGGAATATTCATGAGCATGTGAATCCATGCCAGACCCCATGCTGGAGAAACATCGGATCCTGGGGGAAGCAGCGATCAGCGAGGCCAGCATCTGTGTGGCATAGATTTGTTAGAACTGGAAGTTGGCAGAACAAGTTGAGTATGTTGAATGGAGACTTTGGTGAAGCCTGAGACATTGGTGAAAGAGATTTCAAAGGGTACTAATTTCCTATAGTGCATCTTAGGGTTCATCATGTGACCCTAAACACACAGTTCCGTTAGGCATACTCTATAGGCCTGATTTACAAGCACGTTTTTCAATGGAACCCCCGATTGAAAAATGCGTTGTAAATCAGGCTTATGTATTTTATGTCAGTTTTTATGGCTCGTATAATAAAAGGGTCTGCCTCTCGCTGTTGGAACGAGTTTGAGCTAGGTCCATTCTTAGTCTTCTAGCCATTCGGCACTGACTTCCGAGTACAACATCATCACTACAGCCTTACAGGCAGCAGCGCCATGGGTGTATTGGCGCCCCCCTGCTCCAGGTCAACAGGGGGCGGGGCCAGGAAGTGCCACTTTTTTTTTTTTAAACCTCCCCTCTCCGCTCAGCACCCTGTTATTAGATGTGCTCCGCCGCCGGGGGCTCATTTTATAACAATGAGGCGCCTGACATGCCTTCTGCCACGATGCCAGCTCGGGGGAGCCCTTGAAAGACTCCCCCGAGCTGGTGTGGTGGGGGGTCTAATAGCGCCTTTTGTTGTTGAAGGCGCCTGTGGTGGAGGGGTGCATTTGGTGACAATGGGGTGCTGAGCATTTAATAGCAACAGCCCACCAGCTCGGGGCAGCCCTTGAAAGACTCACCCGAGCAGGCATGGACTAATGGCGCCCTGGGGGTCGTGGCGCTCTGGGTGGTTGCCCAGCTCGCCCCCCCTAAGGCCGGGCCTGCTTGCTACGAGACGTGCCTCTCCCATCCTTCAGCAAATGTGACTGCCAAGCCACTCTCTGCCGAAAGATTGTGCTATGTAGCTTTGTTGATGCTGTAAATACGGCCAACTAGTCACATAGCACACGGCAGATCTCACAGGGTTCTTTCTCTATGTTATGAAGTTTATCACTGGCACCGAAAATGCACACACTACAATCAATTGAAAAAGAAAATAGTTACAACTGCACTTTTTTCGTAAGTAGGTGACTTTTATTCATGTTTTATCCCAACTCACCAAAATTCGACGTAACATTCAAAACGGATTCAGTGTTCAGTAAAGAAGCGGGAAAAGAATCCCATGGCTGCAAACATTGCTGGTGCTTGATATGTACAATTATTGCCAACCTGTAAATTTTTGCTTTGATGCTTGAAAGGCTGTGTGTGAAAGTAATCTCCAAATGTTATAGGACGCACACGTTGCAGGCACACAACACACGCAGACACACACGCAGACACACACACACACACACACACACCTGTGTTCACCCCCCACCCAACTGTGATATTGTTTCTGTTGCAGTTACTGTTACAATCTTGTTTCATTGTTGGAGAGGAGACCAAAGAAAACCTGCAGGCGCAACTCAGATAGCTAGGCCTTTCCATGTGTCAGTAAAATGTCCAGGGTACGGAAAACAGCTGCAATGTAGTGAGGCCATACAACATTCATCCTGAGACTGGCCAGCCGCAAAACAACTGGACATGCTGCAATGGAATGCACACTACAACAAAGTTATCAAATATGGACACTCAAATCCATATCACAGTTTTTTTTAATATACTATTGATGGTGCATTGGGCTCAATATTACATACGAACATTACAAAAACAACATTTATGGAGAAATGTGCTTTTTATTATAAAATATAGCTTAGAAGTTGAGGAAATCTAAAGAAAAATAAACTCATAGAAATTCAGGAATTCCTAGAAAATGTAAGCTTTAAACAAAAGTCAGTGGTGCTGTTGGGTCGGCGTGCAATTTGTCTCATATTTTGGTGAGGAGCCAATGAGAAAATTGGGGGGGGGGATCAGGCATTAAAGTTGATGCCAATTGTGAAAAATATAAAATAAACCTATAGAGCGTTTTTGCAAGATGGGAATTTTGCAAATGGCCGACGGTTACCAATGACACCACTGCATCTGAAGGAAACACAGATGATATTAACTGGATCGGACACAACATGAAAAATCCCATGCGCTAAACATTTAGTTAATCCTCAAATTATATGGCTATTTTGAGACTGAGTAGTGGCTTTGTCACTTTAAATCATCCAAGACAGAACATGTGGTGTACAATACTGTAAATTAATTAATTCCGTCACATCGCACACTTGCCAGTGGCACCTAATTGTTTAGAAAAATTTGCGTAGTCTGCTTGGTACCCTTCATCATCCTGATGGGCTTCTACAAGAAAATAAAAAAAAAATAATACAAAAGAATTTTCATAATAACAAAAAGATATTTCATCTAAAAATCATTCTTATTATACACTGTACAAGCTATTTTACAATCATTTATTAAATTGTACTGTAGCATAAGCTGCAGTAGCCCTTTCATTTTCTTTCCCATTTCCAAATAAACCCATACAATATATATTTTACATTTTGAAACTATAACTAAATATAAAAATATATTAGATTTCACATTTTGCTCTGTTCTTCTTTACATTAATTTGATACTTTATTTTTTAAAATCATTTTCAGTTCCTATCAACTGAAAAACATGTTGCCCCAAGCTGAATATTATTTTTTTCACGATATTTATATTTTTTTTTGTGTGTGCAGCTGTAGTTTTAGCTAAGGCAAGCATCCAGACCCATAATTGCATACCTGGAAAGGGCTACTACAGCTTCTAAATTGTTAAAATAGAATGATCTTCCGAAATGGGGGTACATTCTCAACCTACGGTAGCTTTATGGCACAATCGTGATTGACCCAAGGGGTAATCACGCGTTTTGACGAAGATAGAATTCTCCACACACAATAACTTTGGAGAGTGAGGGAGGAAGGTTCATGTGTCCGGTCACTCAAGTTTTCAAAGGCATGGAATAGGATGCCTCCGTGATGTTTCAATATTCCTACTCAGTAGCGGGAACATTCGCTAAATGCAGCTTCATATCTCAAAGAGCGGATTTCCATTTCTTAGCGGCCTGGAGCAATGCTGAACACCTGTGGGAAGAGGAATCTATGCGTGCATGCATATTTGAACCAGAGTGCCCGCCACAGCACATGAACCTCCTCTGAGCAGAGCATGCGGCTCCAGACTCACATGAGAAAGAAGAGTATTTTAAGAAGGGGATAGCTTTAGAAAAGAGCATAACAATAAAGCAAAACTAGGCCCTCGCTCAGATATGCGAATAGTTGAACCAATTTGACAGTATGCTATGAAGACAACCGGAATAGACTTCTACAGGGGAAAAGTATGCTTTAACCTGGCCCCTGAACTCGGGCCATCTGTGTTCATTTAATATGTGGGGCCCAATATTGATTGCTCACTAGGACTCATGGCCCGAATACTGCCATTAGTAGTAGTGTTTTAGTAGTAGAGTAGGATTCAATACTGCTGCAAAGTCCCCCCCCCGCCCTGACAAGGTGAAACATTGAACTATTTTCAACCTAAGTTACATATGGCAACGATTAGCTGGACGTGATGCACAAGCCAGTTTCATTTCGAGTCACATCAGACTGTTTTGTGCTGATTAGCAAGCTACTAGCCGGCCTTTCTAGCAGACGCCATTTTTATTTTTTGGAAAGGAAAGCTCCGACACTGTTTAAGGCAAAGACCAGTATCTAGGAGGAAAATCACATGCTGAGGAATAGAGAGCGAGTTCGGAGGATTAGCGATTAGAATTTAGGCCATCTAATTGGTTTTTCACTTACCAGTGAAGTACACCCAGCGGCCTATGCACGCTTACCATAATAGCTAGCACATTCGGACAACTGTACATCAATCTTAACACGTATTTATATAGTTGGAAGGTGAAAAATTATGTTTGGCAATAAAATAGCACAACTATAAGAAACCTTTTAAGAATCACTGCTGACATAATAAGAGCAAGTTTCTCAATTGTATGCTTATGTTCCATGTTCCTAACCAAAGGGAAAGACATTGGGAAGTATGGGAAGTTCCCCGTCTCCTCGCCAATAAAAGGAACGCGCCAAAGCTGGGGCAGAGCGGAGAATATGAACTGTAATGCACCAATTGAGATACACCCATGGCCCAGTACACTGTGTGACCAGCTCTAATGCACCAATTGAGATACACCCATGGCCCAGTACACTGTGTGACCAGCTCTAATGCACCAATTGAGATACACCCATGGCCCAGTACACTGTGTGACCAGCTCTAATGCACCAATTGAGATACACCCATGGCCCAGTACACTGTGTGACCAGCTCTAATGCACCAATTGAGATGCACCCATGACCCAGTACACTGTGTGACCAGCTCCTGGGAACACAGGCTCGCCAGGGCGATGATAATCCTGATGAAAAATGTAAACACTCACCAGTAGGGCCGGAAATGGGAATGTCCAAGTGTTTCTGTTATAAGGAAAACGCAGAAGAACACGACAGTTCCCTTTAAAAGTGAAATATGGATCGAATGAAACGTGGCTTCTCGGAGAGGGGAAACTCAAGGAATTTGTTTCCCCTAAATAGTGGGGGGATTAAAAGGCTACGTTGGCTGCAATCGCAATGTCACATGGAGTAAAATAAACTGCTGGCTGATTCTCTCAAGTCCAGCTACAGACGGGGCACAGGAAATTCACGGGAAGTAGCACAGGAAGAGGCAATGCCTGGTAGCTGTGCCACGCTGGACCTCGCTAATGCCACAAAACAGAGTTAATGGCAAGCAAAAGAAGGATTCTGCTGCTTGGAACCCACCGACCGATTTTGAAAAGTGAGCAAACAACAAGTAGTCAACAAAAGTCCTCTCAAATAGTTGCATCTGTTGTCAGCCCAACACATTAACACTGACAATCAACGACCTTAACAGGGAGCCTGTTTCTTTCTGTGAAAAAAAGCACATTTTAAGCGCCTCAAAGTAGAGTTAGTTGGGGGGAGAATCTTCCACAGTGAGGATGTCACTTGCCTGATAACATACAGCGCCCAATGTTAGAAAACACCGGCTTGCCATACTCGGAGGGCGGGTGCTTAACACACTCCTAAATCTGCCTTCTTACACCAACAGTAACAACCGTAGGCATGCTTTTCCTCTTTTTTTTTCGTAGCTGTTTTAGCACCAAACAAACCATCGCTACTTTGCTCATTTCTGGGGGGCGCGCATCTCTCCGGGTCCGCTCATGTTAAACCTGTATAAGTGCTGAACCACTCTTTGGGTTTGGAACTTACTAGTCTCTACATTTGCACACTGCAAAAGTGGGGCTTTTTGGTAATGCATACCTGGGTTGGGCTTTAAGTGCAATTTGCAGAAAGTGCTGAAGCTCGGAGTGGGGACTAGAAAATAAAATACAAAAATAAATGGACACATTCCGCCTAAAGAAGCAACCCTGTCGCCACGCCAAAAATATCTGGGAATCCAAGTTAAAAGTCATTCCGTTGGGTCTAGCAGTCCCCTATCTAAAAGAGGGGAAAGCAGCTGTACAGCAGGTATTTTCAAGGAAACAAAAGGGGAACACAAAAAAGGGAGCAAGCCGGTTCCACAGTATAGATTTCAAAGAAAAAAAAGGGATACAAACCAGATTGCAGTAGCTAAAAAGGCACACTACTTCCCTTCTCTGACATACACTTGTAAACGTACTTTAGGTTACATGCATAAAACAAAAACAGTAAAATAATCTCGACTACACAAAAAGTCACTTAACCAAAAAAAAAAAAGGTAAAGCACTTTTTTTATCCAGCCAACTGCAAAAATGACTAGCAGGATATGCTCGGATGTTCATAACACCTACTCAGATGAACCAGTTTCTCTTTCTTCCGGTCTCCAGTCGCTTGAAAGGCGGAGGCTCTGCTCTTCCTGTCGCCCAAAGTCTTGGCCCTTTTGTAAACCACATTCACTGTAGTGCATCGTCACAAAAAGAAACATTGTTGCGGGGACAATAAAGGAACAGGTCTGACAGTTCATACGAGAAAAGCTATCGTTTGACGGGTTTCTTTCCTTAAGGCAACCTCTTTAATAGTAAGGCAGTCACTTCTGATGAAATAAGAGTTTCTTGATATTTCCAGTAGAATATTTTGGTATCTGATTGCTGATGATTTCGGACAGCATCTCCGGGAACTCGACGCTCAGCGATTTATCCGTAAACGTGTGGAAGCAAAACCTGAGAAGCGTTTCCACCACCTGAAGAAAATCAACAAAATTAAAAGAGATATACTGATGCTCAGGCATTGTTTTACTGGAGTAAATAAACGACATTTCAATTTGTTTGGCCGGTGTTTAATATTTACCAAATAAAGGGCCACTTTAAGCTGTTTCAGTGCCTAATTCAGCATATATAACTTTTATCTTCACATGATTGATTGGAAAATATCCAATGAGTGCCTATTAATACCCAAGGGGTGAATGATGGCCTCATTCTAATAATGAAAAGGCAATCATCAGTGACATTACAACTTGTTGTGTTTAATTGTTTTTGCAAAAGATTACAAGAAATCTCGAGCCTGAAAAGATCTAGAAAGTCCTGATTGCATGAGAAGATGTCTAAAAAGAAGGGGCACCACAGATGGTGTAGAAATTCTATGGAGGAACTCCTGCTAAGGTGAAGTGTTAAGAAACCCAAACAATTGATGGTCCAATATCCTTCCTCATTCCGCTTCCAGATATATGATTTGCTCTTCAGAACTTGCTGAATTTTAGAAAAGGAGAGACTCAGAGGGTAAGAATGTCAGTGTGTGCGCGCGTCTGGGGCTCTGCGCATGCCATCTCCTCCATTCACAGACAATCTTATAGAATGCAGTGTATAATAATTGGATAAAAAGCAAAGACATAATCTAAGGACATTTCAACTGATACATACAACAGAATCAATCACTTTCAACATATACTCTATTTTAGAAAAGGCCTACTCTTTTAAAGGGCATCCCAAGGTTTCAACACTGGAAATGTCCCAGAAGTAATTTACTACGAAGTGATTACTTCGAATATATATATATATATATATATATATATATATATATATATATATATATATATATATATATATCTCACCGTAATCGTATTTCTGATGCTTGTATCTGCTTAGATCACATGCTGTGCATAGGCCGACATCTAGTGGAAGCTGCAGAGTATTAGTTTGTTTTTCGAAACTCGAAAATGGGCGTCGACACAGGGGGTGCCAGTAATACTATCCCTAGTGTGACGTCTACTGTACCCATGATCCCTCACGTGTCTAGGACCCTCAGATTGTATCTTTTCTGACATGAGGTAGCATGAGGAGTAGCGTGAGTACAGATAATCCAAGCAGACAGATAGAAAGATAAGACTACAAGCATCCATGCGCCTTCTCTCAGAGGGGAGGAAGGGCGGGTTGCATGTGAATCTAAGCAGATACAAGCATCAGAAATACAATTACGGTGAGTAATGTATCCCTTCTGAGGCTTGTGGAATCTGTGTAGATCACATGCTGTGCATAGATTAGCTAGCAGTGTTAGAAGAAGGAGGTGGGATGAGAGAAGGCTCATGAGCAAATAAATTCTTAGAACTGCTTGTCCCACTTGAGTATCTGTCTTGGAATGGGTGTCAATGCAGTGGTGTATGCTGACAGAGCCGCCAGGTGTACCTTCAGTGAATTAAAAACCAACCCTGCGTCCAGCAGGTGGAGCATGTATGTGACAATTGTTGAAGGAGTGCAACCAACTGGGTTGCTTATTCTGGCACCAGATCACAAATCTTTTCCTTTTGTCAAAGTAGCAGTGCCTCATGTTTGGTTTCCTAGATTCTTTTAGGATGTCCATACATCTCTGCCGTAAATTGAGATGTCCAAACTCTATGACCTCAGGAGCCATGCTGCCAGGTTCATTGAGTTGGGTTGAGGATGCACTTTCTGACCTTGGTGCTGGGACAGTAGGTTGTACCAGCCCGGGAGTTTGATGGGTTCGCACACCGCTAGTCTGCATAAGTGTGGGAACCACAGTTGTCTTGCCCACATGGGAGCAACTAGGACGAGCGTCATCGATTCTCTGTTCTTGTTGACCACCTTCCTGATGAGGAGTTGGAAAAGCGTACGCAAACATCCCTGACCAGTTCATCCACAGGTTGTTCCCCTGGGAGTCTGGTTGGTGGAACCTGGATGCGGATACTGGGCACTGTCTGTTTTCGCTTGTGGCGAATAGGTCTATAGTGGGGAAACCCCACTGAGAGAAGATATCTCATACGACTTCTCTGTGTAGACACCATTCGTGTTCCTCTGGGAGGGGGTCTCTGCTCAAGGCGTCCGCCAGAGAATTGAGATCCCCTAGAACATGTTGAGATGACAGGAAGATGTTCCGTCTGAGTGCCCATATCCAAATTTTCTGGGCAAGCTTGGACAGATTTGGAGAACGAGTCTCTCCCTGCTTGTTCAGGTAAAACACGGCTGTAGTGCTGTCCGTCCGGATCTGCACTGACAGGTTCAACAGGTAGGGCTCGAACGCTTGAAGCGCTCTGAATACTCCCAGAAGCTCTAGCATGTTGATATGATTCTTGGCCACTGAGTGAGACCAGAGACCCTGAGCTGTGTGGTGGAGATGGTGAGCTCCCCACCCTGACAGGCATGCGTCTGTTGTGACTACCGCCTGTATGTCGGGATGGTAAAGGGTTTCCCTTTGGACAGATTCTCTCTTGTCTACCAGTGAAGGCTTTGTACAAGTGTTGGTGAAAAGACCACTAGATCGTCCCACTGACCACTTGCTTGAGACCACTTTCGCCAACCATTCCTGCATGGGACGCATGCGCAGGCGCACGTGGGGACCAGGTAAATACATGACACCATCATGCCCAGCAAACGCATTCCTTTGCGTACCGTTATCTGGCGACCGGCCCGATATTGCGGAATTTGCAGCAGTATATTCCGAATTCTTTTCTCTGATGGAAAGGCCAACCCCTCTTGGGTGTTTAGGACAGCTCCTTGGAACTGTTTGGAGGTGCTTGGCACCAGACTTGACTTTTTCTCGTTTATGGATAAACCTAATTCGAAGAGGAGGTCGATCGTTCTTTGAATGTTCGTTCTGCAAATTACTGGGGTCTCCCCCGAGATGAGCCAGTCGTCTAGGTAAGGGTACACTGGGATTGCCTCCCTGCGTAGGTGTGCCGCCGCCACTGCCAGTACCTTGGTGAATAGCCTTGGAGCCGAGGCTATTCCGAAGGGCAGTACCTTGAACTGGTAGTGCTGACTGTCCACCTTGAAGCGCAAGTACTTTCTGTGCGCTGGGAACATGGAAATATGAAAATAGGCATCTTTCATGTCCAATGTTGCCATGTTATCTCCCTTTTTTAGTAGGGGGATTACCTCCTGGAGAGTAGTCATGCAACATTTTTGGGGCTTGACATACTTGTTTGCAGGCTGTAAATCCAATACTGGGCACATTGTCAAATCTTTTTTTGGCACAAGGAAGTAAGTTGAATAAATACCCTTGTTTACCTGGTGTCCCGGGATGAGTTCTATCGCGTCCTTTGTTAGAAGATTGGCGATCTCTTCGAGGAGGATCTTCTGGTGGTCTAATGAGTGTACCTTTTGTCGTGGAGGGTGGTTTTGGGGACGCTCTAACAGTTCTATGCAGTATCCTGCGGACACTGTGGACAGCACCCATCTGTCTGATGTCATCCGTTCCCAAGCTTGGGTGAAGTTGTTAATGCGTCCCCCTACTGGGGATGCGCGAGAAGGGACCCTGAACGGAACGTCACTGTTTTGGTGGAGGCGTGCCACCGCCTCTACCGGGGCTGCCTCTACCTTTGCCACGTCCTCTCTTATTGCCCCTGCCATAACCCTGGGTAGACTGCTGGTTGTTGCTGTTCCATGGTGTACCCTGCCCCTGGGAATAGTTGGATCCTCTCTGGGAATTTTGGCCGTGTGGGCGACGAAAATTGCTATTTCCTCTCTGATTGGGGGGTTTCTTGGTTAATTGGCCCAGGGATTTGAGAGTCTCGTACTCATCCTTGGCATTTTTCAGTGGGTCCTCTACCGCCTTTCCAAACAGTAGATCCGTCTCCACCGGTTTGTCTATTAGTGATGCTTGGGTATCGGGTTTGAACCCAGATTGACGTAACCAAGCATGTCTTTTGATAACAGTGCTTTCTGCTATCAATCTGCCAACGTTATCCGCGGCATCATCGAAGGTTGCCTTTAAGATGCAACCGGACACAGCTCTTCCCTCCGACGCAAACCGTGCCAATTGGCTCTTTAAGGTTTCTGGGGTGGAGTCTATGAGTGCCGCAACTTCTTCCCACTGGTGGCAGTTGTAACTCGCCAGTAGGGTGGTGGAGTTTGCGATCCTTGCCTGGTAGGTGGAAGTGGAGGCTACTTTCCTACCCAAGCCATAAATCTTCTTGCTCTCCTTGTCGGGAGGAGCTTCGGACGATGACAGGGGTGTTCCCGCCCTCTTTCGGGTGTTCGTAACTACCAGGGAGTCCGGTTTCAGCCGCCCCCTTATGTACAGCGGGTCTGATTGGGCTGCCCTGAAAAGTTTTTCAATCCTGGGGTTTACCGCCCTGGTGAGGTTGGGATTTACAAGGGAAGGGTCTATTCTCCTTTGTATTGATTTAAGGATTGGGATGGCCTGGGAACAGGTCTCCTTTCTCCCACTAATTCCTCGGCAAAGTCCCTCTCTTCTTGTGATCCCTGGGTGTCAATGTGGAAGTGTTCTGCCGCTCTGGACAAAACTTCATTCAAGAGAGGTTGGTTGTCGACAGGGGAGTCGGTAATCGGGGGATCTTGGTCTACTGGGGAATCTACCCTGTAGGTTTCTGGGTCGTCCTCTTCATCCTCGTCATCCCCAAAGTAGCCCGTCCCAGATTGGTCTCCCAACATGCCCAAATCAGGAGCCTCAATAAAGGGTGGATCCTCATTATATTGAGAGTAGGGCTGTATACAGAAAGGGTCCGAAGACCGTGTTGGTGCTTCAACCCGGGACTTCTTACTTGGGGGTATCAGGTCCCTAGAACCTGAGGGTGAAGCCCTGTCAGGGGTATATGAGAGGAAGTGTTCAGGATTCTTGGCATAGAAGTCTGCCAAAGACGACATCCTAGACATAACTCTGTCTGTGTCGTCACTAGACCATTCCTTTGAGCTGGGAATGACTCTTTCCTGGGAGAGTTTCCGTGTCTTGTCCTGACTGGACCTATGTGTTTGTGCAGGGGTCTTTAAAATGACAGAAGACTGAGACTTGTCCGTCTGTTTTTGCCTGTCTGACTGCTTCTGAGGTATGGAAGAAGGTAGAGAATGCTTCTTTTGTTGTTTTCGCCCCTCCCTGTGGGTGGAAGAGTATTTTCCCTGTTTTTTTGCCCCTTCAGAGACTTTCGACGTCTGGTGTTGAGGTTCGGGGGTAGTGTCCCTATCTCTAGAGTGTGGAGGTTGGGACTCGGGAACAGCCGTTAAGCAGTCTGCTGACTCCGACTCCTGGAGTGCGGCCTGGGGATAGAGGTCGGCTTCGTCTTCCGACGATCGAACCTCCGTTACCTTAGGGAGCAAGACACTCTTAGCAACAGTAGATGGCTGCCTGGAGTCATGTGGCGATCTAGATCGAGAACGCCCAGAGGACACCGATTCGGTGGACCGTTCTCTATGTGCCTCTTTCCGAGAACTCGACGTGCGCGTCGAGTCTCAGTGGGACTTATGTTTGGTGGAAGTGGTCTGGGTAGCGCTTGTGTCGCCGGGTGTTTTCCCCATAGCCGCCCTGCCGGACGACCTTCCGAGGTCGGGGACTTGCGCTTGGCTGTCTCTCGAGGCCAAGTTGCCCTCGCCATCCGAAAGCACGGCGTCGCTGCCATCGCTGAAGGCGCCCTCCGCTGCCATGGCCTCTTGACGCCTGGCGTATTGGGCCCAACGCTTGATCGAACGGTCCTTTAGTGTTTTCGGTTTAAACCAACTACACGCTCTGCAGTTCGCCTCGGGGTGGTCCCTCGGCAAGCAGAGGTTGCACGTAGCGTGTCTGTCAACCCAAGGGTACTTGTGGTTGCACTTGGGGCAAAATTGGAAAGGGGTACCCTCCATACGCACCTTGTGGCAGCAGGATAATGATTGTAGGAATTGTAAGAAGATGTACATATATTAAAGAGTGTAGAGTATGTGCCACCCCCCACTCTCCCTACTTGAAGGGCCGAGGCCAGAGGCTTTCCAAGGCCCAAGTCCGTCGTGCTGCTGTCAACAGTTGATTCCTTCTCCGGGGCGACGTCGAGTCTCGAACTTCGGTGGCTTGACGATGGGGTGGAGAAATATTAAGATATTTTAGCAAAATTGTGGCTAAGGCCAGGAACTCTGCGGGATGCTTCCGAACAGTGTGGCGGAAAAAAACAATCTGAGGGTCCTAGACGCGTGAGGGATCATGGGTACAGTGGACGTCACACTAGGGATAGTATTACTGGCACGTCCTGTGTCGACGCCCATTTTCGAGTTTCGAATAACAAACTGTAATACTCCGCAGTTTCCACTAGATGTCGGCCTATGCACAGCATGTGATCTAAGCAGATTCCACAAGCCTCAGAAATATATATATATAAATATATAGATTTGTGTGTTAAGGGGTAAAAAGGGGGTGGGGAGGGGTTTAGGTTAGGGGTAGTAATGAAGGGGAAGGGGAGATGGCAGGGACACCCAAATAAAAAAATGAAGTTACATTTTGAACTAATCACTTCAAAGTAAATTACCTCAAAGTAATTTTTTGGGGCAAATTGACATGGAACCTTTTAAAGGTGCAATTTTAAGCGGTAATAGTGGAAAATTATCCTTCACACCATATAATGTTGTTTAACAAGACTTGGTACACAAAGTAACAAGAACAACAACACACAAAGAGAAGGCGATGTGGCAATATCATGCTTATGAATACAACCAACAGGGTGAGATTGTGCTAGACCGGTTTCATTCTAGACAATACAATGAGACTACTTTAGTTGCAGCTAAATCTAAACCATCAACTTAACGTAATGTTTTGCTACAGGAACATCCAAAGTCTGAACCAACTGGTATAGTTTATATCTATACTTATTCAAGGCAGAGTAGGCTTATTAAAAGGAAAATGTCTAAACATTGGAGTATCCTGCAACACAACACACTTCCAGCGGATTTGTTTCCAAGACCGCCAATCTTTGCCCGCAGGACTCCAATGTCCACCAGGAGTGTATTAATGCATGATGAATGTAGTGGTAAAGTGAAAACTGAGTCTTTGAGGATTGGTTCGTTTCCTTGTTCCTTATGTCAGCATTGTAATAACCTTATATGGGATCCTTCTATCATGCACCCTTACACTGGGAAGAAGGTAGGCTTAAAGTGTTTTTCAACATGTGACTCTCCAAATGTTATCTATGCACTCAAATGTCCCTGTGGGCTTTATTATGTGGGACTAACAACCAGGAAGGCAAAGTAACGATGGACAGAGAATAAGTCGCAAAATGCACCAATAACCCAGGATCACCTTTGGCTTTACACTTTGAGGAACAACATTAGAATGTGGCACAACTGAAATGTGTGATTCTTGAACAAGTGGTTCTTCCAAAGAAAGGTGGTGACATTGCACAATTACTTCACCAACGTGAAGTATTTTGGATTGATGCGCTCTCATCATTGAGCCCCATGAATATGGATTTTGACCTGAACTGATTTGTTTGATTAGACATAGGTATGTACCAGCAGATGTGTTAACAGCGGTTTGCAATGGAAGGCTAATTGAGTGTGATCTGCGAAGGTTGGTCTTAGCAGGCATTTTGCAGTAATAGTCGCATTTCCCTTTTATTTATCATTTCTTGTGTGCTAAATGTGAATCTGTGATCTTTATGTCCAACTGAAGTGCATAGTTATTTATTTTAATTGGGGTTCCAACAATGTGTTGTAGCATTTTGGGCTTCATTCTGGATACGCAGATAAAAGCAAGAGCTCTTTCAATTTGGGGCTCAGTTTCATGGTACACAATACTTTTTTGTGGATGACTAGTGGGCTGCCCTACTTGTATACCGTGTTAATGTCCTCCTGGCACTGCAGGGTAAGTGGCAAAATATTTGCGCTCTTTCTGCGCTAGGTACATTATTATGACTAGGGCACCGTAGTGTGGATTACAGTGGTGTTTCTGTATTGTTTTTGCAGTATTCAACTGTGAGGAATACGACCATCCGCACGGGGAGTGTGCTCTGACCTGGGCTTTTTTTGACGTTTTGAAATTAAAATGAGTGATGGGAGATCAACCTCAGAAAATATGTGGGGCTAATCCACACACATTTTCCTATGCTCGTCGCACAACAAATACATAGTCAAGTGTAGCTCTCCCTGTCACATTTAGCTGGAATGTGACAGCCTCGGGGTACATCAAAGCATCCCTGAAGGGGGAAGGTAACACCTTCCTCCGGCCATGGCCAGCCTAATTAAAATATCAAAGGCTCCATGGATCCACCCTGTTCTGTTGTCAAAGTTCTGTGTGGTGGCAGCGCATACTGATGAGAGTTAAATGAAAACAGGCGTGCAAAGAGGCCTGGTCACAGAACTAACATTACGGACAGGAAACAGCAACACCTCTTTGATATGCAATTTGTCAGCTTGAAGCTAGCTCCCACCCCTCTGTATGAAGGGCAGTGAATGTCATGTCTATGGCAGCAGTTTACAGTAGGAAACCCCTGCAGGGAACCCCTTTTCAGAGGCAAGAGTTATGTGATTTGATGGAGACAGAAGGTCTGTTCTCTCACAAACTTCAAGGGAGACCTGCACTTTGATCAGGATATCACAGAGAGCTCAATGAACCAGAGAGACACTTAGATCCACAACAGACAGGATGCTGGGTGGGACTAAGTAGTACATGTGGTCACCCCTTACCTTTCCTGTTGCAAAGCACTCTGGATGACCTCATGCATAACTGAAGATTTTTGGTGGGGACCAGGATTGGTTCATTAAAGTAGGCCTAGCCTGCATCAATCATGGGGGCCCATTTGGCTTTAAAAGAGGGCTGAGCCCCTCACTTAACAGATCAGCCAACGACTTCTAAAGGAGTAGAAAGGACTCATTTGGACCCTGTCTGAAATACAGCCTGCCTTTCCAATAGGGAAGCAAGATCCCTCCCATAAACATTTCCCACGGAACAGAGTGAGATACCGGACTCAGAGGATGCATCCAGCAGCTCCAGAACCGGTATCCAGACAGCACACAGCGTGCCCTGCTAGGTTCTTCCAGCAAGCTACCTAGGTGGGAAATGCCAGAGGGTCTCTGAACAAAGAACAAAGCTGTTGCCTGCAAACACTCTCCTCAGCTTTGGGCCGTCCTCCTTAAAGTATGACACAAGCCTTGTGAAGAAGCTAGGAGTGCCAGCGTCCATCGTTTAAGGACATTTTTGAGACAGTCGAGCCCTCGAACCGTGACCGGCTGCACCACGGGCTGTTGTCACGCTGCAGTCACTAAAGCTGCCCGAGACACTTTGACCAGCGTTCCAGATTGCCAACAAGCACAGAGACAATGATTCTTGACCCCCAGAGACTCTGTACACACCAGCCTGCAGCTGTCCGTCCAGCCTTGCTTGCCGAACTGGCTGCTGTCTGAAACCCGTAGCTGTCTCCTGTCTTGAACTCTATCGCAGGAGCTGCAAAGCATCCTGGAACCAACTTGACGTTGTCGAGCATCAAGATCATCTCAAGCACCAGGTACATTGTGGTTCTGTCCCCCTGGTCCTTCTCCGAATGCCCCTAGTGACATTTACGACCCCTTGGCTCCCTTGGTGTTAAAACCAATTAACCTTGAACATTTAAGACTGAATGCTCTACCGACTACCCTACTGTCAGTATCCAGAGTGCATCCCTTTCCTTCGTGAAACTGTCTGTCCTATGTGTTCCTTTACAGGATGGGTTGTATTTTGTAGTGTTGTCCATTGTAATAACAATAAAGTAGATATTTTTATACAGACTTGACTGGGCAGTTCCTTTTATCATTGGGTAATCATTTTATTTTCACTGTATTGCAACAAACCAATGAACCACAACCATAAGGAGATAAGACTGCCGTTCCGTCCATGTTACCAAAATTGGAAAAGGAGGTTTAAAATGTACTTGTATTTCCAATCTGTTCTGATCGCTTCTCGTGTACTAGAGGTATCGGACTGATTGATGGTTTAGAAACCGATATTCATCCCTGGACCACTGGTGGCCGGGAAGTTGATTCATCACATCGACACTGTGACTAACCTAGAAGTGGAGTTCAGTGTTGATATACAGAGGGTAAATTGTCTTTCTGCTTTGAATGGAACTTTTAGCTCTGGGATTGGATCATGTATAGATTCTGATTGGTTTCCTTTTCAGGAGTCACATTTCTAATATTGGCAGGTTGCTATTATTGGATGTGTTATTCAGCACTTGGTAGCCCTGGCTGTGACTGAAGTACAAAGGCCATCCTAAAGTGCGATAGTCTGTATCAGGTTAGAAATTGGGTGGGCTGGTTTCCGATGCTATGCATGTGTCATTGAACGTGTAGATTTGACCTCAATGGGCAATATTTTACTCTTGCAGGAAATACTATGAGGGTTTACTCATGAAGAAGTGACACAGGTCGCGAAACGTGTAGGTTTTTTTCCGGTCCTCAGGAGTGTTGGAAATATCTGTGAAAGTACTGAGTTGCAATTTAAGATATTTTGAAGTGTTTTGTTTCGTTTTCCTTGATATAAAATGTACCATAGAGTTGTCTGTGGTGCCTTGTCAGCCGTTCTGACAGCAATACTCACTAATATTGGTTCATCATTTGTAAAGTATTGACGTGTACAATATGTTTAAGGGTTCTAGTAAATAATACCGGACCTCGTTGGTTCTTGGCGTGCAGTTGGGTTCTGGACATATATTTGCCTGGACAGTTTAGTAGATGTGTCAGTTTCACTCACGTCATGCATTGAATCCAAAAGTTTTGTCAATTGATAGAACCGCTGCCAGTTCTGGCTGGAATTTCCTTCGCGCTTCACTATGGCTTTTCCCAGCTCCTTGATGTAGGTCATGCGGATCTCCTCAAACAGGGCCTGGCTTTTCAGCCCATCCTTGGGAACTGCAAAATTGAAATGCATCTTTTAATGATAACAGATTGGAGACAGCAATTTACCTTTGCAGACACCTAGTCATTAAATATACCCATTATGGCTGTTGTGTTCAGGACACTCATTTTATAGGGGTCTGCGCGAACATTTTAAAACAGAAATGTTGGCAGATAAACGTTTGAACCAAATAGTTTGAAAGTCAAAAAAAGAGAACATATCTGAAGTAAAGAAGCAAAAAATAAAAATATTCAGGAAGATGCGGTCAGTTAGTTACAGTAAACATGGCAGATGGATACATGGTTTCAGGGAAAAAAGTAGGAAGGAAGCAGGGCAAAACGGAGGAAGTGGGGGTGACCACCATTATAATTTTAGAAAATAAATGCATGCCTGAACTAAAGGGAAAAGTGGGACAGTGGGAAATACGATTACAAAACCAATGGCACCAGGAAAGCAATATTTGCAAACCTACATGCTTTAGCTAAAGGAATAGCAATGGAAAGTATACCATGAAGTGTATTTTCGAACATGCATTTCCAGATTGAATGTTCACAATTCAGTGTTTGACTTAAGGTTTTCAAACCAAGGACCTATAGATGATTGCCACTGACGCCAATGGTGTGCATTGCACGTGGGGATCATTCAGTACTCTAGGATGATGTCTGCTGGATCAATAGTAGGAGTTACAATGGTTTAAAGATGTGCATGCCTGCACACAGAAATAGTCCAAAAGACCACCAAAAACGAGGACCTT
This sequence comes from Ambystoma mexicanum, assembly GCF_040938575.1. Taxonomy (NCBI): domain Eukaryota; kingdom Metazoa; phylum Chordata; class Amphibia; order Caudata; family Ambystomatidae; genus Ambystoma; species Ambystoma mexicanum. The sequence goes on along the minus strand of NC_090925.1, from coordinate 1,105,033,169 downwards.
ACAAATCACCCCAATCAGCAGTATTCCAAATGAGTACTGGGCACGATGTTGCCTAGTTATACAATGTATCTAACACAATAAGATTACAAATGGAGCAGGAGATTAGAATATGAAAGCACACTGCTCATTCTCTGGGGCAGCTTTCAAAGCCTCTGGGTAACCTTATGGACATAAAATACAATGGTGGGTTCATTTAAGAGCGTCTTTTAAGGACTATGGTACCACATCACAATCATTTTGTGGGTCTAATTCAAGGTACCACCGCATGCAAACGGACACATTCTTTGGTTTCATGGGGCCAAACTCCCTTAAATCCCAATACAGTAACAGTAGACGGCGATACCAGAATCAGATATGTTACTTTGCTAAGAACTTTGCATCTGCCATAAAAAGTGACCTTCGATTTTTGAAACCTTGCTCATACATGCCAATGAATGCCCTTCATTTACTAAATAGGATTCCCACAGTGTCCAACATATGCTCAACGATTTATAGCAGAGAAGATTGCCATTTGCGAGTAGGAGAAAGAGATGCAGAATAATTAGGTGAGAAGCAAATGGAAGTGAGCCGCCGGGAAGTTTAGATGGCGAGCTATCCAGAACAGTCAAGTATGGTTTCATGGAATATTCACCCACTTTGGTACATGTTGCAAAGGGTAAAGAACTGGAGGGATGAGAAGCAAATGAGGAAAGAATAGTTTGTCTTCTCCTGTTTTTTTCTTTATCTTTCCTGGCTTGCCGCATTGGCAAGGGGTTTAAGCCAACAATGCAGATGCCAAAAATATGGAAATGTGTTTTTTCAAACACTGACCATTAAAGCAAATGTATTTATTGTATTTTTTCAACAAACATTTATATTCATTTCAAAAACAAAAGAATCCATTAATGTAGCAGCCAGAAGCGGGTTAAGATGGGCAGTAGGGGAGAAAGAACAGATTTGGGTGGAAAGAAGTCGGTAGTCGGGTAATGATTTAAGTAGTTGACAAGGTATGACAGGCTTTTGGAGCGCTATTGTGTTTCTTGAACATGAACTTTAAGTCCTAGCTATTTGGTCCTGGCCAATTTACTGCGTCCCATGTTTTAAATTGAGTGGCACAATCCAAACCCAATAGAAGAATCCAATTTTAGAGTCGTTCTTCTCTTTAAAAGTGGTAGCGGGCTCGCATCGCAGGCATTGGGTGGCAGCAAAGTGACAAGACAGGGATTTACGGAACCCATTTATGGGTTAAGAAAGGAGAATGTCCTAAAATGGAATGCACATGGTACATTTTAGGACATTCTCTTTTCTCCGCCCCCACATCCTCAGTCATCCTCCTCACTCACTAGACTTCATTGTAATGTGCTTCATATTAGAGTATTGCATTCATACAACTGTGCACAATGTTTAGATTTACACAATTCAAGTCCCCTGCTGGTGTTCAGTTAAGATTGTGTTTATTGTTCACCATATTTTCAGGGATAGTTATGTGTTGTTTCCTCCCCTACAGAATGGGAAGCACGAGTTGTGAAGAAAAGAACATTTTTTATGTGTGTCGGTGTCAGGATGACAGCTGATGACTGGGGAGTAGGAATGATGGGTAGGGGGAATACTAGAGGAGGAGGAGGAGGAGGAGTGATGACTGATGCAGGAGTTGGGAAGAGGAGCATTAAGGTGTAAAGCAGACAGCTGATGACTGACAAGAAGGAATGAGGATTAAAGGTGAGAATGAATGATAATGTCCTGAGATGTACAGTGAAGACGACGGCTTTGGAGGATTGAGGTGTGAGAAGGTGGAGTGAAGCCCGGCGACTGAGGAGTGAGAATAAGAAGGACAAATTGAAGAGTAAGAAGTAGGAGTGATGGGGCGAAGTGAAGATGACCTAAAATGGAGGCTGTACCTGAAGCGGATGTGGAAGAGGAGCTGCGAAATCAGACCGTTTTGAGGCACTCAGCATGGGATGCTTTTGTTTGAGGAAACTATCTAGCTAACTCCAACCTGTGGACTTCAAAGAGGGAGGATAGGATACATTTTCGAGCTGTGGCTTACGGACTCCAGCCCTTGATGCTCCAAAATAGCATAGGCCATGGCAGAGTAGGACCACTTTTTAAGCTCAAGTCCTTGCTTCACATTCTAAAAATCTGTCACATTATCAGTTATATTGTTATCTAGGGATCTTATCAGTTATATTGTTACAATTTAATTGCGACTTCTCAATATAGGAATGCCATCCAACAAAACTGCTGGTACAACATGAAAGCTTGTAACAAAGTCAAAATGGGAATTTCTAACCTTTTAAGCTCTAAATATTTTTTCAAATGTATCATTTTGTTTTGCAATCTTTCCTTAGTAACTTCTGCCAGGTGTTGCCTTATATTAGGACATTCTTTGAAATGTTGAAAGTCAGACAGCCAATCAGGTTACTCGGAACCCATTTCGTACCTACCCCTGCAGGCCCTCAGTTCAAGTTCCCGTACAGCATAGAAGTGGCTGGGGGGGATGGGTGGGCAAGCTCTGGTAGAGGTAGATGTGCTGATCTAGGGGTATTCTTCATGCATAAGCATCTCTCCACGAGGGGGCATTATGGCACAGAATATTTTCATAGAACACACAAGATATTAGCAATTCCCGGCACCCATTCGAAACATTACCTTGGTAGCAAAGGTTTTGAGTGAATCCCTAATTGCTATGTGGTCTTTAAGGAGGCATAATACTGGAATATGATATATTCGGTGTGCAGTTATAATGTCGAATGCAAAAAGTAGAATGCAAAAATGACCAAAAAATGTCTAAAAAAAAATCAAATGTGTTTTTTTTATTTGTATGTTTTTTTGGGTTTAGCTAGTAAAAAAAAACGGGGGGTTGGGCGGGGAACCCCCCCATTAAAAAAAAAAAAACACTATAAACCAATATATTCATGTGTATATAGCATTATTGACCCTGGTGCCTTCCAACAATTCTATTTGTTTTCCTTTATCCCTCTCTTACACACTTGCCAGTAGGATTGGGCTAAACGTGAGGTGAGGGCCAATAAAGAGCCTTCTACTGTGCAATCCACACAGCTACAACAGGATCATCAGACGCTTACACTTTAGAAACCCAAGTTAGTGCTCCCATCCTGTATTTTCAGAATACAGATGTTACGGTTAACCAACTCAGGGGTTCTTCCCTCACTCCCCTCCCATCTCCTCCCTTCCCTTCCCTTCCCTTCCCACCCACAGGATCTCTAGTATACAGGTTTACAACAGGCCTGGCTGCAAGCCCTAGAGCCAGATAGGGCATGGGATAACGCACGCTGAACGTTCCCCTTGCAGGAAAGTGTGAGGGAAATGAAAACACACCAAACATTTAACGACTGGTTTATTTTCACTGTCCATTCGACTAAAGAGAAAGAATACATTTCCTAGGCATTCGTGTCAGTGAAGTAACCGCAGGCGTGGGGATTATTATTTTTTGTTGTTGCCAGGGAGGATGAAGTTACCGTGGAGCTATTTGAGGAGGACTCTAGCACGCAGCGCAAGAGCCAGCAAATGAAGTCTTTAAGAGAGGCTTTCATCGAGACGATCTCATGGCGGCATGTCCTGAAACAGAAGATGAGCAAGCGGCCCCGAGGGCACTTAATAGCCTCACAGTTGGGACGGGTAGAGTTTGGCGTGCCATCGGAGGGGGAACTTAATCAAGAGGTGACCATCTACTTCTGCGCCACACATTGGTGCCTCGTGTCATCTCTCAATGTATCCATTTGGGTCGTACTTGAAATGCTGCAGGTGACAGAAGACGGTGCACAGGGATGCACTGCAGATCTGTGTCTTTATGACGGGAGTATTTTACTCCACATCTTTGGAAGTTGGGTGGGGAATTATTTTTTAGCTGCTGCAAAATATCTCATCATTTTGAAACTCTGGTTGTGTTCCATTCCTTATTTGTAGCTTCTCATTAATGGAAAGTTTGCCCTACACCCGTCCTGGGATAAGACAGCAACAAAAGTGCAGTTACACCCGGGGGCAATGCACTGCGGATGCTCTGTTCAGAACACATACAAGAGGCGGCTAGTGCGCGCATATATGTTGGTACTCAATTTTTGTTTGGAGTGTCAGGATTCCCCAATTTCCTTAGTTGGCAGTACAAACCTGATTAAGCCTATTTTCACCATGTGGCAATGCACCGATAATGCTCTGGTCAGAACACACTGATGAAGCAGTGCTGGTACAGGAAGGTACAGGAAGGTGCTGATATATATATATATATATATATATTTATTGGCCATTGGCCCTCAATTTTTGTGTGGAGTATTGCTAATCGCCATTTTGCTTTGTTGGCAGTACTTGCCTAATTCATATTGCATACAGGAGGTTTGTACTCCTCATCTCCATAACAATCAATGGAATCAATGGAATTGCTTTATCGTGTATGTGCACTGGTTGCTCTTCTCACGGAACAAAAATCGCTTGATGACCTTTAACATGAAAAGTTCCCAATCTAGATTTTCAGTGTAAATCTGGATATCGAATTTAATCTGTCAATATCCAAATGGGCCAGACTGGGGACTCCACTGGGGCCAGCATGCCACAAGCCTGAAGCAGTGCCAGATAAACTGGATGATTACATGGGAATTACGTGACTGAATAAGATCGTGCCTTCCTAAATATACAGCAGAATTAATATCTTTGGATCAAAAAACCCAAAGCCAAGTCACATGGCACATTGTTTTCTTAGACATGCTGTGGTGCATGGCAGTTCATGAAGCGGTCTTTCTGGGATCAACCTCAAAGGTCACTTCCCATTCTCAGGTTAAAGGCAGAAGAGTAAGAAGGCTCATAGCCAGAGGACCAAAGCCCCGCAAGGAATGGAGGCATTCTGCAGATTCACCGCAGGAGGGAAATGGCGCTCAGTGGGTTGAAGCCAGAAGACCTAAGCACCACGCATGATGGAATATATGACGCCGAGTAAAACCTTTTTCGAGAAGAGGAAGAGAGTGCACGTCTATGCCATCATTGTGGGCTAGGCACTGTATGGAAAAACCATTTTAGAAGAAGGAAGGTTAAAAGGACATCCAATGACATGCCTCATATTAATCACTAAAACTGATCTTCTCAGAAATGAAGGCCTCCAGTTTCCTTAAGCACAACACGGTTTATGTAATCAAGAAGTGAGAAAATGAGCCTCGTGCGAATGCTCTGATAAGATACCAAGGTAAAGAATCGCTGTATTAATCTCTGCACCACATGATGTTGGAGCATGAATCACAGAAAGAGAGCACAGATAAAGGGCCTAATTCAAAGAAGCATTTTATAATGGTAAAACCCATTGGAAAACACGTCGTGAATAAGGGCCAGAATGTCTCGTGTTCGCAGCCAATTCCATTCCGACAAGCTCACGTGAAAGATTTTAAGAGGCTACCAGACCACGGTTTCACCATTGTGTCGCCGCGCAGAGGCGGCTGACGGCACGCGGGCATATGCCATGCCTCTGGTAGAGGATATTACGCCACCTGAATCATGGTAACAGCATTGTGTCACCTGGACTAAGCAAAGGTGAAGCCTGGCACACGGCCATCTTGAGGATCAGATGAATATGCTATAAACAGGACACATCCAGCACTGGTCCTTTGCCGCTGGCAAGAGTGAATATTGCCGTCAACTTAAGCAATCCACTGCATTTCTCTACGGGGTGTCTTTACGGCCTTTTGCTGGCAGCAAAGGGCTGTGCTTTACTTCTGCCCGAGTATTACTCCCCGCTTTCACGAAGGCTGCTGCGTGCCTTCCCCTGAATTGTATGCAGTCAAATACACTGGGCGGAAACTGGAAACCAAATGGAAGCGCGTCCTAATCTAGTTCAAATCGATTTGTGTGAAAAGAGGCCCATGCCACCTAGAAAAAAGCTATTTTTAATGTGAAAAGAATGTTTCCGCAAAATAAGATCAATAATGCACTTCATAAACCAAAACTGTTCTTTTAAGGTGTTCGTGATTTTCTTCTTCCGTATTGCCTGCCAGGTCAATGCCAAGTGCTTTGGGAGTCCTACACTCGGTTATCTATTTGCTAAAATCAAAGGCATTCAATCCGATATCCTGAGGCCTCAATCAGAACGGATGGCTTTCAAGGACGACCCCCCTTTATCAATCTGCGCATTCATTTGTTTTCTTGCAAAGGCGTTGTACCAGCGGACATTACCTCCCTCAACTTTAACATCGTCTCTCCTATAGCCATAAGGTGCCATGTCCTCATGCGCAGCTAGGGAATTTCCTTCCATCGTAGCTCCATGGGTTACTACTTTTTGTTATTATTTCCTTGTCTTGAGGTTTGATGCTGTGATCCTTGAAAAAAAGCTTTTCTGTCAGCTGCTTCTCAAAAAAGCTGTCTCTCGACCTCTTGAGCCTAAGTAATTATCGGCCTACTGCCTGGAATTCCAAGGTGCTTGATGAAGTTGTGACCACTCAAGTACCAGCGTTCCTTGAGGAGGCAAAGCATCGTTATGTTTCACAGTCTCGTTTCCAGCCTAGGCACTGCACAGTGCCAGTGCTCCTCTCAGCACTTTCCACTTCTCCCCCCCCCCCCCTGCACTTTCCCTCTTCCCTCTCCCCTGCACTTGCATGTTCTCAATGTCTCTGGGCATAGTAAGATCGTTGTTTTTGTTCTCCCTTGTTCTCCTCCCTTGCCTTGTCGCGCTCTAAAACACGTGTATGAGCGCGATACAAATAAATATTAATATCAATCAATATCCTCTGCGTGTTTAATGATATTCTTGCTCAGGCGGATAAAGGTGCACTCACTACTAATCATGCTAAATCTACCACCAACTTTCCAGATTGTGAAGCATTTCCTCCTTCAGTGTCACAAGTATCTGAACATGCCATCAGCTGGTTCAGATCTTGTCAAGAAAATTGAGCACAAGCTGTTTCTTTTGGCCCTATCTCTCCACCCTCTCGGGATGGACGCAGGGGTACCTCAAGGTTCCCCACTTTCCCCTCTGCTTTTTAACATTTATACTTGTTCCCCTTATGAGTCTTCTGTGCTTTTTAGACTTCCTTTTTCATTCTTGCGCACATGATGCACATATCCATTTGAATGGCAGCGGACCTAATGACAAGTTTGCTGCTATGTCTTAGCACTCGGAGAAGATGAGTGAGCGGACTGAGGTTTAAGACTTTCCCAAATGAAGTTCTTCTTCTATGTTCCAGTCATCGTCTTCAGACGCCGTGCCTCATACCTATTCAGCCATTTCGCCAGGACTTTTCCTTTGCCAACAAAGTGAATAACTTTATATTTTCTTGGAAGACCCATCTGAGACTGGATTCTTAAACAGGTTAAGTGGTTAGAGATTTATTTTGCACACTTTGCACGTGCGGTTGAATCCTGCATTACATTCCTAAGAAGCTGTAGCGCTCAGGAGCTGCCTCACTTATTATCTCGAAATTCGATTATGCCAAGTCTTTTTGTAGCACTGCCAGCGTATGAAATCCAACGCCTGCAACAAGCAAAATTCAGCTGTTCGGCTGATTTTTGGTTGGAAGAAAAGAGATTCCATCTCATCCTTAGTGGCTCCCTTTGTTGGCTTCTAGTACTCCAAAGGCTTGCTTTGAAAGGTTCGCGTTTGGTGTTTCGTAGCCTTCATGGTCTTGATCCTCTTTAGCTAGTAGAAAAACATCCACTGTTATCAACCTCAAATGCTCCTCAGATCATATAGACAATCACTCAATTTTACCACACGCTAATTTTCAATCTAGAGGAGAAAGAAGATTTGCTGCCCAAGGTCCTAGAAGTTGGAATGATCTCCAGCATGATGGTCGCAATATCACCAAATTGTTTTTTTTGACCTTCAGGAAAGTCGTCAGAATCCATCTTTTTATTTAATCAAGTGATGTTCATTCAGTGCAGTTATGCTCTCATTTTTATGTCTAAATTCAATTCAGTTTGCAATGTTACACATTACAAGCCCCAATAATCAAATCAATTGAATTAAATCAATACTAGATGCTTTGCTTGGGTTGCTGGTAATAGCCAGATACCAAATAAAGCATTTCAAGGCCTGTAGGGCTCTTTCTGCAAGGCGACTCTATGGTTGGGATATGCTGATTGCTTTAATGTGTGAACAAAATCAAGTTTTGAAAGGTTTTGAAAAATGTGCTTCCATGTTTCTGGTGTTTTCAAAGAGCGTTGTGCCAGACATCTTGCTTTAAATACTATTTTTCAATCTGCCTCCTTTTCCATGCTTGCCCACCGCTACCCTTGTTTTGCCACTAAATGAACTCTGCTTGAATAGAAATGGCAGAAACCTGCATTTAAAACACTTACTTCAACCTAGCACATTCTTTCTGAGCACCCCCTCACTCCTCAATCCCGGGAAGCAAAAAACACATCTTCAAGGACTCTGGAATTTGGTCTTGGGGGAGGTGTCGTTACACGTAGTCAAGACAAGATCATGTTGAATATCTCTTTGGCTGTGTCTCCATGAGTCTGCTCTTCAATTGGAACGTAAATTGTAATGTGAGTGGCATAGCTCCCAAACCTCACTTCTGCATGACTGACTGCCCACCACCACCCACCCCAGCCTACTACATTTTATTCCAGGACCTCACGGTTGTGTTTAACCTTTAAAAAGGTAATCGGGCACAGGAAAAACTGTCACGAGGAAATTGTGCAGTGCAGAAAGAATTGACACCATGTTTTGGATGCATTTAAAGGAATGTCCACCTACCTGTACAGAGGAGCATCAGAGCCTTCATGCAGAGATATTCATCATATGAGACCTGGAGACGTGCTAATTCATTGGCAACCTTCAGCATCTCTTGGTATTGCTCATGCATGTAGGGTGCATACATTCGATCCCTGGAGACAAGAGTGCAAAATCAAACCACACTGTATATTTTAAAGTGACATAAATAACATGCACCCTCTTGATGAGGTCAACTTAAGAACGACTTTTATAGATCACCGTACATACATTCGAAAACTGCCCCATATCAGACATCGTTTACTTAATTGCCACTGCAGAGTGCAAATGTAAAGAACAAAAGGTGGCGTACACGTTTGTATGCTGCCTTTTGCCCTTTGCATTTGCACCCTTTCAGTGCAAATGACAAACATTTTCCGACTTCGCCCCAGTGCAAATGTATCGGGTCCCCACCCTCAAATTACGACTAGGAGCAAAATGAGCGCCTATGCCTCAACTTTGTGAATTTCTTGTATTGTTACAAATGCGCACATCATCTTAAAGTGAAGTGCAGGTAGGGCACCTTTTTATATTATAACTTTTTCTGTAATGGTGTTTTGGCTACTTTTACAATGTGCCTAGCATTACATGGTGGTAGCGTTATTTCCCTACTGTGTTTTGTAAATTTTACCCGTGAACCTTTGCATTTAGTGCAGATGGCTACCAAGGGAGGCTAGCATCCTAAGATGGCCGTTCCCCGAGGTTTTTGCTTGTCCTTTGGCTATACTGTTCTTTGGCCTTTTTCCTGCCTTCGGAGGTCAGAAAATGCCATATATGGAATGCCCTTTCCCATGGAAAGATGCTGCTTTCATGGGAAAAGGGGCAGTAAGTGTGTGAGGCACGATGTGGGGACTGGGACTGTCGGGTCCCAGTGCACATTCCAGTGTCTGAATATCTAACTGGGCAGATTTGGTGGCCAATGGCTATCCATAATTGGATAGCCACTGCCGTTAGAATGCTACAGATTCTTACCATTGGAGAGCTTGGGCATGCTCCCAGGCCAAACCTTGCATAAAAGGAGGGCTCCTGCAGCTGAATAACAAATGAACAGATCATTGTTGGAGCCAAGACCTCAACAAATAAGTACAGCACTCTGATGACCCAGGTGAACAACCCCTGAAGCTGACCAGCATTGACACAAATGCTGTCCCGGTGATTGCCTGCACCTCTGTCCTCATCACAACAAGGCCCATTGGTACTTCATGCCTTGGACTGCTGGGAATAAACAGCCTCGACCCCTGCCCGAGGATCCATGCCTCCGGAGACTTCAGAAGTGTCCCTGGACCAACCGGTGGACTAAACATCTCTCTCCTAGGCTCCCTCGCTGCAGTCACTGTTCCGAGTGCATCCTTGGAACCTGGACGATCTTCAACTTGTGTAACAGAACACCTACTCCTGCATTTTCAACCTTCTTGCATGAACGGAAGCGGTCTTTGGCCAGCTCCTTTCTTAGTCCATTGACGATCGCCTGCCTCCGCCTGACGGTGGTGACTCCTATTGCATCACCACTTCTTTGCTTCCTTGAGTTTTTCCTGAGGTGGTCTGCCCCACCGAATTCTTCTTTTTTCTTCATTTCGGCATTCTCCTTGAAGCTGTCCGGAACCAACTCCTAAGCACCCGCCAAACGAAATCTCACGCTCAAAGGTGCCCACTGCACCCGCAAACCCCGGGCCTTTCAACAATGGGACCAAGCACAGAGGAGTGTGTATCCAACAGATTTCGTAACACCAGCAGAGGTCTTCGGAGAAATTGGAGTCAGGGGAATAAGTGAACAGACCTCTTTAAACCCCCTGTCCTCCATAAAGACTGGTCCCTAGATCACTCTTTCCTGACTTTGGTTGGTGGTGGCCTAGTCAATGATTCCTTCCTAGGATTGTCCTAAGCAGTGGGATTGAGCAAGTTTGATTACCTGAACTTTATCTAACTGTTTACTCTTATTAATGATTACCACTGACATCACCAATCTCTTTATGAACCTACCTGGTCAGCTGGTCAAGTGGCACAGCGAGTAGAGCGCTCGCTTTGACATCCGTGCAGAGCCTGCTAACGCAGGTTTGAATCCCGGCGGGGCCAAACTCAGCCTTTCATCCATCCGAGGTCAATAAATGTGCACCACACAACGTGGGTAATAATAAGCAGCGCTCAGATACCCGAGGGTTCGTAGCGCTATATAAGTGCCAAATTATTATTATTATTACCTGTGAAGTATATAATTTGGAAGTGGAAGAGGATTGAACTTTGGAAGAGCTAGGGAACCTGTTCTATGATTATCCTGAACTTTTCTTTCTATTTCTAATGAATCTGAGTACTTATCTGTGTTGCACTGGTCAATGAATCAAAAATAGAACATCTGTTTTAGAAGGGTTTTGTGTGACAATATTTGATATTTGACTAGAGGTTTTACTTGCTTGTGTGTATTTTAAAGCCCTAATAAACTATTGTTTATTTGAATACTTACCGGTCTAACTGGAACTATTGGTGGTGTTCTGTGTTGACGCCTTGACGTCATAGACTACTCCCACACCCCTCCCGAGTCCAAGCATTGCGGCTCTGCTAACGAAACTTGATTATACAGTTTGGCTCCGTTCACCATAATACAGTGGCCTCCCAAAATACTCCCCTCAGGGCTGATTTTGGAAAAACATCTAGATATTTCTACTTTCTCTGTCCACATTCCACAACGCTGTCTTTTATTCTAATTCCTGGACTCGGGCTCAGTTTGGAATAACAACCTATTAACAAGAGACTGGTTAGCATGCATCAATCCTCTTTATTGTATACTGGCTCGAACATCATTCATGGGGTGCGTCTACTTAGTGAGATTGTCAGAGATGCGCTAGTTACCTGGTAACCATAGCTCTCCTCATGTTTAGTTCTCTCGGAAGATCAGCACTAGAAATACACACATTATTACAGAAGCACCACTTGGCCCCCAGCATGCACAATTTCGCTTTGTTAAAGTAAACCAATAGGTTCCACATTCTGCCACTTGCTGCCCAAATACATGATTTGTGATCAGAAACATTACGCTTACCCGCAACACCGATCAGAAACATGATATACATCAGACATGTGTCATGTGACTGCTGTGTCAGACCCTTCTTTTCTTGTGACACCCGTCTTTGTGAGGCCCATCACCCTGCAGGACCCTTATTATGTGCACACCTAAAACATAGGGAATAAATGCCCCACATTGTGTCATACAAGGCACGGGTCTTGCTGCGCAAACACATCCACACATATTTGGCGACAGATGAGGAAGGCCAGGCCAAACCATTCTCTTCACTTCCATGGCTACTGTCTGTGGTCTCCAGTCCTACGCTTACTCTTTTTAGTCCTTTCTGCTTCCTTGTGGAATGACTTTTTGATTCCAAAACCCCAAACATGGGTGAGGCTGCAATTTGGTGGATTGTAAGACATTTTCTAATTTGACTGCCTTTTGCAGTGTTGGTTAGAAAGGTGAAGGTCTTTGTATTATGCTTTATCCTCGGTGCCAGTATGTACACAAGAACTATGGTTTGAACAATAAATACACTGTTGCAGTGGTGTTTGATCTGTACTGCATGGATCTGCCTTTATATTTAAAGAGACGTGGCCTCCAAAGCTGAAGGCTGCACTCCAGGTGATGATTCAAAAGAATTGACAGCAAAATCAATTGTTTGGTAGATTAAGTGTACCAGAATCTCTCCTGCACACCCTTGTGGTATCAACGTGATTCAGGACATCTCAGCTTTTTCCAAGACTGCTGCTCTTCCCATGGTCCTCAGAATCTCGTCTCCCATTATGTATTTTGTAGTTAGATTCATTGAATACCAGGGGAGCTATTTCGATCAGAAATAACATACATGGGAAGCACAACACACCGGAGGCCTGTGCAGGATGCCTTTAGAATATGTAGGAAGGTCTGGATGAGAGTGAAATATTTGTGAAGAGGTAGCATCATGGGACTTGGACCGGGCACATAGACAAGCAACAGACATGAATAGACTAAATAACATGGACTTGTGACTTTACAGATAGACATACATCCTTACATGCAGAGCATTCTTATGGTATATTCTCTGTAGCAATAGGCCAGGATCAGTATATGAGTGTCATTATGGGGGTATTGGGTGATCCTTCCTTCCTTGGTTAATAGTGGGTCTTAAGTTTTGTTTTGATTGTACTAGTGATGGGCCCGGTATTGATGTTGGAGGGGGGCAGGTAGAGTGAAGGAGCAGAAGTGGGAGGAGACACAAGGGGATGGAGAGGATTAGGAGAGCAGAGGACTGCAGGGGTTGAGGGAGCATAGAGAGTAAAGCAATCGGCGAGGTAGGAGAGTTCAAGACCATGGATACATTTGTAGACGCGGAGCCGAAAACGTAGAGTGTGATTGTAAGCCATCCGGCAGGATGATGGTGTGCAAAGGTAGGGAGAGATCTAGGGTGGTTGTAGAGGGTACACGCATAAACGCTGACCACCTTTTGAGAGCATGGGATCAATGGGAAAGCAGACAGACGTGTGATTTCTTTGATGTACAGACACTTCTGAAGCCATTACGCTGTTACTGTAGTATATTCCTGAAACCGAGAGGGTGAAGGGGGACGTTCTGCCCCTAACTGTGCAGGAGTTTATCCTGGGCCGTCTAGTAGCCATGATTTACCCCTCCCCATCGGAGGTGCTGCCATGGCATAGGCACAGTCCGTGCTTGATTGACAGCAAGACCCTGGTTGAACATCTATATCACTGTCATTGCTAGCGAGTGGATTTGTTTCCTCTCTGATTGTACCAGAATAACCAGTCTTCCCGATGGGAATAATGAGGCCTTCCTCCTCCCTTCCCTGACCTGCTCATCTCTGCTATTTAACAAACACAACTATGGTGACTGTTGTTAAGTAACATATGATGACACATTGATGGGTTAGTCGCTATTAATCACACCTACCAGCCAGGAATACTAGCAGACACATGCATAGATATGTTGAAATGTGTAATCTTCTCATCTAGAACGTATATCCGATTACTTCAGGTCCCTGAAATCAGGCCAGAGTTACCAGCATAACTGCTGTTGTCTTAAATCTCTCTAATCCAGAATGATACGAGCGCCACTTGTCTTATTTTAAAGTGTATATACATTGAGCATGTGTCATGGCTTGTCATTTTCCCTGATGGTAGACCCTTTACATATTCAATGTCCTTGTACAGAATGCTGTAAGCATTCAATATATTGGGCACCGTGTACAATGATGACGAATGTGACGGACAAATAAGGAAAGCAGCATAATCAGAAGACCAGGGCATAAGCAGGGGCTTCAGTATGGGAAAGACCATGCTGAGAAGTCTGGTGGAGGGAGAACCAGACAGAACTATTCCCCCAGCTAAATTATGAGATGGCAGCACAACAAAATGGGAGTCCTCACATCCCACACGAGAAGAAACCCCAATCTACCAGTTGCTGAAGTATGCCCCCCACCAAGCATACGGCGCCATTTCTTTCTTGACCAAAGCAGAGCTTGCAAAAATATAACAAGGCGGCTCGGACTGGCCTATGGGGCAAACCAAAAATGCTATCGTGGGCCCGTTTTCTGTGTCAGAGTGGGACACTTTTTTGGCCAATGTGGGCCAGTTTGATAAGTTACTCCACCATGCGGCTAGATGTTTCACATGCACAATTTGCATCACATGGCATCAAAAAACACTGCCTTGGGCACTACTCAAACAGTCTGTCACAAAAGGAACGAATTGCCATTTGCAACTGTGGGCCACTTTTTCATTGGTGCCCGAGACAGTTGTACGCGCCAGTCCGACCCTGATAACAGGTCAATCATTGGAACTTAGCACAATTAACAGGACGCACACACATTATCAAGATTTTATAACACATTGTTTGGAAAAGGCACGTGCATCTCTTGGAAGAAAGACTCAAAAGGCCCACATGGACAGCTTTAAACTGTTGAACTCTTAGGAAACCCCAGCAGGTCTTTCGCCTGGCGCAAGGAAGAAACCCTGCTCTTGATCCAAATGATAACCAGATATTGCAGAAGAGTAACATCAGAGCAAGATGCGAATCAAATAATAGAGGCAGAGACGAAGCCGAGGTTTGCAACCCTGCTCTGTTTCCCAATCAGCCACACCCACCGCACATCCTGTTGGGCTGGCGAGTGGTGGATATGCGCGCATGTGTGTCTCTATATGTAATTCACATATTTCCCAATTCTGAATATGTGAAAGACCGTGGGCGTGAGTAGTTGCAGCCCGTGCTCCTCTACTATAAAAAAAAAATAAGTGTTACTCTTCCTATACTTTCATTTTTTTAAAAATCCGTTCTGGAATGCTTTACTTTTAAAACAAAAGCGCAGGAAGAAGTTGAAACTTGGACTTACTTCAGTGAACATTCCCTTAAACAGCAGGTGTGTTTGTTTTTGGGGTTTGGATTGCGTTTGGGAGGGGGCGTTGTGATGGGGTCTGTGGGGAGCGGGGCCAGGCCAGCAGGGAACATAGTCCCCCTTCTTTTGGCACACTTACCACTGGTGATGGAGCATGAGAGTAAGGACTTGTTTCAAAGAGCTTGCAATGAGGCAGTCAGGCGGAATTATTCCGGCATGGATTACAAGGCAGCAGATTCTGATGAAACGAACAACCAGTGCACGATGCACTGCAGAGTAAAGGCAAGTGCGCTCATTTAGTCGCACAGCTGAGTGCATCCAAGTGCGTCCCACAGCTCTGCAGAGAGGAGCGTTCTCCATATCCTGCAGGTCTGCAGCCTCCTGTAATGGCGCGCACAATGATCACCGGGTTTAAGGGAGGGACTTGACCAATGAGAAGCATGTCTGAAATCCGTGGGTAGGCCTTCGTCATCTTCTACTGAGTTGTTTTTTTATGCAAAGCCCCAGCGGCAGAGACTGATACGGAGATCAATTCCGCCCACAAAAATGATGGGTAGCGCACATTTGTAATAATTGTTACATTGCCGTCCTGAATGTTCATATTTGTTGTACAGTGGTCTTCTTTTGTATGTACAGTATACTACTTCACACGAAACGTGATTTTGTTTATATTTGTGTAAACCATTTTATTTAATAAAAAATGTGGTCTACAGTACCTCTTTGCTCAGGGGTGGTTGGTGAATTTTTGAATTGGGGGTGGAGGGGGACGTAAATGTTTCCCATGAATATGCGGGGGTGGGTGAGCATAGCGAGGGAGCCTAGACCAACTAAAAGGCGGTGCACGAGAAGTGTGGGGAGATTTCTCCCCTGAGAAAAGTTTTAAAATATTAGGTTAAAACAATGTGCATTTTCTTCACTCTTTCTGTGAAAAGAAAAAGGGTAAAAAGCTGCCGTTTGCAATCGGTTTTGTAGGGTAGCGCATGAATAACCCCAATACATGCAAGTCAAAGGAGCTTTTTACCCCCAACTCATTTTCATGATATCCTTGCCCACAATATATGCCAGTACTCCTTTTGGCTTCACCAGTACAAAATGCCATGCCACAGTAATAGAATGTGTCCAGGCTGTCTACACCAATGTAGGCAAGTCTAGCAAAGCAATACAACGTGTGTTTGCTTTACCCTTGATGTTTAGCAAGAAAATGCATCCAGACTGTTTGTAAAAATGTAGGCCAGTCTAGCCATTTAACACTCATTATGCTGCCATCACCCTTGATGTCCAGAAGAAATGCCATGCCACAGTAAGAACACATGCCTCCTTCTGCCCCTCCGCCCCCACTCAGAGGCCTGCTGCCTGGCTTTGGCACACTCATTCATACAGCATCCATTCTTCATTCACTCTCAAATTCACCATCGCAGCTTTACGGCATTCCTACGCTCTCTCTTCCATATGCACACCCAAACATACACTCTCATTCATGCACTTACAAACACAAATCTCAAAACCACTCTGATTCAAACACACACCCAAATAACATTCACTCTTATTCGCACACACTTGCAAAACACAAACCCTCGCTTACCAGTGCAAACATACTGTACTCGTATACATTTTTTTAAGCGGTTATTACCTGCAGCCCACTCCCGATTTTAGTTCTGGCCTCACGGTGCCTGCTGTAATGAAGGGCCTGCGGTCCCGTGCACCATACAATAGGAGCCCTGGTTCCTGCATGTACACAGTGGAGATGGAGCACCTTCATCACGCTGCCCTAAAGCCCTGGATATGCCGGGAAGCACAACAGCGCCCCTTGCACATTCTGCCCCACAGTACCCCAGCCTGTATCCCCAATGGGCCATGCAACACTGGGTAAGCAAACACATGGGTCCTTGAATGCCACATTGAGCATGTGCGCGTGGGTAATACTGAACTATCAAAGGGAACGCATGTTTCCCTGCGACATTTCAGTTAGAGCTAGCAGAGTGAGAGCAAATAAATGTGGGAGAAAGAGTGCGCAGAAACATATGTACAGAGAGTGAGGGAGGATATCAGTGAGAGGAGGAGATGGAGAAAAAAAGTGAGTGAGTGTGGGTGAGAGAGGGAGAGAGACAGTGCGGGAGAGGGGGGTGGAGAGAAATGGAGTTCAAAGGGGGAAAGGAAAGGGACATGAAGCCAGAGGGTTGTTGTTTGGTAAAGAAGCCAAGGGATAACAGGAGGGAGAGTCAGAAAGGGAGAACAAGAGAGAAGGAGAGTCAGACACAGACAGGGGCAGACATCTATGGGGCAGTCAGGCGAAGAGCACAAGACTTGGATTCATGTATTAATCAGATAAATAGCAAACCAGAGTCTCTGAATGCATTGCAGGGAAGCAGTGGATGGGTAGTTGTTATCACACACGTATCTGCCATTGTTCTCCATCTATTTAAGAATGCACACCACTTTGCACTTTAAAGCAAAAGGTCTTCATCTCTAAGGATCAGTCTCTGTTTGCACTGCCAAGGAGTCTGCCCTGGTTCATAGCAGTAAGTCATCTCCAGATTATGTCCTCAAGGTAACCAGACAGTGGGACAAATTCCTAGATGTTTACAAATGTATTATGTACGGTATTTGCAGCAGTTTTACGGCTGGTGCATAGACTTTTTCAACCCTTTAACGATGTGCTATCTTCCTCCGTTCTGCACACTTTCTGCTCGTCTAAGGAATCTAGCATGCCTCTGCTCGTAGCTCTCTTGGCTGCTGCCGGATTCATTGTGCGACGTATTTATGGTGTGTCCTATGGGGTCTAGTTGATGAGATTCCCTCAAAAGCCCTATGGATTAAAGAGGGCTGAATGTGTTTGTGCACGCTCATGTGCAATGCATGCATGTCTTCTGTTGGGGGTGCACTGGCATGTTTACAGTGGGAATCCTGGCATACGTGGGTGCAGCCTCATGAACGTGAAATACAGTTTTAACACTATATGTATGGTGGGCACAGTTTCATGAAAAGAGATTGAACCTGTAAATGCCAGCTGATAGTGTGTGCAGCATCATGAAAGTGATTTTCAGTGGCAATGCTATTGGAGGTACAACCTCATGAAAGTGATTTACAGTGCTAGCATCTACTCACGGCACAAGCATCATGAAAGTCGTTTACACCAGAATCATGGAAGTGTTCTACAATGACAATGCTGGCATATTGTGGACACAGACAGCATGAAAATGTTGTAGAATACCCCTGTGTTCTGTTGTTACCTGGCATTGATTGGACTTTTTTCATGTTACCGTAGAGAAGAGATTGTACATTATATTGTTAATCCAATTTTTCTAAAATAATTGTTCTCTGCAAAGCACCGCCATTTGAACTCATTTTATGTTGTTAGGGGCAGAACCTCCCTCACCACTGAATAGCCTCACATCACTTAGGTCTAAATTGTATGCTCAGTTGCACCCGCTAATTCGGGGGAGATCTGAATACCCCTTCCCTAAAAATATTAACCGGCCTCCACTGATCTTGAGACATTTAAAATACTGACGTCCCCTCAGAAAACTACCCCCACATTTGCCTTTGCCACTAACCATGCAACTTGACGGCTAAGCATAGGCGAACTGGGACCCATCGTAGCAGCGTTTCTTAATCATTTCTATTATTAGGAGGATTCCGGGCACATCTGTGCAATAGGAACTGTAAGGATTAAAAGACTCTGAGCAAATTTCAAGAACAACTAAATATCGCAATCTAGTAATATTTCTGTGGTCTCCTTGCTTGGCAGGCAGGGCTATTCCACGGCTAGCATGTTGACACTCTTCCTGGAATTCATACTGATCTGTGCTAACGACGACTGGTATTTTCTAGGTTTCAAAATATAATATCGCATGTATTATTACAACATGCAGGCCCCTTGCTAAAATTTAACGAAGTATGCATTTTTTGTTTCTGCAAGTAATCGGTACTTTAGAAGAGGCAAGCCCACGAAGCACGCAGTCGGTCATAAGAAGGGATGTGGTTCATTTTTATGTGTGTGCTTGAGAATTCTGTAGGTCAAAGTCAAAGTTAAATGTAATGATGTGGGTCCAATGTTCAGGTTATAAAGTTACCCGGACTTTAATGAGCCGAAGAGCCGAGCACAGTTGTGAATGGGCCCCAATTACACCACTGCTATGAAACCAGAAGACCAATGTTTCAGAAAGCCAATGGCTGCTTTAGTTCACCTGCCTAGCGATGGGGAAGGAGGGCTGAAGATAGAGGCAGAGGCGCAGAATGGTAGATACAAGAGGTCAGCAGAAATGCAGACAGATGGCCTAGATAACTTGGCGGGGGGGAGTTTTCATGGACCGTGCGGCCGGGTGTGGGAGTTGATATTATGCAAGGCTGGAACTGCTACAAGGAGAAGAGCAGGTTAGGTGGTCGACTCACACGTAGATTGGACTAGACGGGACAGTGACAAGGGAGCTAGGCACCAATGCAGGTGCAAGGCAGGACACTGTAGACGGGAAGGCCGGAGCAGCAAGAGGGCACATCAGAGGCTAAACAGTGGAGAGGAGAAGGGCAAAAGAGGACTCAGTTATGGGCATGATAATGCTGATGTGCAAGGAAGAGAGAACCAATGCAAACATGCCTTATTTCCCCATAAGAGGCACATGCTCCGATTAATCTGTAGCTAGTTTCCCTGGGCAAGGCAAGATGGAAGAACACCACCTTGGAATTCTTGACTCCAGTAGCAGAGGAACCCCCACTCTACCAATTATCAGGGTCCGGCTACCTATCAAACATCCAAAGCTATATCTCTGTTGACCAAAACTAGGGTTATGGAAATTAAACAACAGGTCTGAAAGGGGAACTTGCCATGTGAACAGGAACCAACCATTTTTAACGTGGTAAAATTGACGTTTTTTTAAAACGGCATTCAGCGCCTTGCCAAAAAGCCCTCAAGGGCCAAATGCCACAATGTTTAAACCCTGCTCCTGATGCAACTGCGGCATAAACATTGCAGAAAAGGTGGCATTACCAGACTGGAAGCAGGCAGAAAGAGACATGGGGAGGTTCACACGGTTTTATGTTGGGGGGAGTTGCTAAAATCATGCAAAGATCACTACTTCTTTGCAGGTCTTTTCTTCCCTGATGGAAAACGAGTGGAAAGTGATGGACAGTCGAGGGGAGACACTGGTGGTTGAACAGGATGTGCAAGTGGTCAAACGGTATGGGGTGGGGCAAGACACCAAAAAATCATTTATATTGCACTTAATGCAGGAGTCTGGCCTCTAAGTGCGGGACATGCTGCTCAGAGCGGTCTTGCTCGTCAGACAAGCATGTTGCCCCTGAGCTATCCTCCCCAGACAAAGCCAAGGAGTGGTGCAGCATATGACTGAAAACCAGTTGCCTGGGTCTTCCCAGTCTTTCCCATGCTTCAAAGAGCATGCGACAGGTCCGGACACGGACTGGGGAGCAGGACGGGACTGGATTGTTGGGAAAGGCAAGTCAATCTTCTCTACCATGACAGAATACAAAGGATAGGAGCAGAGCAGCACCGAAGAACGTAAAGGGGAAGCGTGCCGTGGAACACCATTTGGGTTCTACCATTGCTTGCTCCAAAGAAATGTGCAAAAACATACTTTCGAAACCTGTGGCATTATGTTTCATATGATTTGGAAAGCGATCTGTGAAGCCGGAAAAGAGGGTTGCAGAAACACCTTTGCTTGAAGGAATAAGGAATTTCAGGACTGGAGACAGCAGAGGGTGATGGCTGAAGACTTCTGGACCAGTACATCTAAAGAACTAAGGCAGAGGTGGTCAAGGAAACACTGAAGGAGATGTGCTCTGGAAAACTATTGAAGATTAAGTCTGGTGAACTAGAAAAGAAGGAATGGAGCAGTGGTGAACTATAGAAATGGGCAACCTAAAACCTGGTTTGTAATTGAAAGCACACCCTGGACGAAGGACATACAAGAAGGAATACTGGAGGAGAGAAAGTTAGACAAACTGGGAAGGCACAATCTGTAAAATGACATTGCAGGAAGTCTGAGGGACTAGGAAAGAAGCACGTAGACTTGAGGGCTACACAAGTTGACATTCAAAATAGAACACCTTTTTCATTGCAGAAAAAAAAACAAAGCGGGAACCTGTGGCGATATCCCGTGTGCTGAAAACCACCACCACAATGACACTAATGATCAGTCACATGGAAGCAAGCATGCTCACGTGTCACGCAAAGAGTGTCCCATGACGTGCTGAGCAGACAGCTGCCGCCTCTAATGTACATACCATTCATTCATATGACGTGACAAACTCGGAGCAAGCACGCCACCACCGAGATACTTACTAATTAGAGCCGGATGGACATCTATGGAAGAGCTTGTACAGTTTCATGAACCGTGGTAAATAACGAGCAGCGCCACTGTGGCAGCCTCTGCTCGAGGGTATAGCGTCCCCCCTCCCCCTCCACTGGGCGACGTTTCATTTTTACTTATTTACCTTCAATTCTATATTTAGGTGAGCGTTCATTTCTCTCCCCCAAGAGGTTTCAGTATAATTTGCTGGTGTCGATGCCACATCCACAGAAGCTGCAAGTGCATGCAGGAGAAAGCGGCAACGGGTGTATTCTTGATGCCCGACACAGAGACCCGCTCTTCTGGTTGCTGCTCTCCTGGCATCCATCAAAAAGGGCAGACAGAGCCACGGGCCAGCCTGCTGCCTGTCGAGGCCTGTCAGAACCGAACACAGGACCAGCAGGATTAGGAGCTCAAGAGAAGGATGGGCAAGCTCCCCTTTGTGTGCTCCCTGGATGGCGAGCACACCTCAAGACTTAATTCTTTATACCATTTCTCTTTAATGTCATTCCAGTGCTGTCAGCCTTTTGTTGTGCTCATATGCATTCCCATTTAAATTCACCCCGGCTCTCCTGGTTTGTGCCGTGAACATCCATTTTCTGATTGGAATTCACTTCCAGCTCTGTCTGGCTTGTCTTCTGAAAAAATATGCTCCTATTTACTTTTACTAAAAGCTCTTGCAGGCTAGTCTTGTGCAAATAAGGGATTTATCTTTAATTTCACTCCAACAGCAGCCTGGCTTGTGCCGTTTAAAGTAGGTTTCTTTCTAGTTAAAGTGAGCTCTGCCTGTCTTGTGAAAGGTTCGGAAAGCATTTCCCTTTCAGCTCTGCCTGGCTTGCGCTCTGCTCTTCAGATGCGTCTCCACACGGCATTCCCATCTCTGCTCTTCAGATGAGTCTCCACATGTCATTCCCAGCTCTGCTCTTCAGATGAGTCTCCACATGTCATTCCCAGCTCTGCTCTTCAGATGAGTCTCCACATGTCATTCCCAGCTCTGCTCTTCAGATGAGTCTCCACATGTCATTCCCAGCTCTGCTTGGCTTGCGCTCTGCTCTTCAGATGCGTCTCCACACGACATTCCCAGTTCTGCTCTTCAGATGCGTCTCCACACGACAGTCCCAGTTCTGCTCTTCAGATGCGTCTCCGCATGGCATTCTCAGCTCTGCCTGACTTGTATTCTGCTCTTCAGATGCGTCTCCACACTTGCGCTCTGATCTTCAGATGCGTCTCCACACGGCATTCGCAGCTCTGCCTGGCTTGCGCTCTGTTCTTCAAATGCGTCTCCACACTTGCGCTCTGCTCTTCAGGTGCGTCTCCACACGGCATTCCCAGCTCTGCTCTTCAGATGCGTCTCCACACGGCATTCCCAGCTGTGCTCTTCAGATGAGTCTCCACATGGCATTCTCAGCTCTGCCTGACTTATATTCTGCTCTTCAGATTCAGATGCGTCTCCACACTTGCGCTCTGCTCTTCAGATGCGTCTCCACACAGCATTCCCAGATCTGCCTGGCTTGCGCTCTGCTCTTCAGATGCATCTCCACACTTGCGCTCTGCTCTTCAGGTGCGTCTCCACACGGCATTCCCAGCTCTGCTTTTCAGATGAGTCAACACACGGCATTCCCAACTCTGCCTGGCTTGTGTTCTGCTCTTCAGTTGCGTCTCCCCACGGCATTCCCAGCTTTGCTCTTCAGATGCATCTCCACATGGCATTCCCAGCTCTGACTGACTTGTATTCTGCTCTTCAGGTGTGTCTCCACACGGCATTCCCAGCTCTGCTCGTCAGATGCGTCTCCACATGGCGTTATCAGCTCTGCCTGACTTGTATTCTGCTCTTCAGGTGCGTCTCCACATGGCCTTCCAGCTCTGCCTGGCTTGTGCTCTGCTCTTCAGATGCGTCTCCACACGGCATTCACAGCTCTGCTCTTCAGATGAGTCTCCACATGTCATTCCCAGCTCTGCTCTTCAGATGAGTCTCCACATGTCATTACCAGCTCTGCCTGGCTTGCGCTCTGCTCTTCAGATGCGTCTCCACATGACATTCCCAGCTATGCTCTTCAGATGAGTCTCCACATGTCATTCCCAGCTCTGCCTGGCTTGCGCTCTGCTCTTCAGATGCGTCTCCACATGACATTCCCAGCTATGCTCTTCAGATGAGTCTCCACATGTCATTCCCAGCTCTGCCTGGCTTGCGCTCTGCTCTTCAGATGCGTCTCCACACGACATTCCCAGTTCTGCTCTTCAGATGCGTCTCCGCATGGCATTCTCAGCTCTGCCTGATTTGTATTCTGCTCTTGAGATGCGTCTCCACACTTGCACTCTGATCTTCAGATGCGTCTCCACACGGCATTCGCAGCTCTGCCTGCCTTGCGCTCTGCTCTTCAAATGCGTCTCCACACTTGCGCTCTGCTCTTCAGGTGCGTCTCCACACGGCATTCCCAGCTCTGCTCTTCAGATGCATCTCCACACGGCATTCCCAGCTGTGCTCTTCAGATGAGTCTCCACATGGCATTCTCAGCTCTGCCTGACTTATATTCTGCTCTTCAGATTCAGATGCGTCTCCACACTTGCGCTCTGCTCTTCAGATGTGTCTCCACACAGCATTCCCAGATCTGCCTGGCTTGCGCTCTGCTCTTCAGATGCATCTCCACACTTGCGCTGTGCTCTTCAGGTGCGTCGCCACACGGCATTCCCAGCTCTGCTTTTCAGATGAGTCAACACACGGCATTCCCAGCTCTGCCTGGCTTGTGTTCTGCTCTTCAGGTGCGTCTCCCCACGGCATTCCCAGCTTTGCTCTTCAGATGCGTCTCCACATGGCATTCCCAGCTCTGACTGACTTGTATTCTGCTCTTCAGGTGCGTCTCCACACGGCATTCCCAGCTCTGCTCGTCAGATGCGTCTCCACATGGCGTTATCAGCTCTGCCTGACTTGTATTCTGCTCTTCAGGTGCGTCTCCACATGGCCTCCCAGCTCTGCCTGGCTTGTGCTCTGCTCTTCAGATGCGTCTCCACACTTGCGCTCTGCTCTTCAGATGCGTCTCCACACAGCATTCCCAGCTCTGCCTGACTTGCGCTCTGATCTTCAGATGTGTCTCCACACGCCATTCCCAGCTCTGCCTGGCTTGCGCTCTGCTCTTCAGATGCGTCTCCACACTTGCGCTCTGCTCTTCAGATGTGTCTCCACACAGCATTCCCAGCTCTGCCTGGCTTTCCTAGCTCTGCTCTTCAGATTCACCTCCACATGGCATTCCCAGCTCTGCTCTTCAGATGCACCTCCACATGGCATTCCCAGCTCTGCTCTTCAGATGCACCTCCACATGGCATTCCCAGCTCTGCCTTACTTGCACTCTGCTCTTCAGATGTGTCTCCACACAGCATTCCCAGCTCTGCCTGGCTTGCAATCTGCTCTTCAGATGCGTCTCCACACTTGCGCTCTGCTCTTCAGATATGTCTCCACACTTGCGATCTGCTCTTCAGATGCGTCTCCACACTTGCGCTCTGCTCTTCAGATATGTCTCCACACTTCCGCTCTGCTCTTCAGGTGCGTCTCCACACTTGCGCTCTGCTCTTCAGGTGCGTCTCCACACTTGCGCTCTGCTTTTCAGATATGTCTCCACACGGCATTCCCAGCTCTGCTCTTCAGATGCACCCCCACACGGCATACCCAGCTCCGCTCTTCAGATGCACCTCCACATGGAATTCCCAGCTCTGCCTGGCTTGCGCTCTGCTCTTCAAATGCATCTCCACACTTGCGCTCTGCTCTTCAGATGCGTCTCCACACGGCATTCCCAGCTTTGCTCTTCAGATGCATCTCCCCATGGCATTCCCAGCTCTGCCTGGCTTGTGCTCTGCTCTTCAGGTGCATCTCCACACGCCATTCCCAGCTCTGCTCTTCAGATGCGTCTCCACATGGCATTCCCAGCTCTGCCTGACTTGTGCTCTGCTCTTCAGATGCATCTCCACACGGCATTCCCAGCTCTGCTCTTCAGATGCGTCTCCACACAGCATTCCCAGCTCTGCCTGGCTTGCGCTCTGCTCTTCAGATGTGTCTCCACACTTGCGCTCTGCTCTTCAGGTGCGTCTCCACACGGCATTCCTAGCTCTGCTCTTCAGATGCGTCTCCACATAGCATTCCCAGCTCTGCTCTTCAGATGCACCCCCACACGGCATTCCCAGCTCTGCTCTTCAGACGCACCTCCACATGGCATTCTCAGCTCTGCCTGACTTGCGCTCTGCTCTTCAGATGCGTCTCCACACTTGCGCTCTGCTCTTCAGATACGTCTCCACACGGCATTCCCAGCTCTGCTCTTCAGGTGCGTCTCCACACGGCATTCCCAGCTCTGCTCTTCAGATGCGTCTCCACATGGCATTCTCAGCTCTGCCTGACTTGTATTCTGCTCTTCAGGTGCGTCTCCACTGGGCATTCCCAGTTCTGCTCTTCAGATGCGTCTCCACATGGCATTCTCAGCTCTTCCTGACTTGTATTCTGCTCTTCAGGTGCGTCTCCACATTGCCTCCCAGCTCTGCCTGGCTTGCGCTCTGCTCTTCAGATGCGTCTCCACACAGCATTCCCAGCTCTGCCTGGCTTGCACTCTGCTCTTCAGATGCGTCTCCACACTTGCGCTCTGCTCTTCAGATGCGTCTACACACGGCATTCCCAGCTCTGCCTGGCTTGCACTCTGCTCTTCAGATGCGTCTCCATACGGCATTCCCAGCTCTGCCTGGCTTGCACTCTGCCCTTCAGGTGCGTCTCAACACAGCATTCCCAGCTTTGCTCTTCAGGTGCGTCTCCACATGGCCTCCCAGCTCTGCCTGGCTTGTGCTCTGCTCTTCAGATGCACCTCCACACGGCATTCCCAGCTCTGCCTGGCTTGCGCTCTACTCTCCAGATGCATCTCCACACGGCATTCCCAGCTCTGCCTGACTTGTGCTCTGCTCTTCAGATGCGCCTCCACACGGCATTCCCAGCTCTGCCTGGATTGCACTCTGCTCTTCAGATGCGTCCCCACACTTGCTCTCTGCTCTTCAGATGCGTCTCCACACGGCATTCCCAGCTCTGCCTGGATTGCACTCTGCTCTTCAGATGCGTCCCCACACTTGCGCTCTGCTCTTCAGATGCGTCTCCACACGGCATTCCCAGTTCTGCCTGACTTGCGCTCTGCTCTTCAGATGCGTCTCCGCACGGCATTCGCAGCTCTGCCTGACTTATTCTGCTCGATAGTTGGGTCTCCAAATTTCAGCGAGGGTGACATGAAAGGCCTGTGTTTGCTACAGAGCCTCTACTCCAGCGTTAGCTCGTTCCTGAGGACTTTGAAATCCAAGCATGCCACCAAGCCACACGCGCAGCCCCTTCTTCTCCATCCTACTCTCACTGTTCCACCATCCTTCCTACCGCTAACCACCTCTCACGGTCTGCCACGCTTCTTCTCTTGCCACTCTTCTGCATACACATCGCACACTCCAGACTTAATCTACCCCTCCGCTTGGGTCCCACTAAGCAACAGCTCTATTTTCTTACCACTTAGCATTGGCAATGCTTTGCTCCCTCCCACCACCTGGTGCTTTCCCAAGAGCCCCTTAATCATCTCACCCTCAAACTATCCCCAGGAGCATGGCCCACACTTTCTCCCTCGCTGTCCCCCCACTAATTCAAACTGTTGCAAACATCTTTGCTTAGATGCACCGTAAGCCAGATGCACTTTCACTACTGCAATGCCCAGGGCGTAATTATTGGGGCAGGGAAAGAGGTGTTTGTCCCCCTAAACTTTCATGGCACACCATTGTGTCCCCATTCATTTGTCTGGGACACCTTTTCTTCAGATTTCCTGTCCCACCCCAACATTTTCAGCAAAGTTACTCCACTAACAATGGCACTATCTTCTCCCTATCAGATCTCTGAGGTAATGCTTTCCTCCATCGCCTCCCTTTCATTCTCCCAAGCCGGCGTTCTCATTTCCTCATCCTACCAACCACTGGACCCTGGGCCCGCCATCATCTTCAGACCAATCAGATCACTTATACACTTCGTCATGGTTAGTCGGAGCCCCAATCAAGCAAAAGCACCTTCTGCTCCTCTCTCAAATTCCTCAGGCGCACTTTCCTTCTGTCTCCAGTACCTCCACTCACCCACCCACCCACACGCCGGCTGCCAATACCTTCACTGGCACACACTCGTCTATGCATGGTCCATAGCAAAAAACCGACTTATTGGCCTTTTTTTAAGAAAAATGGGGAGCTCTTTTATAGATATGCTGTACTTGACAACGATTAAAGGGAGAGGAACAATAACTAGTTTTCAAAAAGGTCTAGCTGATGATTAAGCAGGCAATGATTCAGGTGGGGAACGGGGAGATTATAGTAGGAACGTGGAATAACGTAAGTAATGTACAATGTAGGCTAACAAAACACTTGTTAGTATAGGGTGATGCATAAAATATACACAGACAGCAGCGAATCTCTCGGTAGGTTCCCATCCCAGACGAGAGACACATCACACCGACAAGATCCGATTTTACCAGCTCACCGGCCTGTATTTCGACAAAATCTTTTGGCACAGGATTAGTACTATCCACGTCGAGGCGGAAAGCGACAAAGCCTTTCACCATTCCAGTTCCATTGACCAATTCCGCCATTCGTCCACGGTCTTTGGGTAGTCGTTGACGATTCGGCTGTCATCAAGGTGCTCATCAACGGTATTTTAGGCACCGCAGAGGAGCTCTGTCAAGACAACTGAATACAATTGTGGAGACAAGAGTTGTATAGGAGTGGTGGTGCCTGAGAAGAGGTCAGATTTCTTTTATGTTTAGCAGGTTAAGCGCTGCATGATTTGCAGGAAAGGGGACAAATTAGGGGAGTTTGACATTACTGTAAAATGGGACCACAAACGTTGCAGTATTTTGAGGATGCTGTAATTAGGCCAGGGTGGAAGGATTTGAGCAGTGAACGTGGGGGGAAGTGGGCTAGCGCATGATGAGTAGGAAAGTATATGATTTTTGTGTTTGAGGAGTTGCACATACCACAAGCCAATCATCCGAGTGTCATCATCGAAAAGGTGGTAGGAGAACCCAAAGGAAGACATGCGCTTACCAAGATAGTAGGTGCACAGGTAAAAAGAGTAATAGACCAAGGATGGAAACTGGACAACCTTAGTATAACTCAGGGGCAACGTGCTCGATTTGGAAACAAGATGACATGGAGCAACACAGGTTTGATCTCCGGGGCAGCACTTAGAACACTCTGGGTATTAAGCACGTTATAAATAACCAATCATATCATATCATATCATAGTGGGAGATGGGTGCGATCAGAGAAGTTCATGTTCCAAGAGATGGAGCGTGAACAGGCTGAGAGGTAAGAAGTGCCCTGCTGGGGCTTTGCGAGGCACATGTTTTAAATTTAAAAAATGAAGGGGTACATCCCCGGTTTCCCCAGGCTCCAACTTTAGTTGATGGGTCCCCATGTGGATGTGCCACACAAAGGACTCTTCAAAACAAAACTTCAGGTAAAGAAAAGCTTGAGCAGAAATCTGGACAGCTGAAGAGCCAAAGCCTCGACTGTGAGGATTGGGCTGGGACTCCGCTCAGTGCCCCAATCAATACAGCGGTGATCCTGCTGTATTTCTGTAACATGGGGCTGTATCGTGGCCATGAGAGGCATCATGCACGAGATCACTGCTGCAGGCCAGGATCTTCCTAATGTGGCGCCAAAGGTGCCATGATAGGTACTGCTTATCATAGACACTGCAGCGGCTCCGGCTCTCTTCAACGTGCCACCCCATTTCATCGAGTGGCGCCGTGCACAGTGTCACTGCCACGGGCCTGTTTTCACTCTTCAGCATTCCCCACCAGAAAGGGGAGTGCTGCACCCATAAGCACTGCCACCACCCAGTCCGTACCCATAAGCACTGCCACCACCCAGTCCGTACCCATAAGCACCGCCACCACCCAGTCCGTACCCATAAGCACCGCCACCAAGCAGTCCGTACCCATAAGCACTGCCACCACCCAGTCCGTACCCATAAGCACTGCCACCACCCAGTCCGTACCCATAAGCACTGCCACCACCCAGTCCGTACCCATAAGCACCGCCACCACCCAGGCCGTACCCATAAGCACTGCCACCACCCAGTCCGTACCCATAAGCACTGCCACCACCCAGTCCGTACCCATAAGCACCGCCACCACCCAGCCCGTACCCATAAGCACCGCCACCACCCAGCCCGTACCCATAAGCACCGCCACCACCCAGTCCGTACCCATAAGCACCGCCACCACCCAGTCCGTACCCATAAGCACTGCCACCACCCAGTCCGTACCCATAAGCACCGCCACCACCCAGTCCGTACCCATAAGCACCGCCACCACCCAGCACGTACCCATAAGCACCGCCACCACCCAGTCCGTACCCATAAGCACCGCCACCACCCAGTCCGTACCCATAAGCACTGCCACCACCCAGTCCGTACCCATAAGCACCGCCACCACCCAGTCCGTACCCATAAGCACCGCCACCACCCAGTCCGTACCCATAAGCACCGCCACCACCCAGTCCGTACCCATAAGCACCGCCACCACCCAGGCCGCACAATTGTTTCACATGATGCTCCTCCTCGGATGGGGAGTGCAATGGGAGTGCTGCTAGGCCTGCTCCCTGCACGGAGCGGGCCCATCTTCAGTCCCCGGGGCGCTCTGCACCCGTGTCCGGGTCTGTGGACTCTGTGGCCCCTCTGCTGCCAATGTAAGTGGCAGGCTGCTTCTGATATACGTTGTCCGGAAGGTACATACTGCCTAGGGCCCCCCTGCTGCTGCTGAGTGTGCTGGCCAGCTTCTGACATAAGTAGCCCGGCTAAAGAGGAATTCCAGGGACCCCCAGACCATCGGGACAACATCAGGCTACACCTGACAGAGGCAGTCCAGGCAAAGAGTTTGGGGCCACCCTCCATCTACTGCTGCACCTGGCCAACCAGCACACCTGGCACAGGGAGTCAACCCTGACAACTGGCACAGGAGCACCTGCGAGCACCGCCTTTATAGAGTGGACGGGCTGCCTGCAAAGCAAGGACTATGTTGTATATATTTTAAGTATAAAGTACAATTCAATATCTATTTTCTATTGTCAATATGTATTTTTAAAGACTGTTTAACTTTTTCTGATGCTGCTTAGGGTTTTAGTAGTAATGTGTTGGGTTTTATGCAGTTATCCCTTTTTATATACAATACAAATCTACTGTTGTACTGGAGACTACCTATGTATCATAAAAACGGATCATTTAAGAGTCCATACAACAGCATATCTTTGGCCCCCTATTCCTTCCATAGCGGTTTGGGGGTATTCCTGTACTTCCCACCTTTCCTGGCCTGCCCATTGCCCTCGTGTGGCACACCTACGGTGATTGCAGGACCCAGGGCGAGCAGGGATGCCGGAGATCGCCAAGACGCAGGGCTTTGGGCAGAAATACAAGTCAGAAGAAGGGTTTTATTTTGCCCGTCTTTACCTGTCTCGAGCCAAGTGTACAGTAAATATACCCCCCCCCCCCCCGCTACAGGATTAACAACCGAGGCAAGGAGACCGTGCACAGCCGATAGCTGGGATTCTTAATAACAAGGAACATTGTTATAAAGCCAGGCGAGGAGGTGGCCCAGAGAGGAAGGGACCTGGGGAGAAGGTCTGGGGACTTGGGATAGAGGATGTTCAGAGGAGATCTGTGGGAAGGGTGAATGCAAAAAAGGGTAAACAAAGATGCAGCAAAAAAAAGACATTATGAGTTGTCCATCTTTAATGCCTACATTTGTTGTTTAGGCAGTAGTATTGCCCAGATAAAAAATCCAAAATAATAACCTGTGCAGGTTACAGTAAATTGGGGCGAGGTGCATGCACTGGAAGTTTCATGCATGGGTATTTCATGCTACGTTTCCCTATGCTGTCCTTACACCACCGAGAGAGCTATTAAAAAAAAACAAGTTCTTCTACCCGGGAAAGCAGCGCAACAGCTGGACCTGTTCCAGGGACAGAAGAAGCCATGAATAGCGAGAGGCATTTCCAAGAAAGAGTTGATAGCAGTGAAAAGGGCCTTCCATTGCCGTTGTCTTTCTCTGAAAAATGCACCTGAACAAATCCCTGGAAACCTTTGCGCTTTTCTCATGAATGAGTAGGGGCGCTCACAGCCAGCTTCCTGGAGTCTTGGCAAACAGAGAACAGGCTTCTGCAATGAGTAGTACTCGGAATCTCCACCACCTTTACAGCCCAGTGTCATGCAGAACCGGCAGGACCATGCAAGCAGCCTTGCAGGCGTGCTGCTGGCACCCTCCCCTGGGAGGCCCGCCGCTTCTCACATAAGCGACTGCTCAGTGTACATTGAAACCTGGGCCATAACACATTTTCTGAGTTTGCCACCCATTGGGAAACACTAAACTTAACCTTCGTCCTGTGTGTGCCTGCAGCTATTACTGCTACAGTACTCTGGTGCACTCATTATTTCAACATGCACTTGGACAAGCATTGCATTGCACTCTTATATATTGCAGTGTCACATCGGTCAGGTATAGGAATGATCTGATCAAAAACCATCAGTCACAAGGCAGACCTGCTCTGCTCTCCCATACCAAAGGCCTTTTTCTAATTGACAAGGGGATATTTGTGTTTTCGCTAAGAGAATGGCGTTCAGATGTCAGCAACAGATTCAATTTCAAATGTTTTATTGAGGTTCTGTACAATCCAAAATAGCTCCTTCAAGCCAACTATTATTCAACATATTGTATGTATTTATCTCTATGGAACCCCACAGTTGAAGGTGGGGGCAATACTCAGCAACCCCTTTAGTGCTAACGGTTATTAAGGGATGACAGCCATGCACTTCTAAATGGGACAAGCCATTCTGTATGAACGGCAACAGCACCAAAGATGGGTTGTACCGGAGAAGATGTCAACTAACCAGCATTCCTACACCTATACGTCAAGCCGTACAGAATCATGGAAATCAATACCTTTTCCTGGCAGCCGTCTCGGCTTTCGCTTTGCCCACAGAGTATTTAGCGGAGTACTGATAACCTAACGGGCTACACGCAGAAGCATGCGTCCGGCCGCTCCATCTTTCGCTCATTGGTTTCTGCATGCCGTTTTGGGAGCAGAACAGCGCTCTAACCACCAAGTTTTCTCCTGCACCAACGTCAATTGGGTTTGCTGCAGATGTTAACAGTTCCTCAATGTTGGTGTTTCTTTCCAATAAGACAACAGGACCTGGATTCTTATGCTGGCAGCTCCAGTGTCACAGCTTTCCCCTAAATATTGTTGAGCTTTGCTTCCAACCTGCCCATTTTGGAGCCCATCCCTTCAATATTTCCGCCATCGCCACCGTTCTCGATCCAGCCCATGCGTCTTCTTATGAAGATCTTCCAATGAGGACATCGGAGCCCCATCACCTTTGGCCAGGCCTGTCGTGCCCACCTGCATCGGTCCACCTTCTTCTTGCTCTCCCAGGTTTGAATGCAAAAGCCTGAAAACAGCTCTGCGCTGCATGTTGCTTTCTTTTCTTTATCTCAACGCACTTTAGAGTTAGTGTGTCACCAAGCAAGCAAGTATTTCCATTTATTTGAAAAACAGGGATGTCAACTTCGATAAGAAATGGCTCACAATAACTAATTTAAAGATGGCTGAGGCATTCCCTAGACATGTGCCTGCACAGCAGCACAAAGATGAGAATAAGTGGTCAGCCAGTTTATGAGGGTGTAAACCCAATGGGCCTCATTACAAGTGTGGCGGTCTGTAAACAAGGGGGCCAATGCGCACAGTAGGTCTGACCCTGCCGGGCGCAGCCACCCCAGCAGGCAGAGTTGCCATGGAAGCACCGTCAGCGATGGTACCAGTGCTTCCGGTTCCCCATTCCTATGGAGTCCTAGGGTATGGGGACTTACATGATCTGCCGCCTGACTTCCCGCTCCGCTGGCACTTGTAATGTCCAGGCTGCAGACCAGGTTTTACGGGTCAGCGGCAAAACGCTGGTCGCACCGGCGGGTTACCGCCGACCTCGTAACTAGGCCCAATGAGACTAACCACTATCAAGACAAAACAAAACCAAAAAACAAGCAAAAGAAAAAGAAACAGGTGCCTTACAAAGGTAACCATTACGTTTGTGGGGGCTGCTTTAAACTAAAGAAGAGTTCTAAAGAAATAAAGCTACATTATTACATTATTTTGCTGCACTGGAGTGAGAGGTGGGGTCAGATAGGGAGGATGGGGTACTACATTGCCTTTCCCAAAATGCAATGTACCAGTAGGGTACAGTACATCCAAATCCTGCACCTCACCATGGCTATCATTTGTGACCCATCTCCCCTATATTAAAAGGCTAGCTACCATTAACATGGCAGCCCATGCCTGGCCTTTTGTCTCACATGTGTGCCACAGAATGAACTTGCACCTACTGCTCCCTTGAGTGAATTATAGCTGGATTGTCCATCTCCCACTCACCTTTGTTTTTCAAATCAATTTAAACTGACGTTCAGTCACTGCATATGTGCTAACAGTACTAGTGTATGATGGGACTTAAGCCCATGGAAATTGTGTGACTTAGCAAGGATCGCACAATATGGTCCAAGTGCAGAAAACTGGATTATGCCTTGGTTTTCCTGTTTCCAAATTCAGCAATGATGGCACTACACAAAATATAAGTCACACATATACAGGGAGAAGAAAACTCAATGGTAAGTATAAACCCACATTGGCATTATTGTATCACAGAAATGGAAGATTCCCATTGTTGAAAGTGGTGGCAAGTGGTGTTGGCTGGTGTGCACTTTGCACCTTTAATTGGATTTCCCAGTGCGCTGTGCTGTGCTGTGGTACTGTGCGAAGAAGGACATACTGCCCGCCTACTCCGTGAAGCCGAGCGAAAGTGGTGGCAAGTGGTGTTGGCTGGTGTTTGCAGGTGGCAGCCGTAAACACAGGACAGATCGCAGTAACTGCATTGCAATTCTGCAGAAGATGACCGAGTTGGCAGAAAACAAACAAAGCCTGCGGGGAGCGTGAATGCGACAACAGGTAAGGAGGCGAGGCCCGCCCCCTCCCTCGAATTAAATCTAAGTGTGCGGAGCCCAGATATGTCCAACCGTATAGGTAACAGAACTGACTGCCGGGACTCCAGTGAATCAGCATGAGAGAAAATGAAAGAGCCGGAGTTGCCTATGTGTGATCTGCGGGAAACCGAAAGGAGGTATATGCTAAATATCGCTGGATGGGGGGGGCCAAGTGAGCGTAACGTCCCTAACGCAGAGCATTTCATAAAACCGCAAAAAGCTAGAAAACAAACGAATGTAGGAAACAAGGATGTCGGACACAGGAGTCACCGAAGGGACAAAAGAGCTCCTGCTCCCGACAGAGACGAGAAACCCAGGGAATTGGTCCCTGAAGGAGCCGTGCCACAAGCAGGTGGAGGAAACGTGAACCCAGAGGAGCTGAGGCTGAATGGAATAATGGACCCAAAGGGGACCCCAAAGAAGTGCAACCACAATGTGACCATTGAGAGCACCCTAGAAGTGGATAAAGCGCTCTCTGATAAGCAACTGAAATACCTAAGAGGGCTATTTCAAGAGCAGGAGCTAGCGACCCATCCCTTAACTATAGAGCTAAGGAACTCTGATTTGGTGGCGCAGCTTGCAAAAGACCTATCTGAGCTGACGGAGAAAATGTCCTTGCAAAAGAGGAATTATTTATTGCCTGTCGTCAATAAATAATCAATTAGCTGCTCTGGACAATGAAATGTCAACCCCTGGAAAAGAGTATTGGAGATTCAGAGCTATTGGCTCACATTCATACTTAGTTAAGGAGGATGAGCTCGGGATTCCAG
The DNA here is from genome assembly GCF_040938575.1 of Ambystoma mexicanum. NCBI lineage: Eukaryota > Metazoa > Chordata > Amphibia > Caudata > Ambystomatidae > Ambystoma > Ambystoma mexicanum. Next base: position 1,104,997,976 of record NC_090925.1, on the reverse strand, counting down.
GTCTCGGAGCAAGCCGAACCGCCCAATGAAAGCAATAACCCGGGCAATCCGTGGCTAACAAATCTTGAAGAACGGGATCGGGGGAGGAATAGAAGGGTGGGACGCAAGAGTCAAGGCCGAGGTCAAACAGAAGGCTTACCCCGCTACGATCGGAGGAAGATATACCTGTATGGGAAAATAGTTAATCTAGTAGCTGCAGCTCTAGGCCCTCCTTAAGGAACATACAGGAGGGCCCCTGCCAGAAGTGCAGTGGGCAGTGCAGAGATGGTTTTACCAAATTGACCTTTTACAATTGACCTTTTGCACAATTGACCTAATTACAGCAGTCCTAATTGACCTTCTGCATAATTGACCTTTATATTATTTTAGTTATTTCATATATGTATTGGGTTGGTTTTGGATTATAATATAAGGGGATTGGGTGGGGAGCTGCAGGGGGTTTTGGATTGGGTGGGTGGGGGGTTTCAGGGTGTTTCCCCCCACATATATGTCCTAATTGACCTTCTAAATTAGGTCAATTCTCCCGAGGTCAATTCTCCCGTGGTCAATTGTGAAAAGGTCAATTAGTATACAACCGCAGAGAAAGATGCCATAAGAGAGAAGATCTCACCCATATTCAACATACTGTGATGGCAGCTTTGACTATATCATTGCCCCCCCTTCAACAAATTAGACAAAGCCATTAATAATTCAATACACAACCAGGCCACTTTAAAAGCTATGGTACATGCTAAAATGACAGGAATGGAAAGTTTCGCAAAGAAGGTGGTAGAGAGGCTAAAAAAAGAAGCCGAAGCCTCAATCAAATGGCAAAATCGCCTATGCGACATGGCACAAAGAGAGTCAACAGACAAAGCCATATTAATGGATGCTATAGTGGAAGATTGTAAATGGATGCAGAGTCAATGGAAAAAAGGAGCAGGAAAGAAGAGAGGAGGACCTGATGAGGGCGGGCTCAGAAGGGAGAAATGTGGAGAAGGCTCACAGAACAGGACTTCACGGCCAAATCCCAATAGGGAAGGTGGGAATCAAAGACAGATGGGAGAGCCAGAAAGGCCTACTAATGTAACAGAGGTACCTAACATAGAAAATCACATAGAACCCGACCAAAGCCCGACCCAGAAAGGTGAAGAGGCGCCAGAAAGTCAAATAAGACCACAGGGAGTGGCGAAAGAAGTAAATACCTTCACAATATTCCACCAAACACAAGCCGCAGGAGGACTTGGGGGTGGGGGGGGGGGGAAGCAACAAAGCAGGCTCAAATGCGCCAAAATGGGAAAATATCCACAAATATAAAAATGGGAAGAAAAAGAAAGTTGAAAGGCTCTAGGGCCTTGCATGAGGAATATAAGAACGACCCCAATATTGGACATACCACAATCTCTGAAACGTCCTAGAAGAGAACTGGTGATGCCCCGGGGGAAACTCCCCCCAAAGCCCATGGGCCCGATAACCAGCTTGATGAGCCCAGCAGATGAATTTGAAGAGATTGTGTCCGCCTCTGAGACCTGCCTAAGTGACCTAATAGAGACAATGGAAAGGGAAGAAGAGGATGAGGCGTGGAATAACCTAAGCTGTTCTGAGTGGGCCGAAATTGAAAGACAAGTGAAGCGAATAACAGAACCACTCTGGAGGGAGTCTGTCACTCAATGAAAAGGCAAAATCAAGTTTGCCATCAGTAAAATATCCTGCCTTCAAAACACTGGAAGAAAAAAGATTGGCACTAGAAGTAGTGCGGAAGGAAGAGTCTCGCTACCTGGATAGGGGAAAAATGAAAGCGACAGCCATCTTGGTGGAGAACTAAAATATGAATAGAGGGATCAATAAATAGATGGACAACTACCCCAAATTTGAAAACAAAGATAACAGAGTACGCCTGGAGAGAATCATACGGGAAGCAAATGCACCTATCCTAAATCGCAGGAATGTGATGAAGCTACTCCAATACAGTCCAACAATGAGATAAATATCAACAGATGACATATGAGTAGTAGAGTTTGTGCATGAGAACAGAAGGGACTGGGTGATACTCCATCTCAAATTCCATTTAATAAAAGAAACTATATTAGAGCCAAGTAACAAACTCTTACCTCTGGGATAAGAACTGAGTGACCACAAGATGACTGATGAGCCATTACCCATAGGACGCAAGCTAAATGAGCAACATGTGTTGAATTATGAATGGGAGAAGATGGACAGATTAAGCAGGATGAAGGTAGCAGTGGAACAGTTTGCAAAGAAGAATCCAACCAAGACAGAATATGCGTGGGTATTGAAAGAGTTCAAAGAGTGACGAGATAAAGCAGGTAAAATAACTATGGTGCCTAAACATGCACATGGTCAAGATCTAGAGAGAGTAAGATGGAAACTCAGATCTGACGTTAGAAGGATAAAGAGGGAGAAAGGAACCTGTATGAAAGAAATAAGGAAACAAAAGCAGATATATAGGAATTAGAGCCAGGCTTCAAGGGCTCGAAGGGCGCAAGTAGATGCTGAAAAAATGCTGCCAGTGATCTGTACTAACATAAGGAATCTGTGGGACCTCATTAACAGCGGAGGGAACTTCAGACCGGCACACACAAGGGGTCAGGTGTTGGAAGAGAGATGGGTAGATCACTATACAATGCTATTCACTAAAAGAGGTGAGCCAAGTACTATAAGTGAAGCGAGGGGAGAGAAGAGCTGGTGCTTTGAATTTGATGTCCAAGAGACAAGATTGATGATCGGCACGCTTAGCCCCTCAATGGCAGCTGGCCTGATGGGTCTTTCAAATCAGGTTATGAAGGGGTATATGAATGCATGGGGAGATCTAGTGGCAAATCTATTTAGACAAATCATGCTGACCAAAAGTGTCTGCCTTGTGGCGAGAGACTATAGTGGTCCCTATTTTCAAGAAGGGCGACCGAGGCCACCCTGAAGAACTACCACCCGATCGCCCTATTGGACGCAATGGGGAAACTTTTTGCGTCAATCTTACTAAGAGACCTTAAGGTTTTGGGCTCCAAAAGCAGATTGGTTAGACCCTAGACAAACCGGCTTTGTCAGGGGGTGGGCACCTGGTTGAACCCAATGGTAATGTACCTGCTAAAACAGAGGGCCTTGGAAACAAAGAGTAGAATCTTCCTGGCCTTCATAGACCTGGAGCAAGCTTTCGATGGGGTAAATAGAGAGCATTTATGGGCTAAACTCATTTAATGGAAATGTCCTGCAGACTTGTTAGAGGCAATACAATCCTTGTACACAGATACACCAATATAAGTGAGACTATCAACAGAAGGGGTCCTGTCAAGGAAAATACATTTTGTATTTGTATTTTTTTTATTTGTATAGCGCACCCTGCCCAGGGGCATCTGGGAGCTTTTCTTACATATTTACAGGTTAAATTTTACAGGTTAAATTTACAAGTTAACAATCAAAAGTTGAACCAATTGTAATGTACAGTACAGAGTATTAGCATAAAAGTGGGATAGTTTCAAACATAATTTACTACTAGTCCCATTATACAAGTCTAATCAGTGAGGCAGAAAGGTGAGATGACATTTACAAACGGTCGAAGGATGTGGGCATATCTTGCTCCGTTAGCCAAGATTTGGTTCCATACTTAAAAGAAGAGAAGCGGGTTTCAGTTCTGAGCTGGTTTGGGAGTGTATTCCAAAGTTTAGATGCAAGAACTGGGAAGCTAGCCCCTCCTGCACTTTGTAATTTGAATCTTGGAATAGTCAGTAAGTGAACTTGTGCCGATCTTAGTGGTCTAGTGGTGGTATGTGCTGTGAGGCGATTTGCCATATACTCTGGTGCTTGTTTGGCCAGACATTTATGTGTAAGAGCGAGGGTTTTGAGTGAGATTCTATGTGACACTGGGAGCCAACAGAGGTTCCTTCTGATATCGGAAATCTGTATTTTTCTGGGGAGATTAAGAACTGCTCTAATAGCGTTGTTTTGTGTTACTTGAAGCTTATTGATGTTCTTTTTACTGGTCCCCAGATACAGAGCATTACAATAGTCAATTTTGGAAATCACTAGAGTTCTTGCGAGGGTGACGCAGTTTGGGGTGGTGATGAACGGCTGTAATAAGTTTGCACGTATAGGTGCAAAGACTACCGAGTTGATTTGTTTAGTCAGCGAGAGAGTGGAATCAAGGTGGAATCCCAGTGTTTTGGTAGTATTTGTGACCTTAATGGGGATCCCATCGATAACAAAGACTTTGAAGGAAGAGTCAAGTTTATTGAGTCTAAGAGGAGAGCCTAGGATAAGTAACTCAGTCTTATCGGCATTAAGACATAAGCCATGAAGTGCCATCCAGGCTTGGATGACTGAGTAGATCTCATTAAGCACCTTTAAATCACTTGTGTAAACACCAGTGATTGGAATGAGTATCTGGGTGTCGTCCCCGTAATTAGTAGAGGTGACACCCAGATAATCAAGAATATCACTTACTGCGGATTAAAACAAGGATGCACTCTAGCGCCCCGGCTCTTCAGTCTCTACATGTCAGATCTGAAGGAATCACTAAATAAATTCGAGCCTTCCCACCTAAGATAAACTCGGCAGAGATGCCATGGATTCTATATGCAGACGGTTTGGTCTTTATTGACCAAACACCTATCGGCCTGCAACGGCGACTAGATACCTTCAACAGCTACCTAAAAGAAAATGGAATGAAGATCAACGTAGGGACATCCAAAATCCTGATAATGACAACATCAATGAGAAAACAGAAGGAAGCCTTTGTTTGGAGAGTGGAAAACCAGAAAGTTGAAATATTTTACACTATAGTATATCGGGGCGTAATGATAAACAAAAACTTGGATGAAAAAGGCAAATATCATGTTAAGAGACACACTGGGAAAGTTAACAAACCAGGGGATAGCTCTGCACAGAAGATATGGAGAAAAGAAAAGTTTCTCAACCCTCCTACTCCTGAACTTCTATAAAGAAAAGGTGGTTCAGAATTTAACATACAGAGCAGAAGCTCTCCTAAATCGGTCTTGGAAAGTGTGGGTAGTATTAGAAGGGTTATTTTGGTGGAAAACCTTGAGACTGCCAAACTCGCTGCCAGGATATGCCATCAGATATGAACTGTGGCTGCAATCTTTAACATCAATTGTACTGTGGAAAACAATATTTCTGTACAAGAAATGCCTGGTCGAGACGAGCCCCGTTCCTTTTTCCATCTTAAAGGCTACAGACCGGGTACAGGATAAGAGTCTGGCACGTTGGAAGAAGAAATGTAAATCTTACTTTGAAAGCTGGGATATTCAAGTGGATCTACTCATAGCAAATCCAAGTAAAGTGAAAAAAAGCTCCAAACACTTGATTGGATAGAAATTCTGGAAGCAAGGAGTAATGATAAATTGAGGTCTGCCTTGAACTTGGAACGCAAAGGGTTAAATCAACCTCCACGCTACCTTCAAAAATGCCCATGGGCCCATTACAGAGATCTTTTGATGTGATGCCGGCTGAATATCCTGGTGACTAGGGATGTACAACTTGCCAGGAAACAAATATCAAAGATGAATTTGTACTGTAGATACTGTGGTGATACCAGCAAGGTGGAAGCTCTCTTCCACCTAATGACATTGTGAAAGGCCGTAACGGAGGCAAGAGCGAGTTTCTTGGGGCCACATGTTAATCAAACGTCCTCACTGAAGGCAGAAGAATGGTGTCAGAGGGTTTTGATGGTGGAAATGGTCAGTCTGGTTCTGGCAGCGATGAAGTTTGTGGAACAGGTGCTGAAAGAAAAGGACTAAATAACTAACTAATTGATGGACTGAGTAATGGATGAATTATGGAAAGAAGATACATTCTCATCTGATAATCATTTGAGCACATGATACATTCCCTTCTTTTTTTTCATTTTTAAATGTGATCACAATTGGTGAAATGTTTAAGGTTTAAATTGTAAATAACCAATAAACATTATTTTAATAATAGTGGAGGAATAGGGCTTACATCAATGTCTGTCCCTCCAGAAGAACTACTCTGTTCTTCCAGTAATTTGATAACCCTAGGAAGTGCTGGCGTGCTGCCTATCTAAAAGGGATAGTAAAGAGACAGCCCTATCACTACCAATCCGCAGAGCTTAGATTCCGTGCTCGTGGCCACCACTCAAGTTGTTATGGGGCAGTACTCAAAGTGGGAATACTTTCGGTTCTTTATGTAATCTTGTTCTAGCCTGGTATGACCCAAAATCAGGGTGTAGCAATCTTCTTAACATTAAAAACAAAGGCTACTGGTAGAAGTGCATGCAACTGGGGATTTTACCCTCAACTGGATATGAGGATGCTCCAGTCTATGTCAGCTGTTACTTATCACCATTCAATTACATAGGGTATCTCACACCGGAAAGGATATCCCGTCTTAGGCCACAAAGGTATGCCACTACGGGGCTTTTATCAACTTTTGTGCAAAGCGCTTCATAGTTGTTTTAATGAACTGTCCAAAAATGAACAACTAGACAGCCTCCTTCCTCAGATCCTTGTGAGCTGAATCCCCAGTGTCCCACTTGCAAAAACTCTGCGATAATAGGCAAATTAATTCCAATGAATCACCTCATCTGCTAAAATTGAGAGTACTTCAAATCGGGCTAAGGCCAGTATCGAGTGCTACGTAAAAAAGGAAGATTTATGTGGTGCAAACCAAGGACTTTACCAGCTGCCTCTCTGGAATATTGCCCACCAGGGAGAAGATTATACAAACACCAAGTGTACAGAGCATGCCCCAAAAGCTGCGCTCGTGGAACTGTCTCTGCCGAGCCTTGCACAGGGAACACAAATCTGGCTGAATCCTGCGCCACACAAGGCACAATGAGGCTTCTGTGGGAGGCGAGAGGGTGTTAAAAGCTCTCCGCATCTGAACGTCAATTTTCTAAGTGACTCAGTCCTTTCCGCTGAAATCTGCGGGGCAAGAAGCCAGTAACTGGCCCTCTGAGCATTGAGTTCATGTATCGCTTCCAACAACACGTGGTCAGAAGGATTGGCAAAAGGTTCTTTTGCAACTCACAGGCAAACCAGGAAGACTACGCATGTCCATTATTGGAATATGATTGTGTCGATTATGTGTTGGTTGAAAGCCAAGAGCATGACGAAATTGCCCTAACAAGATACAATGCTTATATACGATTCACTGTTCACATAATTTTAGGAAGAATTTATTTCAGAATAAGACTGCTTCATGACATCAATCATAAATAGAACAGCTCTGACCAATGTATTATCTATATTGGAAACAAGCATCGACTAAGCCAACAGTTTTGGTGTTTTGTGTAGTGAACATGTTTCCCGTGTTGAATTACACTCCCAGGTGAATTTGGCCAGGTTCACACATTACCAATATATGCCCCACTACAGCTTTTGACTTCCCTTGCCATCATAAATCACGTCATTGGGATTAAGTCCATCTAATTGTACCACCTGCTAATTATTGTCATCGAATGCAATGGTACTGCAATCGCTGCTTGCCACGTATTGTTTTGCGCGATCCTCATATACCATGACCACAAAACAGGTATTGCAATCAATACCAAGGTAGTAAAGGTTATGCGATGTAACTGGGTCTTGCAGAACACCATGTCTGCCAATTGGGAGAGCATGGAGGCCTTATACGGCAAGGTAGTAGCGGCCTTGCTAGATACTTTGCCTGTATGTCAGCTATAAGCATCATACGCCCAGGTGTTCACATAAAATGTCAGTGTTTGCTACGATATGGCAGGAATCACATGCATTTGCCAGGTAATAACATACAAGGCCATTCGCTTTATATGAGAGTTATTTTCTTTTTATTCGCTTTAATTTGAGGAGAAAATGAACAATTTTAACAAAGAGAGTGTTTCTAGATATTGGATCACGTAATTTGAAAATAATCCAGATAAATTTGCCTGGGAAAGGGAAAATGCCCGACATTAATGGCAGCATAACCTATTGTCTATGGAATCCTAAACCGATATAGGTTTCTACCCACAGCATGTGGCATTGCTAGGAACTGGAAGAAGGGCATGTCATTGCTGGGATCTCATTATCAACGGCATGCAAAAGCATCCCTGTGGGGCAATTCTGCAATACAACAACAAAACAAAAACGCCATTCTGGAGGTCATGAGCTGTGGCCAGTATTCTAAATACCGGCTTCGCTCTGGCTTGCCTAGACTCGGGCTGGCGGTTACCGGCCATGTATGCCCCGCCCCCCGACTCGGGGTTATTGCTACAACATGCTTGATGTTTCTTCGCTGTATTGCCTGGCATGCTGGATTACATTTGCAGCTCCCATTGGAATGTACATACTTCAGCTCGGTTTCCCTGTCTGGATGTTGAGGGAAGTTGGATGCTTTGCTGAGGGCAGAGTTAAATCAATCTGATGAATTTGAATAGGTATAGAGGGGAGCACACTCAAGTTCATCCTGTCCTTTTTTTCCATCCTCTGTTGTCCTATGTTGTTTTTGGTCCCTTCTTTGATAATAGTATTTATTTTTGCCGGTTGAGTTTTTGGGATGTCGGAGTGGGGAGGGGTTAAAGTTGAAATGCGTTATGACTGCTTCTATGTGCACGACCTGCTTCTGGGGTAATGGTTTCTTGTTTAATGTATACTTTTCAATAAAAATACTATTTAAAAAGTAATAACAAACACGCCAAAGGTTACTGTCAATCATCAGTGCAGATAAAAAGTGTACATGCATAATTCCACCATAAAAAGTCACATTTTTCGTGTGGGAGGGCTTATTCCATTGAAGTCCGTATTAGTAAAGGGGGAGTTTGCAGCCCTTGCACACCCCATGGAAAGTCCAGGAACCATACCAGAGAGCCCATCAGACTCATCGGAAGATCGCAGGGAACCAACCCTCTACCCATCACAGACTATCTGCATAGCTTTTAAGTGTCCCTGTACTTTTAAACCACACCATGTCCTCCATTTCCCTGTAATATGCGATGTCAGATAGCCAGGCAAGGGCAACAGGCTGATCTGCATCTCCTAGCAACTGCCCCAGTGAAATCAAGGTGGACAAGCGGAGGGTTTGTATAATTAGTTCCCTGGCGTTTTGTTAGTGGTAACAAAGACATCATCCTTAAAAGAGTTTAGAGGGAGGCAGACCCCACCAGGCCACCTGATCCAAAGAAGTCATTGCCCCCCTTTTTTTAATGAAACATAAATAGCCAATGGAATATGCTTGTATAGTGCACTGCGGAGGCTCTGATCCTACTGCCTGGCCGTTGTTGACAGCTGAGGTCTCATCAGACCAATGAATCCTGTAATGTGTTCTGTGTTCACTTTAGTTCGTAGAGTTTGTGCGTCCACCAGAGCACAACTTGTGTATCGTTTTCTTCTTTCGTGGGGGGAATTTATTGATCGCATGCAATCCCAAAGTTGAAATACACATCTGTGTTCAAATGCTAGATTAGCTACAAATCCTGGCAAGGTACACTGACCCTTTCCTCTCTCTGAGATTTATACACTGCAGAATAAGAAACTTAGGCAACAGTAACCCCTTCACCAGAAAACTGAAGTTGCAAAAGCTAACAAAGAATCAGCATGGTGCAATACTAGAGCATGGACCCTCCAAGCGAGGGTTGTACAAACTGGGCATTCCCCCAATGAAGAGCATAATGCATTAGTTGGGGGAGGTGATTAGGTGGTCAAAGTTGAATCAATGAAATCAAAGTGTTGAGGCTAATATCTGGCTTTGGCCATCGGACAACACTGTGATCCTGGACAGATGCTCATATCTATGCTGATTTAGGTGTAAAGGTGTGAAAACTTCGAGCCATTGCCTGCTTTTGTTTTCATGCTGGTCTTGGTTGGAAGCGGTGCTAGACATGCCAGCCAAAACGCACATGTTTCACACAAGCTTATTTTCATACCTACAAATACTTTTAGATTTCCATTGAAATAGAAATGGGAAGATAGTCTTGGGGGCAATGGGAGGATGTCTCGGGAGGATAGCTCAGGGGCAACGCGTTCGCCTTGGAAGCAAGAAGACGTGGAGCAACACAGGTTTGATCCTTGGGTCCGCGCTTAGAAACCTCTGGGTATTAAGCGCATTATAAATGACCTATTAGAAATTATTATAAAATTATAACTAAAGCTACGACTATACTCCTTTGGACAAAGAGGTTTTTATAATTATTTACTTTGAAAATATTGTGATGTTGGTTTATCATATGTTTTGTGTACTTTCCAAGTAAGGTCTCAAATCAGGAATTACTTCAGTTCATGAAAGTCAAACTCGCACGAACAATTGTACATTGCTGTATGACAAGAACTGGGAAACAATGTCGTCAAGTTTTGAAAATTGCAGATTGGTTTTCGAATCCCAGCTTCACTGCTTTACCAGATTGTGTGATGCTGGGAAACCCATTTAATCTCATGGTGGCTATCCCGTTATTATTGCCAGTGCCTAAGTAAACACAAATTGTCAGCTCCTAACAGTGACTTACTCTTGAGAAAAGCCTCACTCCTGATTAAAATAGCTACAATGCGGTTTAATATATAATAAATGTGACTAACAATCTCATTTGTTTCTTGAAAACAGTGTCTCTCTTCTAATCTCAGTCCATTTCAGATATGTGCCCCTCCCTCGTAATTTGTAATCCATATCCTGTATCTCTGCTACGGTGTGTGTACTTTCCCCGCTTCTTCCCATTTGTCTCCTGTATCTGTGCTTGAGTACTTGTACCTTCTGCTGTTGTCTGAAAAAGACACCATGTTTTTATGACCAAATGTAAAGAAACTTAACCTAAATACAGACAAGACTAAGGTCACGGTCTTTAAAACCACAGTTTACGAAACATAGTCCTCGGTCACTAGAAGTGAATGATATAAAACTGCAGCAGGTCAAATACTTTGATTAATTGGGTGTCAGGTTTCAAACGTCGGTTGGATGGACAGCACCGATATAAAAGTCAGGAACCATCTTGGGGAAGTATAGTGGGGCCATTAAGTTTTTTTTCAAAAGCCTGGGTAATTCAGACGTGGTCCCCTTGCTCACTGTGCTTAGAGGGGCACAGCTTCACCTCACTGATGAGGTCCGACTAAGCCGAAACACGTGTCTGGGGTTCTTGTTGGTACTCTTGTTCAGAGGAGAATTGTTTAGTTTTTTCGGTGCTGGACTACCCTTGTGAGTGGGACAAAGACTGATATGCAAATGAATATTTCTCCTATGTGAAATATATAGTGCGCTAAAACGTGGTTGTAGACCCTCCCGGGTGGGCACCTCCCCATAGAACAGGTTATTTGGCTGTGTTCGTTGTAGGTAGTCAGACCTTTTTGTGCATTAACCCATTTTATGTCACTAGATGGGGGCAAAGGTTCTAAATGGGTTGCATATGTAAAGAAAGCCATTCTCGCCTTAGGAGCGAGAGGCCTGTGGAAAATCCCCCAGGGATGTTTAGGACTGGCTGCCAAGAGTCTGAGAAAAGATCCATAAATAAGAGCAGGGGGGCAGCTGGAGATGAAAGCATTGCCCCTTAAATCAGGGCCAGATTATCTCACACTTCGATCAGGCCTGGGCTTAGAATCTACCTCTACAATATTGTACCAGCATATGAGAGACCATTATATGTTCACCTAAGGTTGCGAATACTGCCAATAGCATCTTTTACAAAATCATGAAATGATACCGAGACGGGGTGTGCCTGATGGGTGGGGCAGTAATTGAAACTGTGACACTATCTGTTGATCTGCCACATGACTTTAAATCTGAGACATACTTATCTGAGACCAGTCTTAAGGGACCTGGGATCGGCTGCCTAGGCGAGGCATTGAAGTTCCTCAGACAGTCTGTGCGGCCCCACGTTCCTGATGCAACGGCACATGGCTGCAAAGAATGTGGGCTCTGAGACAGACCCCTATAAAGAAGGTAATCATTGTAGATGACCCCACTTGGGTAACATATCCCTATTTTTCCATTTGTGTACTGTCAATAAATTCTGCAGATTTGTGTGAGGCTGTGAGCAAATCTCTCCTCATAAGAAAGATGTTTACCCTCTATTCATATAGAGAGATTGGGAGTTGGATAATGTGTTTGCTACTGTAACTTATTTTTTGCTTAAATTTATTGTGTTCAGTTCTTGCAAACTTTTCAGAGATCATAAAAATTCATTACAATTTATAAAACAGATACACTTGATATATAACAGTTCCATAACATCATAAAAACCCAGTAATGAAAGTATACTTCTACTAAAACCCTATTAAAAACAATCGATGTTAAGTGTACAAAACAACCTCAATAGAGGCTGATCTCTAATCCACATGTTGTAAAGTGCAAAATGCAGAGATTTGTTAGAGGTATTTAAACAGTATACCGAGAACGAGTCGCTCTTAATGTTCTCGTAGTCGTTCACTAATATACCAAAAGTGTTAATATAGATTGGTGCGTTTGTTTGGCATTCAGTTAGTATGTGTTTTGCTATTTCTTGCTTATGTTGGAGAGCACACATGCGACAATAAAGGACTACATGACCTTGGTAGGAATAGCTAATTCAGGTCCAATACTGGCCAGTACAGGTAGTTTATTTATTCGAAGTAGCAACAAAAACCTCTGCCAGTCGAGGATATCCCTGAGGGACTCGATACACCTGGTTTAGGTTTTGCATTTCGTCAAAAGTTGCTTTTGGAGACTATAATAATCTTTATCCCAGTGCGGGGCCCATTCAAGAATCTGAAAGGTTGTGTTCACCAACTTTGTGAAATTGTCCAAATCCTCTGTATTAGTGGGCTTCGGCCAACAGTTTTAATAGGAGACATACAGGTATACTTTTAGATTAGATGTATAGTAAACATCTTCTTTTGATCACCTGTGTCGACAATGAGATTAGGCTCAGCTCGAGTCTTAGCAGCTCTATTGCCACACTCGGTCCGAGGACAAGAATTGCTCTCCAGAATTTGCCTTCTTGAGTTTTCAGCCAGGTCATATCACGTATGCATAGTGCTACTAAGCCGTACAACATAGCGGAGCAGAAGCACTGCTTGTATAACAGGAGGATTCCCTGAAGGCTATATCCTGAACTCTCTGGTAATCTTGCAGATCATAGCTGTTAATGTGACTACTTTCCTACTCCTTCCCTGAATTACCTCGGAGTAGTTGTGGTCAGGGTAATTCACAGGTATTCATAGCTTTTAACTTGTGCTACAAGCTACTCTCTTACCACTAACTTAGGGACACTCATTTCGTTATGCGAGAAGTGTAGTATGTTAGTTTTTTCATGGTTTATAAGTAAGCAATTTACCCCTGTATGCTTGCACAGCTCCTGCAAAGATCTCTTGATACCTGAATATGTGAGGTAACATATGATCGAGTCGTCAGCGAACAATATACAAGTTACTTTGATGTTTTTAAATTTCAGGGAACAGTTGTTCAGTTTCGCCAGCTCCAGGGGAATGTCTGCGAGGTAGATGTTGAACAGCAGTGGTGCCAACACACAACCCTGTCCCACACCCTTACTAGTGAAGTCAGAGAAGGCACCCATGCTGTCCAATCACACCTGAACCTGCGGGTTGTCATGCAGTCCACGTATAGCATTTAATACATCACTTGGACAGCCTAGTTTTTCGAGCATAAGCCACAAGATGTCAACTGTATTGAACACTGCTCCAAAGTCTATCATCGCTGCATATAGCTAAGGGCCATTTTTCCTTTTTGCTCATTTATTAGTCTATCCATCAATTTGAAACCATGGGGGGTACTTGAGCCTGATCTAAAGCCCATCTGGAAGTTATCCAAGACATGGTTTTTATCTGCCCACTTAGGTAGCTGTTGCAGCACAAGGGATGCAAATACCTTCCCTTTTATGTCTAACATAGCCAGCAATCTGTAATTTGCTGAGTCAGACTGTTTGCATCTCTTGCAAAGTGGGACTAAGAGTGACCTCTTGCATTAAATTGGAATTTTCCCTTCCTCAGATACTCTGGTAAATAGGTCATATAACAGTTGAGACCAAAACGCAGCAACATCTTTTAGGACAATATTAGGAAGGCTATTTGTCCCGGAGTTCTTGACTTTTTCAACTTGAGTATTATGTTCTCGATTTCAAACTTTTCAAATAATAGGTTGAACCTTTTTAGAGTATTTGAAAATGTTTCGAAACAACTTGGTCAGGACCAAAAACGTGGCTAATGTATTGTGATTAACCATGTGCGCCAATGGTGCTAACTATTTGCTCAATTTTCTTAGATTTACCTTCATTTAGGAGTTGCCACATTTTGCTCATATTTTTTGTCGCTGCTACTGGAAAGGTTCTATGTAATTTAATTTCCTGCAATTTCATCCCCTGTCATTTTAACATGTACTTTCTAACGAAAACGCTCATCGTGTTTTTTTTGGGGGTGGGGGGTTCCACCATCCCCCACTTCTTTTTAGCTATTCCCTACCCTCAAACCCTTACCTGCCTTTTCCCAACCCGCCTTAAAAAATTCGATGAACATATCCCTTGTAAAATACACGTTAAAATGCCAGAGGGTGAAATTGCAGGAGATGAAAGGATGTCGTACCCTGTCATTAAGCCTTGCCGTTGGATGTTAATATGTGAGCAACGCCACCATTTCACCCACCTGCGATATTAATATTTAATGGAACTTACTATCCTATGGGCTTTAATTGGGGTCAACTGGAGAGTGCTTATCTTACGTATGTTTCTTCTCATATCTTTCTTGGCGTTTCTTATTTCTTTGTCATACCCATATCGGTGGTTAGCTCTAGAATTATGAGTGTAAGATACTTCCGTGGCTGCAAATCGAGCAGTAGTCTTGGTTATCCAGGCCTCAATTTCATCAGCTGATAGTGCTGCAAAAAACGAATTATCTCCCTTGTACTGCTCTTGCATGAACTTCCCCATGTTCTCGATGGTCGTCAGTGTCCAATTTATACTATTCCCAGTCAGGCTGACTTCCAAGTCACATGAGTGGGCAATTTTCTTTCCTGTGGGGAACCGTCCATTACTAGTTGTAGCATGGCATGGTCACTGAATTCGCAATCTACAATGTTCGGTGCCCTAGCGCCTTGAATTACAATGTAATTTATGAAAAAGTAGTCTAGAGTAGCTGTTCTAGCCCCATTCTTCCATGTATTATGGCCAGGTTGGTCCGCACAGACTATGCCGTTCAACATGTCTCCCAAAAATTCCACCCAATGCGTTCCTTTTTGGTTGACTACTTTTTTCCCATGGTGCTAATGGTGCTTACAAAGGCTGTCTCTGGACTTTCACTTCCACCCCCACAGTGCGCATTAAAATCACTGCCTATGATAAAAAAAATGGGGGTCTGGCTTGTTGCTGTGTTACAGCTAGATTCAGCTATCTATTGCATTATTGCTGTAACAACTATCCTTTTTTTATTGACTTTTTTTATCTCAGTTTTATTAAAAATCACAATGATATTGTTTTAATAAAATTTTAGAATAATCGACAATATAACTTAAAGTGGGCATCATCAGGAGTTAGGTGGTGGCCCTTGAATGTGGCTGTAACGCTATTACCGCTGCATTTAAGGGCCGGCCCAATCACGAGTTGAGCAGACTATTGTGAGCTTTACTTTCAGCTTTCCGCCACATTCCGCCCATTTTTGGTGCTATGAGCATGCCGCTAATTGCACCGGTGCTAATAGTGCAGAAAAACCCCATTGGGTCCAATGGATCCAATAGGGAATGGGAACTTACTGCTGCACCGCTACTCGTGATCCGACACTAATAACGACAGTCCGAGTATTGGTAACGCTATTTATGTTGGTGGTATCCCGGTGGTATTACCGCCGGGATAGCGCCAAGACCCTGAATATGTTTTATTAAAATTGTCAAACGTGTGTATTTGTACTTTTATCTTTTTATGCCGAATAAAAGTTTGCCTACATTTTTGATATGGCTTCTGTTCTATATCATGCAACTATGCTTCAGCCTTCATACCTTCCTGGTGATTGCTGTTGTGAAAATGGGTGCTGTTCCTTTGCTAGAAGTCAAGTTACCTCATTGTGGTCTGCTGATGTTGCCCTTGAAATGCTGCTTTATTATTCTGAACTTGGCACGGTTGAAATGGGCCAAGGGACATTAAGGCAGTTCCCATGCTTATTTGATTCACTGCCAAGGAAGCACATCAAGTTACGGGTTGTGATCATGCTGGGAGTTAACTGGAAATTCCTGGATCCTTTCATTATTTAAATTCCCTTAAGATGGCCCTGCACTGCCCAAAGTGATCAGAAATCTCAGGCCATAGCTCCAGTGGCGTCGCTAGGAATCAAATGTAGGAGGGGCACAGAGGGGGACAATGACAAAAGTAGGGGGGCACAGACAAAAGTAGGGGAAGAACATGGTCACTGCTTGTCTTAGGTAGGGGCACAAGGGGGGGCACAGGGTTTCACAGGGGGGCCCTGGCCACCCAGCCCCCCTCCTCCCCTAGCGACACCACTGCATAGCTCTACATGTGTGCCGGAGTGGCATACCTGATGTATATAATAGTTTGCAGCAACAGTTTAAGGAAACCAGCTTGGACTGGAGATAAATATGGGATCACTGGCCGTCTTTCAGTGTCAGCCCCAGCCCCCTCTCCCATCTGGCCATAGGTGCAGTGTTTAGAAGAGGATCACCTTTAACAAGTGTAGAATAAAGATTTGAAATCAGCACCGCTCTACCGTGCTGCCATATTAGTTCGGGGAGAGGGGGGGCGGGAGGGGCGTCTGTGGCTGCACACAGTAGGCCCCACGCCCAATAGAGAAATGTCTCCAACAGGTGCAACCGACCTCACGTTTTTTGTAGGCATTAAATGAGAGGAATGTGCAATCAGGGAACAAATCAACAAAACCCAGGTGTATCCAGGGTCTTGATGTAAAGGGGGGACTAAAGGTTGTTGGTATTTCTGGGAAACATGGTTAGTGTAGGATTGCAAAGGCTCTAGTCTCAGCACGAGTCTGGAGCAGGCCCAGCAGGTGCACTAAAATACATGAATAGCCTATCGATCCACTTTGGCTCCTTTGAGAACTACTGATCGAAGTGAGGCCACAGCTATGATGGCGTTCTCAGCATGAATATGGGTTGCCCGGGTGACACAAGAAACCAACATGGACTCTGGTTAGATCTTTCCAGGTCTGGAAGCACGAGACATCTGGAACATAAAGCCCAGGATATACTATTCAAAGCAAAGTGAATACAAGGCAGAGGTGTCTCATTTTAGAACCAGGCTGCTTCATATCCGCCACTGAGAAATACAATAGTTTGAATGTAGTTCATGTTCTGCGTATAGCAATTCGTTTAGGCACCCAGTTGCTGCAGTCTGGCAGTGAAATCCAAGTGACTGGCATAAATAACCAAGGAAAACGTGTACTCAGATGTGCTACACAGATCATTACCTACTGGTTTTCACTCCTTTAGGCAGGAGATGACTAGCCAATAAGGAAAGGCCAATAGCACCTTGCACCAAATGTGAGTCAGGCATGCGTGACTGACTCTGCCCCAACCCTATTGGTCTTTCTGTGAGAGTGGCCTGTTGGGAAATGGGCTGTTTTCTGTAGAGGTCAGCAACTCGTGGCAGGAGACGTGGTCTAGTGACTAGGTTGACTAGTGTGGCTTAGAGTTACTCAAGTTTGAATCCCCGGTCCCACACTTGTTCACAATGTGTAATCCTGGGCAAATCACACTACTTCCTGCACTCGTGATTCCTTATCTGCTAAGGTTTAGTGCGCTTTGACATTGGCATTTAGCCAGTAGATAAGTTTATCTAAAAATGACCTGCTATTATAAGAACTGCTTTCCTTAAGAGCCAGTGGTATACCCACGGTGCATGCACTGCCGTGTGCATTTAGTATAGGATTATAGCCCAAGCTCCTCATGTTGTAATCATGTTGACGAGCTTTGTTCTGCAGGCGGGCAACATTCAACAAAATGCAAATATGAGCTCATGTTCTAGGTCTGTCTTTTGCATTTGTCCACAATGTGCGATCCTGGGGAAATGCCTTTTCGGCAGGGGGTCTGAGGCTCTTGGAGGCACTGGGTAACGACCAGGATTCCTGGCTCTGCCCCGAACGCCATCTAAACACCGTGAGTCTCAGTAGGGAGAGCACCCGATCCATTTAGAGTGAGGTTTGTATTGGGATTGTTTTTGTAAAGCATTTCTTACCGGGCAAATGTTGGCACTCGCTAGGGAGAGCATTTGAGAGGCAGACACAACGTGGCAAAGTATGCCTTTCGATGATAAATTCAGGCACACACGAAAGGCTCCAGGCAGCTCTCCAGCCAACAAAGTCAAGAATCTGAAATGGGCAGCTCTTTTTCATAACTTGGGCAGCTCTTTCTCTGAAGTAAAACGTCTGTGCCTTTTAGAACCCTTCACATAGGTTAATGGGCGGCACCCACAGACCGCTCCTTTCCCTCATTTGCCATTTTCAAATATTGTTCCACTTGGTATAAAATGCATCAAAAAACAAACACACACACACACACACACACACACACACACACACCACCCCCCGCTCATCCACCCTTTCTTGCCAGCGGTGGGAGAGTGAGGAGTCGTTAATGTTGTACTTTGCATTTTTTTTACATTTATAGCTAGTTACATCGGTAGGTAGCGTTGCATCATAGGAATACTTCAAGCCGGTGGTGGAGGCTATTAGTTAAAAAGGTGAGTCTTTCGTTTTTTTCTCTGAAGAGTTGGTAAGATGTCTCCAAGCAAAGGTAGAGTGGGAGATTGTTCCAGGTTAGCTGCAACAATGGGGAAACTTGAGCCACATGCTTGTTTCTGTCTGAATCTGGCGGTGAGTAGGCGCTGGCTGTTGGAGGATCTGAGCAGTCTGGCTAGTGAGTATTTCTTAATCCCCTGAGAAAGATAAGTCAGGGCGTTTTTTTGCCAGGCACCGGGGTGCAATCATGAGGATTTTGAATTATATTCTTTCCCAGACGAGGAGCCAATGAACTGAGCGCCTTAGCTCAGAGATGTGTTCAAATTTGGTCAAATCCTGTGCTTCTCTGAGGGCATTGTTTTGGATGATCGGAGCCTGGTCAGGTTTTTTACGGAGCTCCCACAGAGTAAGGTTTTGCAATAGTCTATCTTGGACAGCACCAGGGCGCTGGCAGAAGAAAAGCGGTTTGTGATGGATAAGAACGGTCTGCTGGCCAGAATGAGTTTAGTTGTATAGGCTGTTGCAGAGGCGATGTTGATTTGGAGGGTCATGTTGAGGGAGGCTTCGAGATAGATGCCCAGTGGTTTGACCGATGAGGAGACAGGGATGTTGTGACCATGTATGGGGAATAGCCGGTATGCTGGATCAAGGTTGGAGAGAAGGGCTGATGGGCCGATCAGGAGTAGCTCAGTCTTTTTGTTGTTGAGACAGAGGCTGTGTTTGGATGGTCTCATAGATGTTGTTTACGGTGATGCTGTCCTGGTCATAAGAGTGTGACAAGGGGATGAGTATTTGCGTATCAGCTGCCTAGTTCGTGAAGGAGATGCCTAGGCAATCTAGTTGGTCGAACAAAGGTTTCGTATAAAAATTGTAAAGGGTAGGTGAGAGTCATGAGCCTTGTGGGACACCACTTGGCATATGGTGGGTGAAGCTGCGGCTTCACCAGTGAAGATTCGTGAGGTTCTGTTTTCGAGGAAGGTGGTGACCCAACTGGCTGCTTCTGGGGTAAAGTGTGCAACTGATATCAGCTGGTGGCATAGTCTTGTGTTCAACCAGATCAAATGCCGCAGAAAGGTTGAGTAGCATGAGGAGGGAGAGTTTTCCAGCGTTGTTGGCATCATCCAATTGATTCTTGAGGTCGATGAGGAGCGATTCCGTTCTATGACTGGGGAAAAAGCCAGTATTGGCAGGAGCCGAGGATGGCGTGAGTTTCCAGGAAGGCCTGTATTTGGGTGTAGGCGATTCTGTCTAGGATTTCCAGTAGGAATGGGACTGTAATGTTGGGTCGGTAGTTGGTGGGTATGCTAGGGTCAAGTGCTGTTTTTTTTAGTAGGGGAGTGATCTAAGATTCTTTAAGGCAGGAAGGGACGATATTGGAGGAGAAAGAGGCATTGACAATGGTGGTGATGAGGTGTGTGAGACATTGTTTATCTCCTTTGCATCATGAGAACGTGAGGCGTTTCACTAAGTTGGCGCGGTCAGGTTCGGTGATGGGAGAATACTGGAAGAGCTGTAGGTGTGCAAGAGGTGCATTAGCTGGGTTGTGCAGTGGGCTGATGGCCAGGTGGGGTGCTTTGGAATCAATTTTCATTTGTAATTGTTTCATTTTTCCTGTGAGGGTGTCCTGGATGTTGCTATGGCAATCAGGATTCCGTCCAGGCTACGGAACAGAAACCGCCATCCTAGATCTTAAAAATCAAATTGTTGACCTAAGGGATGCTGGCAAACCAGCATTCCTCCTACTACTCGACTTATCAGCCGATTTTGATCCCGTGGACCACAGCACCCTTTGTCATTTTCTGCAAACTTCTCCACTAATGCCACATCATGGATTGCTTCCTTCCTCCAGGGCTGAATCATGAAAGTTTTTTCAGAGCAAGCATGCATCAACCCAGATACTGTCAAATGCGGTGTCCCACAGGGCGCCTGCATTTCTCCGACCCTGTACAACCCTTCATGAAGCCCCTATACAAATACATTGATGAGCTAGGTGTAACATACACCGATTAAGCAGATGACACGCAGGTGATCATTCCCCTCAAAGGTGACTATGACACCGACAATGAAATTCTAAACTCCATATATGCCAAAGTTCAAACCTGGATGGCAGAAAACTGGCTGTGCCTGAATGGGGAGAAAACGGGACTGCTACTCATTTGCTCGCCGGCTACCTTAAAAAAAACTTAACGATAATTACAAGGCTTTCACCATTGATAACACTCCTATTCTCGGTTCTCAGGCAGTAAAAACCTTAGGGGTCTTGCTAGACTCGAACCTCACCATGAGCAGAAAAGTAAATGGGATTGCACCTGCATCGGCCCACCATTCAAAACTGATCAACGCAGCCAGGCCCTTTTTGTCCAACCAGAACTGCCTTACCATTGCCAGGGCAATAATCGGCTCCCGACTAGACTACTGGAACGCCCTCCTAGTTGGCACTGCTGCAAAGAACATCAAAAACCTTCAAACCATACAGAACAATGCCCTCCGGGCGGCCACTGGCATCTCAAAGAAGGAACACATCTCTGCCACCAGAACACTTGTCCATTGGCTCCCCATTAAGGAACGCATAACCTTCAAAACCCTCGCCATCACTCACAAATGTCTCAACAACACTGCTGCTCGGTATCTCTCCCAGAGATTGGTTAAATCCCACACGGACAGACCTACAAGAGCCGCCTACTCCCAACATGGTAATTGTTCCTAAAATTTTGACGGCCCGCACATGAGGCTCCCGTTTCCCGTTCATCGCTGCTTCACAATGGAACTCCCTACCAACCCACCTAAGAAGCATTGACTCACACACTGCTTTCAGGAAAGCCATTAAAACATGACTGTTTGTATAGCCCGGCCCCTTGGCCGACTGTTGTCCTCGCCCTCTTGTGTTACCCATAACCCATGTAATTTAAACCTGCTGCTGTTTTAATTTTATTACTAATCACTCTACATCGCCTTGGACCTGCCCCTAGTTTTACTATGTGTAGATCATGCTCCCTGTAACCCACAAGCATGCCCACATAATCCTGTAAGGAACAAGTTACTTACCTGTAACTGTTGTTCTCCAGCATGGGTCTGGCATGGATTCACATGCTCATGAATATTCCCCATCGCCAGGCCGGGAATCCTCGGTATAGAAAAAAATCAGTATCAGTTTAGTTTCTGATCTGTCTTTCTTAGTAGTAACCAATCACTGGTCTCTGGGTCATACTGCCCCCAGCCAATGACTGCCCTCTCCCTAAGCCCCGCCTCTGGCAGCCATCCTCAGATTTGGTAGCACGTAAAGTGGCAGTATGTCCAAGTGAAGAGCCGCAGAGGGGTAGGCGGGAGGGTTCGCATGTGAATCCATGCCAGACCCATGCTGGAGAACAACAGTTACAGGTAAGTAACTTGTTCCTTCTCCAACATGGGGTCTGGCATGGATTCACATGCTCATGAATAAGAGAATACATAGCAGTACACACATGCACAACCACGGGAGGTGGCAACAGGCTTAACATTAAGCAATACAACAACTCAACATTAAGCATCTCTTACCTCCTCACCAGGCTCACCTTAAGCGAACAGGTTGCGCAGCACTGCTTGGCCGACCCTGGACTCCTCCCTGGAGTCCCGATCGACGCAGTAGAATCTTATGAAGGTGTGCGTCGACCTCCACGTCTCAGCCCTGCAGATGTCCAGCAGGGGCACACCAGACAGGAACGCCGTGGTAGCAGCGATCGCTCTGGTCGAATGGGCTCTCGGACAGCCGGGCAGCGGTCGGTTTGCCAACTGGTGACAGTGCATGATGCAGCCGGAGAGGCAACTGGAAATGGAAGTCTTCGAGAGAGCCTTCCCTTGATTCACAGTCCCAAAGTTCACAAACAGCTTTGATGTCTTCCGAAAACTCTTTGTGCGGTCCACGTAGAACTTCAGCGCTCTAGCTACGTCCAGCGAGTGCAGAGTCCTTTCAGCCGGCGACGAAGGAGACGGGAAGAAAAATGGCAACACCAAGGGTTCGTTGAGGTGGAAGTCCGACGGCACCTTGGGCATGAAGGAGAGGTGCGTCCTCAGCACCACCCTTGTGTCGTGAAACGTCAAGTATGGCGGCTTGCAAGATAGGGCCTGGATCTCTCCCACTCGTCGTGCGGAGGTGATGGCCACGAGAAACGCTGTCTTCCACGACAGAAACTTCAACGGTGCCGAATGCATAGGCTCAAATGGGGCCCCCATGAGCCCGGTCAGCACCACGTTGAGCTCCGACGCTGGGGCATGGGCCTTCACTGGCGGGAATGATCGGAACAATCCTTTCATAAATTCCTTCACCAGTCGATGAGACCACGACGCCTGTACCGTAGTTCTGGTGTATCGTGAGATGGCGGCCAGATGTATCCTGATGGAAGCGTGAGCTAGTCACCCTTGGCCAATGACAGTAGGTGCGGCAATACTTGAGGGGCCGTAATCCGCAGAGGGTTAATCTTCTGTGCATGGCACCAGACAGAGAACCTCTTCCATTTATGTCCGTAGCACTTGAGAGTTGAGAACGCCCTGGCCTTTGCAAGAACCTCTCTGCAGTCGGCCAGGATGTCGTACCCTCCAAACTCTAGTGCTGCAGGAGCCAGGCCTGCAAGTTCAGCGACTCCGGGTTGTGGTGAAGAATGGCGCCTCCTTCTTTGGAGAGAAGATCTGCGTCCGTCGGCAGCTTGACTGGTGTGGATGTTGACAAGTCCAGAAGGTCCGGGAACCAGATCTGTCTCGGCCACGCCGGTGCAACGAGGATCATCCTGCACCGGGACCTCTTGAGCTGGTTGATGAGCCGGAGCAGCAATGGCAGCGGAGGGAACGCATAAAGAAATAGGCCGTCCCAATGGAACGAGAAAGCATCGCCCATGCTCCTCGGCTGGGGGAACCTGCTGACGAACCTCTGGCACTTGGTATTCGTCTCCGTCGCGAAGAGATCGATCTGGGGTTCGCCCCATCGTCGGAAGAGTCGATCCACTTGATCCTGGCATAGTTCCCACTCGTGGCACGAGCGCAGCTCTCTGCTGAGTGAGTCGGTGATGGTGTTTTTTATTCCTGCCAGATGAAAAGGCACCAGAAACATCCCTTGGGCGACGGCCCAATGCCACAGATCCTGGGCTTCCTTGGATAGGGCAGGGGATCTGGTTCCGCCCTGCTTCCGGATGTAGAACATCGTGGTGGTGTTGTCGGTGAAGATCCTCACCACCTTGCCCTTAAGGGATGGAAGAAAAGACCTGAGGGCCCAGAACACTGCGTGGAGCTCCAAGATGTTGATGTGGAGTGACTTCTCCTCCGGGAGCCAAAAGCCTCTCGCGTGAAGATCTCCGGAGTGCGCTCCCCAACCTTCCAGGGAGGCATCTGTCGTCACCGTCACCTGGTGAGCTGGGGTCTGAAAGTCCGTGCCCGCCGACAGATGAGAGGGGGTACCCCACCACCGAATCGCCTGGCGGAACGTCTCGTTGAGAGGGATCCTGTCCTCGAAGCTGCCCGTCGACTGGACCCAGCGGGCGTCGAGGAACTCTTGTAAGGGGCGCATCCAAAGCCTGCAAAGGCGCACCAGATAAATGCAGGAGGACATCATCCCGAGGAGGGACTTGATAGATCTTACCCTGGCCATGTCCGTGGCCAGCAGACGCTGCACCTTGCCCAGAATGGTCCTGGTCCTTTCCTCCGACGGCGAGGCCAGCCGCGTCACTGTGTCGAGCTTGGCTCCCAGAAACAGGGCGACTTGCGGCGGAACCAGGTGGGATTTTGGAAAGTTGATGGAGAATCCTAGGTCTGTGAGCAGCTGGACTGTCTTCGCAGTGTGCTCCATGGCGAGCTCCCTTGTCCTTGCCTGGATGAGCCAGTCATCCAGGTAGGGGTAGACGTGGAGCCCCTGTAGGTGCAGCCGCGCCGCCACCGATGCGAGGCACTTGGTGAACACCCTGGGTACCGACTTCAATCCGAACGGGAGGGCCTTGAACTGGTAGTGCAGCCCTAGGACCACGAACCTGAGGAACTTTCGGTGTGTTTGTAAAATGAGGATGTGGAAGTAGGATCCTCCAAGTCCAAAGACGACAGGAAATCGCCCTCCTCCAGCTGTCTTAGCACGTGCTGGAGGGTGACCATCCGGAACTTCTGTGCCGTGATATACTTGTTCAGTCATCGCAGGTCCAGGATGGGGCGCCATCGCCCTGTCTTCTTTTTTACGAGGAAGTACCTTGAGTAAACTCCGGAGCCCCGAAGCCTCTTTGGGACGAGCTCGCTGGCACCTTTCTTGAGCATCGCCCTTACTTCCAACAGTAGTTGAGGGACGTGATTTTCCTTCCTGGCCACGGGTGGAACGCGAGGGCACTTCTTCTGAAACTCGAGGGCGTGCCCTTGCAGGGCGTCCAGCACCCAATGGTCGGTGGAGATGGACTCCCACACGCTGACGAACCTCGCCAGCCGGCCTCCCACCGGGGTGCTTTGGCGGGGGCCCGACCCCACGGTCGGTTCAATCTTGTTTGGAGGCCGCCTTGCCTCCTTGACCTCCCTGTCGACGACAACGGTCACCACCTGACTTGCCACGTCCCTTGTAGGCTTCCTGCGGTGAAGATCTTGCTGCTTGGTGGTACGTGGAGGAGATACTGCCGGATCCCTTGAAGGCACCTTGTCTGCCTCCGGAGCTCCGAAAGGACGGCCGTCGTTGTTGGAGCACTTTGCAACCGCCTTCCCAAACAGGTTGTTCCCGTCGAAGGGCATGTCCAAAACCTTGGTTTGTACGTCCTGGCGGAAATCCGTCGCCTTGAGCCATCCTCGTCGTCTCAGGCAAACGCTGTTGCCCTACTGACCGAAACCGGTGTCGGCGATGTCCGTTGCCACCGTGATGGCGTGGTCAGAAGCAATCTCACCTTCCTGTAGGATTTCAAGGGCCTCAGCCCTTTTGGCGTCCGGAAGGAAGTCCAACAGAGGGGCGATTTTGAACCTTAACTCCATGTCGTAGTGGGCTGCGATAGCCAGGACGTTGGCCGCCTTCATAGTCGTCGCTGCGGATGAGATGACCCGTCGTCCCATCGTGTCCAGTTTCCTGCCCTCGCCGTCCGGCGGGGAAGTTGATGTTGAGGCCGATGCCCCCCCCCAGCTTTCTTCTTTGCCGCCGCCGAGACGACCGAATCCGGGGTAGGTTGCGCCCGAAGGCACAAGGGGGCAGCGTCGGGGACCTGGTACTACTTCTCGTACCGGTCCCTCTTTGCCAGCGCCGTGGCAGGGTTCTTGAGAAGGGCGAGCCCCTCATCCCAGATGTCATCAAGAAGTGGTACGGCGAGGACCGTCTTCCTTTTAGCCTCGTGCCGTTGGTAAAGGAACCCTTCCTTCTTCTCTTCTGGGCAGAGCTGGAAGAGCTCGGATGCCCTGGAAATCATGCCATGAAAGGATACAATCTCGTCGGGCGGGGACGCCCGAGCAGGGTGTGATGGGGGACACGTCCCGTCGTCGCCTCCGTCGTCATCTGTACCAGTCGTAGCCGTGTCCGTGCATGTATCATCCCTGTGGGTAGTAGACCGGGGGAAGGCAGAGCAGGCCGCAGAGGTGGGAGAGGTGGCATAGGATGCGTCGTCCTCTTCTTATGCGGTGGACTTTCCGAAGGATCTGGCTCTGGTTCCCCCGTCGGGTCTGGCTCAGTTACCTCCGTCGGGGGACGGGCAACCTTGTCCTTATCACTGAGCATAAGGACTGAATCACTGACAAAATGGCCGCCGAAGTGTCCTGCGGCACCGGAAACGACGGGCACGTGAGGGCTCTTGAGGAACCTCGTCGGCGACACCGTCGCTCTCGTCATCTCCCTCGTCGGGATCCCTCCCGATGGGCTGGGCCTCTTCCACGACTTTGATGAGCTCTTCTTCAGAGGTTGTGTCCGTATCCACGATGGCCACCAGCCCCTCCCCCACCTTTTCCAACGAGGAGTTCATGGGGGTCTTCTCAATGGGCCTGAAAGACGACTCCCTCCGCAGTGGCAGGGAGACTCTGGGTCCTGAGGTCGCCTCCACTGGCGTAGCCTCCACAGGCTGAGCCAGGGCCGCTGCGACATCCTCAATCGAGGTCTTAGCAGGGTGAATTAAGGCCATCGTCACCTTCTGTACGCCTGGGGTCTTCACCTTGGGGGGAGGGTCCGAGCCTCGCTCCCCCTCTGCTGGAATCTTCGAGATCGACCGGGGCCTCTCCAGAAGCTTCGCCGGGTTCTCGGACTTCCTCTTACCCAAGCCAGAGCGTTGGCTCATGGTTGATGGCGCCGGGGAGGATGCGCCCTGCCTCGCAGCCAAGGAGCCCGACCGTTCGGCACTCGTGGTGCTTCGCCTTTTTTTGGGCCCCTGTCGCCGGGGCGCCCTCACAGGACTTAGAAGACCGCTCGGACTTCTTTTTCTTCTTCTCGCCTGACGGGCTCTTCCCTTCCAGCCAGTTGGCGAGACGGTGGTGGCGATCCTTCATGGTCCGCTCCGACATGTTCCCACAAAACGCACAGTCCTTCTCCGTGTGTGTCTTGTCCTCATGGAGACAGAGTCATAACGAATGCTCGTCCTCCTTTAAAACATTTTGGAGCTGGCATCCAGGGCAGGTCCTGAACAGCTTCCCGGGCGTCGAGCTTCCTTTCTCCTGGGCCATGTCCGCGGTAGGCCTCGGAACTTCTGGAATCCTCCAAAAGCGTAACTCGACAAAATCTTCACCCTTGAGGGGCATAGAAAACTCCGAAACGGATCCCCGTTGATCGGATGTGGAAACGGTGGAGCTTGAGGCTCTATTTAACCGAAAAATGAGAAAAATCTCCTGAAAAAGCACAAAAACGCAGCAAAAGCTTGAGAGCTACAGCACGAGGACACCCAATACTTGAACGTGGGGTAAAAATCTGAGGATGGCTGCCAGAGGCGGGGCTTAGGGAGAGGGCAGTCATTGGCTGGGGGCAGTATGAACCAGAGATCAGTGATTGGTTACTACTAAGAAAGACAGATCAGAAACGAAACAGATACTGATTTTTTTCTATACCGAGTATTCCCGGCCTGACGACGGGGAATATTCATGAGCATGTGAATCCATGCCAGACCCCATGCTGGAGAACTAAGACATCTTTTTGCAACAGCGCCTCAATGCCGTTGGGCTGTAGTGCACTTTACAAATATAAAAAATACATTAAAAAATAAAGGAAGGGGTGGCACAGGCATACGAGGCACAATCCAGACAACGCGAGACATCAATCATATACAGAGTGGGTGATAGAGAGGTGTCTCTTACCTTCTCTAGCTGGTGTGCCAGGTGCGTCACAGGTAGTCAGATGTGAGCTGGAATGGAATGTAGGCACTTGAATGGGCAGCTCTGTACTTGTGGCGGGTGACCGTAGATCTTCTGGGAAGGTAAGGGAAATACCACTGCAGGCCAGGAAAACGCAGGAATGTCTGGCCCTTTGAGACGGGCCGGCTTCGCCTCCTGCGTAGGTTGGGAATGCTCATTTGGTGCTTCCATGCACCCATCAGAACGCAGCTTGGGGCCGGGCCCTCCTGGGCAAAGTAGGTGGCTGTAATCTGCGTGGGACTCCATGGTGGCCATCTTCGCAGGTCTTCTCGATTTTGCCGGAGTCATGCCCATTGTGTGTGCACTTGCTGGGACATGGATGGGGTGAGTCCCAGCAGTGCTTGCAGCATCAAGGCAGGCAAAGAGGCAGGCAAAGACAGGAGTGTCTTGCCTTGAAGCCGGGCCTTTGCGACGAGCCGGCTTTGCTTCCCGGCCAGGTGTTATGCCTTTGAATGTTGTGGTAGGTCATGTTATGCCCGGGTATATGTTCCTTCTTGATAGTTTGCACCTTAAACTACACACATTGCCAACCACTCATACACTGCAGGCGACTGCAAGTCCGTACACTCCATTCCTGCACACATCAATACAATCCAAACTTTACGCCACTTCTGCTTGCTTATCACACACGGCCCCCCAGCAACCCTTGACCTTTCCAGGCTCTCAGGGCAGACCTCGTTAATAGGAACCAAGTAAGAGACCAACACCTGGTGCTGCCTTCTGGATACAAATACTCCCCTCACCAAAACTCACTTGGAAACTTATCAGCACAGAGCGCTCGGGTTCATAAAGTACTCAGCAACACTCTTTCGCATCTTGTCTCTCCTCCCAATGACTTGTCCTCCACTTAGTGCCAAGAGGCTGTCTAAATGGGAGAAGATAAACCATACAAGACCACTTTACATTACCTGTGTGTGCCTACGTTCCCTTGTTAACTGCCCGAGGTTGGTTCGTCAATATGAGCCAAATTAAGCACATCAATATGAAAAAGGGACATATACATCGACATTGTACTGCAGCGTTTACTGGTCACGTGTCAAAGAGAGGTGCTTTTTATTTGCACAAAAGCAAATCATACACTGAGAACACATTTCTGGAGATTTGTATACCTGCGCTAATAAGAAAAACTGTTAAAAAAAAGGCTCATTTTAACAGTGCTAACTACACTGCTCTGTACTGATGCAGCAAAATTTCCTTTGAAGTTACTGCAGAGACATTTTGACAGTGGCACTTTTGGCTCTTTTGGATCCTCAATCGAGTTCTAGCTTTTGCAATGGTAGGAAGCCACATCAACTCCCTCAGGGCCATGGAAGTATGTGATCATATGAGGCATCCCCATTTCCACTTGGATAATGAGATGTAGGTTTGTCGTTGGATTTCTTCCAGCCAGTAGCGACCAAAGGCCCAAACCATTTTGCATTGCAGAAGCTGCCAGCCATTATTAAAGGGGTCATATGATCATTCTACATCTTAGGTCCTACATACCTCATAAAGGTGCTGGGGATGGATGGGGACTGGATCCCTCTCTGAGGCTTTCCTGTGCCCTCAGGGGTGATCATCCTCCGAGGGATTACACTTACCCTGTGCCCCACAGGGTGTTAAGCTCAGTAAGCTCTCCGCCCTAGTCTCAGAGGGGGTGGCTCTACCTTAGGAAGAGGAGACCATCTTCTTGGATTCTTCACACCAAAACAGTTTAGTTTAGCATGGCACTGCTTTCATATCATAACTTTACTCTCGTTTTATTATGTCTTTGAAAAATAAGCTTTGGTCCAGTTTCTAGTACCAGCTTAGGCCTTTTAGTTCAATGCCTTTAGCTGAATAGTTTTTAGGCTACCAAGGCCAGAACATGTAAAACAGGAATACGTTGAACTTTCATAGTTTTGACACATCTTACAACCTCCTTTCTCCAAGGTGAGAAGGAAGAGGTTCCAGGATGCACGAGCAAGAATTGTGCACAATGCCTTCAAGAACTTGTTTCAGATTCACTTTCCTTACAACACTTTTGGTTCCTTTGTGCCTTACTGGACACTGAGCACTCAATGGAAAAGCATCCAATGAATGGGCAAAGGGACCATTAAACATTCATTTCTCTAAGAAAAACGTGTGTAGAAGTTTGCAAACCCACGAATTCAGCCAACTCTGCTTACTAAGCACCAATAGCCACCAACATAGCAAAGCTTGCGCTTTACAGAGGTACTTTTTATTACATACATACACTAAAACCCTACAGTATTTGGAATTTTCCCAGACACACCGTGATTGCAATCCATTCTTTCATTCTTTTGCTTCATATGTAAGAGAAGGCGTTACTGGCGACCTCTGCAACTTTGCCCACTTGCTGACTTCTGCGATCCGATTAAGTTGATCCAAAAATTCAAGAAAATCTGTTTCCCTGCCTGAAATTGCACGATAAAGAAAGATGATGTCCATTTCCCCTAACTTTCTGCACTGCCATACTGGGGTGAAAAAGAAGGTGATTGTGAAGAAATCGACCATCTGCAAGGGGGGTGCGTGCTCGCCTGGTCTTTTTTGATTTTTAATAATGAAAAGGAATGATGGGAGGCCAAACTCTTAGGACTGTGTGAGACCATTCCACACAGACCATCTGCTTCCCGCACAAAATGCATAGTCGCATGCACTTCAGGACACCCTGCAGATGTCGATCCAGCCTTCAATTACAGAGAAGGTTGGAGATGTTGTGAGTTGATCTAGGAAGTGTGCAAATGTAAGGTGGCATGGGTACTGACAGCAGGATTCACATTTGTTGAGACCATATTTGGTATTTAAAGGCTTCTATTTTCTCAAGGTGAAAGATTCGAGCTCTGTAATACCAAGCTCATTTCACTTTATGTGCTACCAGGTGTGGTCTAATAAGTCATTTTTGTCTGGTCTTCTGCAAACCTTTGGAACCCATTTGCTGCTATCGCTGCTTGTTCTTACCTCTATGCGATCTGTTCTTGTGTCCATCAGTCACAATCACAAGTTTGATGTATTCAAACTCTGCACCCCTTTCAAATGCCCCCCCAATTTTAAACATTGATTTATTGATATTGTTTATTGATATTTAGCGAGGCACCTACAACCTGCAAACAGGTATCAAAGTGCAAGACCAACACCAAGGTTCAGGAACACAATTACACAAAGGTGGAAGAACCTAATAAACCCAACAACAAAATATTCGAATGTACCCTAGAAACAGGAAACAATTACCTAATATAAGCTAGGGATCAGGCTACTATTACCATACATAAGATACACCAATTTCTACATGGCCAGGACTTGAGGGAAGGAATGAAACGTAACAAGCGGCTCTATGGAGTTGAGTAAATCAAATCATTTTATGGTTAGATACTTTCTGTTGCAAGTCAGCATACTTCTGCAGGGAATCAGGTAAATTACTTTTTCTACATCCAACAATGATACAAGCGTTAGGAGCAGTCAAGTCTCGAATATGAATTCTACTCAAATGAGACAAGTCCTTCTGCAGAACTCAGGTTGAGCCAATTTGGGATTTTAACCACATCAAGATCTTATTCCAGAGTGCCTCCCAGGGTTCACGCCCAGAGGGTTTGGAAACATCTTTAAAAATGATAGTACGGTTGTCTTTTAATTTATAAAACAGCTGAGTGTCTATAGGCATGTGCCTTTTTCAATCTTAAAATACCCTCGGATTGATGTATAGGAGAGAGAGCAAGAGATGGGAAGCCTCCGTTTTTAATGCACTGTGTCATTCAGAGATGTCATTTGGGTCGAACAATTGTGTATGTTGCATAATTTACAACATACAACTCACAATTTATAGTGGACAGAAACGTCTTGTTCTAGGGACAGTCGCTCCCTTCAGTAAGTACCGTCACATTCAGGTTCACTTCGTAAGTTGCAAGAGGCGAAGGAGACAAAGTAGTTTGCATAGTACAATCCCTTGTATGTTTCAAAGGTGCTCTTATCTGCTGTCTGGACAATAGAAAGTTCTCTGTAGCTCCCTTTTGAATCTTTCAATCTCCTTTTCTTGTACTTTCAGTAGGGCATACGCAGGAGTAGAACAGGATCCTTTTGTGTCCCTGCCTTCCAGAAAAATGACCTGTGAGGTAATTGGGGGAAAAGATAAAAACTCTGCTCTCTGGTTGGGTAACCCCATATTGATAGGAGTTTCTGTCTTTAGGTTTGGGGCTTGCAATCATCACACTGAAGACACTGAAGGTTAAGTTCTACGGGCTGCGCATAAGTCATGGCATTCATCCTTGCAGAAGGATTATTTCTCAGTTAGCAGGTCGTGCAGGGCATTCAGAGTAAAGGCAAATGAAATGGCATTGCCAGTATACAAGCATATTGTCGCCTTGGCTACATATATCAAGTGCATCTTCTAACATGTATGGACTAGGGTTTTCCAGACACTGCTGGCGAATACACAAGGGATATTACAGTATAGGACACCCTCATGTTTTACACACAGTTGATATGGAACTAGGAGCTACTTTGCCTTTGAAAGTCTATTCCGACATGTTCAATGTTGGTATGAGGGTCAATAATACAAATACTGAGCATGTGGTGTTTGGCTTAAATATACTATCATCCAAAGCAATGCATTTATAAATGCTTTAGGCAACAATATATTTAAGCAAACATTTATATCCCAAGGCAGATAGGTCTTTACACCAGGATGTAAGCATTCCCATCTCAGGCTGGAAAGCTCCCTGCGCCCGGTTGGGTGCAACCGACTGGCAGCTGCGCCAAAACAGCCCAGCCGAAACGGCCAGTCACAAATCGGTTGTGCAAAAAACAAGCTGTACCCAGATATTTAGCTCCTTCTTGTAGCCTAGAAGAGCCTGGTTAGCTTGATACCACGGTTACTTTTGGCTCCTCAAGCCAACTGATCCTGAAAAAAACACAACTACTTGAATTAAACTACATTTGGGACAATCTATAAATAATCATTAGAACACACCTATAAAACATTTAAAAGCATAAAGGGGTCATTAATAATGGTCAAAATGATCAGTTTGCATCTTGTTTGGAAGTTAGATTTGGGAAATGCGATGTACTAGTTCCTCGTTCCACAGTGTTAGCTCTTGCTCACTGATTAATTCTGGCTATCCAGGAGATGCTTTTAGGTTCTGCTTACCAAACCTTTGGCTTATAACAACCAACATTGTACCTGGACCTTTCCTATGCATAGGACAGATGATACGTTTTCGCTAGGATTCCATGAACAGCACACATTTTGCATTGTACAAAGTACACAAAGCTGGCTGTTTGCAAAGGGTTCCGTGGCCCCTACCAGCATGGTCGGATTATGGTGGTCCGGAAAGTGTGCCGGTATGTTGCTACCGGCACCCTTGTTTCTTGGACTGCCATGCTCGTAATGAGGCCCAGTGTCTAAGTTGCAATATTGTCAATTTGGCGTTGGGAATTGGCAATGTCGATTTCAAACAGCAATATGACTTTGTCTGGACTACCTAGGTGGACCGAAGATCAGTCCACTGTAAATGCACATCCTATTAAATGTTATCTAGAAGCCATCACATTGATGAAAAGTGCACTTTTGTGCTTTTTTGATGAAGCCATGATCAAACTCTATGGCACCTCTGCATATAACAAAGGACAAAAGCTTTCTTATCCATAGGTCTTTCTTTCGCTTAAAAAACTTAAATGCGAACTTCGTCAGTCTGAAAAAACTTGGTGTAAATTAAAATCTGCTGAGTCCTCAGCATTATACAAAGGACACCTCAGTATTTACAAAAAAAACCTTCACTTCACTTTAATATTTTCAAAGCAAAAAATAAGCCTAGAAAACTTTTTTCAGTTCTTTTATGTCACCAGGTGTGGACAAAAATATTCAGTGTTTTCCAGTGAACGTTGCGACTGACACTCAGGGGCCGATTCATGGATCAAACGTGCGCCGAAAATCCCAGCGCAAGCTGGCGCAAGCGTGAGAAAGCAAGCGCACGCGCAAGCGTGCGATTCAAGGAAGGCGCTGCGCTACTTTCCCACTGGTTGTGTCCCAAATCTGTGCATGGCGCACGCTGGCGCACACTTCTCCAAACAGCGTGCGCTAAGCGCACAGCGAAAGCGCACATAGCGCAGCGCACACAACAAAAATAGGCGGAACAGGGGGCATAACACGCGGAATGGGGAATAACGCATGAAAAAGAAGGCGTAACGGGGGAAGTACTGCTGGGAAGTACACGGAACGCCCACGCGCACGCGAACCACACATATTCATGTAATCGAATAGGGCAAACCCGCGCACGGGCAAAGACACGCACAGGCCTAAACACGTCCGCCACACGAAGGCAGGCGGTAGCGTCCCTGCGAATTACAAAAGTGTGCAGAAATAAAAAGCATGCATATAATGAGTGGGGTACGTGTAGTCCTGGGGTTCGCGTGAAGTTTCACACGCATAGGCCCTGTGCGAGTGGGGTACATCTATTTTGGGGGTGCGCGGGAAGTTTTAGACGCGATTGGCCTGGATACGTGTATTTCAGGGGTGCGCGGGAAGTTTTACACGCGATTGGCCTGGGTACGTGTATTTCAGGGGTGCACAGGAAGTTTCACACGCAATTTCAGCAGGGTACGTGTATTCCAGGAGTGCGCGTGAAGTTTCACACGCGATAGGCCCTGTGCGAGTGGGGTACATCTATTTCGGGGGTGCGCGGGAAGTTTTAGACGCGATTGGCCTGGCTACGTGTAGTTCAGGGGTGCACGGGAAGTTTTACACGCGATTGGCCTGGGTATGTGTATTTCAGGGGTGCGCAGGAAGTTTTATACGCGATTTCAGCAGGGTACGTGTATTCCTGGGGTTCGCGTGAAGTTTCACACGTGAAACGGCCCTGTGCGAGTGGGGTACGTTTATTCCTGGAGTTCGCGGGAAGTTTTACACGCGAAAGGGCAACGCCCGTACGCGATACGTCACAGACGCGCTAAGGGCCTTTGGTCCAATGAAATCGCGTACGTGTGCTGACGCGCTTACGCGCAAAGGGCCTTTCCTCGAATTACACGCTGACGTGCAATTTTTCACGTGCCAAATCACTCCGTATCAAGCTGGCCACGTGAAAACACACGGAAGATGACTCTCCTGCCCTGAAGGCCATTTTCCTGCCCCCCAGAACCCCGAGCACGCTCCCACCTGCCATCTGCTGCTGCCTGACTGCCTGCTGCCCACATGCCCTGCTATTTGGTGCCTGCACATCAGCCATCTGCAGGGGTCCAGTTGCTGTGTCCACCCCTGATGGAACAGAAGACTCCCGACTGGGATACCATCGCTCCACAGCCCAGCCCCAGGACCCAGTTGCCCACCCACGCCTGCCTTGGGGCAAACACCATCTGAGACCACTGACGACCCCCAGCCAGAGGGGCAGAGGGCCACCAGCTTCAGTTAGAAGGAAGTTGGTTTCCTGGTGGAGCATATCCTGGGGCATTATGATGCCCTCTTCGGAACATCACGCGCCAACAAGGAAGGATGGGATAGGATCTGGGACGACTTTGTGGTTTCCATCAACGCAGAGGGGGTGGCAACCCGCAACATCAAGCAAGTCAATGAGCGCTGGGAGGACTTGATGTCCAGGACCCTCATAAAGGCCCGGCGCCTCGTGGAGGGGGGCCGGGGCAGCATGAGTACCATCCAGATGAGGGTCCTGGAACGCGAAGGCCCAGCGCTCCACGCCCAGATCCTTCAGAGGCAGATCTGTCTGAGCGGTAAGTGGCCAAGCATTGCTGTGTGAGACAGGGCACGTTGCAGGGTGCTGGTTGTCTGATACTTGCCTGTATGTGTGACATAGGCCAAGGCCATGTACGCATGTGTGTGTGCAGGGACATCATGGTCATGCATGTGAGACCAGTAATGTGTGAACCACACGGTAGGTGCATGTGCTACAATGCAACATGCGGAGCAGCATGCGGAATGCACACATTAATGCATGCCTGTCTCTGTTATTGGACATGGATGGGGTGTGAGAGGTGGGTGCTGCGGTCATGGGCATGTATGGTGTCCATGTCTGTGTGTCTGACTTGCGTGCCTGTGACTTGTAAATGCCATGGATGCATGACACATGTCTGTGACAATGTTCAGATTCACTGATGCAGCCTACTCATCCTTGTATCCACTGTGTCTGGGGTGTACGAGGCCAGATGGATGAAACTACGGTGAAGTGTGTGCATGTGATAGGCATGACCCATGATGCATGTGAGTTTCAAACCAGCATTGTATGTTTCAAGAGTCCCTTGGACATGTATGCTAATGTTCATTGCATGCGCCATGCCTGTTACTGCATGTGTTTTGCCTGCACTGACCCATGCGTTGTGGAGGGACATGATGGAAGTGATGTTTGACAGTGCCACTCATCTGCTATTGCTTCCTGTCTAGGGGACCATTGTACAGTACCCTGATGCTTGTGTTCTATGTCTCCCTCTACACAATGGCAAGTGATGAAGAGGACGGAGAAGGCGCAGTGGAGCAAAGAGGCGGGGATGCCCTCACCGGCTGGCGACGCAAGGCCCAGTCACCCTCCCAGAATTTACCATCGTCCGGGAGTGAGGGGACTGGTGCTGCGTCTGCCACTACGGATGCAACGGAAGGGGTGGGTGAGCCCCCACAGGGGCTTGCAACGGCGGAAGACGGTGTGGAGCCATCCAGGTTGGTGGTTTCCACAGAGGAGGAGGAGGCCGCTACTGAGCCGCACATGGGGCATGGTGGGGGTGGTACCACTGGTGCAAGTGGTGCAGTCCAGGGGCAGGAGGCAGCACAGGTCGCCATGGAGGAGCCTGTGCATGTCACTGTCCCTGACACTGTGACTGCACCACCATGCACCAGCAGGGATGCCCCATCCCAGGCCCGTCCGCAGCTAGGGGGGATGTCCATGTCATCTGACACTCCTCTACCTGCGGACGAAGGGACCCCTGGCCGTATGGAGAAGATCCTGATTGGTGTTGCGTTGCGCACGCGTGACATTCGTGATGACGTGCATGCTTCCCGGGGGGGAGCACGCACGTCATCACGAAGAGCAGCGTGCCAACGTGGCCCAGTTGGGAGTGTCCATGGTCGGGGGTTTTGTACATGTGTCGGCCACTCTGGCGGCCCTCTCCTCCTCTGTGGAGACTATGCGCCAGTCGTTCTCCATGCCGTCTTCCGGCCCAGATGCCACCAGGGCCCCCTGTGGACCTGCCCTGACCAACGCAGCCAGCTCGGTGGGGATCCCATCCCTGCCACAGTCAGGAGTCGGAGGTCCAGCAGGGATGGACACCACAGCAACTGGACCCCAGCAGATGGAGGATGTGCCGGCATCATCGGGCAGGGCATGTGCACAACGGCGTTGGTGGATTCCATCAGCCTGGATGCCGTCGTGCTGGCAGAGGCAGTTGCGTCGGAGGCAGTGGCAGGCTCAACGTGGGAGGCATCATGGCTCGGGGCCATCTACATCAGAGGGGCAGGCATCGGTCGGAGGGCAGGAGGACCCTGGAATGGGAGTGTCTTCCGTGTGGCAGCGATTGGGCCAGCAGATAGGTGCGGAGCGGCGGCGGGTGGAGGAGGTACAGCTCACAATGGTCAGGGCGGAGAACTCCATGCGCAGGGCGCTGAGGCGGGCTGAGTACCTCGAGGGAATTCGCAGGGAGTTGGAGGTGGACATGGCGTTACCCCTGCGAGACCTCGGGGCCAGAGAACAGGCCCGTCTCCAAGACATTGAACAGGAGTTCGATGATGCCCTGGCCCATGACATCAACAAGTGAGCCGTTGGACTTGCCCGCCGCCATTGTATATAGTTCATTAGTGTTAAGTTTAATTTCTTTTTTCTTTCATTTAGGGCGCATGGACTATGCCCCACATTTTTGTATGTAGTTAGTAATTAGGTAGGTTTCATTGTAGGTTTCATTTATGTCATTGGGCTCATGCACCCTGGATTTGCTATTTGTACATAGTTTTACAGTGGATTTTTCTCCTTCATCTTTTTTTTTCTTCACCATGGAGCAATGGATATTACGCTTTTCTTTGCCTTTGGATTTGCTTTGTTGGACGGTGACTTTGGACACATTTTCATTTGGATTAATTTGGATTCTCATTTTATTTATTTATCATTTTTTGGGACATGCTGCATTTTGATTATTATTGGCATTATTGTGTGTTTTTATTTAATTCCCTTCATTTTGACTTTAATACATTTTTGTTTCTTACTTCAATGTGTGGACTTCTGTCATTGGTTTCATGCATGTCACAATGTGGGTTTTCTCAGTCATGTGTTGCCATTGTGTGGGTCTGACAGACTTGTACTCATGCGCATACTGCTTATTTATGATCTATCATGTAATGGGGATTTCAATTTGGAGTGGATGTAAAGCTTGGTTGGGTGTTTGGACTGGGGGGCGTGGGTTGGGATTTGGGTGGCCATAAGAGCCAGGGATCTAGATTGTGATGACGTGTTGGCTGGGGGACATGTGTCGGGGCCTGCTGGCAGGTGCCCCTCACTGCTGGGGGGGGGGTGGGGGTGCTGTGGGACATGTTTCGGGCCCGCAGGCAGGTGCCTGTCAATGATGAGGGGGTGGAGGGGCTGGGGGACATGTGTCAGGGTCTGCTGGCAGGTGCCCCTCACTGCTGGGGGGTGGGGGTGCTGGGGGACATGTGTCGGGGCCTGCTGGCAGGTGCCCCTCACTACTGGGGGTGCTGGGGGACATGTGTCGGGGCCCGCAGGCAGGTGCCTGTCAATGATGGGGGGGTTTGGGAGGCTGGGGGACATGTGTCGGGGCTTGCTGGCAGGTGTCAATGATGGGGGGTTGGGGTTGCTGGGGGACATGACCAGGGGTGACCAGGGGTGCAGGGTAGTCCCCTGTGGTGTGGGCTGCCTGCAGGGGCCGTGGAGGGGGTAGAGGGGACACCTGGGAGGACCCACACTGCCAATTCACGTGTAGGACTCCCCGCGCACCCCCGAAATATGCGTTTCCCGCTCTGACAGCAAAATCGCATGTAAAACTTCCCGCGCACCCCTGAAATACACGTACCCTGCTGAAATCACATGTGAAACTTCCCGCGTACCCCTGAAATACACGTACCCTGCTGAAATCGCGTGTAAAACTTCCTGCGCACCCCTGAAATACACGTATCCTGCTGAAATCGTGTGTGAAACTTCCCGCGCACACCTGAAATACACGTACCCAGGCCAATCGCATTTAAAACTTCCCGCGCACCCCTGAAATACACATACCCTGCTGAAACCGTGTGTAAAACGTACCGCACACCCCTGAAATACACGTACCCTGCTGAAATTGCGTGTAAAACTTCCTGCGCACCCCTGAAATACACGTACCCTGCTGAAATTGCGTGTGAAACTTCACGCAAACAACTTCCCGCGCACCCCTGAAATACACGAACCCTGCTGAAACCGCGTGTGAAACTTCCCGCGCACCCCTGAAATACACGTACCCTGCTGAAATCGCGTGTAAAACTTACCGCACACCCCTGAAATACACATACCCTGCTGAAATTGCGTGTAAAACTTCCCGCGCACCCCTAAATACACGTACCCTGCTGAAATCGCGTGTGAAACTTCACGCGAACCCCAGTAATACACGTACCCCACTCGCACAGGGCCAATCGCGTGTGAAACTTCACGCGAACCCCAGGAATACACGTACCCTGCTGAAATCGCGTGTAAAACTTCCCGTGCACCCCTGAAATACACGTACCCTGCTGAAATCGCGTGTGAAACTTCCCGTGAACCCCAGTAATACATGTACCCCGCTTGCCGTGCTGGTACAGGGTTAGCACAGCCCTTTGCGCTGGATTGGGAATTTTGATGGCTTTTCCCTGCGCAAGGGGCGTACTTAGGGGCGTAACTGGCGCTGCCGCAGGGTAGCTGCGCCACGGCTGGTTTTGGTAGCTAATATCCATGAATACGCTGTGCGTGGAAATGGATTTTAGCGCACGCGGCTGGCGCAGAGATTCGCATGCGCACACTGTGCGCCAGCCGCGTGCAGCACTTGTGCGCTAAATTCTATGAATTACCCCCTCAGTTTTTTAGGTCCAAAATTGTGGGCATGCAAAAAGACAGTTTTGTTCAAAGCGGCTCTGGAACCTCAAGCCCTTCTTCCCCCATCTACCTATAGTTCTGTTTATAGATTCCACCTGGTTTCTCCTTGTACTTTCCTTCCCATTCTTATGGCACTACACCCGTGGTTGGCGAAATGCGGCCCTTTAGGACATAATTTCTGGCCCTCCAAGTCATTTAATGAGGCTTTGCCTGGTATAAAATCAGTCACCAAGTCAGTCATATCAAGTATGTAAAGCCTCCGTGGTACCGTTTTTGTGTTTGCATCATGATATGTGCAGTTTTAAAAGGGCTAGGCATAATGGGGTTACCATGAATTTACTGAATTAGAAACGTTCGAGGGAGAAGAAACCGCAAGTCATTTGAACAAAAATGACTTTCGGTTTTCACTCCTCCCAACATTTCTGCCAACCCACTGCCCCCACCCACTTACTTACCTCTTGGCATCACACATCCCTGATTGCTGCCGTCTCATGCTTCCCTCTGCGATGCCAGTTCCTGGAGCCGGAGGGCCCTCTTTTTTTGCCAAATTGTATTCAATAGGGAGCAGGGGACCACCCCACAACCCCCAATTGCATTATAGTGAACAAGGGTGCGTCCCCCCCGCCCAAGGCCCTGACTCCAAATGGGGGATTTATTCAAAATGTTGAGGTGTAGTAATTTTCCTACAGCTGATTTTCCAATACATCTACCATTCGTTTGTTTTATTCGAACAAATATATGGATTCCGGCATATTGTTTCATTGTGAAAAAGTATGATATAAAACGGACACTTTTAAGAACATATTTTTAACTTAAATGTGTGAACCGATGCCCTTACCACCCGCACATTGCCTTTGATAGTATGGCCCTCTGTATGGGGCTTGTGTGGCACATTCGGCCCTCGAGCGAAACAAGTTTTTCACTACATCATACGTGGCAACAGGAGGACATTTTGGTCGCTTTAGCTGCATCTTCCCGAACAGTTCTCCTGGCTATCCTCCAACTGTCTTCATCATTAAATCACTCTCTGAAGGGATTGTTCCCGATGCCCTAAAGGTCTCAGTTATCACCGTCATCTTGAAGAATCCCTTGATTGATCATATGGTACATGGCAATTATCTCCCTATATCGGGATTACCATGGTCCTCCAAGAGTCTGAAGCAAGCTGTGATCCACCAACTTCAGCATTGTGTGGAATCAAATGCCTTATTAGAATAATTTCAAACAGGCTTATGACTGTCTAGGATGCTACTGTGGCCGACGCAGACACGGGGTACCTGAAATGAATGGCAATGCATGAACTCCCAACAGTATTCGACAGTTGATCATTCCATCTTTCTGACATGTCTGTCACAAACAGTTGGTGCTTCTGATGAAACCATGAGAAGATTCTAATCTTTTGAGGCAACTTTTCTTCTTCACTATCAGCGTTGATGCACGGAAATGCACAAGCCGCCCTCTCTATCTTCTGTGTTGTTCAATATTTACATTTGTCTCCTTTTGATTAGGTTTGCCAAATATGAACTTTTGTATCGCTCCTGGGCTGAAACCCAGATTTCTGTTAAAGCAAAGGGAACCCACAATGTTCAAATGTGTTTAGATCTCCATCAGGGGCGGTTGCTCCAAAATGGACTTCAGTTAAATCCTTTTAAAAAAGAAGAGTTGTCCTCTCTTGCACCAGACATCGACTAAATAACCAGGCCATGTTACCTGTTTCACCTATTTTATTTTGCCTCCCCACAAGTTTTTCTAGGGAAAAAAAATTAAAAAAATTTAAAAAAATTAAAAAAAAAAAAAGAGTCTGGCCTTTTACATGCAGTCTGATCTGGATCCCTCTACCCGGACTGGCAATGCTGTAAAGGCCCCACTCTTCAGAATGGTTTCTCCGTCGTGTTCTTCCTTTATTCTTTAAAGAAGAACGTACTATAATTGTCAGGTCTAGCCGATCAACTCAACGCTCTTTATGCTGCCATATCTGAATATCAAGTACACCTCTTTAACAAGTTCAAAATGCTGTAGTCGTTCTCGTCTTCAGACCCGCCTAGCAGGATGCAGTATCTGTCTTTAGGCAATACCTGCATGGCTGCCTGTCAAAAGAAGGATTTATTTTAAGATCTTCTGCTTGGTGCATAAGTGTTTACCTGGACTAGCGCCAAAGTAACTTGGAAACAGGATTACAAGTCATAAATCTACAGGATCACTGTGCTTGGAGTACCTCTTTCTTCTACGTACACCAAATTCGAGATGTGTTTCTGGGGTGACCACTTTTTACCACTGACTATCCAGAAGTTTTAATGTTACCTTTCATCCGTACAGATCTTTAAATGTACATGCTTTGCTGATTTCTATTCCCTTCCTCTGCTCCTCCTTCCAGCATCACTCAGCACAAATGCAGTTACAGCTTTCCGAATTAGCCTATGATAAATTCAAATTCAACATAGGATGAGAGTCCATGGATTTAAAACTCAATTAAGAGCAC
The DNA here is from genome assembly GCF_040938575.1 of Ambystoma mexicanum. Taxonomy (NCBI): domain Eukaryota; kingdom Metazoa; phylum Chordata; class Amphibia; order Caudata; family Ambystomatidae; genus Ambystoma; species Ambystoma mexicanum. The sequence goes on along the minus strand of NC_090925.1, from coordinate 1,104,955,593 downwards.
ACTAAACTGAGATGCAACAGTCACACTGTGGTCAGGTTTTCACCTATGAATCAACCCCACTGACATTAACAATCTCACTCATATGCTTTCTCAGTTATTGGAGTGCACTGTGAGGAATTTGACCAGCCGCACGGTGGGTGTACGCTCGCCTGTTTTTTATTTAGAAATTTTAAATGAATTTGAATCCTGGAAGATCACCTGTGCAATCTGGGTGGATACAGCCTATAGGCGCAGTCCCCCTGTCATATTTAGTTGGGATATGACAGGAGGATAACATGATGCATCTCCAGGGCTACATTGCGGTTATCAAGCCTAATCCTACCAAGCTGCCCTACTTGCACTTAAGACAATTTAAGCAACTATCCACCTTCAAATAACTTGAAACTAGAAGGACCAAAACCTTTCTCAGCACTAGTTGCTGATAATTGGCCAGCATTGGATAACTTGCACTTACCACCTTTAACTAATTATCCACATATCCTTCCACTAAAGCATTAAACACAATGATTGGAAATGTATGGAAAAAACCTCCTCATGAACCAAATAAATTAATTTGGAGAAACATGTGTTGAGGGCAAAACCACAAGTAAAACGAAAATAAAACTATTATTCATACAGCAAATTACATCAAGACCTTTCATTTGATTTAAGAGGGCGCATTAAAGGTGTTTTCTCAGTTGTCTAGCATCTCCAGAAGGGGGAGGGCCAAATCTTCCCCCTGCCATGGCCAGCCCAATTAACTAACAAAGGCTCCCGGAATCCACAATGTCCTTGTGTTGTGCCCTGCAGCTGGTGGCAGCAATTCTCATACTTATCAGAAAGTAATTCAAACAGGCCCACATGGGGCCTGGCTACGGAGGCAAACAAAAGGCGCGAAACACCAACAACCTTTCATATGCAACTGTGTCAACCTGATGCCAGCTCCCGCTCCTGACAACTTTGGTGGGGACCCAGGATTGGCTCATTAAGGGAGACAGCCTACACCGATCCCTCTGGTCCATTTGGCTTCAAAAGAGTGCTGAGCCCCTCTTTTGGGCAGATCACCTGAAGACGTTCAAGTGTAACAAGAAGAACTTGTTTGGACCCCGGCTGAAGGTACAGTCTGCCTTGCAGCTTCTGCCAGTGAAGAAAGGCCAGAATTTCCAAAGAGGGAAGCAAGATCCCTCCCATAAACATCTCCCAAGGAACAAAGGGAGCTCCTTATTCCAGAGGACCCTCCAGCTGCTCGACGTCTGCCTTAAGGGACATTTTTGAGCCAGTCGAGTCCCCTGAGCTGCCACTGACTGCAACACGGACCCTTGTTACGTTGCAGTCGCTTAAAGACTTCTGAGACACCTCGATCAGTGCTTCAGAACCACCGACCAGTACTGAGACAATGATTCCGGACCCTAAGCCGCCATGTAGGCCAGCCTGCAGCTGTCTGTCCAGCTTAGCTCGCCAAAATCTTTGCCGCCTGATACCTGCAGCTGTCTCCCATCTTGATCTCTGACACTCTCTCGGAAGGACCGTAGAGACATTTTAAGACCCATTGCTCCATTTGTACTGAAGCCAAGTATCCCTGAACTGTTGCAATTATTTATCATACCGACTGTCCTCCGGCCAGTATCCAGAGTGCATCCTTTTCCTTATTTGAAACTGTCTGTTCTCTGCATTCGTTTTCAGGGTGGGTTGTAGTTCGTAGTGTTGCTAGAACTGTCTGTTGTGATAATAATGAAGTAGATATTTGTATACAACCTTGTCTGGACAATCCCTTTTAGCATTGGGTAATCATTGTATTGTTGCTGTTTTGCAACTAACGATCCACAACCTTTCGGAAATAAGCTTGCCATTCCATCTACGCTCCCAAAATAGGACAAAGAGGTTTATAATTTGCTTGTTTTTCCAATCTGTTCGGATTCCTTCTGGTGCACTAGAAGTGTGGGGTTAATTGATGGTTTAGAAACCGATATTCCTCCCTGGACCGCTGGTGCCCCGGAATTCGATTTGTCACATGCACGTTCAAATGCACCTTTGAAAATAAGTGGTAGGTTAGCGTAAGAGAATCCTTGAACATGCCAAGACAGTGAATAATCCCAATATTGATGAACTGGATGAGCACCAGATTTCAGGTTTACTGCAGATGCAGGTCCTGAAATTGAGAGGCATATTAAACAAGTAAATCCGAGTTTTGGTTTAAATTACATAATTGCCCCTTACTCTCAGATTTGACCCACTTCCATTTATGGTCGTGGTATGAAAAGAATGCAGAAGCAGTCTCTGCCTTGTTCCCTTTAGAACATTGTTTCCCTTACTGCTTCCAGCAACAACAAATAAAAATTTGTGATGGTATCCCTCTTCCGGGCTAAATTCTATGACACTCTAGAGTGGTTAAAGTAAAATGTCTACTTTTCCTACATTACTCACTGACATTATTGATCATAAAAGGGACCAGCTGCGACATGTGGAAGTCTAGGGCCAGAAGGAAAATAAAAGAGGACAGGAGATCCCGAAAAAACAGCCCTCAACTACAGAGAGGGGCAAGGATAGTACTGCACGGTCCGCAAGATGATTAACATGCTCATGTGAGTCCTCCGCGCCCAATTTGTGTCCAGTTTCCCTCTTCGCTTTGCCCTGGGTTTTCCTGGCCCATGATTCTGTGCCAATCCACTCTAAAGCAAGTCAGAAATGTCTTTTGGATTTACTTGGCACAAACTTGGTGACGCGATTCAATAATGCTGAATTGTAGAAGAGCAAGCAAATAATGGGTTAAAATGTTGCATTTCACAGCAAACGGTTTGTGGAAAATTGGGTAAAACACCAATTTGCCATATTTTTTGTAGAGTAACACAAAGAAATCCAAGAGAGGACACAAATTAACAGCACACAGCATCGCTTTCGAGGATATTTTCTTGAGGCCTTTGCCCACAATATAATCCAACATTCTGCCAGTGTAGGACATTTCCATGCTGGCTACGGCATTATATGTCAATAATGCCAGTTGAGCACAAACTCATTTTGGCTCTGCCAACAATGATAGTAATGCCAATGAAAGAAAACATCAATGCTGGCTGCACCAACATATGCCAGAATTCCCAGGCTTGAATACACTCATGTTGGCTTTTCACATGATCCACTAATGCCTGTATGAAATACAAGCTCATGCTGACTGCACCAATTCTACCATTATCCCCATGTATGAACACCCTCGTGTTGCTTTACCCATATTGCATTAATTCCACTATAATAAACATTTCCAGGCTAGCTAAGCCGATATGTCAGTTTTCACCTAAAAACATATATATCATGTTGGTTTTACCCCTAACACACTAATGAAACAGTGACATACGCATTTGGCAATTTCCATTGTCAGCACCTTGTTTCCCTACCCTCGTCGGTCCCTCTGTTCACACACACACATTAAACATGCACACTTTACCCACACCTGGACATGCTTATATAATCCTAACACTCATTCACATGCACGCACAAACTCATTCACTCACAAGCACATCCACATGCATGCACGCCGATAACCCTAGGCATGGATGAATAAATAGTTTCATAGATACATACATAGAGTTTCTGCCCTTATCTGCGTACCCCACCTCAGCTCCTCGCCACCACACATTGTCCAAGATGGCCGCCCAATGTTTCTGCATCTCCTGTGGGTCAATAAGCTACACCCATGCTTTTTATTCCGATTGAGAGGCAGCAAGGCCGGGCTTCTTAGACCCCACTGCGCTCTCAATATAAAAGTCTATGCCTTCTGCACGGAGACTTCCAGGCTCTTTCATCAAATAAGAAATGACATAGTTGTGGGGGGAGAGGACACGCTCCTGCTCAGGGCCAACCAGCACCATATCCCTGTTCCTGCTGCTTTTCACTGCAGCATTGCGTGCACAGTAGGTGAATGATCCAAGTTTAGAATTTTAAAATAAACTTAAATGTTTTCACCTAAAATGAAGGGCCTGTACCCTTGCCCCCTAACAGACTGCCACCACTGTTTGGGCGTACACTTGATCCAACGTTCTTCTTTCAAAGTTAGTTATATTTACCTAATATTTACCATCTATTTGCTTAAAAATCTTAAGTGCTTTTTGTGAATGTTTTTGCGCATAGTTTACTTCGGCATGCGCCTTGTGACGGGGAAGGCTAGTCTGACAGTTTGTCCTTCTTACAGCTGTAGCATGTAAGGAAAGGGCCATATAATTTTCGTTAAGGTTTTTGCAATATGCACTTTGGCACGTCTCTCACTGATCAGAGCGGTAAATTCGAAGGACATAGAATCTGTTTTTACCCGAGGCTAATGCTGCTTACAGAAACAGGATTCACCATAAGGGAATGCAGTACAATTCTGTTAAAAGGAGGTGTATTTATTTATTTATTGTTAAGGTGATTGCCTTTAAATTAAACCCTTCACCTGTACGAAACAATCAAATCAAGACAGTTACAGTTCGACAATTTTCGTTAAAAGGTTGAAATTAATTTAAAGCATTATAATGACCTTCCATAGTACTAGATTAGTTTAGAGTGTAGCATTGCAAACATAATAGTATGATCCTTTAAGCTGTCATTCAAGGATTCGTACAACTTGATAAAGGGAGCCAGTGAGATTGTTAATGCTAATATGGTAGCAACCTCGATACCCCCCTCCCTTATGACGTAGCAATATTGCTTTTTTGTCGATCAGGACAACTTCTCCTAGTACATGATTACAATGGAGACCCTTCATCTGAGGAGTCAGAGGAGGATGAAGTTCCTTGATGGCACCCCGTTTTCGTCAGACTGTCCATGACTGTTTCTTCAGTCTGATGGTCGAAGGAACCCACCAGCTCTATCCACCATGGTGGCTTTTGTGCTGCTTGCGCTCGCCTTCTGAGTCGCGAGATGTCTCATTCGGGTCTTTCAAGTTACAAACACCAGGACTGTCAGACAGATCGTGGCTCACGGCCAGTTGTGATTCTGATGGCAGGCTGAAAATAGGGCGATAAAAACTCACCTGCCCGTCCTTTGATGACGGGCTAGGAGCTGCACCCGAACCCTGGGCATCAGTGCAGTTAGCGGGTGCACTCTCCTACCTTAATTCATCAGTGGCGGGTGCACAGACACTGCTGAGTTTCCTCCTCCTGGTGAAGTAGTAAGTTTGTCATGGGATCCGGAGCATATTGCTCGACAACAGTCTTTTTATGCTCACCCTCCGCCTGTATAAACAAAGTGGAACCCTTGCTTACTGATGTTTTGTAATCACATCCAGGATCATACACAGTAAAACGTTTGGGTGGTCGCACAAAACACAATTGCTTTTTAAATAGCCAGGGGTCGCTGTACAGGCTGGAGTTACCCCTTTTGCCGGGAAGGTTCTCTGCCTTCAGACGGGCTCAGATCAAAGCGAGAGAAACTGCTTGTAATTTCACACGACAGACTTACCTCACTTGCCGCACACTACAGGCCCACAGTAGACCACGCGATCAGCCTATTTTACTAAGTGACAAGTGGGCTAGCTACGCTACACAGCGGTAACCGTTGACCCACCACACGCACGGAATTATAACATGATCAAAAATGTATGTCACAAAGACAGGTAACACTGAAGGAAAAAGTAGTCTGTGGCTCCTGTTCCCACAACCCACAGGAACACAAGAACACACTACTGCACACAGAAGGTGCATGGTAATGTTGTGGTTCGGAAAAACAAACAAGCTTCTGCAAAACCACTGAAATGTTCTATTTTAACTTGGATTTGTTCCTTTTTACTTCATTTTCTTTTGATTATAGTATGCCAAATGCTAGCACTAAGTGCTTCAAGTCTCAGAGGTGTGGAGAAGGTACAAGAGAAGGTAATGGGGATGCTCAAAATAATAACATGTTTTGCAATGGTAGAGACCCATTTCCTGGGTAAACTACAATACAGTAGATAGAAATTAGGCATAATTTATATCAACACATGGGACACCTGAGTAGCAGCGGGAGCCAGGGAATTACCATGGATATGTCCCAGAAAAACAGAATACTGCTTGAGTACCCAGACGCTATTATCAGGAGGGTTGTCTTCCGAGCTTTTTTGAAGCCCTGTAGCAGCCCGGTGATTGGACTTCACCTGGCAGGCTGTTCAGTAGATTGCGGCCTGGGACTGATAACAATGTCTTCCCTCTTTTCATCTTAATGAATGAGCTGAGTTTTTCATCTTGTAATCAGAAACAATCCAATATGCCTGGCATAGCTGAGGGAAGTTTCACTATGAATGAAAGACAATACTTTCTAATTTACAGATACTTCAAGATCAACTAGAGCAAGAATTGTGTTTTCTGAAACCCTAATGAAAAGGCACATGTCTGCTGTTCTGGCGATTAAGCATTCAGGCAATGCCATTGTTGGTTGGAGAGGAATCCAGCTCCAGTGATCTATATCATGCACAGTTGCCAACATGATCGATTACAATCTGTAGGTGCTTATCCACTCCTTGTTTTTTCTTTGCATTCTGGAACTTTCAGTCCGTGTTTTATAATGGGAAAAGTAGAACTACAAGTCCCAGAATGCAAAGAAAAAAGGGCACTAGATAAGCACCTACAGATTGGAATGGGTCATGTTGGCAACGATGCATCATGTCACGGTCATCTTGGGTTTAGGCCCTGGAGAGTAACACCACAGAGATGCAGAATGTCTGCTATGTTCCCTATTATTGCCACTCGTCATCTTTTGACCTCAATGATTTAGTCAGCGACCGAGCGAATACGCTGTGCCACCTACACTATAATCTTATTATACAACCATTGTTGCGTTGTAAACCATGATAAAAATTATACACTCCATTTATGTGTGTAACAGCACAAATGGGGAAATTACTTACCAGTAATGTTCTCTATAAAGATTCTTCTCCCACAGATTCCTGATCATATAGATATCCCTTCCAGAGTCAGCTGCTCGGAAACTTTTTCAACAGGGGGCATAGCATGACACAATATTGACCACTGACTCCTCCTGACTCGACTGTGCCACTCCTTGGTTCCGTATGGGATGTCGGCCAGATATATACTATGTCACTACTCCATTGTACCCAAATTCCCTCATCCCCAGACACCCCCCGCCCCCCAGCTCAGCAGTCGCAGAAGAACGATCCGTAGGATTCAGCTTGAAAATAGCCAAAACATTAGTTTAATTGTCTTTTTCTTTATTTATATGTGAGGAACAGGACCATACTGGAAGTCACAGACTAACAGTAATACTAGAGCAAAGCATCAAGCTGTGACTAACACCTAATCATCATAACCTTTTTCGCGTAAGAAGAGGACAACCAATCAGACAGCAGGCCACTTTCATAGCGGGGGTCAGATGGGAGGCTGATGAGCAATCTGTGGGAAAAGAAACCATACAATGAACATTACTGTTAAGTAATTTCTCCTTCAATGGATAACAATCTCCCGCAGATTCCTCATTAGATAGACTCCCAAAGCAGTAGAGTGCGGAGGCGGCATGAAAGCTCTTAGAAAATGTATTTATTTGACATTTGTATGGCACCTATGCACAAGTGTTTCCACGCGCCACAAGTCAAATTAGGGAGGGGAAAATAGGAAGAACAACAAAACTGTTATATTAGCCTTGTGGCAACCCTACCGTGCAAGTGATGATCGAGGTGGTAAGTGCAGGGATGGGGGTTGAGGGAGAATTGCAGTAGTGAAGTGTCCAAGGGAGGTGGGGGTGGAGGGTAAGTGCTAGGGTGGCCAAGAAGGCAAGTACAGGGGGAGCCACCCAAGTTCCTCTCTCTTAGCCACATAAAAGCTGAGCGCCCTCTAAGGGTCCAGCCAGTGAAGCTTCTCTTCATCCTTAGAGTAATGCGGAGGAGGACGAACACTGGCGAATCACTGCTTTGGGACATAGGGATTTCAGAGACCACTTTAGGTAGAAACTTAGTGTGCACCTTGAGCGAGGCTTTCTCTTTGAAGAATTGCAGGAATGGTAGCTTGCAAGATAAAGCCTGCAGATCACTCACACCTAGTGCTGACGTGTTAACCACCAGGAAAGCTGTTTACAGGGTAAGTAGCCTGATAGCATGAACATGAAAAGGGGATTGCCCCAAATGTGGTACAGCTAATGAGGGGGTCTCAAATATGTGTTCACAAGGAAATACATAAGCTGTGAAAAATAAATTCAAAGGAAGCTACTAATTCTAATTGACTTGGTATCCAACAAATGGATATCCTAACCTGAAAATGCCCAGGGTAGCCAATAAAAACATACAGCAAAGTAAAGTCACACCTAACACAACTTGTCGAAAACAATATATTACAATTTTTTATTACACAAAGGTAAATACATTTAACAAATACACAAAATCCTATGCTTTAAACAAATACATGACGGATGTATTTTCAACAAATACATAGAGACAACAGAATTCAACTTCTTTAGTGAATATTCTGGTTTACCATTAAGATGCAACATATACATGGAATGCTATGCTTTAAGCAAATACATGGGTATGCCTGAAACAAGTACATGAAGACAACAAAATTCAACTTCTTTGGTGAATGTCCTGATTTGCCATGAAGATGGAAACCAAAAAGTTGAAAAAAGCCAAAGTGAACTAATCAATTCAGTTGATTATGCAGAAATATATAAATGCGGTAATCCAGGTCTGCCGATTATGCAGAAATATATAAATGCGGTAGTACAGGTCTGCCTCCGTAAACATTTCACATTATTCTGGTGCGAAAGTAAGGGTCTCAACCAAAGGTGATGTAGTAGGAAACAAAAATGAGTTTCAGCAAGTAGAGACCACTGTTATGTTTCGGCGGGCCATTTGTGGGGCCTCTTTAAAGAAACCGCCTTCCTCGGTGCAGAGTAAATGGTGATAATCCCCAAAATGAATGTGGGGGGAATTTGTCAAAGGCAGAAATTCTTGACGCAAACTCGACCTCTGAATAGAGCGTGGGGCAGCAAAGACTGGAGAAAATCACCGAGTGTGAAGGTATATTTGTTTCTCCTTTCAGGGCATCTGTCCTGAGTAAATCAAGGCCAGTATCCAAAGTCCAACTTCGGAACGAAGAAAAGAAAAGACTGCCACAAGTTATTAACAAAGGGGTGTCCAACTTTGGAACAAACTTCCGGTAATAAATACTGTAGACTCTGACGGTCGAAAAAATCCTGCTGGAGCCTGATAGGACATGAATGCATGGGCTCCAACAGAGCCGCCATCAAGAAAACCAGGTTTACATCCCAGTATGGAACTAAAAACACAATAGGCGGAACCTATTCACAAGGTCTTTCAGGAATGGGGTCATAACCGGGATCGTGAAGAAGGATCCTTGATCCAGAGACCTCTTGAACACAGACAGAGCTGCCACGTAGCCCTGACAATGCCTATTTAAATGCCTAAAGTGGCCAGGGACAAAAGGCACTCATCACGGTAGTGGTGGGACAAGCGATAGGGTCTGTCCTCAGTTCCCTACACCATGCCTCAAATATTCTCCATCTGCACGTGGACAAACATCACATAGATGGTCTGTATGCAGTCAGTAACAACTCAAGTACATTTTCTGAGAGAAGTTCCAGTCATCATATCTCATCCTCTCAAGAGCCACGCATGTAGATTGAGGGATTCTGGGTTCAGGTGGAGCACCCCCTCTTCCGAATTGGGCTAGGAGGCCCAGTCATCGAGGCAACCGGAGAGGTGTGCAGATGGCCAAATCCAGGAGCTTTGAGTACCATGGTGGTTAGAAATCTATTCAACCGCCTGAGAACCCATAGAATAACAGTTATTAGAGGGAATGCATAGTGGAGGTCAATGACCCATTCTACCACGAACGTGTCCACCAGTGCACACTTCCCTAGGAATTCCCATCAGTAAAACTGTCTGATGTTCGTGTTGAGCCTTGTGGCAAACAAATCTACTGTTAGGGTACCCCACTGAGCGAAGATCTCCACGGGAACTTCCTGGCACACTTTCATGTGAGACCAAGCTCTGCCTGCTCAGAACATCTGCCATCCTGTTCTCCAGTAACAAAATGTCATGCGCTGGGCATCCCAGAGTATTTGGAACCGCTGGCTACTCAGGCGCCATTAGGGTTCCATCATGTTTCTGGCCCCAACGCGCTTTAGCGGTCTAGTGTTGCGGCTGCATGACCGTCGGGAGGTTTAACTTCCTTCCCATCCCGACGGCCTGTGCGTTGCAACCGTTGTTTTCTGCCTTCAGTCCGGTGAATACGCTGAAGTTTTCCCGTTCGGTGCACAATGCACCCCTGTCTGTCTCCTCCGCGCTGTGCGGCTTCTTCTTTCCCTTCGCTACTCCCCCTCTTGATTTCCCCACTTTCCACTGTGATACTTCTTCTTTCTTTCTTTTTCCCCATTCCTTTACTGGCTCCTCCTATAGTTCCCTCTTGCTCCTTACCGGTCTGTTCCGTTCCGACTGCTTTTGGCTCTGCTTCCCACTACTGCTCTACTTTGAACGCTCCTTGGATACTCTCTGCTTACTTCTGGTTCCATATCTCCCCTTCTCCTCGGTGATACTGGAACAGTAGCATTCGTCCTTCATTTTGACAGCCCAGATTACAGAATCTGAATCCTTGCTGCTGCACACCCACCTTAGCGGTCCCTTTGTTCACATCTACACTGAAACCTCTTTGGGGTTTTTTTCTGCCTTCCGGCTTTTTTCCCCTGTTCAGAGCCAGTGGGCTGCTGTTACTTTTCAGTATCCACAGTGGTTTCCTTCCGGGGCAGGCCATACCTCTACAAAATAAAAGAGACCCCTGGACGAAGAAGAAAAAGAAGACCCAGGGGCATCACCAGAGTTCAGGTGAGGAGGAGGGGTTGGATTTGGAGGGCGAAGTGGACACAGTTGACACAAATTCCTTAATTTCAGCCCCTCCTTGTATAGGGGTAGAGACTATGTCAGAATGAGGATGCGTTTCCCCTTGAGGGAGGGTGCAAAGGCCATCAGGGCCAACCTGATCGCCAGCAACACCGCCTGTTAATATACCACTGGCATCATTCCAATGGGGACCAGAGGCAGCTCACTTGAATATCCCTGAAGTCAGCACCCCAACCTTCAGAGACGCATCCGTGACCACCTGGGATGGGCCACAGCAGCCAAAAGGATTCCCCCGTGATCATGTTCTCCTTCCTGGTCCACCAAGAAAGGTTGTTGGTCACTGGCCTCGGCAACATGACAACGTCCTTCATGGCATTGAAGTATTGGGACCATTGATCCCTCAACATTCAATGCAGAAATCACATTTGCAGTCCCGCGTCTGGCACCAGAAAAATGCAGGAAGCCATGATAGCTAAGAGGCGGAGGAAGGAAGCCACTGGTAGGTTGTCATAGCTCTGGAACAGCTTGACTATTTGCCTGAAACTGGTGACTCTTCTTTGGGCAGAAAAGCCTTCCCCACTGAGTGTCCGGAACTGCCCTGAATAAATGGAGTTGGGGTTACATGGGACTTCTGAAAATTCAAGAAGAAGCTCAAACCGTGAACCAGACAGCAGGTTCCCTCGAGCTGAGTAGATTCCTGCTCTGGCAAACTACCTCAGATCAGCCAGTCTTCCAGGTATGGGAATACTCGAACACCAGATCTCCCGAGGTGTGCCACCACCACTGCCATTGGTGTGGTGAAAAGACTTGGTGCGGACGTCAAGCCAAAGGGGAGCACTTTGATTTGATGAGTGTCCCTGATGACGAATCGCAGGAACCACCTGTGCCTCTGACGAATTGGCACATGAAACTAAGTGTCCTGAAGGTCCAGCCACTAGGACTATTGGTGCAGGTACCTCGGGGCCCTTTCGCACTGGGGCCGATGTCATGGTCATCGTGGTGGAGCATGAGGGGTGTAGGACCAGACTGGTCACATTGACACATGCACCTCCATGTTCAACTGGTGGAGTATGGGCCTGCGGCATTGAGACCGGAGTTGTACCTTCAGCGGCTGTTTTAAACATCTGGAGCATTTGCTCCTGTAATGCCTCCCACTCCTTTCGACATGCCCGGGATCGACCCGACCTTAGCATGATGCTCTGACAAATCAGTCATGCCTGCGTCGATGGCATCTTTTTTTCTTATGGGAGGACAAGGAGGATGAATGGCTTCGGGAGTGCGATTCCCCAAGAGATTTTGGATTCATTTGTTGATACAATCCACACTCCTCGATAACATTATCTTTACTGAGACGCCACACGCAGATGAAATGCGGGTCGGTAATCGACACCTTAGAGTTGCAGTCCTTGTAAGGCCTGAATCCTGAAGCCGTAAGAGTCGATGGAAAGTAGACAAATTGTCAAATTGAAATTTTCTCTCACGAGAAACGTTCCTAATAGCAGCATGCACAGCGTGCGGAAAAAAGGAACCGAGGTCAAGGGGCGTAGGGACGTAGTTTATATGCTGCTGAGATCACATCTGGAGCCAAAGAGTGTCACAGTAGAGTGAAGAAGAGTCGATGGTCGATATCGAGTCGTACTACGCCCCCCTGTCAAACACATTTCTGAGCTGCTGACGCTGGAAGGGATATCTGATCAGGAATCTGCGGGAGAACACAATCCATTGAAATATTTGAATTGCATCATGAACAGTAAATGATATACAGTAAGGTGTTAAAAAAACGAATCTGAAATTGGCATTTGATGCTTTATTGAAACAGCCCCCAATAAATGTGCATTCTTATTGCGCATTTTCTCTAGAACTTCATTGGACTGGTAAATAGCTAGCCGGTTAAGATTCCCATCTAGACTTTGAATCCCAGCAGTGCTGACTGAGCCCATCAATATTCCAAGGTCAATAAACTCAATACAATCGGTATAATTACATTACTCGCAGGTGCCGTATGTGTACATCTTAATAGAACATGCAACAGTAGATAGAGCTCTGGAAGAAGAATGCTGTTGTAGTGTTTGCTCTGCATTGCTGATCCCTAGGACCGTTTCCTGGGCGTAAATCAGGGGCACGCAAGATTGGAGGTTTGATGTCAGCACGTCACATTCTTTCTATGATGCTTTTAAGACACGGAACAACAGTGGTCGAATTTTGCATGCACCTCTGAATCAGGCCCTCAGACGAGGAATCCGTCATGGCGTGTAACATAAAATCATGCTCTTCGCATTTCCGGAAATAATACAATGAAAGAGTTCCGCAGCACTTAAGAGCGGGTGGTTGTGGGTTGCAGAAAGGCTGCTGGGTCTCCTAAGGTGCGAGCTTGTGCTGTTTGTGAACCCTGAGGTGCGGAGGATAAAATCCTCGAAAGACCAACTCGAGCCTGTCACCCGCCCAACAGGGATAAAAACGAGAACGGATTGTAACAGGATGACACGGCAATTATGCCGCTGTTCTTACAGACTGAGCCCTGGTGCCAGCGCTTCAGTAGCCTTCTCCGTCTGCACGAAAGGAGGCTGCCGGTACTCGGCCGCTGCCATGCTACTGTCGGGCGGGAAGGGCAAGCACGCGGGCTCCTACCTAGTGGGACCGACACGGCTTCGCCAGATTCTTCACGGGACGATTTGGAATGCTTCACGGCTGGCAGAAAGATCACACTTTACAAGCGGAAGTGGCGCTCCCATGTGCCTAGAAGCAGCAAAATGGCAAGATCACTTCACCTTACATTACTCCAAAGCGATCGTTGGGTTTCTGCACAAAGCAGACTCATGCTTCGTTTGTAACAGCAGGGGAGTCAGATTGAGGTGCACATTTTCCCCAATTTCAAGGAAAGCAGAGGAATTGGGCCTGATTTATAAAATCCCTTTTCAATGGCGCAATCTCATTGGAAAATGCTTTATAAATCCGGCCCCTTTAAAATTGGTTAGACCGTGCCCTCGATCTGGAGATCACTCACAGCGAGAGGGGGACACGTGATGAAACTCGTGCCACACCCCTGCTTCCAAGTCTCTCCACGTGTCCAGGGGACTAGCCCTGCTCACCTCAGCCACTGCCCTAAGTGAAGCTCATGTAAGGACGGAGTCCAAGTCTGCAACTGCCTTGCCCACTGTCATTTTCACACATAACGGCCGGCAAAACACGTCCATAAATCCTAAATATGCAGTTAGCATGTGCAGAGGAACACATGGAGGTAGGGCTCTGGCAAACTGAGCAGCGGGCCCGAACTTGGGAGGACGCACACCTTTCCATACTTGCCATATTGGTTCTTTGCATTGCTGGCATGTACAGCGTGCTATAGTAGACCGTGGTAACAGCACTTTTTAGGGACTCGCTAGAAGCACACCTTTTGTCAATTTCTTCTGCAGCCGCACCTCCCAGTATGTTCTATTCGTCACCCTGCGAAGAGAAGGGACTGCTCATAAAATGAGCTCCTTCCTTTGTGCGACTAAATCCCTCATGCTGCTTAGGCGTGCTATAGGAAGACCCCTCTTCTGCTAGGTTTACCTGCGTTCTTATTGTTTTGGCAGTTTATCCATACTGTTTCCCTCATATAGTCTCTTGCCTAATTCCCACACCTACCCTATTCCATGACGATCAGAAGTGCCGATAAATAAGCGGTGGGTGAAGTGGTATAAAATAGCAAACATGAGACAGTAATCCCTTCATGTCTGGGCCATACCAGGTGGTAATGGCCTGTTGCCTAGACAATGGCGAGGCCTTTAATGCATGCAATAGGGCATTACTATCCCGATACAGTCCAGCAGTAAAGGGATTATTGCCATTGGCACACCGGGGGAATGACCGGCCTGCTAATGGCTTTTTTTAGGCCATGTTTAGGCGTGTCTTTTCTTCTCTTTTATACACGTTCCCACACCTACACAGTTAATATCACATTGCTATGTTTGTAAGGCACCACTTGCCTGGGGAGTCAAAAGTAGCTCCCGGTAGCGGTTGGTTTCAAGCTATCCAGGCTCCCCTTGGCTATAAACAGGAGCTAAATAGCTCCCAGGTCTTGGCAATTTCAAACCCTGCAAGAGTACGACGCACATAAGATGTAAATACTGTATTCAATGTTTCCCTTTCCCTCCTGTTCACATGTTTTACAATGCAGTCTGATCAACATAGCAGTGGCCGGGACTTTGCTTCACCAAAGAAGTGATGACAACATGCCAAGGAAGTCAGCTTGCATTCTGGGAGCAAAATGGTATCCCCCACTTTTATTATGTGTCACATTCAGGGCTTTAAGTGGGCCAGGGCAAGCTAGAGCCGAGCCTGGCAGTCTCCAAAAAGGGCTGCCGAGCCAGGGCCCTGCCGGGTCCCACCCCCGACTAACCCCAGGCACGCCGACACCTCTGTCAGGCAGCCTGTGTAGCCGAAGTGCTGCAGTTACACAGGCTGCCTGCAGGTGTCAGCACTTCAGGAGTACCGACACCTACAAGCAGCCTGTGTAACCGTGCAGTGCTTCAGCAACACAGGCTGCTGATGTCTCTGTACTTGGAAACAGGAGAAGGGCCGGACTGCCCAGCTCTCCTTTTGTTTCCGAGTAAATCAACGGGCTCCCGTGCCATTCAAAGAATGGCTTCTTGGCGGGGGTGCCCCTTAGTGCCGTCGCCCCTATTGGGCACGGCGGTGAATGGAGTTGGGGGGGTTGGGGCCACACATGTTACCACCCACAAGGGGGGTGGGTGACCCCATCAGCCGAGCGACGCAAGGGAATTGCGCCATAGCCGGAGACCCTATAAAAGGGCTCGGCACAAGATTGCAGGCCTCTTCTCTGCCGGCTCCCATTATTGTTGCTTTCTGCTTCCGGTGGTTCCTGCTGTTCCAGGTGTCAAGGTTCGGGCATTGGTGTGCCAGGAGTTCCAGCTGCAGCGGCTTTCGGTTCCAGCTGGGAAGGAAACAAAGGTTCAGGGTCCGCCGGACAGCTTACGCACCACGCAGGGACACGAGCCGGCATATTTGCTTGACCGGGTGGGGGCAGCGGCGAGCCCACAAGATGGGATAGGAAGAGAGGGTCACCACGTTTCATCTTCAAAGGCCGGACCAGGAGAGAATAGGAGACAAGCAGTCAGCAGAAGGGCAAGCAGATGTCAAGATCGGTCGTTTGCCACCTCAGGAACAGATTATGAACGCAGAGGACTGGGCACGATTTGTAGTGCTGGCCAAGACCGAAGGATGGCAAACAGCGGTGGCCAGGATGGGGGGCCCACAGACAGCCAGCGAGGCAACCAGCACCCGGGCTGCAGCCTCCCCCTCCACCTACTTGAGCTCGAGATCTCCCACAGGGAATAGGGGTAACATGGCGAGTCCCCCGGCCACCAATCACGAGGAGCATGGAGACGCAAGGCTGAGCAAACTGGTTGGGGCACCACTACCAGGGGGCAGCTGTTCGGGCAGGGGGATACTGGATGACAAGTACAAAGGGTATGATACTCTGCAGTCAAATGGGGGCAGGGAAAAGGCCGGGAAGAGGGTGAGGCCGGAGGAAAACCCACAGAACTGGTTGGCGGCATTCAGAATAATGGCGCAAATAATAATGGAGAAAGAGCCCGACCAGTGCCAGCCTTATGCCACTACAGAGAATGCGTGATGGCGGAGCACAGAAAGTGGGGAGGCACGTCTTGGCTGCTGAACGACCTAAGATTTAGGAGAAGCATAGAGAGTGACCCCAGCGTGACATGGGAGCATAAGCGGGTGGAGGATTAGTTGGTAGGGGGCTAAACCTTGGCCGAACAATAGAAGGAGGCACTCAAACGGGGGATGTCAACGCACAACCAACTGATGTAAGTGGTGAGGAGTTGTCCTGCCTTTGTATGAATAAAATGTTTACTTCTCTTGAAGGGGGCACTAGCGAGTTATTCTGGGACAAATTTACATTTAACAATAATTACAATATGGCAACAACTAACAGTTAGCACAGAGCTCTGGAAGACTTTCTTTTAGGGGAAAAAGTAAAATTCCACCCCCCCTCAAACGATGATCTTTTTTGCCGGTCGGGGAAAGTTTTCCTATGCTCCACGGTAAGGTCAAACCAACCTGTTCTTGATCCACAACTTGGCAACTTGCATTAAATGAGCATCCCCAGCCCAACCTTTAGGGCAACTAACCCCCTTTACTTTCCCTCGCTGCTTATCATGTCACAATGCCAGACCACCCATAGGAAACACTTTCAGAGGATGTCAGCATTCCAAGACGGACAGTTTGGTACGCACCTATTATACCCGTTCAAAATGCCCCTATTAGAGTCGAAAGGTGTCAAAGGACATCAGTGAGGTTTACGGTATGCTCAGCATCTAATCATAGAGCTTTGCAGGAATGAGTGCAGGGGCAACAGGCCCGCTTTGGAAGCAAATCAACACGGTGCGACACAGCCACAACCTGCGGGCCTGACATTAGAAACTTCTGGGCACTAGCGCGGCAGTAGCGCACTAAAACAGATAAAGCAGGTTTGCTACACCAGGCATCGCCAAAACGGTTTTGGGCTGGGTAAGCTAGGGTTAAAGTAGGGTGCGCAGGCTGGATCCCCCTCTCCCTCTCCCTCTTGCAGTGGAGGGGTGCTCCGGCCAGCATAACACGGAGGGTCAATTGGGGGGTTAAAAGGTAGAAGCTTTAACATATGGGGGAGGAATACCGATTGAAGCGCCGCATCCCAGAAAGATATTGAAAAGGGGAAGAGGTTCAACAAGTGTAAAGGGATGTAAATATGGAGAGCAAGCAATATACAGTTAAATAAAAGGACACTAAGTTTACTTTGGGTGCAAATTACACCCAGTGACGGGGGTGGGGGACTTGGGGCTCATGGGGAGGGAGGAGTGCGGGGTAAAACTGATGGAATGATGGAAAAAGAAACAGGTTAAGTAAAATAAAAGAAATTACGCAATTGTCTATAAACGAGGGCTCTCCTGGAAGGATCACCATGGCCGGGTAAGGCCCAACACGCCCCCCCCTGTCGGAGGGCGGGCCTACTACAAAAGGAACCACATGGTCAAGGGAAGACCTCACTGCGGCATGCCACTGGACAGTTGGTCCTCCGGTCAGGGAGCTCAGACACAATGGAGCTGAGTCATCAAGGAATGCTGTCACGCAAGGGTGACGGCCGGGGACTGGGATCCCCAGCACAAATGATCACGCCATCTGTGGAGTCCGGAGGGCAAGCTTTTCATTTGCGAACGGAATGAATGGGGGCAGAGGAACAGTGTTGGAGTATATCAGGGTTTCTGTACAGCACAAGGCGACCAGGTGCCTGAGGAGGAACTCACTGCCGCCGGTTGCCTGCAGTGAGTCGTGGCAAAGGCGCTGGTCGCAGTGTTGGGTTTCGGACAGACAAGCCCAGCGGATGTTACATGGTGTTCCCGTTAGAAAGTACTGGCGGATACCACAAGGGAACTGCACAGCCATCAGTTTATTATGAACGGTGCCCAGGAGTATTAGACTCAGGGGAGGCCCATGCTAAAGGGGAGGGTTAGGGGGCTTGGAAGACCTTCCAACTACAAACGTAGGTGGGGGAAAATGGGAAGTGCATCGATGGAAAAGAAAAAATAAAGAGGAACAAGGAAAACAAGGGGAGGGGATGAAGGGATTTAGAGGAAATGGGGCTCTGGCAAGTAAGGGGAAGGTTGGGGGGGGGAGGGGAAGTGCCTGGGACTATGGGTCAGGAGAGGTGGGGTAGTAAGAGAAATGGGGCATTTTCAAGGGACAGCTTAAGGAGAACAGAAAAAACAGGGTATGCCTGGGAGGGGGGTCCTTGGCATGCAGTGGGAAGTGGCCCAAAGAGGAGCAGGGGGGAGAGTTGGGGAGGCCCCCTTTTAAGTGATGGGTAAGGGGAGGATGATTGGGAAGCAAGGCCGTTGGCCGGGGTGAAGATAAATTTTGATGGGCCTCGTGCGAACATGAGGGCGGGAAGGGGAAGGAGGGACCTGGGGATAGGACAGCTAAGGCGGTGGGAGCTAGGGCAGCCCGGGGTTTCGATGGAAGGGGGGGGATGCATGGCATGACAGGCTAAGGGAAGATCTTTGGGGGAGGGAAACTTGGCAAGGAATAGAGAGACCACTAAGGGAAAAAAGGGGAAGTGGGGAAGAAGAGGGAATTCAGGGGAAAGGGAAGCAGGACGGGGGAAAAGATAAGTAGACGCATCCTAAGAAAGGAGCCAATGCGGACAAGCGATGATGAAACAGAAAATTAAATGAAAAATGGAGACGCATCCTAAAAAAGGAGCCAAAGCGGACAAGTGATAACGAAATGGAAATGAAAAAGAAAATGCACTTAAATAGAGATGGGAAAAGAAAATGAAAATAAAATAAAAATGGCCAAAGGGTAGAAAGGGACTGCTAAGGAGGGACAGGGCCCGCGATGGGTCCATAAGGACCTGAAGGGGTGGGGGGGGGGGGGCAACAATGCCATTTGCTCAGCGCAGAATCCTGAGCTTAACGGCGAAACAGAACATCTGTAAGTTAACTCCTGACTTTATGTATGTAAAAGTTTGCTGTGGCAATTTTTCTCCCACTCAGTCAACTGGTCATGCCTCTCTTTGGGGCGGCTGTGGGGGGTTGGGCTCCAAGGTCCAAGGGAGGAGCGTAGCGGTTAAGGAATGGGGGCAAAGCGGGGTGTGTGTGAGCAGCGGATGGAGTCGTGCCCCAACTGAGTGCCGGCGCTAAGTCATCACGCAGCATGAAGTCAAGTGGCTTCATGCTGCTTGATGACTTAACTTGAAAACAAAAGGAGAGCTGGGCAGTCCAGCCCTCCCCCTAGTTCTGGGTACAGAGACATCTGCAGCAGGGTGACCTTTCATTCAAGGAGCCGGTGGTAAAAGCCTTGCATACCATGTGGCTCCTTGAATCAAAGGGCTGCCTGCTGCATGTGAGAGCTGGGGCACCCTGGTGTCACACCTTGGTGCGTCCAGCCCTTTCTTTTGTTTAAAAGGAGGGGGCTGGGCGCATCCAAGGTAATAATGTCAGTGCGCGCCAGCACTGCTTCCATTATTAGCACCCCCCCCAACCCTAGGTAGGGAATCTCCCTAGGGGGCGTGCCCTAAGTACCCCTACTTAAGCCACACACCATAAAGAGAGCCCGCCCTCCTCAATTACTTATCCCACATAAAGCACTGGGCACATTCTTATTGACCTGTTGTCATGCACAGCATGAGAGTAGGCACTGGCCTTCGTGATACTGCCTCCCAAGCCCCTCTGCAGCCTTGCAACATTCATTTTGCAACTGGGGATTACGAGGATTGAATCTGTCGTGAGCTCACCCTGGGCATAGAACTGTTTATTTATCACCCGTTGAGCGGCCCGGATTAGTAGTCCATTAAAAGGTGGTGCTTCTTATAGCTGTGACAATGTGAGGCTGTTCCACACAACGGATTCTGCCACCACTTTGAATTCACAGAAACATTAAATGAAGTAAAAAGGTAGGTTCAGGAGCAATCTTTGCTTTACCAACAAAGAGGCTTTACAGATTTGTTTATTTAAATAAACTGTATCTCGCACAGTCTAACAGTATTCTCATCTAAAAGGACAGACAGGTCTAGCTAAAGCCAGGGAGTTGGTCATTGGTAATTAGGGAAAAAGGGGAGGTTCTAAGGGCCTTTCTGACGAAGAGAGGGGGTGTTGGGGCCGGGTGTTGAAAGGAAGCCGGTTTGCGAGCGTCGGAGCAGGTATGGAGAATGGACATTTATTGCAGCCTAGGAATGAGGTGACTGGGGTGAGGAGCAGGCGGTGATTGGAAGATTGGAGATTTTTGTGGGGAGCGTAAAGGGGTTAAGTGGTTGTGATTACCGGTCCTTTTTGATTGAATATAGCTGGCATGGGGTTTTGGAATGAATCTTTGCTCCAAGTGGAAACCAGCGGAGTTCGCCTAAGAAAGGAGAAATTAGATTACATTTTTTTAATGTTGGCAATCAGCGGGCAAGCTCCGTTTTGCAGTCTGCATAGGTGGATAGCCTGGTACTGAACCCGCAACAGGGTGGTGTCTTCGAGGAATGAAGGGTAGTAGGTTTCTCAGATTAGGGATCAAAATACCTGGATAATGGGAGGGCATACTCGGATCACACTACAGCAGAACATCTACGCTTCTGCCAGATTTCAGAAACTGCATGGTTGACAGATGAGAAGCTAAATAATTCAGTTGATTTGACATAATAAAATATATCGCATGAGTAATGTAGTCCATTAAAAGGGCAGCCAAATAAAGGTATCATGTCTGCAACGTCATGCCACGTGAAAGGCACTCCAGTTCACGTCCAGAAAATTGGAAGGAACTGAGGAAGCATGAGAAGACCCAGTGATGGATAAACATTGCAGCCCATACCAGCAATGGAAAGATGGGGTTTCACTGCTTGTCGGACCTTCATTAAGGCTAGTATCATGCAGGCAAGGAGGCCGCTCCAGAGTGAGACTCTGAACTGATGGACGGGCACCTGGTTGGGGAAAGCGAAGGAGCAGCCTGGTGATAAAGAGTGGGGAAGCCCTTGTGCACCAACCCGAGAGTCTGAACGTTGATTTAGTGTTTCTTCAGGGGCTACAGTGACTTCATCGCAAGGGAGCATTTGTGACTTAATTAAGTGGATACAGTACATCAGTGTTCTTCGTAGAGGATGACAGGATGGTAGGATAACGGACGCGGTCAGTTCAGAAGATAGTCATTGTGTGCTATGTCGTTGGGGCAGTAGAAGGAGATGGAGGATTCACCACAAGGGGCGCAGAGAGAAGAATTAATATATAGTGATTTGGAATATAAATGCCCAGTCCCCACCAAAGGTGTCCTGATGTGATGAGAGTTTGACCGGCCAATGCAAAAGTAGGGATGAGGGGGCGTAGTACTGTGGACTGAAGACACACCACAACTCACAACTACAAGTACTAATGGTTTATAGTGATATCATTTTCTTTTAATAGGGGGGCCCCTAACCCCTATTTTTTTACCCCTTAAAACCCATTATAATAAAAAAAGAAAACCTTTACCTTTAAAAAATGCATTTTTTTCGATGCTTTTGCATTCAATGCATTTGCATTCGATGCTTTGTATTCAAGGGAATCACTGGATGCCGTACTAATTTTCTCAGAAGGATTGCAATTACACAAAAGCCCTTTTTCAATGTGTAAAACCACACATATTTGCTTTGTGTGTAGCACGTCATGCAGGCTTACCTTGGCAAGCGATTTTGCTACTCTGCAAATGTGGGAAGGGATCTTAAATAACGAGGGCTTGCCCCGACAAGTACTTAAATAAGTGAGCAGCAAATCTGCAGCATACCCATCCCTCAGAAGAACAACCACTGGTTCCATCTGCTAGCCCGTGTGCTCAGCAATGTTTATAAACCAGACATATTCCATCTCAATTTATGTTTGGTAAAATGCATCACAAGTCCAAGAACACTACGAGCAAATCACAGTATTTAATCATATTACTTGTTTTAATCCCTATGCCCTGTCATAACAGGTGGTATTATTGCCCAATTTAATGTTACTCAAGCAACCTCAGAAGAGTGACTGGCTGCGGCGATCTTGCAAAGTGCAGGATGGTCCTGTGACTGAGGTGATTGTTGAACTTGCAAGCTATTCGCTCAGCTGTCTCTTTCAAGGGAAGCAATCCTGACCTTCTTTACTGCTCGTCTTTCTCAGTCTAGTTTCACTTCTTTTTGTGGACTCAACATTGCATGCAGTATTTGAACTTCTAGGCTAGGCTCCCAGCGCCATTACTTTGTTGAGAGATCAACGTTTGAATTCACTGAAAGGTAACCGACATTTGGAAAAGCCAGAGCACCCTTCTGCTTACCCGCAAGTACTACCAGTTAAAATATCGCTTTTCTACATGAAGATTTAGTATTATTTTTAATTGTGAATGTTCAATTAGTATTGATAGCTGTACAACAGATGGCCTTTGAAGTCCCTCGTGTGTTGGGACGGACCATACTATGTAGGCATAGGAGGTATTGAGTAAAACCAGCAGGAGATGGGTAACAAATCTTTGGGGGTGGGGGGACCTTCAGCCACAGTTTCATTACTTATTTCAAGGACAGATCACTCAAAATCACTGCACAACTTTAGAGCCTGGGGCGTGATTTTAAGACCCGGTTCCCACCAGATACAGAGAACTGCGCCCAACCAATATATTGGCATTGGGTCTGCCCCCCGTGGCCCCACCCTGGTGGGGCAGACTGCGCACCCCTAATCAGATCATTTGACCGACCGTTGCCATGCCAGTCTCCACCCATCATCCTATACCTTAAATGCTTAAGAGCATAGACTCAAATCCCACACACAGGAGAGGAACTCATGGCACGGTCAAGCTTGCTGTGCTTACAGATTGTAGCAATGGTAGCATGCTGGATTTGCAACGTGCTGTGATTAGAACTTGCTGCGTTTTATGATTTTTTAGGTAG
Organism: Ambystoma mexicanum; assembly: GCF_040938575.1. Lineage (NCBI taxonomy): Eukaryota > Metazoa > Chordata > Amphibia > Caudata > Ambystomatidae > Ambystoma > Ambystoma mexicanum. Next base: position 1,104,932,383 of record NC_090925.1, on the reverse strand, counting down.
TAATTTGCTGCACTAGTGGTGTGAAGCATTTAAAGCATGCTGTGTTTGCAACTTGATGTTTGTGTGTAACATTTGTGTGATGTGTTGTCTTTGTATCGTAGAAAATGGAGATGAGGAGCACATTCTGGTTCCCAGTCAGATTTATCTGCTAAAGCAGCAGTTAGTCCTCCAAGGATTCTGGTACATGTAGTCGCACAATTTTTTCCAATGCAGGTGACTAGGAACCAATTCTCATCTGATAGTTTAAAACGGCACTATTTCTTTCATGCTGCTTCTTTTATCCAAACTACAAATCAATTCCACGTTAAATCACTTCCATGGCACTGGTGATGAGTTACTTCACTATGCAGATAATAGTTCTGAACAGTGTTGCTGAGTAAATATTCTTTAAAATGCACAATTTGCATCGCATTTTATTTAAAAAAAAACTCCCCTGCGTACTAGGGATGTCGCCATAAGCAACGTTTTCTTTTACTTGAATCCCACCCTACGCATCTCCTGCAGCTCCCCTCTAAAAGCAGTTGGGTGGCTGCATCGTGTGGGATAGTTCCACTGTTAATAGGGGTATGTATTTATTCATGCAATGTTTGTCGGATACCTGTATATGTATGCAATGTTTGTTGGATACAGGTATCCGACAAACATTGCATGAATAAATAAATACTCCAGGTCCATCTATCCGACAAACATTTAATAAATAAATCGGGTCGTGGCTGAGGACTAACTTCCTCTTGTGACCTTGTGACCCTTTGCATGGGGTCACCAGAAGAAGTTACAGTTTGCTCCCAGGCGCTTTTTTTTCCCCCAGCGCTGACTCTGGCCGGATCCCAAGATCTGGCTACACATCTGGTGCCGGATCTCAGATCTGGCGAGAGCCGGCCCAATCGCCAGCGCAGGCTATGATGGTAAGGCCCTTAATGGTTAGTGACTGCGCCTTTTCCCTCTCCCAACTTTCGTCTGTATGCTCTGCATTCACCTTTCATACATCCAACTCTTGTGTATGTCATATGTATGTGACAAATGGCTTGTCAGACACCACAGGGGCAACTATCAACGTTACCTGACAAACTATGGCCAACACGCTACTAAGGAAAGCATAAGCTCTTCTTGCCAACATCACACATCCATTCTTCACTAATTTCCCAAACACCCCTCTCTGAAGGTTGAAAACTGACTTTGCGGGAGAACACTTATATCTGTGAGGAATAACATTTTCATTTTCTTTCATTATGACCATTTTTACGCTATCGCATAGTAATCCTACACATGCACAGGGGTGTTGCTAGGTCTGGAAAAGATCTGGGGCTATGCTAATGTCAGGACTCGGTGCTAGCTAGCCTTTTTGTTGTAGCCCCTGAGCTTCTATCTAGGGCTACAACCAAAAGACCCCGGGCTATTGGCCCCTCGACCCCTCTCTAGCAACGCCTCTGCAAATGCACATAATGACACAACCTCTTCCCCATCCCATCGTGCTCAGCCTCTTGTGTCTCAATGTATCTCCTTCCTTCATTATTTCTGTCTCCAGTGTTACTTTTATCCTTATTACTCTTCCTTACTCTACACTACGGCCTGGGTACCTATGGCAGGGTTACTTTGCCCCAATTTGTCAGACAAGACATTGATGCAGTGAGACCCCATGGAGGGGATAGGCGTGGTATAAAAAACACTGAACATAACCACTGCAAACCTGCTTGCTTCATGTCATCGGATTCTGATGAAGGACAGGCTCAGCCAGTCATCCAGGGATTAAAACATGTGACCTTCTCCTCTCAAAAACCTACTCTCGAGGTGCACAACCAACTGAGCTATTGCACTGATTAAATGCAAGCTAAGTGTAAATAAACTAATGATCACCTCTGCACCAAACCGGAACAACGCAAAGGGGTGGCAACAATTAAGGTGATCCGTGATGCATTTTAAACATTTACTTTTGGAGATGCCATGCAAAAAACGGGTAAAAAACAAAAAAACACTCATGCCGGAAAACAACGCAGCAACGTGTGAAAACTAGGTCAAGGTTTGTCAAATGATCAATGATGAACAGAGACGGGAAAGAGCTCACAGATGCAGAGGATGGGGCCCTGAGGCACCGGCCGGGGAATGAATGATGGATGCAGAGGGTTATTTTGTGTTGCCCTTAGGAGCATTAATAGCCAGGGGCTTAGAGGGAAGACCCACAATAGAGAAATGTGCTTTTGCAAGAATCTATGCGGACTAGAATCCAAGGCTATAAAAAAAAGACAAAAACACAACAGAGAGTCTCTTCTGACCCAAGGTTTGCCTGAACTTATCCCAGAAACCAGTGGCCTGCCCCTCTGAACAAGATCACTGCGGCAGTAGTAACAATAATTGTCCCTTACCGGCAAATCTCCTAGATTAATCTGACCTATGTGCGTAATTAGACGAGGTGTGCGAGGCCCTCTACTGAGAACGAACACGGCCAAAATAACCTGTTCCAGACTGATATGCAAATGGTCTCTGTGAAGGGTGCAGTGAGCTAAAGTGTGGTTGTAGACTCTCCTGAGTGGATGAAATGCCACAGAACAGGCTAAATGAGCCAAGTTCGTTCTCAGTAGAGGGGCGCCAACACCTATGGTAAAATATGTGCATCATTAGTATGAGTTTTAATACATTTGCTCACGTGATACCAGTTTAACTGTGTGGGAATTGGGCATCCCAAACTTGATCACAGAGAGATCCTTGGCAACAATGTCAGGCCTAGGATCGAGACAGCAGTCAGGCCTTTATTTGTGAATTCAATAAAAGGGCTGAGAGGCTGTTAAGTTCCTCGCTATAAGAGACAGTAGTGGAACTCAGAGCAGTAGGAACATGGCATCCAGATCTTGGCCTCTTCATTGGCCATTCAGCTTTCCTAACATGACTGCCAGTGCACCATGTACTGCTCTTTGGTGTTGGATAGCCTTGCCCACGCCCGTGCTGAGGGATACATCTCTGCAGGAACCATGTGTGTAGGGAAACATTGCTGCTATTCAGTAAAATACAGAGGCAGATGTACATGTGATATATCAAAGCCCTTTCTATGGTCTCCCATCTACTAGCAAAACACAGCATACAGACATGCACTGGCCCAAAGGAAATGTAGGGATTTCTAGAAAGGCTGAACCATCTAACATCCTAGATGCACTGGCCCGAGGCGGGCCACTAGATGACTTGGCACCAGAGTGGCCTTTGAATAGCACCCTACAAGGACATCTTATAAACCAGGGCCTGTGACAACACACACGATGCTAAGGCCATGCATATCCTGTAGTTTAACAAAAAACGTGTTCCTCTCCACCCCTCCTTAAAAATACAGTGGCAATGACTTGTTTTACTCACTTGTTAATGATCAAGTCTGGTGCAAAGCACAACATGCTTCCATTAGCTTGCTTGTAAGATCTCCAACCAAGAGCGAAAACCATCAAGAACATCCAGGAGTACTGGAGAAGGGTCATTTGGTCATCCAGGTGTAAGTTTCTAAAACCTGAACAGAAGAGAGGTTTTAGGAGATTGGAAGAGAAAAAGAGTCACACTTTCCCCAACAAAAAGATCCAATAATTTGAGCAAGTGAACATATTTGTATGATATACTCATACAGAGAAAGCTTCCTTAGATGCTGGTCACCTCTGACATGCTAGGTCCCAAGGTCTTTGACATTAGGGTCGATTTTTGGGTGGGCCATTAGCTTCATACCAAAAGCTAGGTGGTTTGATTCAGCTCTCATATTTAAAGGAGTGGATTCCAAAAGTATGCCTTTTGATATTGAAGGTCGACCTATCTAGGTAAGATTTAAGCACAAAAATAAAGTTAGCAGCAGCACAAACTGTCCCAAGTACAGAGAGCAGCGGGCCGTGTCTAAAGATATGTGTGAGCTTCATCTGTACAAGCACTCAGCACCTTTGGGGAGCACATAGCACCAGTCTAGAGGAGCAGAGGATGATCTGTCCTGAAGGAAGGATTAGAACCAGTGGAAACACACAGCAGCCAGAATGTTATGTCTGACTTCCGGGTAGGTAGGCTCTGCCCCATTCTGTGGCCGGAATCCCACTAGATGGGATGCACAAGATCACTGTCATCCAAGTCTGGATGTAGTTCCTTAATGACTGTACTCTCCTACACGTTAGAGAAGGAACGTGGGATGGTGATACGTGTAACGATGCAGAGGATAGAAGGGGAGGGCTTGAGTCCTTCTACAAGACCTCAGCAGCTCAGATGTACATGATGTTGAAGAGGAGGTGGTGCTAAGGATATCAGCTATGCTCAGATTCAGTGGCACCACACACGCTTCAGTAGTCCAAGCACCGAATGGAACGTGTGCTTAAAGGGACTTTGCTATACATTATTTTAAAACATTAAAGTAATCACCAGTGGCATCTTTCAAAACACCAACATACTTGTAAAAATGTGTCATACAGCCCCAAACATGCACAGTTGGCTCCTGGAGGTAGCAATCTTTCCCACTACTCGGATGCAGCCACGACTCCTGTTACAAAGTATTCACAATAGACCTGACTGATCACTGCAGGGAAGTTTCTATAATTCTAACAAAAACCAGGTGTTTTAAAAACGTGTCAATAATGGATTTAACTGCAGAGAACATTTTCCAACTCTGAAGTGCAATGAAAGAAACCTGATGTTGACTAGTTTGGAAGTAGATACACGTATATTTTTATTTGGAACTGATGGTTTAACTTCATCCATTAGTCCTTCCATTTTTCTTATCTCCCTTCTTTCTACCCTTACTTATTACATCATTTTTTTTCATTATTTTTCTTTTTCTTTGTTTTCATTTCTTTTTTACTTTCTTGTCCAACCATCTCATCTATTCTTTTCCTTCTTAGTCTTTAGTTTTAGTTTCATCAAATTTTTCTTTAATGTTCACCTATTCATTCGTTTCTTCAATCCAATCTATCTTTGTTTCCTTTTTCTATCGCTGTATGTCTTTTTCATTACATCAATTTACTTTCTTTTGGGGTTTGCTTTTTCTAAAAACGCACTAGTGTCCTTTATGTCTATCGCGCTTAGAATGACTATACTGGAAGTTACATTCACCAAACATGTGCTATCTTATGCATTCGGAAAATGTTCTAATAAATTATTGTAACTCAATGGATATCATTAATCCGCTGTAAATTTAATTGTAATCCAAAATACATCTAAGGAGAAATAGACACCCTACACGTGTTTCAACCCACACAGGTTTTTTTCAAGTCTAATGGGCTAAGAAATTGTTTGCATTGTACTCGAAAGCAGTTAGTTTGAGGATAAAGTACTGGGTATCAAACATTTAATTGAGATCTCTTGTGGATCGTATATGTGCTTTCAGCTGAACAATTAGAAGGAAGTGAAGGCAATAACATTGATCATCTATTTGAAGGGTAATAACTCTTGTGGAAAGAAAAAATGGCAGGTGAGGCTCTTCTTGATTTCTATATTATTGCAGTTAGTTCCAAGTAGATCCCTGAATTCGTATAAAGGGAATGTAGTCCTGGCTGTGTTCAGCCCTCTCCTGGCGTTTCGTGGTTGACTCAGTATGGCAAATAAATAAACGTAGTATTTCAAAATGGGATTTTCACATTCCATTAAAATCTAAACATTACATAAACCCCAGAACCTAAAGAGACAATCATACGAATTAAAACAAGAAAAATTAAAGATACATTGAAGCAGCCTGTCAGGGTCCATGATTATCCCGGTGAGTGATGGGGTACAAACAATACACTGCACAAACAGTATTTATGAAAATCACAAAGTCTTAAAGACTCCCTTTATTCTTTCAGCTCCAAAAACAACTCATGATTACCAGAGAACCCGAACCAGAGAGTATCATTGGTTTATAATTAATTTTCCATACAGAAATAATTTAAGGACCGTAGTACCTCAGCATCGATCTGCGGAACAATACCATTATTACCGGCCAACATCAGTTTGATTATTTTGTGCAAGTAATACCGTTCCATAGCACTCACACATTTTGCTAAGCTATGCCATCTTTGTTTTCTCATCTCCAATCAAAAGAGAACAGTATATGACCATTCACTTGTTAGAAATGAACGTGAAGCCAGCTTTAACTTCACCAAAATCAATGACCTAATTGCACAAAGGATATGGTCAAGGGATGGATGCAGACATATACTCCTAGATAAATACAAGTTGGACTTGATCAAGAAATGATAACACAACAAATAATCTGCTTTCTGCAGTAGACTTAACATGTTCCTAACTCCGTGATTGCTTTTGTTCATGGATTTCCAATTTAACACTTGTAGTTAAATTCATGGTGTATATTTAATTTGATTTAAAGCTATTTTGCATTGATGCTAGCATCATACGGTTATCCAACTGACAATATCATGAGGACAGAGATAGGAACATTATCACTTTGAATAGAAGTATAATTATGCCCTGAAGAAGCTACTTCAGAGTGAAACATGTTGTGTAGGGACTGCACAGACTGTTCAAAAACAGTTTGTGTAACAAATAAAAATGAATAATTCATATTTGTAATAAATATTTATATAACCAACACATCAAATATCACCCACGTTTGGATTTGACTGGCATACTATAATTCTGCCGTTTTCATTTCAATGACTAAGACATGATCAATACAAATAAAACATTCTATAAAAGAAACCGTCCCTATCCCTGTCTTAGCAACTTCCAATGATCTAGTGAGCAGTGGTCCTTCTCTAATTATTAGGGTGCAATGGCATAGGGGCCGCTAGGTCGTCTCCCTCTCTTTAGTAGATGTGCAGTATTCAGCAGCCTTCTCATATGTTTTGATAGTGGTTGACCTAAACAGGGAATAGGAGTGCATTCTGTCTACATCTCTGATAATGGGGCATACGATTAAGAAGTGCATCATGATATGAATGGTCTTATCACTTTCACACAGTCGAGCCCCATGCACCTTAGCGCACTTAGCAGCAACATAGTCAAGAGGGACACGTCCCAATTTAAACGAAACAAATAGCTTCCTAGCTTCCCTTTGTATGCCTTAGGCCACATAAGCTTCCATTCCCACATATATCCTTAAATTTCAAATGCCAAGATAGCGTGGGGCATTTGTCCAGGTTACCCAACATTGCCTCCCTTCTCACATCCTAAAATGTCCCACAGCCTTGTACATGGCTCAAAGACTGAGTAAGCCGCTGGTGAAAGAGACAAGGCTTTTCATGTTTTCTGAATGGCCTCGTCCAGAGTGGTCAGGAAAAGTGGCGGAAACACTAGAGTTGGATCCACACATGCTCACCTTCATCACAAAGGCTGTTAGGAAAATCGATGCCAAACTAGGAGACCTAGCATCTTACGAGACGGGAAAAGGCATGCAGGGCCTACTGTTAGCAACAGCTTCGGGATATAGATGGTCAAGTTTGTCGGGACATACACAGCACTAGAGAAAGCACAATCGTCTAGTAAGAAGATCTTCCAGAGTAGAGTTTTTGCCAGGACCAGTTGACAAACCTCATACAAAAGACTTCAGGGGGCCCGGGCCCAGTACTGGGAGGCGTGACAGTAGGATTCCTTCTGCCCGGATACAGGCAGAGCTACCAGTGGTTGCAGGGGAAGAAGTTGCAACCGATTTCAGGGAGCACAGCCAGGTGAGAGACTTCCCAGGGGTGTACCCTCTGGCGTGGTGGAAAACGAAATAGTGCATGCACAAGTTGCACGCGCTATCAAGTGATGCCTGGGTACTGCAGATAGCTTTGGGGATTTCAGATAGAATTTGTGGTGAGGCCCCTTCAAGAGAATATTCCTCCCCACATCCATACAACCTTACAATCCCGGTAGCGCCCAAACACAGGTTTTAGCTTAGTTTTAGGTGGGGAGAAGTGATCGTCACAACGCTGCCACTTGTGCTTTCATCAGTGCCATGGGCCTTCACCAACTCATGAGACCTGTGACAGCGGCTATCAGAGAAAGAGGCATCAGGACAATCGTCTATCTAGACGATGTCCTGATTCTGGCAGAAAGCAGAGAGGAGTTGGTGTAGCAGACACATTGGGTGAAGGATCTCCTGACATCCCTCGGGTTTCTCATCCATCGGGGGAAATCAAGATGGACCCCAGTAGGAGGATGGACTTCCTGGGTTCATAGTGGCACCAGAAAGGCCACTCTAGGGTTGCCAGCAAAGAAAATTTGAGACATCAAGATAGATATCTCTACGGACACTAGTGAGAATAGCAGGGTTGTTAGCCTCCTCCATTTCAGTCATCTTCCTAGTCCCGCTTCACTACAGGACCCTGCAGACACTGAACATGAGAAATCAACATCAGGAAGGGAAGACGAGCTAGAGTGGTGGCTCCAGACTATGGAAGCGTGGAATGGCTCAGTGATCTTCTGAGACACCCTGGAATTAGTCAGAGTCAGATGCCAGCAGGGCAGGTTAGGGGGCAAGGTGGGGGTCAGTAAAGACAGCCGGAAAATGGGCCCCGAAGGAGCTGGATCTGCATATCAATTGTCTCAAACTGCTAGATGGGTCATGCGCCATCAAAGCTTTCACGAGAGACCAAGTGAATTGCAGAATTTTGTTGAAAATGGACACTGTCAGCAGTGTGCTACATAAATCATTTAGGAGGCACAAGGTCCATGTTACTAGCTGAGTTAGCAAAGGGCTTCTTGCACCATTGCCTAGAGTACGGAATATCGGTCACGGCGGAGCATCTGCCAACGACCCTGAAGTAAGTAGCAGATTGGCACTTCCGGAATCTAACGGATGCCAGTGACTGGAAGCTAGACAATGGAGTTTTCCATTAATTAGGGTGAATCTGGGGACCCATAAGCATCAACCTATTTGCCACCAGATTGAATGCCCAGATCCCCAGCTTCTTCAGCTGCTGGCTGGACCCAGACGTGCTAGGGATGAATGCTTACCTACACGACTGCCGAAGGGACCATCAATACAGCTTCCCTCCGTGATGTTGAGCAGAGTTCTAGCAAAAGTGCGCTGGGAGGAAGCAGAGGTGGTGATAATATCCCCTGTGTGGAAGTGACAAGCGCGGTTTCTAGTTCTGATGGAACCTTTCTTGGATTTCCCCTGAGTTCTTCCTCAGGACTAGAACCTGATCCCTGAACTGACTCGGAGATTTCACCCTCAGAGTGATGGAGGCTTCCACTGTTGACCTGCAGAGTATTGGGAGTCGCTGGAGACTTCCAGGCATTTCGGGCCAGGCTGCCTATCTTTTGAGAGAATCATGGCCGCCCTCCACACTCAGGAGCTATAACGCTGAGGGGAGAAGGAGGGGGGACTGGTATCAACGGCAGGGTATTCATCCTTTTTCTGCACCTAAAGTGCATGTTCTTAATGTCTTGCTGCCTTGGTAGCAGTAAGCAAGGCATTTAGGACAATGTGAGTATATAGATTGGCCATATCAGTGTGACACAGACTTTTGAAGGGAAGACAATGGGTGATCACCCGGTAGAAGTTAGACTGATTAAGGGAGTTAAAATCAGGACCCCTTCAGTACCAAGGTAGGCACATCTTTGGGACGTAGATATGGTTCTACATTTTCTCATCAGTGGGCCCACAAAAATGTATTGCTGAAGCAGTTGTCTGGGCAGCTAGCGCTGCTAATGTGTTTCATTTCCTGTAGGAGAGTTTCAGACGTCAAGGCTCTAGAGATTAACAGGAAAGTGTACGGCCCGGACGGTGTGACATTTACCATTGCAAAATGGACAAAGACTCGTTGCTCCTCTATCTTCTCTATCTTGTAGCCTTACTTGCCAAGCCAACCACAGCTGTATGTAGCATCATGCATCAGAGAATATGAAGCAAGGACAGCTGAGATGAGACCCGCAGCTATGACGGAACTGCTAATAGCACGTAGGAAACAGAGGTGATGGTGCAGGCAGACGTGGACATGCACAGTTTTGGAGCCATTCCCTAGGAGGAGCTATAGCATCTAAAGCTTTTGTCTCGGGGGGTGAGCTTGCAGGATATGAGGGCAGCCGACTGATCCAGCGATAGTGTTTTTAAAGAGTTTTCTTTTAAGCAAATATCATCAGTGGCCGCAGCAGGAGTTCACAGCTTTGAAAAAGAATAATGCTCGCCTCTGGTCTTGACCTCGAATGAAGATTACCCAAGCTAACAGCGCAGGGAGTCTTGATTCTATTAAAGGCACGGAGGCAAGCATTATTCCCGCCCAGTATATGCAGGTCTGGCTGAATTCATTAGATTATGACTTTATTGTATCTGGTGGTGAGCATATACCTGCCCTGATGCTGTACTCTCTCGTCTTGCAGGAGAAGAGCAAAAGAACGGCTGAATGACCAGTCCTTAAGTAAAAGAACTTGGTGAAGGCTGGCGGTCACAGAGTGGTTCCAGTTGTCGGAGACCGGACACAGTGTGGAGTTGATTGGTGTTTGCATGAAGTTGCCTAGATGGGACATTGTTTTTCGGATTTAAAATTATATACATACACAAGCAAAAGTACCTGTTCTCGGAACAGGTTCGGTAGACAGAGATGAGAATAATAACAATCATCAACTGTAGGTCATTGTTGCGATTCGCTTATCGCTTGATGTGCTTTGCCCCCTGAAGTAAACTGCAGTGAGAATTGGTGGAAGCGTGTGGCTGGTTGACATACCCCAGAGCAGACATTGGTGGGAGGCAAGAGTTGGTGTGCTGCTGCATACTGGGGCCTACTGTGCTCTCCCCTCACCCTTGCATGGTGCAGTTCATTGCAGTGCAAATATTGCAGAAACTGTACATCCTAGGGCTTTGAAACATGGTTTTCGGTGACCTCGAGTTTTTTTCCGTGTGTCAGGACCGGTCCATGTAAGACAACATTGATGTTTCAGCGATTTCAGGCAACCGTCTCGTGTGTGAAGGTGCTGAAATCTGGGCAAAGGGGTGGGGTGTCGAAATGTCATGTAGCTAGTAATGTCCGGAGGGTCCTAACAGGTCACAAAGCAGCCACAAATTATGTCCTTAAGAGGTAGAAACAGTGTGCATGAGTTTTCTTTTTCCTAAAAAGAGCTCTTCCCTCTATTGCCTATCACAGATGTAGTAATGTTGGAGTTTTCTCAGAAAAGTGAAGTTGCGATGACTCAACCAAATGGAGCATGAGCGTTGGAGAAAATACGACGAAATAAATGCTCACAGAAACTAAAAGATGACTGTTTTGTATTATATATCCCCATGAAAGATACATGCATCATGAAAGACCGGTTTGAATGACGTTTTTGGAGAAATAATTCGAGGGAGCAATTCAGGTGTATTTAATGCAAAACGTCTGTATAGTGAACAACATTATGTCCAATACCTGGTATAGCCTTTGCCCACTTCACAGCAGCCACCACTTGCCGCCCTCCAAGCATGTTCAGACTCGACATGATCCTCAAAGAGGTGTCTGGCAAAGTGCTGTCGTAGCCGGCATACAATACTTCAGGCTCAATGACTTCCAGCAAGGACATCAGGGTGGGGGTTAACTGCGGCATCGAAGCAGGCACCATGGCCTTCAACTGTGGACTTTCCGAGGTATCTCTCATCGGTGCTGGGCTGGCTTGCTGGATTCCTTTAATTTTTTTCTTGGTTTTCCTGGCTGCAAAACAAATTTACAAAAGAAATATATAAATGCAATGAAATCCAGGTATAAATCCCCTTTTAGAAGCTTGATTTAATTACAAAAACTGTCATATTAAAGCATCAGTGATACCTAATTGTTCGGGAAATTATATCAAGTTGACAAACAAAACATTTCACAATGCTGCGGACACGCAGATGAGAGAGTATGTTGTATTTGTATTTTATTTATAATGTATATAGCGCTTTACGCCAAAGCGCTGAACAAGATACACTTACAGTAAAATAATAAAGCTATACAAGAATAATAGAGGGATGAGAAAGAGGAAGAGAGTTCCAGTGATATGGGGCAAGCAAGCGGAAAAAACAAAACAGTGACTAAGCGCAAGGGGGGTGAGCAACTGATAACAAGAATTGAGTCTGAGAACGCAAATCAAATAAAGGACACAAAAAGAGACAAGAGATGAAAGATACAGAGGTGCAAGACCATAAAGAGATTTAAATACAATACAAAGTGTTGAGTGAAAAGATAGCCATCCAAGAGAGGATAGTGACAGTGAAATAGAATCACGAAGGGAAAGCAAATATAAGAAACGAACGGAAGCATTAAAGACAGACTTTAATGGAGCCAAACGAGAGACAGGGAGACCAAAGAGTAAAGTAGAGCAATAGAATAAGCATGACAAAATAAGAGAAGAAATCAAAAGTTTAATATCACTGAACATGAGAAAGGGACAAGCTTTCTGAATATTGGTAAAGGGATGACAGGAGGACGAGATATAGGGCCTCATTACACGGATGGCGGTGGACCAAGGTGCTATTTGCCGGTAAAATACCGGCACCGCCTTGGTGGAAAGGGGAATTACCGCCCTATTCCAAGGTTGGTGGGGCGGTAATTCCCCCTTCCCCCATTCCCATTTTTGCCCTATAGGGCATAATGGGAATGGGGAAGGTGCTAATTTTGGCACCGCCAATTGCGGTACCGTAATTAGCTCCCTGGTCCCTTTGCGGGTTTGTTTTTAATGCCTGCAAAAAGCAGGCATTAAATTCCCCAACCCGCAAAGGGAGTTCGTAGTAAGGCGGTAAGGTTTTACCGGTACCAGTAAACCCTTACCGCCGTCCGTGTAATGAGGCCCATAGTCATGATCTAAATTAGTATCAAGGTAAAGACCAAGATTACGAGCAGAACCAGAGATAGGAAGAAGAGAAGTTGGGAAAGAGACAAAAAATTAGACGGAGGAGGAAGAGCAGTGAAAAAAAGGGAACTTCAGTTTTGGTTGCGTTCACAACAAGAAAATTATCAGATTTCCAAGTTTTCATGGCTGAAAGGCAGGAAGCAAGATTGTCATGAATAGAAGGTTCCATGTAATAATGTCCCTGCAAAAACGTTGCGTGCAAAAAAGGTTTTTTTCAGGGACATTATTATATTGAACGGGGGACAACCCTGCAACCCCAAAAACTTTTTTTTCTCAATGTGGGCGGGGGGACACCCCCGCAACCTCTGCTCGCCATTACCCCATATATATGGTCACCATACATAATGTCGTCACAACCTTTTACCGGTGACATTGTGTATGGCGACCATAAGTGTGGGGACAAAATTACCTGATACCGAATAGAAGAGGTGAAGGAAGAGAAAGACAAACAGTTGGGTATCATCCTCATTGAAATAATGTGAGATACCGAAAGATGAGATAACATCCGCTATAGGAGAAGTAAAAAGAGGAAAGGCCCAAGAACAAAGTCTTGGGGAGCGACATAAAGAAGAGGTTAAATATTAGGAGAGGTCCCAGCCCGAGTTACTGAGTATGTGCGATTAGATAGATAGGAACGAAACCAGGATAAAACAGAGCCAGAAAATCAAAAAGAAGAAAGAGAAGCTAGAAGTAAAGTGTGATCCACTGTGCCGAAAGCAACTGACAAGTCCAATAAAATAAGAAGAGAAGAGTGTTTACAATAACAAGCAGAAAGATGTCACAGGCCGGGCGAAGAACGGTTTCCATAGAGTGAAGAGGATGGAAACCTGACTGGAAACTAAGCAGAGTACAATTATAATTATTATAATTGTTCTTTAATGACATGCTTAACTTAATACCAGAGGCCAGTTTCGAAGCGCAAGACTGGGGTTCGAACCTGTGTTGCTTCCAGGACAAATGCGTTGACCCTGACCTATCTCCTGGCTCTCAGTGACAAAAACCGAAACCTGAGAATAGATAAGGCGTTCAAGCATCTTAGAAAGGAAAGGGAAAAGTGAAATTGGGTGATAGTTGGCAGGCTCAGAGGGATCTAAGGAAGTTTTTTTCAAAATAGGAAGAATTGTGACATGCTTAAAACAAGAAGGAAAAGTGGATGTAAAAAGAGAAATATTAAAAAAGGCAATAAGATAGGAAATCAGCGAGGGATAGACTTTAGGTATATGTGACAAAGGAATAGTAACCGAGGGAGAAGTTGTGGGATAGGCACGAACTAGAATAGAAGTATCAGAATTAGAGATAGGGGAAAATGACGAAATGGTTGAAATAAATGAAGATGTGTAAGAAGAAGAAGAAAGACCACCCAGGCCACCAAAAATGGTTCTCGCAAGAGCTTAAAACCCTGAAAGCTGAAAAAGGGAAAGCAGAAAGATCCTAGTTAAAATGTTCCTCCACCAATAACAAAAGTGCATTGAAACATTGAGAAAACCTACAAATACGCGATTACCGATTCTCAGAAAAACCTCAAACAAATTGGGGAAGTAGAAAACAAACCTAAGAACATTTTTGAAATACTAAAACTAGAGAAACCCAAAGCACAATCTACTACATTTATACCTATGAACTCAGACTGCTCCAAAATCCAGCATGCCTCTAAAGCTAAAATATCTAAAGCAAGGGAAAAAAGAAAGACCAGATCGCTAGGAAAACACGCAACAGACCACCTCACAACCCAAGCAGCTCCCCTCACCTAACCATCCCTCCAGATACAGAATATACGGCTTTTGACTTTGCTCCAGTAACTAGCCTGGAACTACTAATTAGTTTGAGCACTATGCGACCATCTGCTGGTCCAGATAACATCCTCCCACCGACAATGAGCCTTGATAATAAGGAGATTTTTGCCCCGTTCCTAGAAATATTCGTCAATGCATCCTTTCGTAGCTACTCTGTTCCGAGCAACATTAAAAACGTGTAACACCACTTTAAAAAAAAACCTGGGGCAGACCCAAGCGATGTGGCCGCCTTAAGGCCCACCACCAACTGAAACTTCTTTCTGCAGACCCACATACTGGGGATTATGGACAAGGGTAAAACTGTCCTTTTAGTACTATTAGACCTATCAGTGGCTTTTGATCTCCTGGACCACAAACGTCTTTTGCACACACAAAGATACTAGCCGCTGTTCCGAAAGGACATGTTTTTCTTTACACTCCTTTCTGTCCAGGCGACTATTCAGAGTCTTCTGGCGAGAAACATCAACAGCCCCCATTCTCTCTACCCGTGGGGTACCAAAGGGGGCGTGCATGTCCCCTGTGCTCTTTAATCTTTATGCCAGACCCCTCTGCAGCCTCTTGTAAGCATCAGGTGTGTTTTTTGCCAATTACGCAGATGACACTCAGCTGGTTCTAGAGATCTTTGGGAACCATGCTGGCGACACCACAAACCTCCTAAACATCTACAACCTAATAGACATGTGGATGAGTGACAACTGGATATGGCTCAATGGAGGCAAAACAGAGCTATTAAGCTTCGGCCCTCTCCATGCAAGAGCAAAATTAAATCATGACTACCAGGCTTTCTCCATCCAGGATTGTGTCATCTCAGTGCGTGAGAAAATAAAAAGTGTGCGACAAAATAAAAACGCTTGGCATCCACCTTGACAGCTCTATGAGTGAAGGGTCACACACATCCCAAGTGGAAAAAACCGGTGCCTACTATTTAAGACTCGTGAGGAACATTCGCCCCTACCTTACTGAAGCTAACTGCACAAAAATACTCGGGCAGTCATCTAGTCGTGGATAGATTACTGTAGTGCCTTGCCGATAGGCGCGGATAAGAAAAGCGTGAGGAGGCCTCAGACTGTTCAGAACGATGTTGTTTGCATCATAAAAATGATCGAGTAACTGCCATACCTTAGCCTATCAGCAAGGCCTAAACTGGCTCCCTGTGAGGGGCAGACACCAGTTCAAAGCAGCTACCCTGGTTCACAAATGCCTCTCTGGAAAAACCTTGAACTACTTGAAATCTCTAGTGACCCTCTAGGAACCCTCACATACTCTTCGATCGACCAATCTGATGCAGGTCAATTGTCTATCCTCCAAGCGGTCCAAAGGCTTGGGCAGGTCTTATGCCGTGAGCTCTGCCAAAACTTGGATTTTTTTTCCTTTTACCGCTATGACAGAACACAGGCACTAGAACTTTTAGGAAAGCACTGACAACCTTCCTCTGAGTAAATGTTGTGTCACCATGTCAATCCAACCTCGTCCTGTTACTTTGTTGTCCCATGTGCATATGTGCTTCCTGATGCCTCTGGGTTATGGCGAGTTATAAATAAATAAATAAAATTAAAAAAGAGAAGAGGGAACATTGGTAGCTAGGGGAGTGGCCACTTTTGAAGAAAACTAAGAAGCAATTTCCGAGGCAGTTAAAGTAGAGTTAAGGGAACGGTGAGGCAACAGAGGAGAAAGAAGACGAGAGAGTAATTGAAATAAACGCCATGGTGAGCCTATTGAGCACACAGAAGATCAGAGTAATATGAACGTTTAGCTGCCAAAAGTGCCTAGGGTCCCCGATCTTTACAGTTCACTGTTGAGTAAGTATCACTTCATGGTCAGAGTGCACTCTTCCAGTATCTAGTACAGCTTGTTTCTTTTGAAGCACGAAAAATTAACTCTTTGCAAACTGCGTGACACTCATGCCAGAGTAAAAAACACACAGCATTAGAGTCATGAACTTGTTCTTAGTGTAGCTGAATAAATTAAAATTACTCACCATAGTGACTAGAGTACTCAGTCCATATTTCTCTTTCCTCCATCCTTGTGAGCGTCCCCAAACATGGGGATGGTACTGGAACCTTTGGCAGCCAAGAAATGGAGCTTCCCCTTTACATGTAGTATAGCGCACAGGGGTACAGCCTCAGGTGTGGGAACACCCTGCCGATGGCCTGCCTCCGGTGCCTTGCCTCAGTCCCCTTTGAACACATCTGACACATAGATACCTGGCTACGCTTATTACATATTAGCCCTTAGCATACTAGCGGGGGAAGGCGGGTGGGACATATGGAGGAAAGGGGACTAGGAGTACTCTAGTCACTACGCGGAGCAACTTTAATTACTTCTACGTCCTGCCCAGCTTCCTCCATGATTGTGGGCAATTCCACCGAAGAAAGAACAAAGGGTGCAGCTGTGATAACCTGCCTCATATCTAGGACAAAGTAAAAAGTTTCATCAGAACCGCCTGACCAAACTCTGCATCGCGCCTGGAGCTGGTGTCCAGTGAGTAGTGCCTACAGAAGGCGGGACGGAGTGGCCCAGGTCAAAACCATCTCCATGCAGTGGGGGTTAGGGGAGGAACAGGTGCCACCCTGCTTGTTCAGGTAAAACATTGTAGTAGAGTTGTCCATTCTGACCAGAACAGACCGGTCCCTGATGAGGGGCAAGAAAGCCTTGAAGGCTAAATCCACTGTCCTGAGCTCAAGCAGATTGATATGGAAGAGGGCTTCCGTCGTGAACCATGCGCCATGAATTGTATAGCCCTCCAGAGTAGCCCTCAACCCAAAAAAGGAGGAGTCCAACGTAATCACCAAGGTTGCGTCCGGTTGTATAAAGGGGGCTCCCACTGAAATATTGTCCTCCATCAGCCACCAGCGAAAATCGGGCAACAGGAGTGGTGGTATTGGGATCCGGTCCAACTCAGATCCCGACACCTGATCCCAATTGGCCACCAGGTAGAGCTGAAAGCACTTCATCTTGAGCCGAATGTGCTGTACAGTGTGCATGCAGGAGGCAATCAGACCCAGAATGTGCTGGAACCACCATGCCGAGGTGGACAAGTTGGCTAGAAAGTGTCCCACCACCTTGTGGAGGAACATAAACCTTTCATGCACAGGGAACACCCTCTGTACGGTAGTGTTCACTCGTACCCCTGGGAAGACCAGTTTCTGACACGGGCATAACTGTGATTTCCTGAAATCTGATTTACAGAAAAAGAATGACAATGAAAACCACCCATATGATCAATCTCCCTGAATGTTGAAAAATTGTCTAAATTCCTATTCTTGCAGAATGCCCGCAATATTTTGAGCTTTCAAAATGCACTTTTAGTTACTGATTTTCCAGTGTTTACATATATTTTGACCTAGTTCAAAAAGAAAATACAACCAATGAAACTGCGTGAAGAAATGGGTAATTTTGTATGATTGCGAAATGACTTCAAAAAATAAAAATGGTGCCCTAGAATATGCATAGAAAAGGCCCTGATTTTAGGAAAACGGTGGATAAACAGCAACACGTTTGTATTTAGATTCAAGATGGAAATTAAAACGCGGGTATAAACCACACCTGTAAGATATACTTCTAATGAACAGCACACTGCAGACATTAGATATCGAATTTTCAGTATTTAAGAATACGATTTGATGGATGTACCATTGCTAGTTTGGTGTTCAATGAGCACAGGAAGGACCAATAATCAAAACAAAATCTGAAATGTAATACATAGTGTTTCTCAATTGCAAAAACCCAACCAATGTCTTGACATAAATCTGGCTTTCTAGAAGCGTATGGTCCCTTCCGGATTTTAAAAGCCATTTCAAAACTAGATAACTTGCTTGACATTGTGTGTGTGAAAACTGAAGTTCCACCATCCACACATTAGGTGTGCGCTCACCTCTGCTTTTGAATTTTTTTTAATGAAATTGACTTATCATAATTGTTCATTTATAACGTGGTTAATATCAGCGAGTGGTTGCTAAGTGCGGGATCGGGATTCAATCCTGTGTTGCGTTGCGTTGTATTGCCCATGAGCTATCCTTCCTGCCCAATGATGGTAGATAAACCTCCAGAAAATGTGTGGGGCTAATCCGCACACATTTTCCTATGTCGCACGACAGACACATAGACCTGTGTACTCTGGGTGGACAAAGCCTACAAACGCCGTCCCCCAGTCATATTTAGTTGGAATATGAGAGCCAAGAGTGCATCAGGGCATCTCAGAAGGGGGAAGGTAAAACCTTCCTCCTGCCATGGCCAGCCTAATTAACTAACAAAGGCTCCATGGATCCACCCTTTCCTATGTTGGCTTCTGGTGGCAGCCTCGCCTTCTAATCAGAGTTTAATTCAAACAGGCCCATGGGAGGCCTGGTCGCAGGACTAACAGAGGACAGAAACCCCCCCCCACAACCTTTGATATGCACTGTGTCAACCTGAAGCCAGTTCCCACCACTCAGTATCAAGGGCAGTGACCTGTCATGTCTGGAACAACATATTTACAGTAGTCATCCCTGCAGGGGTAACCCATTCAGAAGGTACGAGTATGTGGTTTGGCGGAGACCAAATGTCTGGTCCTGTTGTGACTTCTAGGGAGACCTGGCACTTTAATCAAGTACCAGAGAGAGCTCAATTAACTAAACAGAACTTTTGATCCACAAAAGACAGGAAGATGGGTGGGACTTAGTATTACCTGTTTTCGCCTGTTTACCTTTTCTGTTGAAAAGCACTCTGGTTATGCCTCATGCATACTGGAGATTGTTGGTGGGGACCCAGGATTGGTTCATTAAGGTAGGCTTAGCCTATACCAATCACTGTGGCCCATTTGGCTTTAAAAAAGGGATGAGCCCCTTTTTTGGGCAGATCACCTGAAGACTTTGCAAGGAGTAACAAGAAAAAACTCGTTTGGACCCTGGCTGAAGGTATAGTCTGCCTTACAGCTTCCGCCAGTGAACGAAGGCCAGAATTTCCAAAGATGGAAGCAAGATCCCTCCCCTAAACATCTCCCAGGGAACAGAGGGAGCTACTGAATCCAGAGGACCCTGCAGTAGCTCCAGGACGGGTACTCAGCCAGCACACAGTGTGCCATGCTAGGCTTCTCTAGAAAGCTTCCTAGGTGGGAAGTGCCAGAGAGTCTCCCATCTTCAACTCTGTCGCAGGCGCTACAAAGCACCCTGAAACAGACTCAACCCTGTCGAGCACCAAAAACTTCTACAAGCAGATGGTACATTGTGGTTCTGTCCCCCTGGTCCTTCTCTGAAAGCCCCCTAGTGACATTTTACAACCCATTGCTACCTTTCTGCTGAAACGAATTAGCCTTGAACTATTGCGATTAATTACTTTACGACTACCCTGCTATCAGTATACAGAGTGCATCCCTTCCTTTCTTCAAACTGTCTGTTCTCTGCATTCCTTTACAGGGTAGATTGTATTTTGTAGTGTGCTAGAACTGTCTGTTGTGATAATAATAAAGTAGATATTTGTATACAGCCTTGACTGGACAGTCCCTTTTATCATTGGGTAATAATTGCATTTTCGCTGTTTTGCAACTTACCAACGATCCACGACATTGCCTGCTGTTCCGTCAATATTAACATACTTGGGCAAAAAACATTTGACATTTTACTTTTGACCTTTTCTTTTAATCGTTTTTTGGGAGACATTTGGTCAACTTTCATTACACACACACACACATAATCATATATATATATATATATATATATATATATATATCTATCTATCTATTCAGTGACAAAAAATTTGTTAAAGGGACTTTATGGTTAAGTTGCGCTACTAAAAACCTATGAAATTCAGTGAAAAAACTTTGTCAAAGGGACGTTATGGTTCCAAGTAAAACCGAAAAACCCTTGAAATTCGCCAGTTATGGTAAGCTAAGGAACCATAACTCGCGCCACCACCATGCACTGCTAAGACTAACACCCAGGACATCAAAGATGACATCACATCATAGGTTTTTAGTAGCGCAACTTAACCATAACGTCCCTTTAACAAAGTTTTTTCATTGAATTTCGTAGGTTTTTAGTAGTGCAACTTAACAATAATGACTTTCACTTTATATACATACCATATGGAACTGACTGAATCTCTTCTACTGTACTTGATGTCCGCGAACTCATTTAATGTTCTCGGACATGTTCGAAGAACAGTACCACTACCTAAAAAACCCTGGGCGGGTATGTTTGATTGTTATATCATAACATAGGAACATTTAACAAATTTAAAAAAAGCACACAAACACATTATATTTACTAATACATAATAAATGTAACCCATATATACAACACACTAACCATTCATTTAAATGCACTATGTTCTAAAATGGAATATACCACAAGAAAATAAATTGGCTTCCATCATAATTACCTCACAAACACAACAGAACAGAGAACAAGAGCAGACCCACTGAGTACATAGGACATATCTTACCTGAAATAGTAAGTGCACTTAATTTTATTCATATATTTATAAACTTTCTGTATTAGATAAAAAAATACATTATCTTTTTTTTTTCTCTCACAGAAATGTCTAGTACTCTGGAATGGCTAGAGGAACATTTCCCACATGAGGAAATGTCACAAGATAGTGAAACTAATGGTAAACACTTTATAATATAAACTATTTAAATATTATTATTTTGTATACATTTAACATATATATATATTTTTTGTACAGAGCATAACAAAATAGAAACTACCTCTGAAGAAGCTGTTATGGAAAATACGCTTGACAACATAAAAGAAAAAATTGATTTATTGTTGACCAATTTTAATAATTTGAAAACTTTTGTTGAAGATCATTTTAAAACAAAACGTCATATCATTGCCCCACATGTACTTGTCCCCCCTCACCATATCCCAGTCAATTATCCCCAAACCCTCTCCATAACCCAAAACGTTTTGATGAGACTTCCATCCCTTCTTCACCTAATAACAATCATGATGAAACCCCTAATTCTCCTGTTTTTGTTTCTGTTTCTGCCTCACCTTCTCTGTCATACATTATTAATATATGTTAAAGTTTAATTTTTATATTGTGTTGTAAATAGTTTCGTTTTTTTTTAAAAAACAATGTAGGTGTCGGCGGACAGTGCAGGTGTTCTAAAATGTTGGTAAATAAACGAAAATGGAGGTGTCCTGAAGAACACTATACCTGCTCGTACTGTTCGCTAGCAAGATGAAACTATTCTAAGGACACACGCGGTGTCCTGAAATGTTTGTTAAAAAAATAAATAATAAAGTGTCCTAAAGAACACTATATCTGTCCGTAGTGTTCGCTAGGAAGTTCAAACTGTTCTAAGAACACACGCGGTGTCCTGAATTGTTCGTAATTAAACAAAAATGGAGGCGTCTTAAAGAACACTATACCTGTCCGTACTGTTCGCTAGCATCTTGAAAATGTTCTAAGAACACAATTGGTGTCCTGAAATGTTCGTACATAAACGAAATTGAACGTGTCCTGAAGAACAGTATATCTGTCCGTAGTGTTCGCTAGGAAGTTCAAACTGTTCTAAGAACACACGCAGTGTCCTGAAATGTTCGTTTCACGTGTGACGCAATTTTAATTAGTTCAGGACCCGAACAATGTCCGCAGAACATCAACGCGCATGCGCTAGCCAATCTCCGTGCATTTGGTGTCCTGCGGACATGCGCTTCCTTCGCGGACTTGTTCGCGAACGGATCATATGACCGCGCCCACGCTGATCGCGTGTTCTGAATGAGGACACTGTTCGGGTCCCCGAACAAATTAAAAGTACCTTTTCAATTAATCCATAATATTTTTCAATAAAATCTCACCATGGCACAAGTCCCACATAGTAATCCTGAGTTTCTACATACCTTTTGAAACTTTTCAAACTTTTTTTTGTGTTCGATCTGTCCGCGCACAAGCACCCCTATAAAAGACCACGCCCTAGAGCTTATTCTCATTGTGTTTCTGGCTATTCTTCAGAGCACAGCTATTTCTCCAGCAACTTGCTGAATACACCATCGAGATGGCATCCCTGGCTGCAGAACTGCCACCTGGTGCTGCACCTGCTTCAGCAGCACCCCCACCCCCTCCACCACCACCACCTCCCCAAGGGCCTGAAGAGGGGAACAGGAGTGAGGATGCAGAGGGGGAAGAAGAGGATGATGAGAATGAGGTAGAGGAAAACCCTACTACCCGCACTAGGCGTGAGTCTTGGGTGTGGCGGTTATTTACCATTCATGGTAATGTTCCTAAGGCCCGTGCGAACCGTGTTACCTGCAATGAGTGCAAAATGATACTCAGTCGTGGGAAGCACGGTAAGAACAGCTTTGGGACCACTATTATGAAGCGACACCTGAGGTCATTTCACTCTGGTGCTATTCGCAGGGTTGTACCTTGTGAAGAAAGTAGCAGGTTGATTTCCTCTACTTCATCCTCTGTTTCTGATCCTGTCACCACAAGGACCACCTCTGTGGGACAGCGTCTTCCTCAAGCTACCTCACAGGCCATACAGAATGCTGATGACCCTTACCTTTCGAGGGTCACAGTTGTATGTATGTACTGTGACACAGTACTCTGCAGGGGGGAGCGACTTCGTAGTGCTTTTGAGACTATCGTCTTAGAGCACGAGAAGATCTGCTCAGTAGCCAAATAAAACCCACTCTACATCTTCCTCTCTCAGCTCGCCCTTTCTTATCCCTGTGGTTGTTGCCCCCCCTTTACCTTCCTTTCCCCTCCTCTCCTAGTGTGTCATGTATAAAAAACCAAAAAAAATACAAAATATCAAAAACCAAAATAAAAATAAGGCTCTTTTCAGAGCCGCCTTTCACAGTTAAAAAATAGAAGTGAAAATAAATGAAGCAGGACCCTTTGTGTTTTTTAGAAGTCCGCGGACAGTTCGGGAACATTTAAAAAATTGGGTTGCTACCCCATCACAAACATTGCAATTTTCTCTGGGAAGATGTGGTGGCTCTGAAAAGAGCCTTTGGGTGGTGTTTGTAAGTCAAAAATTATAAATGCTTAACACCTACTTCAAAATGGTTGTTGTAATTCCAAAAAAGGTCGCAATGCATTTTGTACATTTCTCAGAAAAATCTGATTGCCAGCATAAGTAAGATGGACTCCATCTCTGCGAAAAATGTATGTACTACGAAACATAATATTTACATTGTGAAAAGAGGACATGCCAAAATCTCTTAGAAAGGCACAAACAGCCTTATTAACATTGCGCCTTGCTTTTTCCATTTGTGGACCAAATGAAGAAGAACGATGCCACATTTGTCTCTGCGCAATCCGTGAAAATATCACTTGAGAATTAGGAAACATGTCCATAACCTTCCCAAGTCCTTCTTTCATAGCAAATTGCAAAAAAAATCCAGTCACATGTCCTAAACTGTTCCCTCCACAATGAATTACAATTATGTCTGGATGTCACAGAGAGGTAGCAAGTCCAACCACTTCACTCCACGTACTCCATGCCAGTGTACTTTCACATGTGGGAATCCAAGATCTACAGCTACTCCACAGCTTTCTGCATGCACCTTCAACCAAAGTATCCACGAATCTCCCAAAATCCAAACAATCTGTTTTCTGAAACACACAGCCATAGCTATCTTTTGTTCGCTCAGCAAAAAGAGTATCTGAGAAACTCTCTCCTGGCACAACACACCCACTAAACTTTCCTGACCAATCCCTTTCAGTGCTTATTCTCATTTGCATGACTTAGGAACCCAAAAATCCCCGGATGTAACTCCCGATGTCCGCGAACTACCGCCATGTCTGCGGACATATCGTAACATGAACAGCCCTTCTACCATTTCCACTTCACTCTCTCTGCCATTCCCTCATTGGATGTAGCTAAAAAAATCACATGGCCATGCACCAATCACATTCAAGACCTCTAGATCTAACTGCATCATCATAGATCAGCCCTGCAAATGTACTGTGAATCTCTCTGAGTACAAGTGTCATATCATTGGCAAGCACCATCCACCAGAAATACTGTACAAGTCTCCAAGATTTCTACTTGGAGCTCCATGCATATCCATATGCATGAACACAAACTTCAGGTATGCACATTTTCTGTACAGTAGATGAACACATTTTCAAACAGACTTTTAGCTTGTGTAATCTGTAAAATGAATTTACTGTATTTTTTTCAATATCCTAAAATCAACTATCACTTTTAAACCTTTATACTATTTACTTTCTTTATACACACACACTCAAATTATGTTAAACTAACATTTTTAAATGAAATATATAGACTACATATATTCAAACAAAATTGCATGCAAGCACAATCTATCTTTAAATCTTTAAAAAAATACTTATACAATTTCATATTTTTTTGTTTTTATTTATTTATTTACTTAATTGCTTTAATTTAGACATGACATTGAGGCGCTATTACCTAGAACAGCTTACTTACAGAAATAGTGGTATTCACTGGTATATTAAACAAGACATAGTAAAGATTTTTTTTTGCTACAGTAATGGTTTAAAAGAAGGCACTGAGGATTTCAATTAAAAAAAATCAATATCTAAATTAAAAACAGCGCTATATACAAAGTTACTAATTTGAAGCTTTTACAATTGCAGCAAAGACCAGTCTACTGAAAAGAAGCAGCCGAATTCGAAGAAGAATGAAGAACTAAGAAGTTACCTGTTAATTTAAGAAAAAAAGTAAGTAGAATATCACCATAATATTTGTATTATTAATCAAACATACTGTAACATTAATACAAGCTATTTTGGTGACTAAAAATAGAGATTGTGTACCATTTTGTCCAAAAATCTCCATCTCTTAAACAGCGATTTACAGCCAGAATGGCCCACAAATTCCTATTTTTGGACACACAAATTACCCAACTGAACCGCTACAATTTTCATATTATAGAACAAACAACTGTTTTAATTGTATACATTAGATTTACTATTTGTACTTTTCCACAACAATAGCTTACTTTTTTTGTCATCTAAACCCCAGTTTAGTAACACATAAATTCAAGAATACCTATCCCTACTAGTTGTAGTTCCCAATGCACAATCACACACCATTACATACATCTGTATCATCTTACTCAAACACTCATGCACACAGCACACATACATTCCAGAACACCCCAACCCATATCTTCTTTATTTTTTTCAACAGACCCTAAAGAATGCCTACCAAAAGTCAAGTCTGTAGAAAGCAACGCAAAAGTAGAGCAAATGAAAATAAGTGTCCAACATAAGCATCCATCTCTAGCAGAATTTGTAAAAAAAAAAGTTGAAACAAAACAGCTAATACAGTCATTTAGTGAAACACAAGAAGTTTCAAGTACAAAAACTTTGCCTCCTCTATCAAAATGTAAAACAAACAAAAAAACAATTAACAGAAAATCAACTATCACTACAGATAAAACTACTTCTTCAAATTTTAATATAGTGCAAGGTAAGCATACCAAGAAAAGTATTTTAGCCAAAATGTACTGTCACAAAGTCCTTCAAAATCTTATAAAACTGGAGAGAAATCAGGTTCAATGCTTAAAACCTATCGTAGGAAATTAATCTTAGAAGCGTTGAAGGACAGTGCAATTCTTCTGAAAAGAAAGTTATTTATTTTACTGTTAAACAAAATGAAACCACTAATAACTAAATTACAAAAAAGACTTCTCAATAAGTGAAATGTCAACAGAAAGAACTTCTTAAGTATCTGCAGAGGTGAATGGAATCACACTACGAGCACAGAACCATATTTTAATGAAGAAGCGTACAAACAAAAGCAAACAAATACAATTGCCATACATAGCAGTGGTCGAGGTTATGAAAAAGTGAATAATACCATAACGGAACAAGAAGTACTCCTTACAAAAATATGCCCTGAAAACTTAGAATTACCCCTCCATTCAGCTGAATCAGAACGTCTAGTGTACAAATGGCCATGCACGTCAATGTGTAACATTCCCAAACAATGTTTCAAATCTTTACGCCAATTCCTCAATAAATATGTAAAAAACAAAGACAAAATCAAAATTAAATTGCTGCAAAATTTGGAGACCTGTCCAGTGCGCATGTACACAGGACTACAAGGACATTCATTGGCCTGCATTACAGGACCTACTTGTAAAACCACTTTCCATGATATCAGAAGGATATCAACACATCATTCAACTATAAGAAATCTAGTCTATAAACTGTACTATGCTAAAAGTCCTGCTTTAGCACTAGCAAAGTTAAATAACATCCTTCTACATGGTACAGCAAAAGACCTACTTGAAGAAATTCACTATATCCAGAAAAAATATTTTGGAAGTGAAAGCCATTTACAGAATGAAATAGCTTTAAACCAATTAAGCAACAATTCTACACATGGCAACTTTTTGCTAAACACATACAAAAAAGAAATATTAAAATTTAAAAGTACATCAGCAGAAGTACCAAACCATGTATGTGTATGTTGCCGTAGAACTTTTTATAAAAGTAACACAAAAACTGTAGACCTATCATACAAAATAGAAGACAATGAAGATTCTAAATGGTTTGAATTAGCTCTCTACCTTGTAGCAGAAAACAAATACGAAATAACTGAGCCCTTAATACTTTGCAGTTACTGCACTACAAAACTTGACAAGAACCAAACTCCTTCACGTGCTATCACAAATAATTTGGAATTATACCCAGTACCAAAACCCCTACAACAACTAATTTATATGAGAGCATCATAATTCAAACAGTACACCCATTTCAAGCAATAATACGCCTTAAACCAAAAACAGCAAAATTACCTCCTTCTGAATTGGTAAAAGGCATTTGTGGAAAAGTAGTTTATTTACCATTAGATCTAAAAGAAAATGTGCATACTCTAGGAGTGCAACGTCCAATGCAGCAATCTTTAATTATCTTAGTAAATGGAGTACCTACAAAAGACAAAAAAATATGGCAACAGCTGGTAGATTTATATAAAGTTAGACAAGCCTTCCAATATCTTAAAGAGGATAATGAATATTACAAGGAAATTAATATTGAAGAAAACCTGAAAGATACAACTGAAATAATTCAAGAAACACAAGAAGCTGGTCAATTTGAGCTACTAGATCCTGCTACAATATCAAATACTTTAGACCATTATACAATTCACCCTTTGCACTGTAATGACACCGTAGAAGATGCACTGGAAACTTACCAAATGCGTCAAACAAAAGGATCGCCAATCAGCATATGGGAAAAAGTATAGAAGCACGTGCTTGTCCTCTACTCTTTCCTACTGGCAAAGGAGGAAGGTATAATGATAGACCTATTCGAATATCAGCTTCAGAATACCGCTCATTACGGATGTATTCTGAAGATCCCAGATTTAGACAAAATGTGGAATACATATTCCACCTACTCTTTGAAAGTGAACTTGCAACTTTATGTTACGGAGTTGCACACATATTAAAATCAGGATCACACTTTCAAGATATGACAGCTACACAATTATTAGAAAAAGTGCAACAAGAGGATGAGGTTTTACAATCAAATATTACAAATCTGTTAGCAAATATGCATGGTACTAAAGAGTACTGGTTTCGACATCATGGAGATGTACGTTGTATGATCAGAAACCTTGGCCCACCCACTTGGTTTGTTACGTTAAGTTGTGCAGAATATGCATGGGAAGATTTACATGATTTCCTACGCATAATAAATAAAAACAAAACAAACATAGATATACTAACACCTGGAGAACTTTGTTCTTTGGATCCTGTTAATGTTTCAAGATATTTTCACCATCGCTTCATTGCTATGCTACATTTTATTTGTAATAAAACTGTTCCTCCCCTTGGAGAAGTGCAACACTTCTTTTCGAGAAAAGAATACCAAGCCAGAGGAGCACCACATATCCACATGCTTTTATGGATTAAAGATGTTCCTAAATTTGGTCAAGACAGTGATGCCACTGTTTTACAGTTTATTGAAAAATATGTCACTTGTGAAATTCCATCAGAAGCCACAAATAGTGATCTTCATGCACAAATTTTACAATTTCAAAGACACAAATGTGGAAAATATTGTTGTTGCAAATACAAAAACAGAGGGAAATACTACACCAAATGCCGATTTGGTTTCCCTAGACCAGTTACAAATGCAGGTCAAGTGAACAACCTCATGTCTTCAGTTAGACATAGTGTTAAAGGTAAGTCACCTAAAAATACATATTACATAAAAAGAAAAGAAGAAGAAACATATATCAATGATTATAATGCAATAATTGCCCACTTATGGAATGCAAACATAGATGTGCAGTACATTGCAGACAATTCTACTGCAGTTGCACGATATGTTACAGCATACTTAACTAAAGCAGAAAAGACAGAGCTCCAAGACCTCTGGAATGACCGACCTGTCATCAGATAAAACAGTATCTCAGAAATTATACAGCTTGGGCATAAAAATACTCACCCATAGAGAATGTGGATCATATGAAGCAGCTGATCGTTTAACTGGTACTGCATTGTATGGTAAATCTGAAAATATAGTATGGCTAAGTCTTGGTCCAGCTAAATCTAGAAAAAGAGTTCTAAAATCATATGAAGATATAGAAACAATAGCCAAACATGATCCCAACAGCCAAGACATTTTAAAAAACAATTTATTGGACACATACTACCCAAACAGAAGTAATACTTTGGAAAACATGTGCCCAAAACTACACATACAAAAATAATATGAAACCTGATGAAAAAAAAGGTAAATATAGAGTAACAAACTGTGAAGGCAGCTTAGTTAAACTGACTAAACCACATTTAATTAATCATATCAAATTGTCATTAAAGACTCCTCAACATAAAGAAGTATATTACATGTCCCTGCTACAACTCTTCAAACCATGGAGAAAAGAAGAACAATTACTAGATAACTATGACTCATATGAGGATGCTTTCAAAGCAAATGAAAGCACTATAACTGATGTAAACTTTACACAGTACAAAACAATGTTGCACAATGAACAGCAACACGAAGACCTCCAAGCCTAACTAGATAAGGACACTCCTGACAGTAGTCAACCTTCTGTAACAGGAAGCCAAGAACCACTGGGAGAACCACTAATAATAAATGAGGCAGAATTAGCTATGATACAAGTAGAAAACACCATGTGTCAGTATGAAGATAAGGAAGACTTAACTATACTACAATCAAAACTAAACAATGAGCAAAGTAGCATTTTTCAAGAAGTAACAAAACAAATTGCACATGGTGTAAAACATGAAAATAAAGAATGTTCCTGCCATAATTATAAACCTATACTACTTTACGTCAGTGGTGAAGCTAGTTCTGGCAAAACATTCCTAATCAAAATCATTAGTAAGTTCCTTCAACAATTGACAAACAACAAACTGTCAGCTGTTGTCACTGCCCCCACAGGTTTAGCTGCCTACAACATAGGTGGTGTTACATTACACCGATTACTACTATTACCAGTAGAACAACAGAACAAATTAGACTATTACAAACTTTCTGCAGAAGCTGCAATGGAATTACGCAGAGTATTGAAACAAATGAAAATGCTACCAATAGATGAAGTGAGCATGGTGTCCAACCTGATGTTAGCTTTGATTCACCTAAGATTACAAGAAGTACTCAAAACAGACTATGAAGAGCTCTTTGCAGGAAAACACATTATTGTTTTTGGAGATCTGCTTCAATTAACACCGGTAAAAGGTGAGCCTATTTTTAAAACATTCTGACACAAACTCTGCCGTAAATCTGTTCGCAGCATTGGAAATGTCAACCTTTGGCAACATTTCAAATACAGAGAATTAACAGAAAACATGCGGCAATCTGCAGATCTCACTTATGCCAACATTTTAAAAAGTATCAGAGTTGGTATACTTTCTAAAGAAGCAGAAGGAATATTGAAAACCCAGCACATTAATGCACTTTATAGCGATAATGCATGTGCTACAGATGTTATGGAACAATTAGCCCACACAAATGTCAATTGTATGGCCTTAATGCCAACTCTTGCAAGCTGTTTCAAATTCAATGAAATCATGCTAAGTAAAGAAATGCAACCAATCATAGAAATTAGCGCCACAGACAAACTAGATGTACATGGTATGACACTACCCATGTGTGACCAAGCCACAGCAAGACTAAATAGTTTAGAAAAATCAATCTCAAACACAGCAGGCTTAGAAAAGATATTAAAATTATCCTTAAATTGCAGAGTAATGCTTAAACGTAACCTTGACGTGGACCAAGGACTAGTTAATGGAGCACTGGGTACAGTTGTTGGCTTTCAAACATACCCACGCGACAACAAAATTCAGTTTGTCAATATACTCTTTGACAAACTTTCAGAAGTAAAAAGGATAGGACGCTCAACAGCTAGATTCCTTCTCTTCAAAGATATGTATGTACGCAGAGAACAATTTTCTCTAACTCTTCCATACGCAGTCACGATTCATAAATCACAAGGTCTTACCCTAGACAAAGCAATGATAGATATTGGTAACACAGTCTTTAAAGAAGGCATGAGCTATGTAGCACTATCACGCTTACGTACACTTGGCGGTCTATTTCTAATCAACTTTGATGCAAGTAAAATAAACGCTGATATTTCTTGCATTTTAGAATACAATAGACTTCGCTCACTATACACCCCCCACCTAAACACATTCTGTTCCACAAAAAGTAAAACGTTATAAAAGAAAAATATATCAAACAGAAATGCAACAGGATGTCACTGCAAATCCTCCAAAGAGAGTAAAAGAAACTAATACTTCATCAAGTACCACAAGCAAAAAAGAATCAATTAGGGAAAGTAAATCAAGTACTTCTTTAAAGAAGGAAGACAAACCCCAAAAAAAGCAGTTAGATACAGAACTACCTGGACGATTTAAATTCTCAAATATAGTTGGTGTAA
Source organism: Ambystoma mexicanum (assembly GCF_040938575.1). Lineage (NCBI taxonomy): Eukaryota > Metazoa > Chordata > Amphibia > Caudata > Ambystomatidae > Ambystoma > Ambystoma mexicanum. Next base: position 1,104,901,012 of record NC_090925.1, on the reverse strand, counting down.
GTTGCTACGCAAATGTAGCAATGAATATTCTATTTCAATTACCACCAATTGTTGACAACATTTACTTACACAGTACAGACCCATTGTGTTTGCAAATGTTAGTACTTCACAGAAATGCAGCAAACAATCCTGACAACACGTATAGTGTTTTTGGAATAAGACAACAATTGGACTACTGTGCTGGAATGGTGAAATTCACTATAAATTCACAGGAAGATCCACAAGAATTTCTAATGTACTTACTACAATTACTGGAAAACAAAAACATACCTATTAATGAAATCTTTCAGATTTCATACATGTGGAAACATACATGCACTCTCTGCAACAATGTGACACAAGAAGAAATCCCCAATGAACGCTTCATATATATATATATCAATACCAAATTGTGAATCCATTCCATTTCAGCGACTTGTACAAAATGCAAACCATGGTAGATTATGCTCTACCTGCAATTCAGATAATTGCTCCACGTAAGTAATACAAACACTTAGTAAATACATAACACTAATGCTTCTACGTTACAATGCAGATGGTACCAAAAACAACTGCAAGCTGACTGGATTCACACATGGTCAAATATCACTTGGTAAGAAAACCTTCACAACAATAGGTATAATCTACCACACAGGAGCCACAACCAATTCAGGGCACTACACTGCATATATAAAAAAGAAATGTGGATGGTTTGAATGTAATGATGGTACCATTACTCTAAAGCAGAGATTACCAGGAAATCTTACAAACACTTATTTGATGTTCTTAAAACCAAAATTTGATAACTAAACTGTATTTAAACCCTAAGTAAACTTGTGTTAAAAAAATATAAAATGTTAGAATACTCCAAAAGCTATCTAACTGCTCAAAGATTCTACAACCACTAATCAGATAAATGAATACCACTAAATTAGCCCAAAAAATATACAGTTAGAATACGCCAATTGGTATCTAACTGTCCCAAAATTTAACAATATCCAAATAGATAAATTAATACCACTAAAATATATAAAGAAAATAGACAGAATACGCCAATTGGTATCCAACTGCTCCAAAATTTTATAATATCAAAACAAATTAATATGTTACTGCTCCAAAAAAATACAACAAGCCAAAGTATTAAGCATTAGCCAGAAACAACAAGTGAACACTGAAAACAAACAAACAAATTGTAACGCTCACCTGGCTCCCACGGAGGCGCTGACCTGGTCTGGATTGCTGTGACCTCTTCAAGCGTGATGCGCAGGATTCGAAATACCGACTGAACTGGACCCCCAAATCTGGCTTGTCTGGCCCGTAGAAAAATCTTTCTGTAGGTGGAGAAAGGGGATTAACTGACTGCAGAGTATTGTGATTGCTTCCCACCTCCCCTTTGCTCTTCTCTGACCACCTCTGTTATCCCCAATCAAGGCTCACCTTAATGTTTGAATGGATGAGCTCTCCATCCTGCTTCTGGTGCAGGGGCGCGTATTTGGCCAGTTACTTCACTGGTTTCGGAAGGCGAAATGCCATAAGTATGCAGTTTAAAAAGTTCCAGAGTAGAGTCTTCTCTTTGTTTGCTTTTCTTAACCTGCGATCTGTCCTTATTTTCAGGTGCAGAGTCGAAGTGATGCTTCGAGGGATATTGCCGGAGATAAACTCAGGTGAGTTTGTGATAAAATGATCCCTTTAAATGTCTTTGAATCCCTCTAGTAATGTCATTCTTTTTTCCCCTTAGGGGCCGGGGTGCGGTACCAGGCCAAGAAGTGGCACCGACCCGAAATGAGGAGTGGTTCCTTCAAATATGGCCAGGTAAGTCTTGTGACGGAAAATCAGGCTTTCCTCATTTGTTCCTCCTGCTCACCCTTTGTCTCTTCTTCTCCCCTGCAGGTGCAGAGATGTGGCGGAATGCCCAGAAGGTCGCGGTGGATAGTGAAGAGCCCACGAGGCAGGTGAGTGATGCGCGGCGCTGCAACAAGTAGCGCAATGCTTTTAAAGAATGTCTATCTTCAGGATCGATGGCGTGATGGTTCCGGACACATGTAGGAATTTAGATTAAGTTCTTGGTTTTCACCTTTCCTCTTCCCTTCCTTCCTTTCAGGTATCCCAAGACCGAGGCGGGCGTGGCTGGAGGCAAGATGCAGGAGCAGGCATGGTGAGCTTTCAGCTGCTAGATGCAGAGCAACGCGAAGCACGTGTGGCAGTCTGGGCGTGGTTTAAATAGCCTTGGAAGAAGTTCCAGGTAAGTATTCTTCCACGGTCCCCACCCAAGTAAAATAGTTCCTTTGATAAAATAGTCCCTCCAAAGCCTCATTTGACTTGAGGCTTCATGCAGCATGGTCTGCGTCAGGTAAGTGCACCAAACACCCTCTTTTATGAGCCTGGCGCCTATGGCGCCAGGACTGATGTCCAACATGAGCCTGGCGCCAAAGGTGCCAGGACAAAGTCCAAAGAGCCCCTATTAGGGGCCGCTGGGCTTTTACCCAAGGGCATGATGCCTGCTCTCGGGGGTGCTGGGCCTGTCCTGGTGCTCCGGGGGTAGGCATCATGACAGCACTTCCCCCCAAGGCCCCTCCCAAGGTTGTTCCCTCTATAGGTTTAGGTTTCTTTGGGAAATCCCGATGGAACTTTTTTACCAGCCGAGGTGCATGTACGCGGTCGCTGGGTTCCCAAGACCTTTCCTGAGGCCCGTACCCTTTCCAATCAATTAGATAGAAAAGTTTTGATTTTGAAATTTTAGAATCCAAAATGTTCTTAACCTCAAATTCAGGCTCCCCATCTATCTGAATTGGTTCTGGTGGCTTTATTAATCTGGTTCCTGGTTGCACTGGTTTCAAAAGTGACACATGAAAAACGGGATGAATCCGCATGTTAGCTGGCAGATTGAGCTTGACTGCCACTGGATTAATGATAGCTTTGATTGAATAAGGGCCCAAATACCTTGGATTAAAATTTTGAGGTCCCTTGAGCAATAAATGTTTGGTAGCCAACCATACTTGGTCTCCTATTTGGTATGAAGGCGCCTCCTTCCGATGCAGATCTGCATTTTTCTTGTATTTCTCTTTCGCTTGTTGCAAATGGGCAGTTGCATTCTTGAATGCTTGAGATATAGTGGAATGCAAATGGTCTACTGCGGGCATTTCAAGGCTCAGAGGAGAGTCCAGGTCTGAAGTACGAGGGTGATGTCCATATAGGGTGTAAAAGGGGCTTTGTCCAGTTCCAGAGTGCACCGAATTATTGTATGCATATTCGGCCACCCATAACAAATCCTTCCAATTACCCTCTGATTGGTGCAACATACACCGTAGGTATTGTTCAAGGGTCTGGTTAGTTTTCTCCGTCTGACCATCGGTCTGTGGGTGATGGCTGGTTGAGAGTCTTACGTCGATTTGTGCCAGTTGACAACACCTTTTCCAAAAATGTGAAATAAACTGGCTTCCCCGGTCGGAGACTAATATGGACGGGAATCCATGCAAGCGGATGATATTTTCAAGGAATTCCTTAGCAAGGGCAGAAGCTGAAGGTAATCCTTTCAACTGAATAAAATGAGCCATTTTAGAAAATAGATCCACCACAACCAGAATAGTATTGTATCCATTACAAGGGGGCAGGTCCGTGATAAAATCTAGTGACAAGGTGTGCCAAGGCGCTGGTGGAATGTCTAAAGGCTGAAGAAGACCGGCGGGTTTTGTCTTTTGGCCTTTGTTTTGGGCGCAAACTCCACAGGACATCACGAAAGATTTAATATCCTTTCGCCAGGAAGGCCACCAGAATTGTCGTTTAATTTTTTCCTCAGTTTTGGCAATGCCAGGATGTCCTTCCATCAGGGTATCATGATGACGGTAAATAACCAGTTCTTGTTATTCCTTTTCTGGCAGAAATAAGCGTCCTTGGAAGTAAGGTAGGCCATTGTTGACCGAAAAGTAAGACCCCCTTTGGATCCAATCCTGCAAGGCGGTAGAGTCCAGGAGTTGTTTTACTCGTGCTTGAATGTCTTCAAAGGTTTGTAAGGAGGTTAATCCCAAAATTCTTTGTTCGGGAATGATCGGCACAGTTTCTGAATTAGTGTCTATTTCTCCCATTCCTATTCTAGATAGTGCGTCTGCTTTGCCATTCTTACAGCCGGGACGGTAAGTGATTATGAAATCAACTCAGCAAAGAACAAAGCCCATCGGAGCTGACGTGATGATTGAGCCTTGGCAGTCTTTAACTATTGTAAATTTCGGTGATCAGTGATCACAGTGATGGTGTGCCTGGCGCCAAGAAGATAATGCCGCCAAGCCTTAAAGGCGGACTTAATGGCTAATAATTCCTTATCGGTAATTGTATAATTTACCTCAGGCGGTGAGAACTTTCTGGACCAAAATGCTACAGGATGCAGTTGGTTGGTTTCAGGGTCTCTCTGAGACAGGACAGCTCCCATCGCTAAACTGGACGCGTCAGTTTCGACTATGTATGGGAGATCGGGACGCGGGTGCTTCAAAATAGGTGCAGACGTGAATTTAGCTTTCAATTCCTGAAAGGCCTGTTCGGCTTCCTTGGTCCATTCGAAACGTTTATTTTTCCCCAAAAGGGCAGTGATGGGTTGTACTACACGTGAAAATTCCGGAATAAATCTGCGATAAAAATTGGCAAAACCAAGCATGCTTTGGACCCCTTTTACCGAGCTAGGAGATGGCCATTTGAGGATGGCCTCCACTTTCTGTGAGTCCATTCGGACCCCATTAGGTGTCAGGATGAATCCAAGAAACTCCACCTCGGTGGTATGGAAAAAACACTTTTCCAGTTTAGCAAACAGTTTGTGCTGGTGCAATTTCTCAAGGACGGCCCGGACATGCTTTCTGTGATCAGATTCCAAAGAGTACACAAGAATGTCATCGATATATACAACAACACAAACATCGATAAGTTCCCGAAGGACATCGTTCATGAAGAATTGGAAGGCAGCAGGCGCGTTGCACAACCCAAAAGGCATTACCTGGTATTCGAATAAACCATATTTTGTACGGAAGGCTGTTTTCCATTCGTCGCCTTCTTTTACTCGCACCAGATGATAAGCCCCCCGGAGATCTAACTTGGTGTATACGCAAGCGTCCTTCACCTGGTCAAGGAGTTCATCATCCAGAGTTTGTCCCTGAGAATGTCGAGCAAATAATCTCTCCATGCTTGCTTGAAATCCTGGGAAATCCCGGAGGATTGGGTCATCTTGAGTAACCAGTGGTACTGACCAATCGGCAGCACAGCTGCTAAGGTATGACAACACAAAAGCTACCTTGGTCTGGTCATTAGGGAAGGCCCCAGGTCTGCATAGGAAGTGCAAACGACATTGATTCATGAATACGGCGAACCGTTTGGGGTCCCCAGCAAAGCGTTCAGGTGGGGCCAGCGGCATATTTCCAGGTAGACGGGTTTGCCCAGCTTGACCTTGCAATACCTGCCTAGCCAGGTCATCAGTTCGTTTCTTTGATACGATTATTTCCCTCCTGAGGGCATTAGTCTGTTGACGAGCGGCATGTACTTCGGCCCGTAATTCCCCCAGTAATTGGGCGAACATATCAGTCTCAGAAGTTTCCATAGCGCCTGGGTGGGAATTTGTAGGAAGGCTTCGCGTTCTGTAACGCTCACCTGGCTCCCACGGAGGCGCTGACCTGGTCTGGATTGCTGTGACCTCTACAAGCGTGATGCGCAGGATTCGAAACACAGACTGAACTGGACCCCCAAATCTGGCTTGTCTGGCCCGTAGAAAAATCTTTCTGTAGGTGGAGAAAGGGGATTAACTGACTGCAGAGTATTGTGATTGCTTCCCACCTCCCCTTTGCTCTTCTCTGACCACCTCCGAAATCCCCAATCAAGGCTCACCTTAATCTTTGAATGGATGAGCTCTCCATCCTGCTTCTGGTGCAGGGGCGCGTATTTGGCCAGTTACTTCACTGGTTTCGGAAGGCGAAATGCCGTAAGTTTGCAGTTTAAAAAGTTCCAGAGTAGAGTCTTCTCTTTGTTTGCTTTTCTTAACCTGCGATCTGTCCTTATTTTCAGGTGCAGAGTGGAAGTGATGCTTCGAGGGATATTGCCGGAGATAAACTCAGGTGTGTTCGTGATAAAATGATCCCTTTAAATGTCTTTGAATCCCTCTAGTAATGTCTTTCTTTTTTCCCCTTAGGGGCCGGGGTGCGGTACCAGGCCAAGAAGTGGCGCCGACCCAAAATGAGGAGTGGTTCCGTCAAATATGGCCAGGTAAGTCTTGTGACGGAAAATCAGGCTTTCCTCATTTGTTCCTCCTGCTCACCTTTTGTCTCTTCTTCTCCCCTGCACGTGCAGAGATGTGGCGGAATGCCCAGAAGGTCGCGGTGGATAGTGAAGAGCCCACGAGGCAGGTGAGTGATGCGCGGCGCTGCAACAAGTAGCGCGATGCTTTTAAAGAATGTCTATCTTCAGGATCGATGGCGTGATGGTTCCGGACACAGGAAGAAAGTTAGATTAAGTTCTTGGTTTTCACCTTTTCTCTTCCCTTCCTTCCTTCCTTTCAGGTATCCCAAGATCGAGGCGGGCGTGGCTGGAGGCAAGATGCAGGAGCAGGCACGGTGAGCGTTCAGCTGCTAGATGCAGAGTAACGCGAAGCACGTGTGGCAGTCCGGGCATGGTTTAAATAGCCTTGGAAGAAGTTCCAGGTAAGTATTCTTCCTTGGTCCCCACCCAAGTAAAAGAGTTCCTTTGATAAAATAGTCCCTCCTAAGCCTCATTTGGCTTGAGGCTTCATGCAGCATGGTCTGCGTCAGGTAAGTGCACCAAACACCCTCTTTTATGACCCTGGCGCCTATGGCGCCAGGACTGATGTCCAACATGAACCTGGCGCCAAAGGCGCCAGGACAAAGTCCAAAGAGCCCCTATTAGGGGCCGCTGGGCTTTTACCCAAGGGCATGATGCCTGCTCCCGGGGGTGCTGGGCCTGTCCTGGTGCTCCGGGGGTAGACATCATGACACAAATAAACTGTAGCATAACAGAAAAAGGTTTTTTTTAAATCCAACATGGATTTTTTTTTCTCCCACAGACCCAATGATTTTAGCAACAAATACAGAAACTGAGCAAATTGCACAGTACTCTGATTTGTAATCTACTAAATATATATAAAAAGTATATTGATTATACAATGTAATAAGTCATTACAAAATACTAATACTAACATGCTATTTTCTTTTATCACAGAAATTAACAAGAAAAACATTGACTCCCGTTACTAGACCAAACAGTAAGTATACAATAATAAGGAGAACCATAGCAGCATATCACATCCATAGTATCTAATATCTTTGTTCATTATACATTTGTTTTTCACCCAAAGTTATAAGCAAACATGAATGTGAATGGCCAAATGGCCATGCACCCAAGACTCTATGCCCTGGCAACAACCATCGCAGCATATCACATCCATAGAGTCAAACATTTCAACTATGGTCTATGGAAACTTTTAATGTCCGCGGACATTATGAGTGTTCTTAGAACACTTTCAACTTGCCAGCGAACAATACGGACAGCGTTTTCGGGACACCCCCTACGAACATTTCAGAACAACGCGATAGTTCTTAGAACACTTTCAACTTGACAACGAACAATAGGGACAGTGTCCTCAGGACACCCCCATTTTGTTTATTTGCGAACATTTCAGGACACTGCGAGTGTTCTTAGAACACATTCAACTTGCCAGCGAACAATACGGACTACGCCTTCGGGACACCCCCTACGAACATTCCAGGACACCGGGAGTGTTCTTAGAAACGTCTTCAGAACACCTCCATTTTGTTTATCTACGAACATTTCAGGACACTGCGAGTGTTCTTAGAACACATTCAACTTGCCAGCGAACAATACGGACTACGCCTTCAGGACACCCCCAACGAACATTCCAGGACACCGGGAGTGTTTTTAGAAACGTCTTCAGAACACCTCCATTTTGTTTATTTGAGAACATTTCAGGACACCGCAGGTGTTCTTAGAACACATTCAACTTGACAGAGAACAATACGGACAGCGTCCTCAGGACACCCCCTACGAACATTGCCTGGACACCACAAATGTTCTTAGAAGCGTCTTCAGAACACCACCATCTTGTTTATTTGCGAACATTTCAGGACACCGCGAGTGTTCTTAGAACACATTCAACTTGACAGAGAACAATACGGACAGCGTCCTCAGGACACCCCCATTTAGTTTATTTGCGAACATTTCAGGACACTGCAAGTGTTCTTAGAACAGTTTCAGTTTGCTTGCGAACAAAACGGACATATATTGAGTCCTCAGAACACCCCCCATTCAGTTTATTTAGAACATTTCAGAACACCTGTGTTGTCCGCAAACAAATCGAACACAAAAAGAACGTCTAACACATAAAAAACACAACTTTCATCCTATCTCATACACTCCCACCCTCCCCAAACACTCCAACACACCAACACACTCTACTAAATACAAATTTTGAACAAAGTTTCACTGCGCTGTCCACGGACGACCGCGAATCCAAGATGGCGGGCGCTACCGAAAATCTGACGCGCTTCACGCTCCACGCCATCCAATCAGTGAACACGTTGCATGCCTGCAAACATCACGCAAGCCGATTGGCCAATCAGGACACTGTCCGCGGAGCGAACAGGGAAGTCCGTCCGCGGACCGAACACAATATCACTAATTTTTTTTTACCAACTTTTTGGTCATTTTAAAAAAAAACTACTGGACGGATTTTCACCAAATTTGCAAAAGCACGCTTTCGGGACCAAGCCCCTGCTCCTGGTCCAAATTTGGTGAAAATCAGTCAAGCGGTTTGGGCTGTAGACGCGAGCAAAGATTTTTTCCCATTCAGTCTATGGGAAAAAAAAAACGTTTTGGGACCCCCCCTATAACTTTGCCCCCCCTGGACGAATCCTCACCACACTTTGCGAAATGATTTAGAGTGACCCAAATACTTTTTTTTGCAAAGTTTGGTGAGGATCCGTCCAGGGAGTGCGAAGTTATGAGCCGCCCAAAAAGTGCTCTTCCTATGGATGGAAACACCAACTTAACCATAACTACATGACCACTACTGTGGCCATGTAATATATATATATAGGGTGGGGGGGTCTACCCCCGCATAACGATCCAAAAAAGAGCAAAGAGAAATCTGTCAAATGTGAAAAGGTCAAAAATGTTCAACCTGGTATAACCGAACCGTTCCGTCCACGTAATCAAAATTGGACAAGGAGGTTTATAATTGGCTTCTGTTTCCAACCAGTTTGGATCCCTTCTGGTGTACTAGAGGCGTGTGGCTGATTGATTGTTTAACTGGTGCAGCGGAAGTTGATTCGTCACAGCCACAACTTCTGATGCAAAACGGTCACAAACATCCAGAGAGAGAAAAAATCTCTCTCTAAAATGTTGGTGATTAATACAAAAAAAAAAAAAGAAGTACTGGCAGTAGATTCAGCGCACGTGGGAAGCTGCTGTAGCCTCATATACACCCCTTAAATCGCAAGATATGAAGCACTGCTTATTCCCCTTAAAAGGTTTGGTTGACAAGCTTCATAGTCCACTACTACCATCAGTGTATTAACAGCCAAATAATGACTTTCCTAAAGGACCTCAAGGTAGAAATAGACCACTTCCTGCTGAAAGTGATCTTTCACTACTTTCTTGCTGAGCCAATCCATACAATGTCCCCAGTCAACCCTTTGGGTAGGATCCTTAGGGCGAGTCCTGGTACTGACAAATGACTAACTTTTCCGCTACGCGCAGCAGAGCTGATCTACCATTCAGCGTTTTCTCCTAGCAATCAATGGCTGCCGCCAGCTTCATCTCCATCAAGACCTGCTAGGCAAGCTCAGCATGTTCAGGTGCACCAACTTTACAGGAAAGGCAGAAAATGAAAATGATGACCATCTTTGCAAGCTCACTCAGGCGCTGCCTGGTAGCCATTTATCATGCCTCACAAATAATAAGAACATTAAGAATCACACGGGCCCACGATTTCTAAGGGAAGCCATCCTGACATAATAGGCCCCGATAATCTTTGGATAGCCCTGTTTGTATCGGAGAAGGCCTGCCAGCAGTGGTCTCAATTGCTTTCTCTCTTTCGCATTCTCCATCCCTTCCCATCCATAACATGGAGACCCATTGGGAAGAATCCTGTACTGACTGCCAAATGTTGTTGGGCTGCATGCACATTACTGCCAGGATGCCCTCCGGTGAGAGGGTGCTCCTTAGGCTGCCAACCAGAGGGAACCCACTCTCGCACTCCAGAATACTGAACACAAACACACAGGTGCTTGGGAAGGTCGCACGACCCAGGGCTGGACTGGCCTTTAGGGAACTCTGGAGATTTCCCAGTGGGCCTCTGCACCCTGGGCCTCTTTTGTGTGGCATTTCCACATTTTCTCATAGGAAAAGCATTGGGCTTGCTGAAAATGTGTCATGTGGGGCCACTCTGATCTTTATTTCCAGGGCCTCTTTTGGTCCCCAGTCCACCCCAAGCCCCTCCGCCTCTTTACGTGACTCCCTTCCTACCGACCTCCAGGGCGGACATTCAGCTAATGGGCGCAGACAGTTGCCAGCACCAAGTGGGTGTGTAAGGGGCAGACAGGCTTATGGTATTATTCATTTAATAACATGAGCTTAAGTGGATTTGGAGACGTGTAATAATAGCTGCTGCCGCATTCCAGCCGGAAGTACACCCCGAAAAACTGGGTTGACTGATTAAGAGAAATAGAGTTGTCAACTGGCACCACACCAACAGGGCCACCTTTATCCGGTCCTGGACTTTTAGCCCACAGCACTATGCATTGTGGTTCTTATAGTTCGGATTTTGCTTTCCTCTCCCACATAAAATAAAAGAACGAATATGCAAAGCAAAACATGTCTGACCCCAAAGGTATCAAGAACTGCAACCCTACGCTATCATTTTCTGTGTTATGCAAAAAAGACCCTTATTCGCACAGAAAAAATCCATACGTGAATCAAAAGTATGACTGCGACCACCCACAAGTTGCCCATGCATGGTGATTCACAAAGAATTAAACGTGGCACAGGTAGTGTGTGACCACTGCACTCCTTCCCCACAAAAGGACGCGATTCTCAAACAAAACAAGTCCCAGGAAGTACACAATAACGCGGCAACGCGAAAACCGACCATTTTTAAACGCCCTGAAAGTGGTGTCAAATTATGGGGGATGTGAATTATTTGCAGGTGCAAATGTTCCAGAAAAAAAAGGTGAAAATTGTTGCTGTAGGCTTAAATGCAGCAGGTTGCAACAGGCCAAAACGCAGTTGCACATTTCTTTATTTTTTTGCTTTGAGAATTAGGTGGTCCCAGGTTCCAAAAAAACATTAGAATTGCTATTTGAAATTGGGTGCTGGAGGCAACAACCCTCACCTGCCCCTTTCTGCTACAGGCAGTCATTTCTTAATGCGCCTCGTCTCGAATGGCTTATTTCAGTTTTGTAAATCCGGCGCAATGTTCGGCCTGTGCAGTGTGTGTGTTTTCGGTCTGCAACTGCATTTTATGGCACAAACAATGTTATGTGAATTGGGGGGGAAGTCTCTTTGCCCTGCAGTTCTGTACCAACGAAATTCATGGAGGAGGATTGAAATATGAACAATAAGACCACAAGCGACAAAAACGACACAAGTGAAACAAAGACAATATGATGGCATATCATTTAGAAATAAGCAGCAACAGAAATTGGAAAAGTTAACTACAAACACAGAGCCACTTTTGCAGAAAATTGCACGTGGCATGACATATCTAGAGAAACATCTCCTTTGCATTTCGCCACTAATGACCCCTTCTCACTGAATGGAGGGAAGATTTGTAAAACAGAAGACAGGTCTTTAAAATGATCTTTTTTCTTCCTTCACATGCATTTAGAGAGTGAGTGCTCACTGATATACAGCAGGGCAAGGCAAGACAACTCAGGAGCACATAACATTTGGCCAGTGGGCAAGTCGGGAATAGAACCCAGTTCTCCCGATCTCAAAGATGACACCCAGGTTGGCCAAATCGCCGATACCGACACAAATGTCTAAGAAAAATAACAGATGAAGAAAACAATCCTGCCACGGTTATATGGAGCACACTACGGCCTGAGCTGGCTTGTAATGCTGCAGCATTCTTCATTATACCCACCTCAGTACATACAGTATTTACCCGCGAAGAAAACAAAAGGATAGAACCGGGCATGCACTGGCCTTCCGAGGGTCCTGGGCATGGCGCTGAGGTCCAAGGCCCAAGCACTCTCTCTGCCGTTCAGTGATGTTTTTCTCTTTAGGGGCGACTGTCTGAATCACACTATTTTTGAATCTTTGCAACATGCTGCTGTGTTGTTAGGCAGAATGATACCGCAATACAAAAACACCAAGACAGGCATACTTCTCCAGTTCCATAGTTCTTCCACCTCAGAGATGTAGATTACGGTAGATAATAAATAAAAAGTAATATTAATTTATATTGAGACTTTTATAGAGCGCTTACTGCGGATGCCTCCATACGTAAAACAGCTCAGTGGGTTGAGCATTCATAGCCGAGAACATCCTGATTTTCAGATTGTATTTTCAAATCTGGGGAGGGCCATTTCCACCTTTCATCCTTCCAATGTCAATAAATGAGTACCAACTTTGGTTGGGTAATAATATTTGAACTTAAAATATTTTCTGTGTACAGTGCTGTGGTGTAAGCTCTATACAAAGTACAACTTATTACTGCAGCAGATGGGGGGAAAAGACAAAGGGGGTGATAGGTGACATTCAAGAAGACTTCCTGCCCATGCTTCAAAGCCAGCAGGCTATAGAGGCTGGCTGATGAGGACGCACAAAACCCACTTCAGAGAGTTGAAGTTCGTTTAGCGAGGGTCCTCAAAACCCAATACTCCTGCGGCCATGGGACCTCTGAAAATGAACCTAACTACAGGGACAGGCCCTCAGGTGCTCACGACATGTACTGGTTGGATAACATGTGGCCCAGGTGAGTTTTGATGTCATGCATAGGTCTACCTAGCCATGGGTAACAACTCTTGAAGCAAGGATTCAAATACAAAAACTATGCCAACAGTTTCTATTTTGGAATTCTGGACTACCAGCGAACGCAGAAAGCAGCAGCAACACTACTTGTCAGACTCACTAAGAGAGAACACATCACATCAGCATTGACAACCCTACATTGGCTACTAGTCAACAAAAAGAGTGTTCTTCAGAACACTCTGCATAACCCAGGGCGGGAGGAAGGGCAGGATGGGATGGAGATCCAACCCATTCAGCACGAGCAAGCAGCTACAAAATGGCAAATAATTTGGAACTGCAGTTCTGCATTACTAATCTTCACCCTGATCCAGAAGCGCCGCAAAGGGAAAAAAAAATAAAACAAAAAAATTTAAAAAAATAAAAAATGAGTCCCACAGAAATCTGTAAATTAAAGTATATTAAAGTTCTTACCAGAAAACAAGCAGTCTCCACCAGAAAAGCAAATCCAATGCGCAGGGGCACACGTTCAGTAGAGCAGGCTGGGTCCCACACAATAAAACTATTCACGGTCAAGGAGTGGAATTCATACAGGGACAAATCTCCATCTACAAACCAAACTGAACGCTAAGGTCCAGCAACAACATTCACCTCGAGTAAAATAATACTCAAAGAAATTTGGTGAATCAGCATTCTCCTAGATCTCAGCAAAACTGAGGAAATACGAACAACAGAAGACCATTTGAAATTCAGAAAATTGCTAAAAACAGGTCTCTTTAACTCACTGAGCTAAACAGCAAAGACAGTCTATGGCAAACAGCAAATGCAACACAAGAGAACACATTTGTTCAAGTGCGTCTTGAGTGCGGTTACGCAGGAGGACCCCTGGTACATGGATGCAAGCAAAGCACTTCCTATATACAGTGAGCAATTTATGCCACAAAAATAACCTAGCAACTAACATGGATAGAACCAAAGTTCTGGTTTGTGGACAAACCAAATACAAAATTTGTAAAAACTTCATATGGAAGATCGACACTAATCCGATACAAAAGTTAGATGATTACTGCTACCTAGGGTTTAACATGAACAACTCAAGTTCAGACCTTCCCTACCATCTAGAGCTTAAAAGAAACCCAACCTGCATCTCTCAGGCAAAGCTCATACATAGAAAGTATAGCAAATTTATTTTCATACCAGTTATCTACTATAAGCAAAACGTTTTTCTCATTCTAACTTATGGAGCGTAATCAAGACCTTACTTAGGACCTAATTTCTGGAGTCGACTAGAGGGTCAATTTTGGAAAAAGGTATTATCTCTTCCTTTAAGCCAACGAATAGGAATTATAAGACACAAATTGCTAGTTCGGAAGATGATATCCTTATATGGAAAATGCTTAATAAAATCTTCAGCCCAGAATTTGATGTCTCTTCTGGCAAACTTAGTGATACTAAAAATTGATATGCTAATTAAACCTTGGATGTCATCCCCATTGCAATGTATGGATGATGCAGACATATCGCATGAAAAGCTCATTCGGGATCCAACCCGAGTGAAAAAAGAAACTTTGGTGGCATGACTGGCAACAAACTAGGAAACTACGTGAAGGTTACCAGTGGTTTAATATAAATAGCTTCAATCTAAAATCGCTAAATCAAATGGAACAATATTTGACCAGGTTCCCCATTCCAAAACACAGAAACATGTTTTTAAGATTGTGACTGAACCAATTTCCAAGTAAAGAGTTGGTTGGAATAAGAGTAAAAGCACCTACCCTACCCTGTCTCGGAAGGATAGCTCAGGGCAATGTGCTCATCTTGGAAGCAAGACGACATGGAGCAACACAGGTTTGATCGCCGGGTCCGTGCTTAGAAACCTCTGGGTATTAAGCGTGTTATAAATAACCTACATATCATATCATATATATCAAATGTGTAGACACTGTAGGGATGGTCACAGTCTGGAATCTTTAAAACACTTAATTGTAGAATACCCAGCTCTCCTTGAACTGCGAAAACGATACCTGTAGCATCTGTTTCTTGACCAGAATAGTCTAAGTGCAGAAGAATTATGGCCAGACATTTTTAATGGGAGTAGTATTTCACTAATGCTTGCAGCAATGACATTTTTCCTGAAAATCCTGCATTATCGCTAACATTGGACTGGACTCAAACGGGATGAAAATAATTGTATTTGAGTTTACACTAACTATCATGGGAATTATTGCGTATCCCTTATCTCTTGCATTTCTTTTTAAGTGCGATTCTGATGATTTAGTATATGATTCAAAGATTATTTTAAACCGTTGATAATAGTCAAATAACTATTTCCTTTTATGATGTACAGAGATAAAAATGATGTAATTTTGAGACATTGCAAATACTAATGAATTGATCTTTTTTTGTAAATATGGAAAGGTTTAACTTTTAAAAAACGGTGACAATAACACATAAAACAAAAAGAAACACCCAACGTAATGAACCAAAACCTGGATACCTCAGCAAAGTACCACCATATGAGAATATAAACCTTGCCAGATCAACATAACCACCGCATTGAAGGGAGAGACAACCAACATCAGTGACTATCCATAATTAACACTGAGATCCAGCATACTCACTGTAAAACACCAAACAAAACACACACATACCTCTCCCGCAGCAAAAACCTAAAACCACAAAACACACACACACGCACACTCAGCAACAGCAAAACTAAATACAACACACTGCTAAACCAATCACACACAAACCATCGCACACACACACATACAGCAATCACCACCTAACCCTTACCAACCAAAAACAAACCCAGCCCACAGTGAACAGGTTTTTCTGAACTTAAGCTCCCAACAGCTCTCTACGGCTTTATCTGTCCCGCCAACTAAGCCCTGGCAGTTCTCCTATGCCTCCTTCCTTTTAAGATCCGTCAGAGCCCTAGAGACCATGAAAATGGCAGTGGTACGCAGTGTAAATTACAATACCATTATTCAAAGCACTAGGGTGTCTCTGAAAAGCGCCAACATTCAATACAAGTGTAGCTGCCACACGCTGCACAAAAGAGTTGGTTGTTCAATCTGCTTCTGCACGCCAGACATTAGGGGAAGAGCTGGCGATGTAATGGAAGCGAGTTCCAAAGGGTGGGGCCGAGCAGATCGCATCAATCAGCCTCCACGAAGAGTCACGTGGCACTGGAAAACAATTTCCCGACACGCGAGAGAAGTTACAGTCTGAGCACATCATATGCTTTTAAATAACATCATTCCAGACTGACTATCGCGAGGCTGTGCACACATGCCAACTGTACACGTTTGCCTTGGAAGGAATTATGCAAGTGACATGAATTCCGATTTTCCATTTTCTTTTCGGCCTAGTGTGGAACGTCATCCGATTACAATAACTTCTGCGCATGCTTAGGAAATTTCCTTCAGCCTGAAGGGAAGCAGTTTTCAAGCCAGAGAACGCAGTGTCTGGGCTGTACTCGGTGCTTTAAATGTAAACGTAGAAGTGCGGGTACCCACCAAGCTACGAAGATGGACATTTCGGCGCAGCACTTTTGGCGCCGGCTGATCCGGCCTGGCACCTTGGGCACAGGTCCCTTTTAGGCACGCGGTTTGTAGGCAATGTCCAGTGATATTAAATGATGAGCAAAGGAGCACACACTTTGGTACAATAGTGAGATCTTTACACACAATGGGTCAAGACAGTTTGAATCTCTATATTAAATGAGACTTTCTTTTTTGCGTCGCAAACTAGCAAAATTCATAGCTGTAAACAAAGCTTTAGAAGGGGAGTTTTATTATGGGCCCTGAAGGAGACACTAAGGGCACTGCGGGTGCTGGACATAGGACGCTACTTTCCCCAACAAAGGCTACAGAAGCTTAGTCCTTTAAATAGCGATAAAGTGAAACGAAAAGCTTTCATTTTCACCTCGCAACATAGCTGAGTACTGGTGCTCTCTTTCAGGCGTTGAGAAGTGCAGGCACTGAGGGGCCGGTAGGAACGGCCAATTTAAATCAGTGGCTTCGCCCACTCAGGTTCTACCCTGTCTACACCTCTGGCTCCAAGGACCATCCTTTCAATGTTAAAATCGCTGATTGGGAGCTTCTCTCTTAATCACTAGTGTAAGGTATGTAGCCCTATCTTATCGGGCCCTGGTCCAGGGCAAGGGTGGAGCTGACTTACCCCAGAACAGGAATGAACCACACTGGAACCCCTTGGTCTCCTCCACTCCCCTGACCAGCTGGAGAGGAAGGGGTGCTGAGCAACCAGCACCATGAAGATCTTAATGCACACAAATCATGGGCTGCGCCCTGTGTTTTTACCCTGCTCTTCATAATATTAAACAGACACCAAGGGGCATTTTACTTAGGGATCCCACTGGGGACCCATTTTTTATTTTAACCAAACACAACACCTATGTAAACATTACTACATTTCAACGCCTTCGTACAACACTTCTTTTCGTTCTTCCCCTTGCGTGATTTCCCTCTGAGAGCTGGCAGTCAGTCCACCAACCCTGAGAGGACTGAAAGGTGGAACTGACTGATCAGACCTCCAAATCCCCGTCTGACACCACCCACTGCGAAGTAGGGTTAGGAGATGGGCCCACTGGGTGGATCCAACTCATACTGCCTCCGTCAGGCTGCCACTTTTCCTTATCCCCCCAAGCCAGGCATAATCACCCATCACAACAAATATATAAATATAACTGTAAACAAATAAATACAAAGTCAAATTCATTCTAAACAGTAACATAACATATTTACAGTAGCTACGTGGATGTGACTGCTGCAGTCAACCACACCCTGGGGGCTAGGACAATACCTTTAGTTCCTGGTAGGAATGGATGACATGAAAAATATCTATCTGATGGCTCCCAGGGTGCATTTTTCCTCTGCGGCAATATCCAGTTCATCACGTGGTGCACCGCCACAATGCTACATGGTCCCATGCTCCTTTCCATTTTTCACTGTGCCATATGTCCATGGGGCTGCCCCTGCACTGTTGCATGGCACATGGCAAATACCTTTCCCTTGGTGGCCCCCTTGACGTGGAGGGCCGCCGCTGTCACTACTGCCCCTCCACCCCCATGGCTGTTAATCACTTCAGGTGGTACCGTCTATCACATGGGGCTGTGAAGACTTCCCACTGCGCCCCTTGGAGCAATCTTCATCTTAGTGGCCGCCCCGTCCCTTGGAGGGCAATTGTACTCACTGCTGGGCCCTACATCGCTTTTGTTCTTTTGGCGGCATCCGCATTGCTATGGGGACGCACCTCCACTCCCATGCACCAGTGCTCATTCGCTGCCTGCCCTCTTTCTTCTCTGTGCCTGTGCATCACCAAGGGGGGGGCTGTCTGACTGTTTGTTGCTCTGACTGGTGCCAGAGTTTCTTCACACAAGCTGCTAAGACATGGTCGCCTGGGACCTTTCTTCACTGGGACATTGGTGTTTCGATCTCCTCCACCTCCCCGGCCACCTTGGACTATGCGGACCAGAAGGACTTGTCTTCGAGGCCCACTCCATCTGGCCACGGGGCAGGCCAACACTGGGCACCATCCAGTCCTGGCAGCCCTGCCCACGTGCCTCGTCTGGGCGGCCCTGATCTTCTCCCCAGACTGTCCCGCACATGCTGTCTGGGGGCTTTACGGTTGGGCCTGTGCAGTCTGACACCCAGGCTCTCTGAAACTCACATGCCCTCGTGGGTGCTCAGGCTGCTACGGGCACACAATCTCCGCACACTGTCTTTGGAAGCACCGTGATTTTGCGACTTGATTTATGAAAGTCATTAGGCCCTGGGGATGGGGCGTTCAAGGACATGGCCCCCAGAGAAAAGCTGTTCTGTGCCTCCTTTCTTCTCCCATTCTCCCCACCACTAGAGTCAGCGTTTTCTTTCTTTTCTTTTCTCCATGTTCTCTACCTTCCCAAGTCCTCTCTTGGGCAGGGGAAGCATTGTTCTTTTCATTTTTCTTCTCAACATTCCATCCAGCCCTATGGTTCCCACCACTCTGGTGTCTGAGTATGTATTCCCCTCAGGGGACAAGCATGCAGCCCTACTGAGCTGGACAAAATTGTGCCTGGGGCTAGAGGTAACATCTGCATCTATGGGGCCTCATTACAAGTATGGCGGTAAGGCAACAACGGCACAGGTATCGCTACCAGCACCGTTGGTACCGTACTGCCATACTACGAGTTCTGCTTGTGGGTTCACTTGCAGCCACCAGGTCTGACCTGGTGGCTGTATCGGCACCTGCAAGCAGAACATGATGGTAACACCGGTACCATTATTAACGGTACAGGTGCTACCACCCTCCCCATTCCCATTCCGATTCAGCCCTATTTGGCCGAATGGGGATGGGGAGTCCCTTATTACCGCACCTGCGAATGGGCAATTACTGGGTCTGCCAAACTCGGCATGACCCGGTAATTGCCCATTCGCGGGTGCCGGATTTTTTCGCAGGTTTGGAGGTAGCCTGCCTGCATTACAGGCATGGCTACCTCCAAACTCGTAATGAGGCCCATTGTCTTTTTTTCATGACGGCTTAGAAGCAGTTGGGCATGGCCTCTATGAAAGTCTCGTCAAAACAGGTCCACCCCTGTTCCTCCAAAACTATCAAGGACCACATCGACTCCCTGGTGCCTGCCCTGGCTGACTTCTACAATCACTCCTTCGCCTCTGGAGTCTTCCCATCCCCCCTCAAGCACTCCCTTGTGCACCCCCTTCTTAAGAAACCCTTTTCCGACCCCTCCTGCCCAGCTATCTATCGCCCAATCTCTATCACTCCCTTCCTGGGCAAGCTCATGGAGAAACTGGTCATCTCCCAGCTTAATCCCCATGCTGAATCTGTTGGTAGTCTTCATGACCATCAGTCTGGCTTCAGAGCTGCCAGAAGCACGAAAACTGCTCTCCTGAACATCCGTGAGGACCTGCTCTCAAACCTTGACTCTAACACCCCTTGTGTTCTCATTTTGCTCGACCTCTCTTCTGCCTTTGACACTGTCAACCACACCATCCTGCTCAACCGTCTCCGTGATAACCTGGGTATCACTGGTCAAGCTCTGCCGTGGCTGACCTCCTTCCTCTCCAATCGACCCTCCCAGGTCCAACTGGGTTCCTTCCTCTGAGACATCTTTTTCTCTACCTGTGGTGTCCCCCAGGGATCTAACTTCTCCCCCTGGCTGTTCAACCAGTATCTGGCACTTCTTGCTCACCGCATCGCCGCTCTCTGCCCAACTTTCAGTGCTATGCGGATGATACCCAGCTCATTTTCAGGCTACCCTCGGCCTCCTCTTCCCCCTTCCCTCATCTCTGACTGTCTTTCTGCTATCAGGAATGGTGTGCTGCCAACGACCTCTGCCTTAATGTCAGTAAGACTGAGATTCTACTTATCGGCACACCCACTCCCTCCTTCCCTGCAGCTCTCTAGCCGGCCTCCCTTGGCCCTCTTCCTACTCCTACCTGCAAGACAAAAAACCTCGGGGTCATCTTCGACTCCACACTCTCTTTCTCTCCTCACATATCTGACGTCTCTAAGAAGTCACACTACCAGCTACACCTCCTCAAAGGTATCCTTCCTTTCCTCTCCTTCCCCCAGAAGCTCACTGTGTCCAGAGCCCTGGTTCTCTCGAAGCTGGACTACTGTAACAGCCTCTATCTAAATCTTCCTGCCTCTACTCTCCGCCCTTTGCAACTCATCCAGAACAGGACTGCGAGACTTGTCCTTGGCCACAAGCCCAGGGACCGTATCTCTCCAGGACTGAAATCGCTACACTGGCTCCCAGTGGCTGCGAGGATTAAGTTCAAAACCCTCTGCATTGTCCACAAGGCCTTCTGGGGCCTTGGGCCAACATACCTTCAACTCACTCTTCCTAAATATCTTCCTTCTCAATCTCTTCGCTCATCCACCTCCAACTACCTCAGGGTCAGCCACTTCTCCAAGCAACGAGCTGGGGGTAGATCTCTCTCCGCAGCAGGGGCCTCCCTCTGGAACAGCCTTCCTGCCTCCCTGAAACTTGAGGAGAACCATCTCCGGTTCCGGAAGCACCTCAAAACCTTCCTCTTTGCCTCCGCTTTCTCTCCCTCTCTCCCCTGCTAAAATCACTGAACCTGCACTGAATCTGCAACTGGGCCACTCACCGATCTCGGTCCTTGGCCCAGCCACTCTTCTCTGCACTGCCTACCTGCACTACGGGACTGTCTCTGTATCCTACAGCCCCTTCTCCTGGCACTTACCGTGCACTTGCCACCAGCTGGCCCTATTATATATCTTGTATTCTACTAACCATGTACTGCACTTTCTCCTCTCCCCTTTCCCTTGCACTTTTTCCCGGTCCCCCTACCCTTGCACTTGCGCGATCTGAATAACACCTGGCCTAGTAGGATCGTTGTCTGTCTCCCCTTGTCCCTTCCCCGCCTCGTCGCGCCTTTAAACACTTGTGTATAGGCGCGTTACAAATGCCATATCATATCATAAGAACACAAACCTACCATCTAAAAGTTCAGGTAAAATGTGATTTTCCTTCAGACGTTGGACTTCGCGGCTAACCACAACCCACTCAAAAACTCTACCTCCAAAGGTTTCTTCCACTCCGACACAAATTAAATGTGTCATTGCAGATAGGGTGATAAGATGCTAAACTGGGATTATGGACTACATTGCTTGGTTTAAGAGGAAAGTGGTGGCATGGCTGATGCAAACATGATCTCAGCTGACATGTTGCAAGAGGCTGCTCACATCTAGTGAGCAACCTGGCGGCCTTGGAGGGCACTGTGTAGCACAGCAGTGTTATCATGCACATCTTTGGTAATGGGTGCAATGCCTTTATTAAACCACTAGCTCTGCTGGGGTTATCATGCGCCAATCTGGTGCTCTAGTTCACGCTGCTTATCTTTTCCACTCCCTCGCTCTGTACTTTAGTTCGAGAGCCTTGATGAGCTCCTTACCTGAAGGTACCCTGGGATGCGTGGGGAGGATGGGCTGGGCAGTGTAGTGGGACTATAGATGTTAGGATGGCCTTGTTGTATTCTAGTAGACGTTTGCGGTACAGGGTGCGAGGTAAGCAGACTTTTGGAAAAGCAGAGATGATGGGGGAAGATGGTGCTATGTATGCAGGGCGACAAGGAAAAAAATAAATTACTTGACAACAACATAAAAGTAGGACTACAATTGAACTAACTCAAGAGATCCTGTGAGGGTGTGCTTTGAGCGAGGGGTCGGGGGAATGGGGGGGGTGGGAGGACAGGTAGCAGGTGGGAATGCAATTAGGATTGGCGTGGCTATGGGAAACAATTGGGAGGATAAAAACTGAAACACCGACAAGTACTGTGTCCCTTCTCACATGCCATCACCCTCCTATCTGTACCCCAGCACCCAGTTTTGGCTTTATAACTGGCTCTAAAGCAACACCTAATAGTAAAAACCGATACATGGTTACCATGACTAACGCTGACATGCCTGGAGAAACCAAAAGATCCACTGCAATATTCCACATGATAGCCGCCACACTGGGCTTCCTTCTCAGAAATGTTTCTAAAAAAGAGCATTAGAAAACCTGGCTCAAACCCGGGATTGCTGGTGATTAAAAAGCTGGCTTCTCAAACAGCCGTTTGTTGAGTACTAGAAGCAACCACACATTGTTTACAACCGTTATGGTTAAACCCAAAACCACAACAAAAACAAAAAAAGCAACATTGTAATAGGGATTTCTGGCTCAAATATCACATCTCAAAGCATATTCATTTCATTAAGCACAAAGCACTCCATCTTCATGCAGAATACCAAACATGCAGCAATTATATCTCACTTTGTAGGGGGTTTATATCATATGTGTAACGCACTAGAATCCCACCCCCTGCATGTGACTGGTCTATAACCAAGTACACGATTACACATTGTCCCCCTATTCCATTCTCTTCCACAGGCTTTTGGGAATTCGGAGCACTGAGACAGTGCAGGCCGTCAAAGTCCTATTTAGGGGGTCATTAGGACTTGTGAGCCACCCTGCATGTGGAGTAGATCTTTAGGGCATCATTAGGACTGGGGAGCCACCCCGATGTGGCATGTTGAGTAGGTCATTAGGGCATCATTAGGACTGGCGGGCCACACTGATGTGGCATGTGGGGTAGGTCTTTAGGGGGTCATAGGACTGGCGATTAACCCTGATGTGGCACGTGGAGTATGTCAGGACAGGTTCTCTTGAACTTCTCTTGATAAGCTTGTATGCTTAAATCTATATCTCAAATAAAGAGAAACAGCATGACTGACAAACTGGACGGATCAGTGATTCACTGCATGCATGCAAATAATCCTGGATATCCAGGCCCTTCAACGCAGCTAACGTGGTGAATCTGCAGTGATCTCGTGGACGTCATGAGTCAGCACCTCTGCCATGTGAAGGCATGAAGGAAGCCTAGTTTTGCTCGTGCAGAAAAGAGTAGGCACAATGTATGACATTTCAAAGATGCTGTGCACCTCCGAATGTGAGGGCATCTTGGACTGTTCTGGTGCCACATCTGAGGAATGTTGCATACATGTGGTGCAAGATCATGGTGCACAGACGGTGGAGAGTGCCTAGGTAACCCATCGAACAATGATGAGATACCCAGGCACTCTCTTAGGGATAACACTTCTGTTGATTAATGAAGTTACCTAGTAATGAAATGATAAAGTGCTAGTAATTCATGTGGTATTTATTTATCAAGTACGAAACGTGTTCCAGTTAATACAATTATCAAAATATTATTCACATACATAATGAACATAACAAATTTAAATATTTCATAAAGGTTCTAGCTTAAAGCAACTTCTGAACAAAAATGAGCCTTTTCGTAAGAAAATAGCTAGTCCCTGATTCAATAGAAACGAATAACAATCTGTGGAATGTCTCTTTTGTAACTCCCCTTGTAGACACGCTGCGTTTCGATTAAATAATCCTTCAGGTGAATATAGACGGTCTTCGTATAGTAACAAGTAAAAACAAAACTATTTCACCAATTGGTTTACAATCACATTGACTAATTCGAAAATCATCCTCCACTGAATCGCATGAAAATCAAAAGAAGTTCTGAGTAGGGGCTCACATTTAAGTACACAAGATGTGATTGACACACACCAACGCCAGCTTTTCCACAACTGGTCCCACAATCAGTGCTAATGATCAGCAGTTCATTTGGCTGTGATTCCCACTAGACACCAGCACTATTGATCCACAGTATTTGTACCAACAAACCTAATTTCCCATATCAATACATACTAGCCACAATCTAAATAGAGATTTGGGAAATTTTGTTTGCATATTCGGGGTTGGCTACGGCCACATAATAGTTGGTGAGCTGAAATGTTGTCCCAAGGTCAGCATACCAGTCAGGGGTGTACTGATGATAGTAACATTTTACTAACCACTCCCATTTGCCCTGCACGGGGCCGGGTCCGACCCTTTGCTGTTAGTATGGGTGATTGCAGGAGATTGACGATTTAGCGATTGTTGGCTCTAGCCCCACAACAGTTGGTGGGCTCAGGTTTTGGCCTGAGGTCGGAATACCAGTCTGGGGTATACTGGTGATAGTGAAACCTGACCCACCACATCCATTCACCCTGCGAAACGCGGCAGGGTCCGTCCCTGTGCTATCAGATTTGTGAACATTTGTTTGTATGCTCAGGGTTGGTTTCAGCCCCACAACAGTTGGTGGTCTGAGATGTTGGCCCACGGTCGGCATACCAGTCTGGGGTGTACTGATGATAGTAAAATTTGACCAACCCCACCCATTCAACCTGCACAGGGCAGAGTCTGGCCCTGTGCAATCAGTATGGTCGATCTCGGGAGATTGCTGATTTTGCGATTGTTGGCTCCTGCCCCACAACAGTTGGTGGGTTGAAGTTTTGGTCCGAGGTCGGCATACCAGTCTGGGGTGTGCTGCCGATATTGAAATCTGACCAACCCCACCCATTCACACTGCACTTGGCAGGGTCCGGCCCTGTGCTAACAGTTTAAGCGATTTAGGGAGACTGCCGATTTTGCAATTTATAAAAAAATCAGAAGTTAGGACACAAGGTTGGCATACCAGTCTGGGCTTTACTGGCAAGGGTGAAATTTGACCAACCCCACCCATGCGCCCTACACACGGGTGTAGCGGGGTCCAGCCCTGTTCTACCAGTATAGGTGATTTCGGGAGATTTACGTTTTTGCAATTTTTAAAAAATGGGAAGTTATGACACCATAAAACATACACAAGTCTATAGAAGACCCCCACGTATGTTCCTGGGCAATGCCGGGTGGTACCGCTAGGATAACATATCCAAATGCCAACATGCCATAAGAGCATTTATAAGCCCCAGTTAATTCAAATCCACTGCACATAATAGCCAAAGTGAGTTCAGACGGCAAGCTTTGCGCTGCATCCACAGGCGTATGCAGGTTTTTTGAAGAGCCTTTCTTGTATTGGCAGTCTGAGCCTGGCTAATGTTTTCACACAGATGAAATACGTATTAGAAAGTGGGTAATACTAGGAAACATGCGCTACAGGAGAATTTGTGCAAGCATCCCATACCACCCGCGTGAGCCGTTCTATCACCAATCAGATCAGAATGCCAAGATCTCTCCTAGAGCAAGAGGCCAGGCAGAACCCGCAACTAAAGCGCAATATGGAAGCAACAGGCCCAGACTTATCAATGGTTTTCAAAAGCAGAAAATATGTTTACTTTATGGAGCAAAGAACCAAAAGAAGTATCTGGTCAACTGCTCTTCAGAAAACCCTGGCAGTTTCTTACAGATTCCAGGGATGATCGTTAGCCTCAAGAATCCATCTTCCCAAAACGATCCCACTTGTCGTCACAACACTATCTGTTGCTAGGCCGATATCCGATGCCAATTTTAAAAAGCTCAAGGAACGTGCTGTAATGTGCTTCTTTGCTGGTCAGACTCCAGAGAGTGGTAGGGCAAAACAGAAGACCGCTCTTTTCAAATGCTAACTAACCACAAGGAGCAAGATTTTAGAAAACATCCATGCTCTTTGTAGCGTAGTGCTTAAAACTGCATGTAGTTTGCTTCAAAGTGTTTATAGGTTATGCAGACGTGGATAAACGACAGTTGCCAGGGATCTCACAACTTTAGTCATGATGGAGAACGACAGTTAGAGAATTGAGGTCTCTAGGATCCACAGCCATAACTGAGACCACAACTCTTCTTGAACAACAGTGATGCAGTCCTCAACCGTCTTCTCTCTATCCAATACTGGTACAGCATCCTGCCCTTTCAAAACCTTGAGTGCACCAATTCCAAGAATCGTTGCTTTGTTTTAAATTTCCGATGCTTTGGGGGCAACAGACCTTGATTAAGGGCAAAGTATTCTCATGCTTCTCTTGGATTGGCGCCTCCAAGCATGCAATCCCTCGCTGAGTTAACGGCCCATACCATAGCTGAGTGCTAACCTCCTGCTTTCACAGCTGCAAAGGCAAATCAGCACGTAAATAATCTTCACCAGCTCCCACGCTCTGCCAACTATCTGCTCAGTGAGCAGAGGAGTACAACATTTTCAAATGGGCAGCTGGCGTCTCACCATCCACCCAACTACTTGTGTATGGAAAAGAAATCACTTGCCCTTTTTTGTGCTTTGTTCTTCTTCAAAAACTATCAAGGCTTACGTGGATATTTTGAATAGTGGTTTGGGCGTTGGCCATTTGAGGTACAAATAGTCAATTCCCTTGTGCTCAAAACTACAACTGCTGGTACTAAGCAATTTCTTCCCTCAAATTGTAGCCCCGCCATTTTGTCTGCACTTCAATCAACAATGAAACCCCTTCAAGCCATGCTGGTCTTCACCGTTACACCCAATGGGTATGTCCCTGGCTGGTACCCTGGCTTGACTTGATCTGTGTTGAGCTGGAAGGTAGCTCGAGTTCTATTGACGAATGAAATCCTAAAGTATAACAAGAAGTAATGTACCATCATCTGGACTCTAGGCTATTTTCCAAAGCAGAACAGCACCACCCTGTCCATGGACCAATTACAAGCAGGTGCATTAATTCCAACTATGAACTGTCTCTAGTGGTCGATGGATACGATTCTAACTGATTAGAAGAAGCTCTTGCAGGCGTTGAAATAGACCGCCATTAGCTGGTGTTGGGCGAATTTCCCCTAGAAAGGAAGACCCCGTCTTCTGCTCCATCTAGTGCACAGTCATATTTTATCTAGCAAGTAAAAGGGACAAGTGATCAATAATGCAAGAGTGGCATCTGCTCGGAGAGTAAAAGAAGGCGTGACTGGCTTATCATTGTGAACTCTCGGCACAAGGATACCATGGCTCAAGCTTTGCATACTAAGAGGGATTGCTTTCCGGAGATGTTTGCCTTACAGAATGTTGAACTAGAAGGTCATACTTAGTGACTTTTCCATCTCCATGCCCTTAGATTCTGAATCAGACCCCAAAAGAAAATGGAAGGAACCCTTACAAAGATATGCCACAGTAGAATCTCACGGGTGACTCATACACTAGGGCACCAAGTTCAAAGCCCTGGACTTTCACTTAACCAATCCGTGCATCATATGCCTTAGTGTTATGTTACGTTGTGTTATTGGATGTTATACTACACACTGCTACCATTGGCATGGCTCTTGGTTGTGTGGCATCTGTAAGAAAGGTGATTGGGTTGGGTTCATAAAGATAGGACAAACAAGCAAGATAGCTCTGCTGATGTGTTGCTGGGAGAAAGTTGGTAGGACTCATTTTTTCTGCAAGTCTGTTTTTTTTAGGTGATTTGTGTTGAGCGCACAGGAGGTGTCAGTATCCAGAAGGGAGCTACATGTTCTTGTGGTGTGAGGAAGTGTGGACTAGGGCTGAGTTCTACAAGTTGGTGGGAGAGATATAGATTCCTGATGGTCTTAGTGGGTGCTGTGAGGCTTAACCAAAGTGTGTAGTGTAAGGTGAAAAGTAGACCTAAGTGGGCCTGAAAGAGGAATAGGCAGTCAAAACTCCATTGGGCACCTTAAGCATGACGTACAATTCATCAGAGAGAAATTACGAGATATGGACAGCTGAGATTGCGCCAAACTGAGTTGATATCCAAGAAAAAGGTCACTTGTTTTTTAGTAAATAGTAATTTTGAAGTTTATTTCAATATATTTCAAATGCTCTTCATCTTTGTACAGATTTAGGTTTTTAGAAAAATGTCCTTTGTTTCCTGGTCCTCTACACGTGTTTCACCAGTAGGTAGGGTACTGGCCTATCAGGAGGAGATGGATTGATTATTTAGGATCTCATAATGCTGATGTAGTTCCAAATATATGAACATTTTCCAAAAATCTCAAAAGGTGAACAATTATTTCCTTTCTTCGCATGAATGCGCTTTTGGGTTTTGTTTTAGCCAATGATGAGTCACATGTGAGGACTTAGCATATGTTCCTCGGGTCTGTCCTGCTTGTCGGTGTATTCCAGGGGGCCAGAGACAGTGCAGTTGCATTGAAACAGAATAAAGATCCTTTCCTGGACTATACCTGCAGTCCAGAGAGAGAACTGTGCAAGGTTTAGTCATAGGACGATTCTTTGGAAGATTATCAGTAGTTGATCTGCCCTGTGGATCCATTGTATTGGTTGAGGCCTGATCACCATGCAGTTGTTTTCCATCCTGCAGTGGGCATTAATGTGGTTGATCTGAATATATATGTCAGAGGGTTTCATTTGGTTGTATGCAAATTTCATCCATAATTGTTTGGACACGGTTGGCAAGAGACATTGGTTGTTACGGTTCAATAAATAATGAAGTCTGTAATGTTTCCTGGAAGGTTAGGTGGTCCTGAATTGTAAAAATCATCTTTGGAAATGAGTTCCAGATTATGACTTTTGTCTGTTATGTTAGAGGAAGCCTCTTTGCAATGTTGTGGAAATGTTAGAAGTATGTCACTGGCAATAACGAAAGGATAACCCACTCTGACAAAGAGAATTTGATGAATTACTAGAATTATAATTTAATTAAACAGAAGAAAGTAGTTAAAAGGAGAAAACAGGGAATGGGATTTCTAGGTGCAGGGTTAGGTTAACTGACAGCAAAGATGAGGATAAAAAAGAAAAAACATAAGTACGGGTGGGAGATGTAGGGCTAGAGGAGGAGAAACACAAGGGAGAAAGGAAGAGGGGATGGCAAGGAAATAGCAGGGAGGCATGGGCAACAGCACCACTTCCCACATAGAACAAAGGGGAAAAATACTTTTGATTAAAAAAAGAAAATCCCTGAAAAAGGAATTGTCATTAAATTCATCAAAATGGCATACAAAATTCTGGAAATGGTAGTCTGTTTCATTTGAACCAACAGAACTAACATCTAATAACAAGGATTTTAAAAGTAAAGTACAGGATGGTAAATATGTTGTAAATGTCATGAGATACAGAACATACCTCACCAAGAATAGCTGTGCTATGCACCACACACCTCCATAATACAGATACAAAATTAGTCTTTCATGTCTTCATTTAGATAATATACTAAAACATTACTGATTAAAATTCATCATCACAACGTGTTTTTTCTAATACCAATTGAATTAAAATGTTTATTTCCTTTTCTCCCCAATTCCTGCATGGATATGTGTTTCAAGCTTTACTCTTCCTCGGGACAAAGACATTCTTGTCACTCCCAATTTAATGGTGCGCTCTTGTCTGCAATATCAATATTAGGATTATGAACAGATGTTCCCAATGCCTATCAATTTCAATGGTATGCACTTTTTGACATTGTATACATATATTCATTTCATGGCAATGTGTTGGTGTAGACTCCATATAATCTTTAACTCTTGTTGGTCTCACCAGGTGTCAGGATTCTTTTCTCTATAATTCAACGTAGTGTACAAATGAGCTTGTAATGTCAAATATTCGGTATAAGGAGTAATTTGCTTTCAAACAAATTAAACACATACGTATAAAATATTGTGATGCTGAACAGTACATATATTTGAAATGGATCGTTGTATAATACTGTTGATAACCCGGACAATGGAGCACAACCCCATTAAATTGGGAATGATAAGAATGTCTTTCCCCTGAGAGTCAAGATCAACAAAAATATAGCAAAGGCACTGAGATAAAGGAAATAGACATGACAATACAAAACATAAACAAATGTTCACACACAGAGGTGTATTTGATCTCTCATTCCAGATAGGTACATTCAAGGATAATGCAAAGTTTGAAAGTCCCAGTCAGTGTTCAAGGAAGAGGTGCTCCTTGGCAGGGAAGAGGGGCACTGGATTCTTCTCACTTCAATCATTAGACAAGGTTGCCTAAAGATACACGATTGTAGCCAGGTGATGGCTGAATGATTAAGGGGAATGTGGACCTTATGCCGTGTCTTTAACGCTGAGGAAGTTGAAGCACTTGGCCAGGCTCACTAGCTAAAGCGTAGTTTTCATGTACTGAGCCCTTCGCAGTCAGGTTTTTCACACTCTCTGTGTGAGAGTCTCTATATTTTAAATCAGTTCTTCGGTTCTGCGCCCAAGTTCAGACTGTAAAGCCAACAATGTGGATAGTACCTCATGGTTCACGATCTTCAGTGATTTCTGAATGGAGATGTTAATTGCTTAGCACCAGTTAGGGCAACAGACTGCAGAGGTCCTTTTCTATTTGTACAGGACAGGGGTCTATAACCTCTGTCTCTCCAGATTTTCTGGACTACAACTGCTATCAATGCTAGCCAGCATGATCTATGGCGAGGGATCATTGGACCCGTAGTCCAAAACATCTGGAGAGCTCCAGGTTGCAGAACCTCTGTACGAGATTCTGCGGGATGCTGAAGCAACTGCAGATGAGTGTTTGACATGAAGGAACAGCTGGAGACCAGACAAGTCCAGGTGCTTGAGCAAGTGTATAGTGTATAGTGTGGACTACTCTATTCAGAGGGAGGTGCGGCTCTGGTTGCAGGAAAAGACCAGTACCTGAACTTCAAGTAAGAATGCACTTTTGAAAGGGCAGGCACGTAGGTCTTGTTCACAATTCAATTCTTAGTCAGCTGCATGTCTCAGACTCTGCACGAGGCTGGCACATCTTGATTACAGTGCACTCCACTCTTTCACAATGATTCTTTACATGGAACAGACCTGCAAAGAAGGCTACAGAAGGGCATAGGTGTTAAGGCTTGGGACAGGGGTGGGCCCACCAAATCAAGGATAGTGACCACCATCTCATCTGCCTCTGGTAATAGCAAGTCCTGTTATTGTAGTCCGCAGGCAACGCTTCATTATCAAGAAGGTCTTGGTAGCATGCGGCATCCAGAGAGCTTCCTCCTGTCTGATCTTCTGGTAAGCAATGTCTTCCCTGGCCAGATTCTTCCCCAGAGTTTTATGAGTAACTGAAGCAGAACTACATTTTCTTTTAGAAATTGGCAAATTGGGAAATATTCAACAGCCTTTTTGGCAGCCAATCAGTGTTGTTGCCACATTCATATGTCACAGGCCACATACTGGGCAAATGCTGCAAATTTGGATTCCACCTTAAATCCACTAACCACTCATAAACCAGTGTTATCTGGTCGTTACCACTGCTACCCTGAAGGATGTTACAGGCAAGACCATATATTCCTGCATCAGTATCACATGCGTGCTACCCAGGAGCAATGACTGACTGTAGGACTCGGTTGGACACATGGGTTGCCAACAGGCATACGCATGGAGTGCAGCCAAGTTTTACTCCCTGAAATGGATTCAAAGATTGCCCTCAACCAGCGGTGTCCTCACAGCCAGATTTTAGAGCTTACTTGCATGGGGAACACTGGGGACAAGGTGTACCCCGACCACCTTACTGTATATGCATCTTGGAAGAGTGTGTTTGTGCCTCCAATGACTTCTTGGAGTAGGACTGTTAATGGAAAAATGGGGTAACCTCACTGGGGGGCGGTGGAGTGAAAAACCAGGGGTACCAGCGACAGTGTTGAACTCTTTGCATCAAACCGTTGACATGGAAGCATCTTGTCAATCTTTTCTGGGTTTGCAATCAACTGGGCGGACAGGAAGAGCTGGCAATGTACCCTACACTATGAACCAGAACACCTATTTTTCGCAAGGAGAGTCTGGTGGGGTTTACCTAAACCTTAGAAATAAAAATCTAGGCAAACAGGTGCTGGTCTGCGCTTTCGCAGAGAAATGAGAGCTGGCCGAAACATTCACAGATCTACCCACATTCGACGGTGGGGCCCCACATAAGACACACGGACGTCATTTGGGGGTAGCTAAAGGTACCCGAGGCAAGCTCCTTGGCACCCTAGCTGCGGCTTTGTGAACCCTACCCATCACACTTTAATGTGAAAGAGTGATTTATTGCATAGTGAAAGAACACCGTGGCCTGAAAAAAAGGACTTTGGTTTCGGCAATCATAGCGTGTTTAGTTACATTGAACTTTTCAAACCTCCGGCTGCTTGCAACAGTGGGGGCCGTCCGTGATTCCTAAAGGAGTGTGCACAAGGAAACTAAACATTTTCCACATTGGCAATTGCCACGCCATTGTCAGAAGTGTTAGTGTGTGGGTAGCTTTATTCCCGTGTTAGTGTGTGTATTTGTGAGCCACCTGTGTGCTCCCCGTTTGCTTAATCGTAAGGGTTTAGGTCTACTCTGTGATACTTCATTCCAACTGTGCAAAACAGTTATTTGTATGTACGTGTGTACATTCAGAAACATTAATCTTTATTTGGTATGTAGAATAGCAGGGGAATGCTCAGTGTATTTAATGATTACCATCGTGTTCTTGTGTTTTTCCTGAATCCCATGACAAACAAAATCATACTTGTTTTACACAAAATGTAACAAGTTAATTGGTGCTTCACATTGCTGCACTGTTAAAACAAACAACTGTCTGTGCATGAAAGAACATATGCAACAATCTTAGTATGTTGGTCTATAATTAAAGATGGCCGGGTTAGAGACGTGTCCTATTGGGTATATTTGTGTAGTGGAATAGGTACAAGTCCTGGCTTCTTCACCTGATCTGCGTGTGTGATCCTGGACAAATCACCTTACCTCATATGGTCTTATTTCCCCTAACTACTTAAAGCAAGATCACCAAACGTGATTAATTCAAGTTTGCACTACAAACAACAAACAAGATGAGCACTGTATCTCGAAATTCAGGCTTCACCTGTGATAAAATGACAGTACTTGGTTGATTAGGTTTGCAGTTGGCACCGATGGCAGCTCTTGGGCTTCTGCGACTGTACCTTCCATATGGCGTTTGAGACTTAACCTGGTGTAAGATCGCCCTATAGGGTATTTGAGGTTGCACTTTATAGCAGTGCCTGTATTGTGAGGCAATATTTATCGTACAACGGATTTAGTGGACATGAGCGGCTTTCACAGATATGCCAGTGACTGCCCATATGAGTCATTACTGACATAAGAACGCAGCACTCACTCCTGGCCTGTGATGGTTCTGCTAGGTGTACCCTACTATATCATGGATGCACCCATTACATACTGGGATAGCATCACAGTTCATATATGGTTGAAAACCTTTGGCCCGCCTTAGTGCTGTTATTTTATCAATTATACATTTATTGTAGGATTTTTATTTCTTTTGGGCTGTCACTTCCTGAGATGACACCAGGGGAAATGGTCATACGGCATACCTTCCTCATGTTGTCAAAGGTCATGTCATGTCACTTCCTCTGAGGTCACCGGGTATGTCATGTCACTTCTCCTATCCATGGCATTTTGGTCCAATGACGTCACTCATGGGAAAAGTACTCAAATGGCATCATAAGAGGTGGACCGTAGCCTAGTGGCAAGTGTCCACTGAAATGACTGGCAATTGGAATGTGCTATTGGTGGAGCACTCAATCATGACAGATACCAGGGCAATAGTTTTAGGCTAATAAGAACAGCTTCAAAAGGTTTTAGTATCACAATATGTACACTGCACAAAGAGAAATCCTCTTCAGGAAGAGGTTTCATTATGCGTTTTTAAGCCCCCCATACACAGGTGAGGTTTGCTAAACATGCCCCAATAAAAAGGATGTCAAACTGAACGACATTAACACCTCTCAGGGAGAAATGTGCATCCTAGAGAACCTTCTAACTTGGGTTGAAAAAGCTACATACAAAATAACATTGTTCTATAATACAAGACAAACATTTTCACAAAATGTGCACAATTAGTGCTCAGAGACTCTGGACGGGAGGTAAACTTCCAGGGTGGTGTTATTGCACGTGTGGCTTAGCTGAAATGAAATGGCCTATCCTACACACATATTTCAGGTAGAAGGTTGTTTTCCATGCTTTTTAAACCATCCATTACTCTGATGGTGATATATATATATATTAGTGTGGCGGTCGCCGCATTAAAGATAAATTGAGTATAAAGTTCCATAGGAAATACAAAAATTGAATTGCTAATAACTTTTCACTTGCATGACGGATTTGGATAATATTATGCAAAAAAATGTTTGTCATGGGCCCCCGCAGACTGCACATCGGGGGAAGGATTCCTTAACATTTTTTAAAGTTATTAAGAAAGCCACAAAATGCTGTTTTCAGCCTACTCCCATTAATTTACCCATAGAAGAAAAGTCCAAACTTCTGCACAGCACACAGAAAAAACTGCTGGATAGAATTGGACCAGCTACGGAAAAATGTGGGCACAAAGCGTTGGCTCGAATTATGGGGGGGTCTGGGGTTATTCCGTACAGTAGTTAAAATATTTGACTGAGAAAGGGGTGCCTCCTTTCCCCAAAATGTTAGCTATATATGTGTCCCACAATGCATTAGCAAGACTTTTCAGAAATTAAACGTTGCCATTTTTATTTTGTTTTGCTCAATACGAAAGATAACCAGGCTTATTACGGGTATAGCCAGAATTATCCAAAAACAAAAAGTGGAAAAAATGCCATTTGAAGGAGGTAAAATAATGCAATGGCATCAGGCTAGAGGTGGAGAGGGGTAAGAGGACACCTTGGGGAGTTGGAAGACTGCGGGGGTGGGTCTGGTGAGCAAGTCCAAAGCTCAAACAGTTTTGCATAACCAGGGTTATCTTACCGAAAAAATGAGATGAATACAAAAAAGTGGAATGTTGCAGCTACACTGAGGTGTGGGGTAATGAGTGTCGCTGAATGCTATGACTACTCGGTTACTTTAAGGAACCAGATGGCGCACTAACCAAATGGCCGAAGGCCTTGGCTAGTGGGCTTCAACGAAACCTATTGGGACAACATGGCAAGGGACCTCGGTGAAAGGCTGTGGCTAGTGGTACTGAAAGAAAGCTATTGGGGCAAAATGTAAAGGCGTCACGGCCGAAGGCCAGTCCACTGGTCATGGGCGAAGGCCATGGTTTGTGAGCGGAAAAGGAAGGTAGTGTTTTAAAAGATTCAGCGGGCACAGCCAAAGGCTGTGCTCACTGGCCAGGGCGAAAGGCCCTGGCTAGCGGCCCGAAAGACATGTACCACCTAGTGGGTCCAATAAAAACATATTGGGGGAACACGTACAGTGGACACGGCCGAAGGCTGTGGCCATGGCTAGTGATCTGTAAAAAAAACTATGGTATAACAAAACCCTTGAAATTCACTGAAAAAAACCTTAGTTATGGTGCAATTAATTTGTGCAGATTTAACGCAACAAAACCCTAGAAATTCAGTGGATGTGGGAAGTCATTAGCAGCTTAACTCTGAGCATTACCATTGCAAAGCCCATGAGCACATATATATCATAAGAGAAGTGATTGACACTGACATACAAAATTACATTATGGGGGACATCAACGGGAGCATGCCGAGTTAAGCTGGTCATGACTTCCCACATCCGCTCAATTTGAATGTTTTTGTTAAGTTAAATCCGCACAACTTGACTGCATCGTAACTAAGGTTTTTTCAGTGAAAAAAATATATAGATTTATATCAAACAAGTTAGATGTTGGCTTAGTTTGCCCTTAGTACGTATGCGTTTCCTCAGGCATAGGAGAGAAGACCTTTTGATTTCCTTTGCAACCACATTCAACTCCACAAATTCTATCTCCAGACATGTATTTTAGTACAGAGAACATAGTCCACCAGGTCACATGGCAGCCTGTAGGTTAAGGGTGTTGCACCCCACCAGACATTAGATGTAAAACAGAATTACATATTCTTTAGCCATTGCAAGATCCCCTATTTCTGTTTAGACTTCTTTATTCAATGTAGTTTTTGAGGGCGATAACCATATATGCCAATGCTCGCGTTAGTGGAGTATGTGTTAATATGTAAATATTCTCAGCGATGCTGACAAAATGTCAGAGGTGTGCTACTAAATGCCTATGTAGCCCTGTGGAGTACCAAGGGTGCTGGAACATTTTCAGACCTGCATATCAACCAGTCATAACTCTGCATGCTCTTTCTCTCCGTTAGACCCTTTGTTAGGTTACTCTCCACACTATTTGCCCATCCCACACGATAAGTTTCATTTAGCATCTCAAAGTAGTCACTGGTGAAAATGGGGCTCCTAAAATATTCCTAATGCTATGTTACGGTTTGTTAGCTTGTTAGGTCCCTCTGCTGTTCGCCGCTGCCATGTGCATGGTTTCCAGATGCTCTGGGGGACCTGGAAGTAAGTGGGAGGATTTGGTTGGTTGAGAGGTGAGGGAAAGGACAGGTTGCAGTGCTCTGTGTTGAGATTGCAGATCGGAGATACCCTGAGAGCTGCCTGTCCGTGGGCTTTCTAGGTGTGAAATGCAGGAGGCATTGATGGCTTTGCGTCCAGAGAGTGGGCCCTGTGCGCATCGTGTGTGCATAGTGTGGGCGTGTGCTGGCCCGGGGCTCAGTATGTTAGTTGCAGGTAGCCGACTAGGTTTGTGAAATTTGAAGTCTAGGGAAAGGGTCCTATTTTAAAACCTAAATGCACGTGTTTTGTTTGCGTTCGTGTGTGGCCAGTAACGTGAAAGAGACTGTGGGTTAGTCACAAGGTAGGGAGTGTTCTTGCGGTTTCCATATTGCTGTCGGTAGCCTTGTGGTGAGAGCGGTTTGGCTCTGGGGTTAGATAGCCCGGGAG
This sequence comes from Ambystoma mexicanum, assembly GCF_040938575.1. Lineage (NCBI taxonomy): Eukaryota > Metazoa > Chordata > Amphibia > Caudata > Ambystomatidae > Ambystoma > Ambystoma mexicanum. Next base: position 1,104,864,075 of record NC_090925.1, on the reverse strand, counting down.
GTAGGGAAGGCTTTCTCATTGGGGTTTTTGGTGATGCCTTGATAGTCCTTCTAGTTTCCCGTGTTCTAGGAGAATGGTCCGGAGCCGGTATGGCGCCTGAAAGTGAAAGTCGACCTAATGAGAAATGTTTTTGCTGCTCTGTGGGTGTAGGTAAAATTCTGTTAAGCATTGAAGCCCCAGGGTTGGAATTTTTCCAGAATTTCAGGTAGTCCGGTAGAGTGTAATGTGACTATTTTATTTGCAGTTTTTTAAAGCACAAAGTCCATTGTTTCTTGTCTTCATCCACTTTACAACTTTAAATTGCAATTTTATTATCAAATAAGTAAAATACACATGTTGATTAGTACCTATCCAATATCTCCGAAAGCTAAAAATATTGAAAAAATAAATAACAGCGTCACTAAATAAATGGCGAGAAAAGGCCTTCATTTCACGGGAGAGATTGTTCCCTCCATAGACACCAAGTCCAGATCGAAAAATATTCTTCTGTTTTTACGACTATGAAGAAGCACCACGTGCTGTCAAGTTAGCTGGTGGAGTAGGTTTGCTGGCTGCACTGCCATGCGAGGATACAATGCTCTGCATAAAATAGAAAGGGATCAACCCTTGACCTGGCAACCAACGTCACTGATTAACAAGCATTGGCAATGACAATAATTTGGGCTTTTATCAAGGCATGAGAAATCACTTGCCAGGCACTGCCGTAGTGGTATTAACTGGCCATTGATGGCAGTAGGTGCCAAACAGTGCAAGTACGTGGGTGTCCAATAGCAGTGCCTGGCTCAAGCCTAATACACAAGTCAAAACTGTTGGATTTGCCAATGCTTGCTTTTAACAGGACTTCAGTGAAGAAAATGCGCAGTGCTTATAAATCGAGTGGCTGACGGTAGACCTGGTCAGGACATTTTTATTACACCAGTAGCATGTTTGCAGCTCTAATTAAGTCATTAACTCAGAAGATTGCTTAAAAAAACACTGCCAGGCACTTTGAGTGCAAGGTTTGATGGTATGGCTTGATTAAACCGACCACAAAGTGTTCCTATGAGAAGGTGTTTTGTGCAGGGAAGGGCTGGGTTGGAATGGCCATAGGGACTAGTATAGCCCTGGGCAGTCAATGGGTGGGCAATTACCAGACAACACCTACAAGGTGTCCAGACAAAGTTCCGAATACAAAGTTTCAAAATGCAATATGTTCGAAAAACAAAAGGATCGAGAAAAAAATTGTTGAATGCCCTTTTTTTAATGTATTGTTTTTTTTTGGTTTCGTATAGGAAAAATTAGTGGTATTTCCCCCAAAAAACAGGGGTTTGGGGGAGACCCCCCCAAAAAAAACAAAAAAAAAGGGTATTTGAATTTCTTTTTTAGATCCTTTTGGTTCGAAAGTATTGCATTCGATCCTTTTGTATTCGAACCTTGGACTATAAACCCACCTACAAACTGTGTCCCTCCTCATATGCAATTGCTCCCTAACTGTACTCTAATGCAATCGTTTTTGCTTATAGATGGCGCAAACGCCACCTAATAGCGCAAAATAAAAATCCATCAATTAATTGGAAAATCCTGAGATTAAGGCTTTCAACCGCCTTCGAAATCAGCAGTGCCAATTTGGACAAAACCTTTAACGCAGAGTATCCATAAGCAATTTTTGCTCTGATTATCGTTTGTGTATGAACCACATTGTGTTATTGGCGACTGGATGTTTCAGATTTTACTCTAATTATGCGCAGGCACAAAACACACCAGGGGCCACATTACAGAAACTTTGCACCGGTGCAAGTGCAAAGTTGCACGGTATTAGCACTAGGCCAAAGTTTGCCCTATTTTTTAGAACACTGGGACATATTAGAATACTATTGCCCCATGACAAGTGCAATTTCGCATGGTGAAGGCATCTGGGCAAAAATTGCTCTTGGGCAAAAAGTTAATTTTCACGGAATTATTGCAACAGGTCAAAGTAGACCGTAGTGCTAATACTGAATGGTATTAGCACCAGGGCAAACCTTGCCCTGGTGAAAAAACGCATCCAAAATGTATCTTTCTTGCACTAGGGTAATTTTTTCCCAGGTGCTTATACAATGCCAAGGTGAACTTGTCATGGTGCAATAGTTTTCTAATATCCCCTAGTGTTTTAAAAAATAGGGCAAACTTTGCCCTAGTGCTAATACCGTGCAACTTTGCCCTTGCACCAGTGCAAAGTTTCTGTAATCTGGCCCCAGGTCTTCACTGTGGGTGCGCGAGGCTCGTGTACGGTGAGCTCACACACTATGTCCAAGCCAGACTGTGAGCTTGAGGAGAATTTAAAGTGATGTGACAAACTGAAGCGGGAGGCCAAATGAAAACAGAGACATGGCCTTTAAAGAAAAATACACTTTTCAATTAGGTTGTAGCCAGCCTCCCACTGCCAGAAGTGGGGAGCTGAACGTCTTCCTGCCCAGCACACAGTCTAGTTATTGTGTGCGTGCGTGCCTCTCCGAGCAAAAGTAGGATTTCGTTAGACAGCAAAACTGAGGGCCTGCAATAAGCGAAGCAACAGGAGGCAGTGCAAAGGCTGTCAATCACACAATTAAGGCAGTCCTAGACCAGATGTTAAGAACCGGGCCCTCGCACTTCAATAATTAGAATACAGATTGATCGCCGTGCCTTGTGTGGCGCTGCGCAGGCAGGCCTATGCTTTGTTGTGAGCTTTCAGCTCTCCTGGGTGCCATGGAGTGCCCGTGTGGAAATGACCCTGCGTGGCATCTGGTAATTGAAAGCCTCTTGCTCGCCGACGCCTACAAACACACGAGCAAATGAACCAGCAGGACCAGATTACGGATCTTGTTAGTAGGTTTTTAGAGGACAACGCTTTTACGCTCGGGACCCACCGTGTTTCGTTCACTCTAAGATGGTTGTAACGTTTTTCTTCGGCTGTTGCTTAAAGTTATCCCGGGACCATTCGGTTAAGGATGGTCAGAAGAATGCAGTGCAAGCAAAATCACTCTTGAAAGGCAGGGAGAGCAGTGGACGATGGCGACAGGCACGGAAAGCTAGCAACAGTTGCAATCGCAAGCCATGCCATGGTACATGGCGCTGGCAGGGCCGGCCTTAGGGCAGGGGGAACCAGGCAACCGCCCGGGGCACCATGCCCCCCAGGGTGCCATTAGGCTCCCTCCACGCCAGCTTGGGGGAGTCTTTAAAGGGCTCCTCCCAGCTGGCGCAGTGGGAAAAGGCGCGGCAGGCGCCCTTTTGTTATTAAATGCACCAGCGTGGCGGGGCACATTTAATAACAATAGGGTGCTGATGTTTGCATCGGCACTCTATTGAGATGAATACTTCCCCACTCAAACGCAGGAGCGAGGCGGTTGAACGCCCTATTCCAGTGATTAACTCCCAGGCGCTGGAGCGGGGAAAGATAGAAACATTTTAAAAAGTGCCACGCCTGCCCTCTATGTCCTCCCCACCTCTGCCTCTCCCCCCTGGTCAGAAGTTAGAAGGGGGATGAGTGCCAGTCACCGCCTGCATTGTCTGTCACTGATGGTGGCTTCTGGCTGCAGTTAGTGGCAGTACTGGTGCAGGCCGTCACTCGCAACTGCAAACATCACATGCAAACATCACAACATCACATATTCACCCAGTGCAGCTCCATGTACTGAGTGGCTACTGTTTGCTTAGATATACTGTCAACCAAAGTACTGCATTTCCCCGAGCTTCAGTGTACAATATATTTAAGCAAAATATATATCTCAGTGCTTAAGAGGGACCTGCGCCCAAAGCGCTGCGACAAAAAGGACGGCACTCAAAGCGCTGCACCAAAACACAGCGTACCGATCAGGGCACCAATATACTGCAAGCAAATGAACAGAAGCATAGGGTAAGATTGTGGTACTGCTTAAGATATTGCTTATGTTTGTGGGTGACAAGCCCTTTGCCTCATGGAAGTGAGGTGAGATGAGTGTAGTTATAGTGGCGGAGAAGCATACATGCAGCGTTTGTGGTTGCAATGAAGCAACTTAAGAAAGATTATAAGGAAAGGAGCAAAAACGAAATAGATCATGTTAATATTTGCTCTAGGCATGTGCAGAGAAACACTATATCAGTAATAGCTAATTCAGACCTCTGATAGCGTCATGAAAAGAAATGCCCAGTGAAGAGGTAATGTTAAGTGAAACACTCCCTGCTCTGTATAAGGCAAGCGTGGACTCAGTGTGTTGCCTTACATCATGGGATCATCCTTCTGTTGAGCTGGTCTTTGTTACTACACAGCACTGTGGATTTCGTATTTTTTCTGCTATAATTCATGAAAGACTTCACAGATTAAGTTTGGAGTTTTTCTGAGACTAGTCAAATGTACTTTCTCTAGCTAGGGCCAGTTTAAGGGTTTCATTGAGCAGAATCTAAAGCTCACTGGATCTCAATTTGCAAAGCTACGACAAGATCAAGGCAACATTCTGATGTTTATGCAGGGACTCTCTTGGGCCAAACTGCACAATCATATATGTATGTCATGTAAGACCTGATAATAAAATGTAGCTTGTGTCTTGCAACCAGTTTCCATGGAGGGTTCCTCAATACCACATACCAGTGTCTTCCAGCCCTGGCAGAAAGTCCACTCCAATCTGTAGGGGTTTGCTAACTTCAGTGTGTATTGAACATCGACAGGTTGGGTGTTGTGACGATTTATTGAGAGGCCACCCTCAACATTCCCCATTCTAGGTGTTACACAATAAATGGTTTAATGTCAGTTCTGTTCAGCCCTATTTCCGATTCATCTAATACCCCTTGCACCCCCCCCCTGAGCTACCAATGAGTCAAGAATCAGTCGGGTGTACAGGAAATATATTTATATTTATTTGAATGATAAATAATGGAAATCACACCACAACTACACACACCACCTTCTTTGTGGGTCACAATTATACTTTTTTATAGAAATAAATTATACAAGCTTATTGGGAAAAACACAACATCACAGTACTTTACTTTATCCCGATTTCAATCTAGCAATAACCAAAACTAGTCAATGAACACAATCAATTTACACATGCAGTGCTATGCAATTTCGATTTTCCTGTGCGCTTAAAAAGCTAGCCGTTGTGTTTACAGATTTGTACAAATGCGTATGGCAATTCATATTTCACTCACACTTCTGCTTTGAAATAAACCCAGAAAGATTTGGGATGATTTGAGAATTCTGGATGTCAGACCCCACCCACTTAAAGGTCTGTGTTGTGGAAGCTGGACAGCAAAAATTGGGATGATTTAAGAATTATGGATTTTCAGCCCCCCTTCATTTAAAGGCCTATGTTGGGGAAGTTGGCAGTTTAAGGATTTTTTTTTGGTTTCTGTTTAGGGACAAGACACCCCCATTCCTAAAAGAAGTTGGGGGTAACAGGGAAAATAGGATTACCCAATTACATTACAGTCTATAGTTTTCAGCGCACACTGGGAATGAGCTTTGTTAATTTTTAATATAACCAAAAATCACCCAGTGGTGGTCTACCAAAGGTGAATTAATTTTATGCATTTTGTTAGTTAAATAGGCCAAGGATCTACACCATCCCCTACTTACATTGAAAACCTCTGTTTTAAGTTCAGGAAAGCCATCTGTAGTTCACGACCCTTTTGGAGGACAGGGCAGGGGTCTGATCACTTCACTCTCAAGGATGATCCCCATCTCCTCATCATAGGACACAGTCAGCTTTTAGGCCGTTCCAGCAGCAGAGAGCTCCACCCAGATGCACTTTCAGAAAAATCTCCTTTTGGTGTTTCCTTGAGGCTGTCAGATGGTAATTTTCAGCAGCTCTGTCCTCACTCGCAGTGCATCCACTTCATATACCAGTGATGACACCATCAAGATCTCAATATCTGGCAGTGCCCTGCAAGAGTTCTCGCAACTAGGATTGCACAGTTAACCTCTCTCCTCCAAAGTCCAGCCACCCTCTAAGGATTGGTTTAGGAGTCTGGAACAGACATGTGGCAACTTCCCTTTGAAATTCCTTTTTTTCTTATTCCAACTTTAGCCAAAAAGTAGCTAAGTGGCAAAACATTGTGCTTTACTAGTAACCGCCATAATGTATATATTTTCCAATTCAGATAATCATGGGCATGTGGCAATTTTCCACCATTTTGTCAGAAAGCATAATAGTTATGCACATGCAATTTACTCTCCACATACCTCATTTTACCCTCCACTAGCACACTAATTCTGAAATTCAGGACATGTCCAGAGCAGCCAGAAACACATTTTAGTTGCCATTACATTTCCCTAAATCGCAGGTGGACACATTTTATTTCACCAAATTGTCTTAATTATCTAAAAAATGAAACACATATGTAGGGCGACTTGTGGTTACTGACAAAATGCAACCATTGTGATAGTCCATTTAAACTAAGGAGGAATCTACATATGTGCAAATATGAGCTTCCCTTCCTCCAGGCAGTTTGCCATTGCTGGCCAGCATGTGACCAGAGCTTCCTGGACTGTGTTTTTATTAGTCTCTTTCTTGTTTGAAGTTGGTGGTTGCTGGTTGTAAAAACTTGGGAGGCCATGGCAACACAGATGCCCAACTTCAGATAATGAGCTGGGCCGGCCCTGTGATGTCACAAGGATCTGCTGCCATTTGGCATCCTTTCCTGTTATCTGAAGGGGACAAGCCTTGATTTCATCCCCTGGTTTCACAACTCCTCCCCATATTCCAGGCATGCACTGGCTAAGACATTCAGCCTGCTCAGAACTGTCTTCAGAGACAGCAGATCTAGGGAACCTTGGTTTCTCAACATCCTTGCGCCAGGCCACAGTTTATTGCAGTTGTAAATAGTGGGGATGCACAAACCAGGCTTGCAGTGGGGAGGAGCCATTTGCTAATTCTGCTCAACAACAAGCCAAAAGGGTCTGCCTCGGGCCTAAATGAGATCTTCATGTGACCCATGCAAACAAAGTTTTTATTTTCACTTGTTGCCGGTATTTTGCAGATGAAGCATAATATACATTACATCTTGTTTAACAGACACCAAGTCTTTTCCCTGACATCTTTATGTTAGCAGGGGAACATTTTTCTCATGTCTTGCTTTCAAACTGTAAACGCACAAACAAAACCATTTTGGTGTCAGTGTTTGCAAATCCTGCTTTTCATGTGAAAGGGGACTTTGATTTTCTTCTGCCACCATGAATTGAAAGGCTACTTTTCCTTTTGCAATGCCAGATATGCCCTTTTCACCTTGCACTTCCTTGCGTCACTTGCAGAACCCCCACAGTCTGCCTTAATAGCCCCATTTTCAGTGTAATGGTTTGTCTTATTATTTTATGAAGGATGGCAGGTGATTTCTCCAGTGGCTCCTTCAGTTCTGTTGGCTTGGGGCCTTTGATTAAACCCCAGAGTATGCGCATCAAACGCAAGAGTTGTGAAAGAGGAGCGATTGTGCCACATGGTTCACGTGTTTGCCCTTGCAATCCAACTAATTTCATATCATCAGTAATTTTTAATGTTAATGTTGATGGTATATTTAAAGTCAGAATCCGATATCTTATTTACTTTCACTGCAGTAAACACTGCAGGTGGTCAAGCATTACCGCTTCATGTTGGAGGAAATTCCAACTTGCTGCTTGTAATAATTTACTGAATACCACTGGTCCCCGTAGCCTGAAGTTCAACCGACTCGTGAAACAGCAGCCACAGAGTGCACTAAGATGCACCAAGAGGCTCTAGATCAAGGAACTGACACAGATCTTCCAGAAAAATAACTCTCTGCTAGAGGGGAGAAAAGAGGAGGCTATGGCATTCAACCCACATTCAACCATCTTCTTGTCTTGCCTCATCGGGCGGGGGATCGGCCACACAAGAGATGACCACTGAAGAGGGTGCTGGGTGAAGGACACTAAACGCTCTCAATGCCAATTTTCAGCTTGTCAGCAGGGCATGGGACTCCAGGGTCGGAAAGTTAAGTAGGTTTAGTCCCACGAGAACATTTTGTATTATTCCTTCTTTTATCAAACAGTATTTTTTATTTTGCTGCAATATTTGTTGCCATGAACAAAAAAGGGAAAGGATGATTGAAATGGAAACAGGTAACTGTACTGGCTTATGCAACATATACAATATCTAGTGAATGCGTTTATAATGTGCTGCTGCTGATGAAGTGAATCGTGCACCATTAAAGCTGCTCCCATTACAGCACAATGCATTCAGCAATCAAAGGAGGCCTTAGTGGCCGAGGCTGCCTCGAAAGTGCAGGTTATATTGCAGCGGAAGGCTTTCAGTCATACATTTATAGATGCAGTGAGGGGAATGGGCCTTGACTAAAGGAGACAATATTGTGCCTTTCCCTTCAATTATGAGATGTGTGAAGGCAGCACGATTCAAGAAGGCAGCATGACTCAATGGCCAAAAGAGGTTATTCATGTGCGTTCGACATGTTTGCCCATGCTACAGAAACATTGTGCCGATTCAATGCACGTTTTGCATTAGTGCAAAATTACACAAGTGCAATAATGAAACGACACAACACATATTGGCACTGGCACAATGGTATGCACAGGTGCAATGTTTCTGCAATAGTAATGCCATGTTATTCTTTGGCTATTCTATAGCGTGAGTTCAGTCATTTGCAGGGGCTTGCGCTGCTTTAGGTGCTGGCAGCCCACCCAGTGGTGGTGGTTAGTAGGGTAGACCGAGGGAAGCAAGGTTTCAGTTGCAGAAATGATGGTGTAAGTGTGACTGGAGCAGCTGTGCTTTGCTGAGGGTAAGTGCCCGTGCAATAAGAGACGGGGTGTGATGCGTGCGTTGGAGGGGGCAGGCATAGGAAAGTTGAGTTACTTCATGTTGTAGAGCATCCAGAGGTCTCTTTCTGACCTGTGTGAGTGTAATTGCTTCTGAGTGTGAGTGGCGGCTTGGAGACATCAGGCCAGATTAGTGTGAGGCTGACGATGAGTGCTAGTATCAAAGTCGCTGAAGGAGCCTAGAACATGGTTGTCAATTAGGAACAGAGGTTGGGTCACTTGTCCTCCATGGACCTTTAGAGGGCACTTTGAACATTCGGACTACAAATCTATTTTTGTAATAAGTTAGCTTTTGAATATTTATGTAATTTTTTTTCGTCCCTAAAAACTATGCAGATAGTTGGTCCACACTGGACAGAAAGCCCTCGCAGGGAGCTTCCTTAAGATAGCACATCCTCTATGTACATAGACTAGGCAAGCTTCGGGGGAAAGCACATATGCCATGAATGCAGTTCCAGAGGATCCAGAAAGGGGCTGAATGGCTGCAGTCGTTCCGATTGGAAAGATGACGTCAGTTGGAGGAGCTTTTCAGGGTGGTCTCGTTCGCTGGCCCCTTGGTAGAGGTGACTGTGCTGCAGGTCGCAGGTGACCTGGAGTGTAGGTCTATGTGCAGTTAAAGGCGCCTCGACTGTTTGTGGACGGGAATGAAGGCCCGAGAGCAGATGTGAGATGTTGCCAAGTAACTGGACATTACTATATGGGGCTTTGTAGCATGCAATCACATTTGCCATAACGTGTTGCTCTAGTGTTGCAGTACCTGTATTGCTGAAGTGAAGATGTGCTTTCATGTAGGGCAAGAACAGCAGGATCGTCTGCTGCGCTCATTTCAGTCGGTTCGAAAAGGCATCGTGCATGCATAGCAAATAGCATGTTGCTCTCTGTTCGCCCACACGAGAACTTCAGCACAGTATGCAGGACTGTGTGCACCCCATTGCACATCCGTCGTGGCGTGCACGCCGCCTGATCACTCGGAGTGCGCCCCCTCCACACAGAGGCGTCTGTCTTCTTCAAGACGAGCGCGCAGGGGCCACTGCGAACATGTAATGACGACGTGGAAGAGAACGAAAGCGATCCGGAGACGGAGAACAATAACAGCGAGGGAGGGAGTCTGGAGACACTACAAGAAGGCAAAGCAAAGGATGCTAAACGTAGCGTTAGTGAGGGAGGTGGCCAGGAGCGGAATGGAAAGCAAAGGGGTGGCGGCATCAAGAAACGGGACAACAAGAGGTACTGACTGAAGGGGAGCATGGCAAAGGGGAATCATTGGAGAGACAGCCTGGCAAAAAGAATAAAAGCAGCACAGTGAACACGGGAGAGATGACGGGCAATTCAGAGTGGAGAAGACATGAAGGGCGCAGAGAACGACAGTGCCATGCAGAGAGTTTCGGAAAAAGAGAAAGATTGATTGCTTCCATCCAAGCAAGCTAGAGTCTGCCAGCTGCATCACTCTTATCGTGACATGCGCAGCTGTCGAGACTCAAGGGGTACGCTCGGGTGCCTTACGAGCATCCTGGTGACATATCCCCACGGCAACATGGCCAGATATCGGACGGACGTCAGGTCTGTAGGTGCCTGCTCGCTAGCTAGGCCACCACGAATGCGAATAACGAAGAAAAAAAAACACACACTATAGCTTGAATCCATTTCCTAAATACTGTCAGGGTAATTCATAGAAAATCGCACAAAAGTGGCGCACGCGACTGGCGCACAGCATGCCCGTGCGAATGTCTGCGCCAGCCGCGTGCGCTAAAATCGATTTCCGCGCACAGCGTATTCATGGATTTTCGCATCCAAAACCAGCAGTGGCGCAGCGTGGCGCAGCGACCCTGCAGCAGCGCCAGTTACGCCCCCAAGAACGCCCTCGCGCAAGGAAGAGCCTTCAAAATCCCCAAATAATCGCAAAGGGCTGCGCTAACCCTGGACCAGTTCACAGGGCTGGCAAACAGCAAACGCCAAGCGGGGAACGTGTATTACAGGGGTTCGTGGGAGGTATCACACGCGATTCCAGCAGGGTACGTGTATTTCAGGGGTGCGCAGGAAGTTCCACACGCGATTTCAGCAGGGTATGTGTATTTCAGGGGTGCGCGGGAAGTTCCATATGCGATTGGCCCCGTGCGAGCAGGGTACGTGTATTCCAGGAGTGCGCGGGAAGTTCCACACACGATTTCAGCAGGGTACGTGTATTTCAGGGGTGCGAGGGAAGTTCCACACGCGATTGGCCCCGTGCGAGCAGGGTACGTGTATTTCAGGGGTGCGCGGGAAGTTCCACACGCGATTGGCCCCGTGCGAGCACGGTACGTGTATTTCAGGGGTGCGCGGGAAGTTCCACACGCAATTTCAGCAGGGTACGTGTATTCCAGGGGTGCGCGGGAGGTTCCACACGCGATTTCAGCAGGGTACGTGTATTTCAGGGGTGCGAGGGAAGTTCCACACGCGATTGGCCCTGTGCGAGCAGGGTACGTGTATTTCAGGGGTGCGCAGGAAGTTCCACACGCAATTCCAGCAGGGTACGTGTATTCCAGGGGTGCCCGGGAAGTTCCACACGCGATTTCAGCAGGGTACGTGTATTTCAGGGGTGCAAGGGAAGTTCCACACGCGATTGGCCCCGTGCGAGCAGGGTACGTGTATTTCAGGGGTGCGCGGGAAGTTCCACAGGCGATTGGCCCCGTGCGAGCAGGGTACGTGTATTTCAGGGGTGCGCAGGAAGTTCCACACGCGATTTCAGCAGGGTACGTGTATTTCAGGGGTTCTGGGGAGCACTACACGTGAATTGGCCGTGTGGTTCCTCCCAGGTGTTCGCTCTACAACCTCCACGGCCCCTGCAGGCAGCCCACACCACGGGGGACTACCCTGCACCCCTGCTCATGTCCCGCACACAGCCCATCCACCATGGGCATGCCCCCCAGCCAACCCACATGTCACCTTGCACTACTGATCAACAATGCATGTCTCCCACCACCCCCACCCCCCAGCAGTGCAGGGGCAGCCTCCACCAGGCCCCCACTCATGTCTCCCACCACCCCCACCCCCCAGCAGTGCAGGGGCAGCTTCCAACAGGCCCCCACTCATGTCCCCTATTACCCCCACCCCCCAGCAGTGCAGGGGCAGCCTCCAACAGGCCCCCACTCATGTCCCCCATTACCCCCACCCCCCAGCAGTGCAGGGGCAGCCACCACCAGGCCCCCACCCATGTCTACCACCACCCCCACCCCCCAGCCACCAGGGGCAGCCTCCACCAGGCCCCCACCCATGTCTACCACCACGCCCACCCCCCAGCCACCAAGGGCAGATTCCACTAGGCCCCCACTCATGTCCCCCTGCAACTCCACCCCCCAGCAGTGCAGGGGCAGCCTCCACCAGGCCCCCACTCATTTCTCACACCACCCCCACCCCCCAGCCACCAGGGGCAGATACCACCAGGCCCCCACTCATGTCTCCCACCACCCCCACCCCCCAGCAGTGCAGGGGCAGCCTCCAACAGGCCCCCACTCATGTCCCCCATTACCCCCACCCCCCAGCAGTGCAGGGGCAGCCTCCAACAGGCCCCCACTCATGTCCCCCATTACCCCCACCCCCCCGCAGTGCAGGGGCAGCCTCCAACAGGCCCCCACTCATGTCTCCCACCACCCCCACCCCCCAGCAGTGCAGGGGCAGCCACCACCAGGCCCCCACCCATGTCTACCACCACCCCCACCCCCAGCCACCAGGGGCAGCCTCCACCAGGCCCCCACCCATGTCTACCACCACCCCCACCCCCCAACCACCAGGGGCAGATTCCACCAGGCCCCCACTCATGTCCCCCTGCAACCCCACCCCCCAGCAGTGCAGGGGCAGCCTCCACCAGGCCCCCACTTATGTCTCCCACCACCCCCACCCCCCAGCCACCAGGGGCAGATACCACCAGGCCCCAACTCATGTCTCCCACCACCCCCACCCCCCAGCAGTGCAGGGGCAGCCTCCAACAGGCCCCCACTCATGTCCCCCATTACCCCCACCCCCCAGGCAGTGCAGGGGCAGCCTCCAACAGGCCCCCACTCATGTCCCCCATTACCCCTACCCCCCCAGCAGTGCAGGGGCAGCCTCCAACAGGCCCCCACTCATGTCTCCCACCACCCCCACCCCCCAGCAGTGCAGGGGCAGCCCCCACCAGGCCCCCACCCATGTCTACCACCACCCCCACCCCCCAGCCACCAGGGGGAGCCTCCACCAGGCCCCCACCCATGTCTACCACCACCCCCACCCCCCAGCCACCAGGGGCAGATTCCACCAGGCCCCCACTCATGTCCCCCTGCAACCCCACCCCCCAGCAGTGCAGGGGCAGCCTCCACCAGGCCCCCACTCATGTCTCCCATCACCCCCAGCCACCAGGGGCAGATACCACCAGGCCCCCACTCATGTCTCCCACGACCCCCACCCCCCAGCAGTGCAGGGGCAGCCTCCAACAGGCCCCCACTCATGTCCAACTCATGTTCCCCTGCACCCCCACCCCCCAGCACTGTGGGGCACCTGCCAGCAGGCCCCCACTCATGTCCAACTCATGTTCCCCTGCACCCCCACCCCCCAGCACTGTGGGGCACCTGCCAGCAGGCCCCCACTCATGTCCAACTCATGTTCCCCTGCACCCCCACCCCCCAGCACCGTGGGGCACCTGCCAGCAGGCCCCCACTCATGTCCAACTCATGTTCCCCTGCACCCCCACCCCCCAGCACCGTGGGGCACCTGCCAGCAGGCCCCCACTCATGTCCAACTCATGTTCCCCAGCCAACATGTCATCACAATCTAGATCCCCGGTCCCCATGGTCAGCCTCCAAATGCAAAACACCCACCCGAGTATTGCATCCACCCACTCAGAAATGGAAATAACATGATAGAACTGCAATTGCAAGTTTTGAAACGAACACATGTCCCTCACATACACCCAATGGGTGTCAGTGAATCTCCAAACCCGTATCATGATATGCATGAAACCAATGAGATGATACTACACATTGAAGTTTGATCTAAAAATATGTATTAAAGAAAACAAGATTTGAATCAAAAATAAACTAACAGAAATGGGAATGTAAAAAAAGTAAAAAGAAGCATGTCCATGAAAAAATGCAAAACCAAAAATCAGAATCCAAAGGAATGGTGTACAAAGTCACAGTCCAGAAAAGAAAATCCAATGTGAAATCATAATAGAAAGCCATTGCTCCATGGGTAAATAGTAAAAAGAAAAGAAAATCCAACAGTGAACTACGTACAGGTGAACAAGCCAGGGTCCATGATCCCAACAAAAGAAATGAAACCTATCTAACAACACTACCTAATAAAAAATAACTATATACAAAAATGTGGCCCATTGTCCAAAAGGTCCAAAGAAAAAGCAAAAACAAAGGAAACCTAACACTAACTACATAACTATTTACATGGGCAGCGGGCTAGTCCAATGGCTCACTGGATGTTGTCATGTGCCAGGGCATCATCGAACTCCTGTTCAATGGCTTGGAGACGGGCATGTTCCATGGCCCCGAGGTCTCGCAGGGATAAAGCAGTGTCCAGCTCCAACTCCCTGCGAAGACCCTCGAGGCACTCAGCCCGCCTCAGCGCCCTCCGCATGGAGTTCTCCGCCCTGACCATTGTGAGCCGTTCCTCCTCTGCCCGCTGCCGCTCCGCACCTATCCGCTGGCCCAACCGCTCCCACACGGAAGCCACTCCCATTCCAGGGTTCTCCTGCCCTCCGGCCGATGCCTGCACCCCTGATGTTGATGGCCCCGAGCCATGATGCCTCCCACGTCGAGCCTGCCGCTGCCTCCGACGCAACTGCCTGTGCCAGGCTGATGGTATCCACTGACGCCGTCGTGCACGTGCCCTGCCCGATGATGCCGTCACATCCTCCATCTGCTGGGGTCTAGTTGCTGGTGTGTCCACCCCTGCTGGACCTCCGACTCCTAACTGTGGCAGGGATGGGATCCCCACCGAGCCGGCTGCATTGGTCGGGGCAGGTCCACAGGGGGCCCTGGTGGCATCTGGGCCGGAAGACGGCATGGAGAACGACTGGTGCATAGTCTCCACAGAGGAGGAGAGGGTCGCCAGATTGGCCGACACATGTAGGAAACCCCCGACCATGGTCGTTCCCAACTGGGCCACGTCGGCACGGTGCTCTCCGTGATGACGTGCATGCTCCTCCCGGGAAGCACGCACCTCATCACAAATTGCACCTGTGCGCAACGCGACACCAATCAGGATCTTCTCCATACGGCCAGGTGTCCCTTCGTACGCAGGTGGAGGGGAGTCAGATGACATGGACATCCCCCCCTACCTGCGGACGGGCCTGGGATGGGGCATCCCTGCTGGTGCATGGTGGTGCAGTCACAGTGTCAGGGACAGTGACATGCACAGGCCCCTCCACGGCGACCTGTGCTGGCTCCTGCCCCTGCCCCTGGACTGCAACACTTGCACCAGCAGGGATGCCCCCACCAGGCCCCATGTGCGCCTCAGTAGCGGCCTCCTCCTCCTCTGTGGAAACTACCAACCTGGATGGCTCCACCCAGTCTTCCGCCGTTGCAAGCCCCTGTGGGGGCTCACCCACCCCTTCCGCTGCAGCCGTGGGGGCATCCCTGCCGCTTTGCTCCACAGAGCCGTCTCCGCCCTCTTCTTCACGTGGCGCTGTGTAGAGGGAGACATAGAACACAAGCATCAGGGTACTGTACAATGATCCCCTAGACAGGAAGCAATAGCAGATGAGTGGCACTGTCAAAGATCACTTCCATCATGTCCCTCCACAACACTTGGCTCAGTGCAGGTAAAACACATGTGGTAACAGGCATGGCGCATGCTATGGACATTAGCATACATGTCCAAGTTATTCTTTAAACATACACTGTTGTTTTGGAACTCACATGCATCATGTGCCATGCCTATCACATGCACACACTTCACCCTAGTTTCATCCATCTGGCCTCGTACACCACAGACACAGTGGATACAAGGATGACTAGGCTGCATCAGTGAACCGGAACATTGCGACAGACATGTGTCATGCATCCCAGGCATTCACAAGTCACAGACACGCTGGTCAGACACACAGACATGGACAGCATATATGTACATGGCATCAGCACCCATCCCTCACCCATGTCCAGGAACAGAGACTGGCATGCTTTCATGTGGCCATTCCGCATAGGGCAACCCATGTTGCATTTGAACACATGCACCAACCGTGTGGTTCACATATTACTGGTCTCACATGCATGACGTCCCTGCACACACACATGCATACATGGGCTATGTCACACATACAGGCAAGTATCAGACAACCAGCACACTGCGACATGCCCTGTCTCACACAGCAATGCCTGGCCACTTACCGCTCAACTCCAGACGGGTCTGCCTCTCAACGATCTGGCCGTGGAGCGCTGGGCCTACGCGTTCCAGGACCCTCATCTGGATGGTACTCATGCGGCCCCGGCCCCCCTCCACGAGGCGCCGGGCCTTCAAGAGGGTCCTGGACCTGCAGTCATCCCAGCGCTTCTTGACATGTTGGTAGTCGCGGACTGCCACCCCCTCCGCGTTGATGGCAGTCACGATGTCCGTCCAGATCCGAGTCCGTCCTTCCTTGTTGGCGCGCTTACTTCTGAAGAGGGCATCATACTGCCCCAGGACTTGCTCCACCAGGACACCAACTTCGGTGGCACTGAAGCTGGTGCCCCTCTGCCTCTCTGGCCGGGGGTTGCCAGTGGTGCCAGATGTAGCAGTGCCCGACATGGCAACCCCAGAGGCAGGAGTGGGTGGGCAACTGGGTCCTGGGGCTGGGCTGTGGAGCGATGGTATCCCAGTCAGGAGTCTTCTGTTCCAGCAGGGGTGGACACAGCAAATGGACCCCTGCAGATGGCTCATGTGCAGGCACCGAATGGCAGGGCACG
Organism: Ambystoma mexicanum; assembly: GCF_040938575.1. Lineage (NCBI taxonomy): Eukaryota > Metazoa > Chordata > Amphibia > Caudata > Ambystomatidae > Ambystoma > Ambystoma mexicanum. The sequence continues at coordinate 1,104,847,416 of NC_090925.1, read as the reverse complement.
GTGGCAGCAGGCAGGCAGCAGCAGATGGCTCGTGGGAGGCTGCTCGGGGCTCTGGGGGGCAGTAATTCAGCCTTTTGGGCAGGAGCGTGGTCTTCCGTGTGCTTACGCGTGGCCAGCTTGATACGGAGTGATTTGGCACGTGAAAATCCTGCACGTCTGCCTGTAAATCGAGGAAAGGCCCTTAGCGCGTATGCACGTCAGCACGCATATGCTATTTCATTGGACCAAAGGCCCTTAGCGCGTGAGCGCGTCTGTGATGTGAGGCGCGCGGGTGTTTCCCTCATTACACGTGATGACAGAGCACACATGGATTTCCACCAATCGCGTGTGGAACTTCCTGCGCACCCCAGAAATACACGTACCCAGGCCAATCGCGTGTACGCTCACTTCCCTCAGATTACACGCGATGACACTCGGACGTGCAGTTTCATTTCATTGGCCCAAAGGCCACCATGCGCAGCTGTGACGTCACGCGCATGGCCGTAGAGAATGGCGCGTGTAAAAATGAAGAGATACACGTCCGAGTGTCAAAGCGCGTAATTGGTGGAAATGACCTCATTGCATATGCGCGTCTGTGACGTGTGTATAAAAGGTACGCGTAGGACGCCATTTCCTTGTACGTGCTTTTCGTGGAGAGCGAGTGGGTGAAATCTGTACTTCTTGTCGGTTCACACGCGATTTACTTCACAGCGTTTCCAGTTCGTACTCCCTGTTACCTCTGACAGTTTTTTCTCTTTTCCTCTTTTTCCTGGGCCTGTTTCCTCAAACAGCTTCCCTACTACTGTTGTCCTGTCTCCTCAGACAGCGTACAATTCTTCTTTTGGCGGGGGTGTTGCCAATGCGCACACGCGCATATTTTTCACGCTTTTGTTCCTTGCAGACGGTGAGTCGCGCACGTATCTAACATCTGTGCTTGCCCCGTGTGTCGCGTACCCCTTCAGAGGTCATTCTAGGCTGCGTGTGACACGCATACGTTCATTCTTGAGTTCCTGGGTGCCACAGCGTAGTGCAGGTATTTTTTTCCACGCACGTGGTCTAGGAGGGGTTGCGTGCACCTTACTTCCCTTTTTTGGGCTGCCTATGCGTTGCGTGACACGTCATCTTTCCCCAGGGCTGACATACAGCCTTGCTAGAGCACTAGGGTACGATTACCATCTGGTACCCAAGCCCTTTGACCCCCAATTGCCCAGGAAAATAGTTCACATCAACTCCCATACGCACAATAACATCAGTGCCATGGCTGGGAGGCGAACAAGCCGTAAGGGTGGCAAAGGTGGCCGAGCCCCAAGTGGTGGCCATGGTGGATCCGGTAGGGGACGTGGCCGTGACTAGCAGGGTGCCCCTAGCCCCCCATGTGTGGAGGAGCAGTCAGGGACACCCATGCCCCCCCCCGGTTGAGGTTACCGTGGCTGACACCATCCATGCTCAGCCCTTGTTGGACCAGCCCACTGTGGAACCAGACCTGGCACAGGGTGACTCCATGGCTGACTTCCAGGTCAGCAGGTCTAGGCCACGTGCGCCGGTGAACGTTGGTGTCATCAGGCCACGTGGATCAGGGGCAGCTAGGTCATCTGCTGCCCCGCGTAGGCAGGCTGGTGAGGCTGCAGGGGCAGCTGCGGCTCCATCCACCCCACCTCTCACACACCCAGCCAGGACAGTGTCGGTCCAAGTCCATCATGCTGACATTCCCCCTGACACCATCACACTTGAGATAATGCCTGCACCTACTCCCATGCTGAGTGTGCAATCCCACGCTCCTGCCCCTAGTGTCCAGAGCGGCGCAGGACACTCCGGATCCCCACCACCTTCCAAGCGGAAGAGGAAGAGTGCTCGTCCAGTAGAGGCTGATGCCCCAGACACGGCTACACAGTCCGGCCCGTCAAGGAAGCCCAGCTTCAATGAGGCCGAACTGAATGCACTTGTAGAGTATGCGTCCGACACATGACCACGAAATGGTGATTGTTGCAGGATCCAAGACCACACCTGCACAACGTCAGGCACACTGGCAGACCATTGCGGACATCATAAGTGCCCTTGGAATCGTGAGGCGCACAGCTAATGATTGCAACAAGCGCTGGAATGACCTGAAGCGCAGGGCAAAGAATAAGCTGGCCTCAAGTCATGCCGCAACTCTAGTGACTGGAGGTGTGTCTCCAGCAGACGACATAGAACTCATTCCACATGAGCAGGTTGCTGGGACCTATGTCACGGAGGAACAGATCCAAGGCGTGGGAGTAGTGGCAGATTACGAGGCATTGTCCGGTGAGTACACATGCATGTGTGTGTCATCCATGTGCATGTTGTGTGTGGGAGGGCTTCTGTTTGTGTGCCAGGGGAGGGTGTGTGTGTGCCTGAGTGGTTCGGCTCACCCATGTGCCTCTTCCTAAACATTCTTGGCACCAGCATTTGGGTATAGCAGCATCCCTTCGGCCAACATTAGACATCCAGCCCAACACCACGCCAGTTGCCCTTGGAGTGTCATCTTGCCATTACACTGTTGCTTATTTACCTCTGCTTATTCAGGCAGATTGTTTGCATACCACCACTTTTACTCGAGATTTCTCAGTCCTATTGTCACATGTCTGACATGGCTATGGTACAGTGGACTGGCTCAGTTTCGTGGACATGATTAGTTTGGACATGTCCCTGTGCTATAGGACCAATTTTGACTGGCAGCGGCATGTCAAACATTAGAACCATTACAATGAAAATAATCAATCATATGAACAAACTGCACTGAATGAACAATTGGTGACCTCCTCTCCCTCTTCACTTCATGGCTAGGGTACATGCCATCTTTGTGATGGCATGTGTATTTGACCTGCCAATCACTGGCCAATGTGTGATGGCACTGCTAGGCAGCATGCAGCATGTGTGTTCATCTTCCATCTTGGTGTCATCAATGTGTGGCATCTGCCTCCCCATCACACGCAGTGACGGTGCATGCATGGGAGTGTTTAGTCATGTGGGACATGTGTCAATCAAGTACTGTTTCTGTAGCCTCTCAGCCCTCATTGTGTGCCATGGTGCTAATGCCTGTTTCCATTTGTTTTCTTTTATGTCTTTGCAGGGGAAGACGCACCTGATACTGCTGGGGTTGTGGAGATGGTGCAGACCCAGGAGGGGTCTGAGGGCCGACCGACCACCAGTGAGGGACGTGGTGTGGTGGTGGGTGAGAACCCACAACTGCTGCAGGTCGTGCTCTCAAGGGGTGTCTCTGGCTGCACCTCCCCCGAGCTGTACTCGGGTGTTCATTCGGATGATGAGACCTACGTGCCGTCGCAGGTGAGTGTTCCTGGGAGGGATTCTGTTCTGCCAGACCCACCTGCACCAGGGTTAGAACCCTCAATGGGGATGTCAGTGTTGGCAGGTACGCCTTTGGTGGTTACGGATGCAGGGTCACACTCCGCGACATCTGATCCTGTTCCTGGGCCAGCAGATCAGAGGGGGAATGCAGTCCTGCAGCCTCAGGCAGTGCCGGCACAGCAAGGCGCAGTTTGCCTTGCCCCTGACAGGTGTGGTGCCTGCCTACATAGTGGCCGTACGCCACCTGGCAATACCGCATGGGAGCAATCCATTTACGGTATGGCAACCCAACAGGCAGCATCATCAGAGATGATAGCTCAGGCCATGGATAGGGTGGCCACTTCCATTGTCCCCCCCGAAAGGCTGATGGACCGACTACAGCAGGTAACCGACTCCATCTGCCAGTCACACAGGGAGGACATGTTGGCGTCCAACAGGGACAGCCGGGCGGCACTGGCGACTCTGCAGGAAGCCATCTCCATAGAGTCCCAGGGCCACAGGGAAGCCCTGAGGCTGGAACTCCTTCACCTCAGGACGACTCTTGTTGAGCTTGAGGCTTCAACAAACCGAAGGACAGAACAGCAGCTGGAGCGTCTCACCCGTACGCTCTCAGCTGAGATGCAGGCAACTAAGGCGGAGGTCCGGGCATCCTGTGAGTTGTTGCATGGGGACCTCCGCACACTCATCCTCCAGAACGAGACCTACCACACCCGCATGCTTGCAGCCATGGAGGAACAGACTAGGGCCTTGCGTGGGCTGCCTCCCATAGTGCCACCACCTCCGGATGCAGCTGCACAGGGTGAGAATAGCGACAGCAGTGATACTCCCACAATAGGGTAGCCGTGTGGGCCATGAGCCCATGGAGGTGTTTTTTTTTTCGCAAGATCCACACAGGTGGGTTTTGGTGTGCACCCTGTCCTCGGACCTCCTAGGGGGCCTCCCCAATCGCCCCGGGCCCATTAATGGCCATTTTTTTATTTTTTTATTTTTTTTTAATTTTTTGGGGACAGTGTGTTTGTTGCCTTGTGTGGCTCCCGTGGGCATACACTGCATTGTGGCTGGGCACATGCAGGCTTGTCATGGATTTGGTTCAGATGCTTGGGTTTTTGTCACACACACCCCTACTGCTTCCCGTTTCCATGGGCTTGCAAAGGGTGTGCCCAAGTGACATTGACGTACATGGTGACATTGGACTCCCATGAGCTGTGTGGGCAGTCTGTAGTCAATACTGTGTATACATTCATAGTGCATATTGTTGTTGTATTGTACACTGCGTGGTGTATTTATATGTGCCTCTGCATCCATCTCATCCTCCATATTTGCAGGTCCATTCCTCATGTCTTCACAATGCGGTCCACCTTGGAACTGGAGTCCATGTTGTAAGCAGTGCACCTACACTCTTGCGTGGCGCTAACACTGTTTACTTGCAAGTGTTCGGAGGGCTGTCATCATCAGGTGGTGAGGCTAGCTCATTTTTCAGTCTGTAATGTCATGTTTAAGGTGGGTTGGAGGTTGTGTAGGTGATTGGTATTATTGGTAAGTATTTGGTAATGTGGGCTGTAGGTCCTGCATTACTGTGAGCATTTCATGTGTGGACAGGTTTCCATTAGGGACACTGTAGCTGCTGACACTTGGGGCATGTTGCGGGGATTCATTTCTTTCCTCTCACATTGCATGACATGCCATGGTGTGTTGTGTGGCCGTGCCGTGGAGGGGGTGGATGACATGGCACTGTTTTCATGTAGTATTTTGCAAGTGGGTATTCATTTCTGCAGCATGGAAGTGTCTTTTCATGACACTGCATTGGTGGTGTTTGTGTAGGTAGGGATGCACACATTGTGACACTTCCACATGAACAATCTCAGGCTGCTATGGTTCTGACAGTTGACAGTCCCTTTGTTCGTCTTAATTGTCGAGTCATCATTGCTTATCAGATGGTATGTGCCAGGCCTGTGTGCACTCCACTGGGGTGTGATTTCTATGTGAAGTAATTAGCCACCAGCTGCGTACGGACTGCCTCACCCCGTGCCCTCTCCCCTCCCATGCGCAGCGGGCGTGCATGTGGTTGGGGATGTGGGGGCACCACCATGTCCACTGCCAGGCCCCGGCGTGTTGCAACATTGTGCAGGAAACATGCTGCCACTATGATCCTGCACACTACTGGGGGCGCATATAACAGCTGCCCGCCAGACCAGTCAAGGGAGCGAAAGCGTGACTTGAGCACTCCGAATGTGCGCTCCACTATGCCCCGGGTTGCAATATGGGCTGTGTTGTATCTTACCTCTGGAGGCGTGATGGGGTTCCGAATTGGCGTCATCATGTGGGTGCTCAGAGGGTAGGCACTGTCCCCTGGTGAGGAGGTGATGGGTATCATTAGTGGGGTAGTGACATAACTCTGCATCTGACATGCATGCATGTGCAGTGGCATTCATACTCACCAAGCAGCCACGTATCACCATGCCGCCCAGCTTCGAGGTCCCGGCTTAAGGTAGACATTCGGTAAATGAAGCTGTCGGGGGTGGACCCTGGATAGTTGGCATATACTGAGGTGATGATTCCCTTAGCATTACATACTACCTGCACGTTGATGGAATGCCAGTGCTTGCGGTTCCTATAGATGTGCTCAGATGCCCTGGGGGGACGTAGTGCCACATGGGTGCAGTCAATGGCACCTAGCACTTTTGGAAATTTTGCCACACCGTAGAAATCGAGGGTGGCAGCTTGCCTTTCTGCAGGTGTTCTGGGCAGGTATATGTGCCTACGGACTGATGGGCGTGCAGTGATGATGTTCAAGACCTGGTGTAGGCAGCATGACTGCGTGGCCTGTGACACCCCACCCACTATGGCACTTGTCCGCTGAAATGATCCTGTGGCCAAGAAGTGCAGTACATTGAGGACCTTCTCCAGGGGGCTGAGTGCTTGGGAGCACAGGGTGGGTGATGTGAGGTCATCCTCCCACTCACTGACCAGGTCCAGTATTATGTGTGGGGGAAACCTGTACCTCCCATACACCTGGTCATTAGGCATCCCAAAAAGGCTTGTTCTGGGAGTGAAAATTCGGGCCCTCACTATCCTCCTCCTCCTTTGGTAACCCACGGCCACTGCTGCTAGGAATGGTATATTCATCCTGGCGTATGAGCTTGTTTGTGGTTTTCGCGCTCTTTTATGCTGCGCGGGTCAACGTACGCCTGCTTCATGCTGGCGTACGTGTGTCAGGATTGGACCCTTTTTCGGCATGTCGTAGGCGAATGTGTGAATCTTCCCGCCCACACCAGGAATACACGTAGCACGCTCTCACAGGCACAGTCGCGGGTAAATATTCCCGCCCACCCCTGGAATACATGTGACCCACTCTCACAGGCCCAATCGCGTGTGGAAGTTCACGCGCACCCCGAAGTACACCTACCCAGGCAAATCGCGTGTGGAAGTTCACGCGCACCCCCAGTAATACACGTACCCAGGCAAATCGCGTGTGGAAGTTCACGCGCACCACGAAGTACACGTACCCAGGCAAATTGCACGGCTTGGGGGTGGGGGTGGTGGGAGACATGAGTGGGGGCCTGGTGGAGGCTGCCCCTGGTGGCTGGGGGGTGGGGGTGGTGGGAGACATGAGTGGGGGCCTGGTGGAGGCTGCCCCTGACTGCTGGGGGATAGGGGGTGGTGGGAGACATGGGTGGGGGCCTGGTGGAGGCTGCCCCTGGTGGCTGGGGGGTGGGGGTGGTGGGAGACATGAGTGGGGGCCTGGTGGAGGCTGCCCCTGGTGGCTGGGGGGTGGGGGTGGTGGGAGACATGGGTGGGGGCCTGGTGGAGGGTGCCCCTGGTGGCTGGGGGGTGGGGGTGGTGGGAGACATGAGTGGGGGCCTGGTGGAGGCTGCCCCTGGTGGCTGGGGGGTGGGGGTGGTGGGAGACATGAGTGGGGGCCTGGTGGAGGCTGCCCCTGGTGGCTGGGGGGTGGTGGGAGACATGAGTGGGGGCCTGGTGGAGGCTGCCTCTGACTGCTGGGGGGTGGGGGTGGTGGGAGACATGGGTGGGGGCCTGGTGGATGGGGCCCTGGTGGCTGGGGGGTGGTGGGAGACATGAGTGGGGGCCTGGTGGAGGCTGCCCCTGACTGCTGGGGGTGGGGGTGGTGGGAGACATGAGTGGGGGCCTGGTGGAGGGTGCCCCTGCACTGCGGGGGGTGGGGGTAATAGGGGACATGAGTGGGGGCCTGGTGGAGGCTGCCCCTGGTGGCTGGGGGGTGGGGGTGGTGGGAGACATGAGTGGGGGCCTGGTGGAGGCTGCCCCTGGTGGCTGGGGGGTGGTGGGAGACATGAGTGGGGGCCTGGTGGAGGCTGCCTCTGACTGCTGGGGGGTGGGGGTGGTGGGAGACATGGGTGGGGGCCTGGTGGATGGGGCCCTGGTGGCTGGGGGGTGGTGGGAGACATGAGTGGGGGCCTGGTGGAGGCTGCCCCTGACTGCTGGGGGTGGGGGTGGTGGGAGACATGAGTGGGGGCCTGGTGGAGGGTGCCCCTGTACTGCGGGGGGTGGGGGTAATAGGGGACATGAGTGTGGGACTGGTGGAGGCTGCCCCTGGTGGCTGGGGGGTGGGAGACATGAGTGGGGGCCTGGTGGAGGCTGCCCCTGGTGGCTGGGGGGTGGGGGTGGTGGGAGACATGAGTGGGGGCCTGGTGGAGGGTGCTCCTGCACTGCGGGGGGTGGGGGTAATAGGGGACATGAGTGGGGGCCTGGTGGAGGCTGCCCCTGGTGGCTGGGGGGTGGGGGTGGTGGGAGACATGGGTGGGGGCCTGGTGGAGGCTGCCCCTGACTGCTGGGGGGTAGGGGGTGGGTGGAGACATGGGTGGGGGCCTGGTGGAGGCTGCCCGACTGCTGGGAGGTAGGGGGTGGTGGGAGACATGAATGGGGGCCTGGTGGAGGCTGCCCCTGGTGGCTGGGGGGTAGGGGGTGGTGGGAGACATGAGTGGGGGCCTGGTGGAGGCTGCCCCTGGTGGCTGGGGGGTGGGGTTGGTGGGAGACATGAGTGGGGGCCTGGTGGAGGCTGCCCCTGACTGCTGGGGGGTAGGGGGTGGTGGGAGACATGGGTGGGGGCCTGGTGGAGGGTGCCCCTGGTGGCTGGGGGGTGGGGGTGGTGGGAGACATGAGTGGGGGCCTGGTGGAGGCTGCCCCTGACTGCTGGGGGGTGGGGGTGGTGGGAGACATGGGTGGGGGCATGGTGGAGGGTGCCCCTGGTGGCTGGGGGGTGGTGGGAGACATGAGTGGGGGCCTGGTGGAGGCTGCCCCTGGTGGCTGGGGGGTAGGGGGTGGTGGGAGACATGAGTGGGGGCCTGGTGGAGGCTGCCCCTGGTGGCTGGGGGGTGGGGGTAGTGGGAGACATGTGTTGGTGATCAGTGGTGCAAGGTGACATGTGGGTTGGCTGGTGGGCATGGCCATGGTGGATGGGTTGCCTGTGGGACATGAGCAGGGGTGCGGGGTAGTACCCTTTGGTGTGGGCTGCCTGCAGGGGCCGTGGAGGGTGTAGAGGGAACACCTGGGGGGGACCCACATGGCCATATCACGTGTAGCATTCCCCCGCAACACCGAAATACACGTACCCAGCCAAATCGCGTGTGAAACTTCCCGCGCACCCCTGGAATCCACGTAACCAGCCAATTTGCATGTGAAACTTCCCGCGCACCCCTGAAATCCACGTACCCAGCCAAATTGCGTGTTGAACTTCCCGCGCACCCCTGAAATCCACGTACCCGCCAAATCGCGTGTGGAACTTCCCGCGCACCCCTGAAATCCACGCACCCAGCCAAATCGCGTGTGGAACTTCCCGCGCACCCCTGGAATCCACGTACCCAGCCAATTCGCGTGTGAAACTTCCCGTGCACCCCGAAATACACGCACACGTTATTTTTCAGTCAGCGGGTATCCGTGTTTGTGGGTACCCCTTTGCACGTCATTTGTCCTGGAGGGCCACAGTATAGGACATTCATCATAGCTGTATATAGGTGCTATTTGTTGGCACACCTTTTGGCGCACATTTTTTACAGGCGCAGGGACTCTACCGCCTGCTTTCTTGTGGCGGTCGTGTTTGTGCCTGTGCGCTGGTTTGACCGTGCGCGGTTTTGCCCTATTCGATTCCATGAATACGTGTTGTAGGCGAGCGTGTGGGCATTCCGCGCACTTGCACCCTGTACTTCCCCCGTGACGCCCACATTTTGGCAAGTTGTTCCCCATTCCGAGTGTTACGCCCCTTGTTCCGCCTACTTTTGTTGCGTGCGCCGCGCTATGTGCGATTTTCGCTGTGGCCTGTGCGATTTTCGCTGTGACCTGGCGCACGCCGTTAGATGGCCTGTGCGCCAACGTGCGCCGCGCACTTTTTTAGCGCACATCAGATGGATTTTTCGCACACGCCCTTCCATGAATCGATGTGCGCTGCTTTTTGTGCGATTTTCGCACTTGCACTGCGATTTTCGCAATTCCACTGCGATTCGCACGTTTTTGCCCACTTGCGCCGTGCTAATTATTCCATGAATCGGCCTCTGTGTCTTGAGACTCGCGCAATGACGGCCCCGTGCAGTTAAATTTCGGTACACCAAAGGCGATGCTAACAGTTCAGACATGTTTGTGAGTATTTTCACTATCTTCGTTTTATCTGGGCTATTTAAAGAGTGCAAACATGAGCCTTGGGGGGCAACATAGCTCTTTACATAGTATAGGGCTGAAAGACCAAAATGTCATCTTTTACCATGGCTTACCTTTCTGGACAAAGAGACTAATAGCCTAAAAAAAAATCGAAAAACAACCCTTTATTTCGCAATGAGACTCCATGTGCCTGATGGATACGCCGCGGGTCTGGTTACACGTGACCCGGCGTCTGCTTAGTTACCATGGACAAAACACCCAGGTGTCAGAATTAAAAAACAGGTTTTGAAAAGAGCACTTATAAAACACAACTGCGAAAGGCATAGATGCTCACCGAACTGGAAATACGTGATAATTGCTTTTAGGTCATGAATCATTTTTTTTACTCAAAATCGCATTCCTTCCTCCCTTATCCACAATATTAATTTGAGAAGAGAAATCTATTGCTATTGAAAGCCTTTAAACTCTGATAGTGCCGATAACACCTTTAAGTTTACACATTTAATTTCACTTCAATATATAGGATATGAAATATATTGAAATGCAAAAACATTAATTACTATTGCACATTATTAATGTTAGAATGCAAACTGTATCAGTTATTAAATAAATATGAAGCCACTGAAATACTATATATGTCGCCATATTAACATTATGCCCAAATCTCTTTTGAGTGCTTAAAGTACTCTATTAAAATGTGCTCGAATTCTGAGCCCTGCAACCTTTCTATCTCCAGACGGTTTGGACTACGACTCCCATCAGCCCTAGCCAACAAAGTGAACAGTGAGGCATCATGGGACTTGTACCCAAAAACACCTGGAGGATGCAGACCCGTGGGACAGGCCAATCAGAATAGATGCGACTATGTTGTTAGGTTATAAAGCTTTAATAGTGAGTCGTTCACCAGTCTTTATATTCACACTGGTTACCCTGTCGCAGTACCGTAAGGTATGTATGCATAGTCCGGATCAGGACAGGGTGCTATTCATAGTCCTAAACCAAGGCAAGGAGTGAGAGAAAATACTAGCTACACGAAAATAAAAATTGAAATAGAAATGAGTCATATAAAAAAAACACAAGTCCCCCACTCTCAAAGAAATAGAGTGGGATCAAGGAGAACAATCTCCATGTCCCAGGGTGGAGTATGTACCCCCTTGCTCAATTGATAGGACTATGGCTACACACAGTCGCTGGCACAACTGATATGATTTTTTTAAACAGTACAATTGGTCTCACTATGTGGTCAGCACCCCTCCCCCTTGTATAACATTTCATAAGCGATTAGTACAATGGACTTCATTATCAAAGGCAAACTCCCTTTATCTTAGCTATGCCACTTGCCCATCTTTAAAAATACTCCTTTAAAATGGCAAAGAATATCGACATAGTAGCTCACTATAGTAAGTGTTTCTTCCACCAAGGTTTCTAAAATCATGAGGGCAACCAAAAAAACGCAACAAAAATGAGAATCCAGACACCCCCTAGTGTTAATGTTAACTGAGGCAAAAGAACTGGGGTTATGATCACAGAAATGAGGCTCTACTCGAAACCCATTAAAAAAATGGACTGATGACCCTGTGAGCCTTTTATCACAAGTCAAGCAATGGCGGTGGGAGGGCACACAAAGAAAAAGGGACACAGCCCGACCATTGTACAATTAATACCGACAATAACTGTGCAATGTATTTATTGAGCAAGAGCCTAGATAGAAGGACCTGCCTGCAGACTCACTCAGCACTAAGTGAACGCCCAAATCCCTGAGGTCAGTGCCTGATAAAACCAGTCGGAATCTTCCCCCCCCACCCCCTGCAGAGCAAAGTAATTCCAATTCCCACTAAAGAGGGGGGTTTGGGTTGAGAGTGAACCCACAGCCCCAACCAGTCTCCACTGAGTGAGGTATAGGTGTCATGAGTAATAGTGGAAACAATCTCAGAGCCTCTCACGCTACTATTAAATAGAATTCTGCAGAGGAGCCAACACCTGTGAGTGTGAGAAGACATTAAAACAAATCTCAAAATAGGCCTCCCGAACAGCAAGTCTGATAGTACCATTTGTCGTCAACCTTTAATTTCTACAAAGCTTTCAAAGAAATCATTATGAACTACCAATTTGGAGTCTTGGTTGATAGTAAACTGGACCACTCTGTTAATGTTAAAGGACATTTGTACCGCGCACTATCACCACCGTTGTGGTCCCTTGGCGCTCTGGCGGCTCTGAAAGTGGAGGGGAGGATGAGTTAGTGGGAGGAAGCAGGAAAAGTGCAAGAGAGCAGTTATGTGCTGTTGGCGGCCTCAGCCCGGTGGGTCCGTTGGCTGGGCCTGGGGTGTTTGCGGGCGGTAGTCGACGTGTACTGTTGTGCAAGGCTATGTGTGTTTTTGTTTTGTTGTTGCCATGTAGTGAAGTTTGTGCGGTTTGTTGTGTTGTAGGTTTTGTTTGTGTTTGGTTTGGAGTTTGAGAGGTGTATGCAGAAAGGGAAATTGTTAGTAGGGTTGGTTAGTTTGCGTCTATATCCTGAATTGAAGCGCTCGGCTTGCGTAGTCTCCCCTGTTGCGGCTGTCCTGATCTGGGTCTGACTGGCATGCAGGTTCCATACTCCTCTAGTCCCTGCCTCTAATATGCTTTCTGATAGCTCCCCTTACCTCCATTTAGACTCTAGTGGGCCTGCCAATGACAACCTCTCGGGTAGTGGGGGAGGTTGCCAGTGTCTCGATAATTCCACACCAATGTGGTACCTGGCGGTAATTTAAATTAAGGGGCGGGCGAAAGTGTTGGTGGGATTGTCGGGGTTAGTCGACTCAGTCTCCATGCGTGCTACTATGGTAGATACACTAGTGCCAACGGGATACAAAATTCTAGCGAACACTGACTGACTATTAAATAGGTGCAGAGTAATCTTGATCAGACCAGAGTACCTCCAGGCACATTTATATCTCTCAATCTCAATAAATCATTCACAATATGTTGAGTAAATCAACCACAGATGACAACCTAAATATTAAAATCCCAGTTACATACTGGACATAAAGATAGTGGCTCAAGGCCCTCCATTTCTCCTCTGCCTTCCCTCTCTCTTGCTCCCTTGCTAACTTACCGGTATGCTGCGCCAACTGGTTGCTTGGTTCTCTCAGAGTCTCACTGGGTACCATGCCCTTCATGACCAGTCTTTCTTTGCACTGCCTCCTGGCCTACCACACACTTTGGGGTTGTAACTGTAATCCCCACAGCCCCACTGCCTCCTTGCACTTACACAGAGCTGCACTGCCCTGGCTGCACTTGCTCAGAGTCTTGCTGCCCTGATCGCACTTCCCTCTTTTCTTCCTCGTTGCACTTCCCCCACTCCTTCCCCTTGCACTTCTATTGCTGCTCTTGCATGATCCGAATGACAGAAAGCCCAGTAGGATAGTTTGTCTTGTCCTCCCCATGTCTTCCCTCCCTTGTCTTGTGATGCCTAGAAACACTTGTGTACAGGCGCGTTACAAATGCCATATCATATTGTAAAACACTGAATTGATCAACGACTGGCTGAACAAAATGATCGGCTTTGAAACCTGGACTGGTATTCTCCTTATTATGGGCAATTTTAACTTATTCGAGAGGTATACCAAGCGATGTGTGCAAACCTTTCCTACTAATATTGATAACTTACAATCCTCAAATTGGCCTGGAACAATAACTATAATGATGTTCACATGATGTAATGAATTCATAGTATATCCAACTTGACTTGCTGAAACACATATGGATCTTAGTCAGACCAACAACTAATCCTCACTGGAATAGTTAGAATCAGGCAGATGCAATGTAAAGATCCAAACAGCAATGCACCTTAACCCTATCCACAACAGGAAAACGCTTAATGCCCTGCTCCAAAACCTCCAACTGAAATTAGAGAGAGTCCTTGACACACGGACTCCGGCCATTTGCAAGACGCACAGTCACCTTGAAAATCTCAAATAAATGATTTGATAGAGAATTAGGTGTGATGAAACACCATAGCTGTAAACTGAAATATCTGTCAAAATATTTGGCTGTTAGGGGCAAAAGTATCATGCACAATAAAGGCCAGGACTACAAAGCAATAACTGAATGGAAGAAAACGCCTGCTATCCCAACTGCAAGCTGAAAAACAACTGCAGACACATTTGGGATTTCCAAGGGGATCAGCAGCACCAAACAGTGCTCAAGCCCACCCATCCAAAAGTGATCAAACAACCTACAGAACTGAAACTGTTACAGGATAATATTAAAAACCAAATTAGTTCTACAGAATCTGTATTTAAGGACATTAACAGTACCAATGAATTCAGTGCATTCACCCCGATCTGCCCTTTGTACATTATCGTATAGCGTATAGTTATGCAATATCTAACACTGAGGGAATTCTTCAACACATTCTTTGAAAGAGGAACCCTCCCTAGTTAAGTTTAAAAAAGACGACGTAACCCTTTTGAAGAAACCTAAAGCTAACCCTATATACTTTGCCAGTGTCTCCAAATCATCAATATGCATTTTGTTGCAGACTCAGGAAGGAACACAACCAAACAGCACGCTGCTTCATGAATAGCATTCAGGAGTCAGAACGATAAGGAGCACTGAATTTGCCACCCTTTTTATGGAGGGATGAACTTCTGAAAGCCCTGCGGTTCTGATCCACCTTGACCTCCACTGCTTATGGTACAGGGCCCCACCGCAGTCTCCTACGTTGCTACGCATAGCTATTAAATTGATCGCTCGGTCTTCAGATTGATCTAATCCTTCTTAGGAAACCGCATGAATTGCCGCAAGAATTGGCACTACCGCTTTTGCTCCTTAACTCATGTATAACATTCATTTTCTCCCTTATTCCAGGTACATGTGAACAATGCGCAGAAAAATTCAAGCTGAGGAAAGTGGCTAGCAATAACCGCCACTGGTTTTTGCTTGGGCATTCAAGATTGGCTGATTGACAGTAGCATTTGTCTCAACACCAAAATCCTAGGCAAGAATACACCCCCACCCCTTCCTTTCAATTGGCCACAGACAATTAACCCTTTCCCTTCACTGCCAAGGAACCTCGCAGTAATATTATTGAATTCACTAACTCCACCTCCTCAAATGCTTCATGACTTTACCGGAAACGCCCCATGATGTGGAAGTAATCAGCGCACATGAGCTATTTCATATTAACTACTCTAATACATGGACAATGCCAAGAAAATATTCTGTGAATTTCAACTGCTCTTAAACAGAGCGGTCAGTCTTACTTTAGGACTCAAGTGGAGAGACCATGTTTCCCAGGCCTCAATGTTCTCCAATGGCTACCTAGTAAGCAACCAATAAGATTTGAGCAATGCGCCTCATCCAATGTTCCTGCTAGGGTGGAGACCCAACCTACCTTACAATAAATACCTCGCGAGACTGAACCTCAGATGAGCCGCAAAGATTTTGCCTAGTATCGCATGTTACTAAAGACTCTGGCCTAGTGTAAAAACACCAGCTGCTATGAGCCACAACACTGAAGTAACCAACACATTAGCATGCTAGGGAGAATATCCTCTTGAATTTCAGGAGTGCACTAAACAGTGAATTATGGAAAGAAGTTATTGACAACTAAACTAAGATTGTTAGGCTCATTTTAGGTCTTCAACAATGTGAACAACTTGAGCCCTCATCGTTTAGAGGTTTTGCTGGCATCGTAGCTAATCTCAGATATGATTTCAAACAGTCTAAAGCCATGGAAAGTTGAGCTTGTTGATTTAGGGACAGTTTATCATCATCTGTGAAGGTTTGTTGAGGGGTCCTTTAGTGGTTCTCTCCTTCTCTGAATGGAATAATTATGAGATTTCATTCACAGGCATACTCTGGGAAAACCACCTTCATGTCATACGTATGACAATACCAGACAGCTTTTCTACATGTGTTTTGAGTTCAGGATCAATTCTCTCAAGTCAAGGGCCGTAATAGAAATGGATCTAATAATGAGCAAGAATTGTCTAAAGCTGGAATTCTGAAAGATACATATATTGGTTTTGGAACTAAACAGTCTTATTACTGACTTGCATCATATACTTCACACATTTTGAGAAATTCAGCAGCCAAGACAACATGGTAAGACATCTTGGCATACTTCATGTGGACCGGAGTTTAAATTCTGATGCAAATGCATTTGTTTAATCCTTTTTTAGTTCAGACCATGTTCTGCCTTATGTCTCAACCAAAGATGTTGAGACATAAGGCACTGTGTTGGTGCTCACATGGGATTACTACTGCTGTCTCAAAGATAATTTTGCTAATTACTTCAGAAATTCAGCATCACAACTCTGTGTTAACAAATCCAGTAGTTCCAAGGTCAGCTAAAATAGAGTTGACTATAGATCTTATAACGTGTTTGGCGGTGTGGAAAAATAATTGAGATACCTCCGTTACCACCACTTTTTTGTCAGTTACGGAATCAGCGCCACCTTTACCACTCTGCCGCATTATGAGTTTGAACTTGAAGTGGAGGATTTCCCCTAGCATAATGCTGGAGGAAAGTTCAACACTTTATGGACAATATCTATAGACTCAAAAAATTGGAATTTACACCGCCATACCACCACTCTGATTCACATACTCTGCAAAACACCTGTCACTAGAATGAAGCTATCCCCCATGACAAAATGTGGTCTAGTTGGGCACATAATACCTCTCCTGCTTCACATACTTTGCACAACACCACTGGTACTAGAATGCAGCTATCCTCCATGAGACAATTTGGCCTAGCTGCACACATGTCTCTCAGATACTGTCCGGGCTACTGCCCCGCACCCACCCACATGCCTGCTAAACATAGGTGACTAGCAGGGACTTGGCCACCCCTACTAACACTGGCTAACTGCACACACGCACTATTTCCTGATGAGTTTCCCATACCTGGACTTCGCTCCCCCAAGGGCGTTCACCCTCAGCTTTTTGCGACCATACAATGGTGAAAGGCGCTATATAAATGCCCATTTCATTACATTACTCTGCGGTTAATTCATGGGGACGAGTATCAGTAAATGATTTTGGCAGTAAATTGGGAAAATGTACGGCTGATTTGCCACTAAACTCATAATGAGGCCCTATATCTGCCATTTAAATGTTAAGTGTGCAAACAATTACTTTTTCTCCTTGTTGTCATATTGCAGAAATAGAGCTTAGTAGAATACAGTTAAATGTCCTAGATGTATTGCGGTCACGGCCACTTCCACTGCCCTCATGCATACTCGAAGGTTTCACCAGGAAACTACTGCATTGCATGCCCACTCCAAGATGGTGGCGCGCAGCATGTTACTCTGACGACATAGAACATCTTGTGCACGATGCCACGGCGTCCCATCCGCTCTCCATATAGGAGTCGCAGAGGATGCAGTGTGTCTGGATTCCAGTGTTGCGATTCCCGCTGCTGTGTTCCCTCCTGTCTTCAGTTCTGTGCCTGATTACTCGTCCTTGAGTTTCCCTTTCCTTCTTCTTCTCAGTGTTATTTCTTGGTCCTCATTGCTCCTTGCTCTTTTGCCTCGGATACTAGGATCCCGCCAGCTCTTCAGCAACATCTGCAGGATGCGGTGGTGTGCAGCTATTTTGGCCTTCAGGCTATTCCCCAGGGGCTCACTGTCCCCTAGATCACCTGGACCCCTGTATAGTCACTGGTCAAGGTGGCTTCAGGGACAGGCTGCCTTTACCTACACAATACACTCACAAGACATAAGGTAAGGTCTCCAACAAGGTCCGCCCCCAAGTAGATGCTGAAGTGAATGAGACAAACAAGCAATGAAAGCGTTTGCTGTAACTTTTTGCTTTGCCTCTTCAGACAGACTGAGCCTGAAATAATCGTCCTGTGACCATACATTAGTACCCAGCGTGGGTTATTTTGAAGAAATCAAACGCACCAATTGGTGCATTTGCGAGCCTTACCTCATGGTAAGCCCGCTCACGTCCGTGCGCGTCCCTCGCGCCGGTCTTCGTTATTTCTTTGAGGCCACCATGGAAAGTGATAAGGGACCACACTTAGTCCCTTTTCCCTGTTCCATGGTGGGCATTTTTTTCTGTTCACTTTTTTTTTTCAATGTACATGAATGGCCGCCATGGAAAGGAAGAAGGGACTACGCATAATCCCCTTCTTCCCCTCCATGGTGGCCATTTTCTTTGTTTTCTATGGGAAACAGAAAATTGACGTTTTTCCATCCACGGCGGACATTTTTCATCCTTTTTTTACAACACGTTTTGCAGATGGGAAAAAAAAACATTAGTAGCCTGGTGTTACAGGCCGGGGTACTAATGGCAATATGCAGCCATCCTCACAGCACAGTGGCAAATTAGTTAGGCCACACCTTCACCTGCTTATTCGGCCAGGCTGCCGTGTCCGATTTCACTGCAAGCCCCAGAATACCTGGAGAAGCAAGACCCCGTGTAAAACCCAAATACCCCTCTCTTATTTTCGACTGCATGGGGGAAGCTGTGTCTAATGTTCTTTAAAATGACATTGAAATAACCTTGCCACTGCACAGTACACTGGAGACGCACAGTCCTGACTGGGGAATGTGGAAAGCTCCCGACTAAATTACTTCCACCTTTAGCTAATCATCGGCACAACTGGGCAAGGCAACGCCCCCTGTGCCATCATATGCTGGCAGCGCACTGCGAGAACACTCTGTCATTTAGGAATTTAGTGTCCAGAACCCCCAAATCTTTCATGTTTCAAAGACCAAATAAACTCGTTTTCATGTATACGTTACATAAATAATATAGCACCGTATGTAATGTATGAGCATCTTCCATGCTGTACAGTGAGGCGACATCATTGCAATTAGCATAGCATATATGCAGAAATAAGATGCAGACCTTCTAGGTTCATCCCGGCCTGGAGGCATTTCCGATATCGGCATGCTGGGCAATTCTTCCTCCGGATTTTGTCAATGATACAATCATTCCTCCCAGCGCACAGGTAGTTGTGTTGCCCTAATAGCAGAGATAAAAGAGCATACAGGAGGATAATGGATATATGAGGAAGCGCAATTAAATCAAAAAAGATTGTTACTTTCAACGCAACTTCTATTAAAGCCAATATTAAACTTAAGAGGCAGTAGTGCAACACTATACGACAAACATTTAGAAAAGCACACACGTGTATAGGACCATCTACCCAACATGCACGAGCTACTTGCAAAGCACATATACAGTCTGCCTTGACTTATCAGCTGCTTACCACAGGGTGGGCACCACACCCTCCTTCTACACCTTGGGAACCAATGATATTATACTTGCATGGATTGCCACCTATGTGTCTGCGTGTTCTTTTGCTAGCTCTTGGAACAAAGAGCTCAGATGCCACTCATCTGCTGGTTTGCATCCACCACTGCACTGTTCTTGGCCTACTCCTTAACCTCTGTATCTCTTCCCTTGGGCATTCCCATCACCTCTTTGCTGACAGCCCTTGGATTTTCTTCTTTCCCGCTTACCCCCCTGACCTCTCCACTAGAAACACTCACTGTCTGTTGGCTATCTGCCACTGGATTTCATCTTCACTGTCTAATGGTCAACTTCTCCAAGACCCAAATTATCCACCACCCTGTAAAGAATTCCCGTCCCCTCGCCATAAACCTTTTCCCCTGATCTCCTCTCTCATGTTTTACAATCTTGGGGACAAAAATGCATCGCCTTCACCACCTATGCTGAAATACTACGGGTGTCGAAAATTAGGAAGGTATGTCCTCTTCTTCATTCTACAATCAACCTAATGTTCTCTCTGGTAGTCATCTTGACTACTGCTCGAGCCTCCTGCTGGGATTTCCTCTCTACACCTTCACCCCTTGACAGAACTCTCAACTTTGCTACACACACTCTTTATAGTCTCACTCCTCGTTCACCTCCTACCTGCGCCCATCCTAGCTGACACTTTATCCAAAACCAGTCCCTATACAAATCTCTTTAACTGGTCTTCTTATCTATCCAAAGGCCAGCTCCTCCACTTAGCTGCTTCCGTCTCCCAGTACTCTCAACTTTACATTCTTTGCTCTAGCACTTTTTATTTTTTTGGCATTTGTAGCAGCACACTGAACTCCAGGTACCTAGGCGCTAGTTACATTAGGGAAAGGGTTACATTAGGGAATTGAGCAAACGGGGTAAGTAGGAGGCGTACATTCAAGACGTTCAGCGGTAATACAGTGTCTTGGCTCTGAGGAGTTTAGGTGAAAAGCCGGGTTTTCAAGTTCCTCCTAAAGGACCAATAGGAGGGTTCCATTGTCAAGAACAAGGGGAGATTGTTCCACAGCTTGGTAGCTACGACAGGGAAGCTTGAGCCGCCTGCAGATTGGCGATTGAAGCTGGGCACTTTGAGCAAGTGGTCGTGTGAGGATCTTAGTGGGCGAGAGGAGGTGCAGTTTTCCACGCGATGAGAAAGGAAGGCAGGTGTAGTTTTGGAGAGGCACTTGTGAATGATGGAGAGGATCTAGACTTTGATTCGCTCTCGGACCGGCAGCCAATGGGCGTTTTTTCTGGCTTCTGAGATGTGGGAATGTTTGGAAAGGCTGAGGCCAGCATAGAGGGCATTGTTTTGGGTGATTTGTAACCTTTTCAGGTTGCGTTCTGAAGTGCCAGCAAATAGGGTGTTGCAGTAGTCCAGCTTGGCCCCAGTGATGGCTCTGGCAATTGTGAGGCGATTGGGTATGGAGAGGAAAGGCTTACTGGCGATGATCAGCTTGGCTGTGTAGGCGGCATTGGAATAGATCGCGTTGACATGAGAGGTCGAGTGAATTGTCTAGATAGACCACCAGTGTTTTGGCAGCGCGTGAGATGGGGATTAGCTTGCCGTCGATGTTGAAGGACTTGTAGGCCTCATCGAAGTTGCAGAGAGTGGTGGGAGAGCCAACCATGAGAATCTCAGTGTTATTGCTGCTTAAGCATAGCATGTATGTTACCATCCAGTTTTGGACAATGTTGTAGACCCGAGTTGATGGTAGCAGTGTCTTGGTGGTAAGATCCTGCGAGTGGAAGAATTTGGGTGTCATCGGCATAGTTTGTGTTGGAGATGCCGAGAACATCCAGGTAATCGAAAGTGGTTTTGTATAAATGTTATATAGAGTCAGGGAAAGGAAAGAACCTTGGGGGACTTCGCAGGTAACTGGCGTGGGTGAGGCGGTATGATTGTCTATAAATACTCAAGAGGATCTGTCTGCTAGGAAGGATTTGATACAGTCAGTGGCTGCAGGAGAGAAGTTTGATGTGGTTGTGAGATGATCGCAGAGAATCTGATGGTCGACGAAATCAAACGCAGCTGAGAGATCCAGCATGAGGAGCAAGGCAGGTTTACCTGTGTCTTTGATGTGATCTAGTTGATTTTTCAAATCGAGCAGGGCAGTTTCCATGCCATGCCTCCTGTGGAAGCCTGATTGACGGGTGCCTAAGATGTGGTTGGCTTCAAGGTATTCTTGTACATGGATGTGGGCTGAACTCTTCCCACTCTCTCCTTCACCCTCTCACCTCATGCACCTTCGCTTTTCTGCTCCCCACCTCTTTCCCCTAACACTAGAATGCATTATCCCCTGAAATAAAAAAGTTCCACCAACATTCATATATAAAGGTGGCACAAAAGCTCCTTTGACTCTTCCTTGAACTGGCCCCACGCCATTCTAGTGACCACTAACCCATAACCACATGACACCCTCTACACTTCCATCTATGTAAATATTCTGACATCTCCCTTTACATACATCTCCCTGGTACTGTTGGTTTGTATTGTTCCCATTTCATGTCGCCTATCACGACTAATAACACCCAGCTCATTTGCCATTTCCCACTGTAAGGTACCCTCTTAAGTAAGTTCCCCAACTACCATTTGCAATTGTATACCTGTTACTTGTCTAAACACCATGTGTGTGGGTCATTTTCCAGATCCTGCGGATAGGTTCAAGTGGTGGTACACTTTCAAAGCCATATTTACTACTCTGAATAGTTTTGTCAAGTGAAGCTGGGGAGGACAGACATAAGCCTTGATTCACAGAGTGTTTTCCAATGGGGTTTTGCCATTATAAAACACTACTGTGAATTAGGCCCTAAGCGTCTACCTCCTGTTCCCATTCTGCCCGATAAATGTGGCTGCTTCACAACCGGCATGTATTTTCATGCCTGCAGTAATACTATGGAGTCCTATGAAAACAGTCTGAAATGTCCACCTGATAAAAGCAAGCAGAGTCCATAGGAATACATTGTAAATACATTGTGAATATGTGATGAAGGGTGGTTTGCTTCCTGTTACTGCGCACAAAAACACGGATTGAAATGCAAGGTTAAGCTTATTTTTAATTCATTTGAAGACAGCCTGACACGTGCTTCGAGCTACAATGCTCTTCTTCTGCCGAGGCTCCTGTTCCTTCAGTTCGGCAGAGACGCCATCAGACCAATTTCACAATCGCAAGTATATATTGGAGCCAATATAATGCAGCAGTATTGGACATAACTATATAGTGCTATTGCACAAGATTAAAGAATTTGAAGCCCAGGAAGAAGAGCATAAATAAGCTTAACCTTGCATTTCAATCCGTGTTTTTGTGCGCAGTAACAGGAAACAAACCACCCTTCATCACAGTCTTTCTCGTAGACTACTTTGGCAGGTTGTCTACAACTTGCTTCCATCTGCAGCCCATAAACTTACCTATTTTCAGTCACGGCGCTAATTCTCAAATTGTTCTCATCTGCCAAATACCTTTATACATTGTAAATACCAACCGGAATAGTTATCTGTATGAGGCACACTTTTTCACAAATTGAGTGGAAAAATAAAATGTAAAGTTGATTTTGTTTTTCTTTTACTCTTAAAAAGTTAAAAAATGGCACACCATGGTATTCTACATTAGCCCAAATACTACTCGCACCCGGGGAAAGGCTGGAAATGGGGGTTGAACACAGAGTACCACTCACATTTTCCCAGCCACCCGAGATCCTTCCCCTAGGGCCGCCATCTTGATTGTGGAAAGGCAACAATGAGCCCCTCCCGGCTGCCGCCCCACACCCTCACCCTCTCCCCTCAAAACATCCTGCACTGTTCCCCCACACTCTTCCTCCCTACCCACTTACTCGCAGGACTGGAGCTTTCTGCTCTGGTCCTGGTGCTCCCTCCTAGTCCTCGGCCCGGTCATGGAAATTGAAAAGGGACTAAGCTCTTTCATATTTACTATGCTATGTTAAAGGTTCTTATACCACGCTGTATGGTCTCTTGTAGCTCTGGCAGATCTGTAAAGCAAGGAGGGAGGCGGGTAGGTTAGTAGGACTGAGTGGGATAAAAGAGAAATAGATCTGTGATGTTCCTTTGGCAGCTTCAGGTCGGTGACACCGTTTACTGAGCGTATGCGTGTTTTTTGTTTGGTAGTCGCCAATTGGTGCTGGGCGGGTCTATGTGTGGTTTGTGTCGTTGTTGTGAAGTACGTGTGGTTTATGGTGCTGTAGAGGTATGGTTGTGCTTAGTTCAGAGTTTGAGAAGGTGTATGCAGAAGGGTGAGTATTTAGCAGAGTTAGTTAGTGGCAGTACCTTTCCTATTCTCGCTGTTCTGACTAAATACAGCTCCTATCCCTTTTCCTGTGGTACATTCTGGTGTGCAGCAATTACCACCCCACAGGCTCCTCCAGGGGTGAGGTGTTCTCTGTGCCCCGCGGTCTGTTAGTTTGCGATATGGCTCACTAGCACAAGTGGGCTAACTGTGAGCTATTGCTCACTAACACAAATGTACAAAGTGAAAGATTGCCTCACTGTGGCAGGGGCAAACTTGTTTTTTTTGTTTTCATCGGAGATTGGGTTTGAGAAATACGGACAGAGTCTGTCTCCCATAAAAAGAAAAACGTTTTGCATCCCAGAAGAAGCTCCCTTATCGGGGTTTCGAACATGGCCACTACTGGCCTGCCAGCCCTCACCGAGGCCCTTGCTTCACTTGGGCCTGCCTATGCCATGAATGCCCCAGACACGGGGTTGATTGTTACAGTGTCATGATTCAATGCCAAATATAACGGCCATTATATTCATGGTATGCCCCAACCACCCTGACACTCTTCCTATTCTGCAATGACCCAAATACTACCGTATGTTCCAACAGCCACATATTCTTATTGTGCCCTAGGGCCCCAACATTTGTGGTCGGCAATAGCATTGAAACTTAAGGTATAACCTGACTGCCGCGAAAGCTTAGGAGGTCACTGTGGCTGTGATAGTCATTGGGCCTCATTACGACCCTGGCGGTAAGCGAAAAACGATGGCGGTAAATGATTACCGGCATCCTTTTCCGCTAGGTCCGATCATGACCCGTGACCGTTAACTACGATGCCATTATCGTAGTTAACGCTGCCGCTAACTGCACCAAGGATGTGCGCACGCGACCCGCCACGCCGTAAATACCGGCATGGCGCAAAGCTACGTGAATGACGACCCAAGCGGACATGCATCTAGCGCCATCACCCAGCCCGTCAAGTACCTTATCGCCATGGTGCTAATTACGCCATCGCGAACCAACCGTAAAAGGGCCTTGTGCAGTGAATCCAGCTGCCACAGGTGCACAGAATCAGCACATGTGGAGGCAATACAGACTCAGGAAGTACAAAAAGAGCACACCTAGCCCCTTCCCACACCCAGTCACACTCCACAATGATTCCAATAGGACTAGCCATGTTGGGGCTGGAGGACCTGATCGCAATGCAAGTGCTACAACTTCAACTACAACAACAACAACAACAGCAACAACAACAGGCTGCACAGAGGAGACGCAGGAGGAGAAGGAGGGCAAGGCAGGGCCAGCAAGCCCCACCAGCACAGCCAGTGGCACCACACAGGCAGCCCACAATCCCAACCATCAGAGCCAGTCCATTCAACCTCACCGCTGAGCAGATCCACACCCTGTACCGTTTGGACCGGGACACCATCACCGCCATCGCAGACATGATACACAACGACATCGTCAGCATGATAGAAACACCAACCGCCATCCCACCCCTACTGAAGGTAGTGTCTATACTCCACTTCCTGGACACAGGCACCTACCAGCACACAGTGGGACACTTGCATGGCATTTCACAACCATTATTCTCACGTACACTGATCCAAGTGCTTGATACCCTCCTCAAGCACACAAACGACTACATCTCATTACCACGGTCTGCCCAGGAGATTGCAAACACCAAGGTGGGTTTCCATGAACTAGCCGGCATACCTGGTTGCATTGGTGCCATTGACTGCACCCATGTAGAATTGGTGGTGCCACATGCCATGGAGGTACCGTACCGCAACCGTAACCTATTTCACTCAATCAACGTGCAAATGGTCTGTGACTCCAACAGGATCATCACACATTGCTGTGCCCGATTCCCCGGAGCAACCCATGATTCAATGGTCCTTCGGAACTCAACAATACCACGCTACATGGAGCGACATGCAGGGCCAAGATCCTGGCTACTTGGTGAGTCACATGTCATGACCATGGAAAAGTGAAGTGAGTAGGTGAACGACGTACCAATGCATACTCCGGGGGGTGGGGGGAATGATGCATACTCCACCTGGCTGAAAGGGGGGAGTTGATGCATACTCCACCTGGCTGAAAGGGGGGGGATGATGCATACTCCACCTGGCTGAAAGGGGTGGGGAATGATGCATACTCCACATGGCTGAAAGGGGGGGGGGATGATGCATACTCCACCTGGCTGAAAGGGGGGGGATGATGCATACTCCACCTGGCTGAAAGGGGGGGGAATGATGCATACTCCACCTGGCTGAAAGGGGGGGAATGATGCATACTCCACCTGGCTGTGAGTAGTAGAGACAACAGAGCCAGATCATACTCTAAAGCAGCACAAACTTCAGCTGACACCACTAAACCTAATGGCCGATGTATGCTGCCCCACCACGTGAATGAAGGTGTGCCCCAACCATGACACAACCATCTGCAAGTGCATTGTACCAATTCACACCACATTGACCTCAACGAAATACACCTACATGCACGTCACCAGACACCATCCACTGAAAGGCCTGTCCCCCATAACTGCGCACGAATGAGGCACATGACGGACAGAAAAATCAACACACCATCACACAGACAGCAAGGCCCACAAAATGTCCCTATCAACATCAGCATTGCTCACTGGGGTCATGATGAGCCTGACAGCAATGATGTGAGCGTTGACATCATAGGACACGTGCCAGGCCACCAAAAAAAAACGGCATGAACGAACACAGTGGATGGGCACTCACAAGGCACTTGACCCTCCTGCATACATTGGTTGATGGCATGCACAACATTCCATAAGAGCCATGAGCATATACTGGTCGCATAGTGTGAATCAATTAGTGCATTTAAAAGAGGTCCGAAGTAACAGTTGGATGCAAGCCATGGTGGCACTTCATGTTCTGAAATAGACGTCATGACTGACACATACATTCTCGCCCACATACAGGTGATGCAGGCTATCCCCTGAAGAGGTAGCTCCTTACACCAGTCGGAACCCACAGAACCAGCACGAGGAGGACTACAACCGTGCACATACACGTACCCGTGTGGTGATTGAGCAGGCATTTGGCCTATTGAAGGCACGGTTTCGTTGCCTCAGCAGGTCTGGTGGGGCACTCCTGTACCGCCACGAGAAGGTGGCAAAGATCGTCATGGCATGTGTCATGCTACACAATATGTGCGTCAGACGCAATGTGGCCCTGCCCCCTGGCGCTGAACTGCAACCACCTGACGATGAGGATGAGGTTGGTGTGGATGGGGCAGCACCTCATGGAGGCCGCGATGCACAGGAGGGGCGTGAAATGCGTCAAAATATCATTGACCAATGCTTCTAGCACACACGGCTGGTGTGTGTAACATGGAGACGGCACTTGGGGCACTGTGTGTGTCTGGGACATGCACACTGTGGACTGTACACCAATAAAGCACACATACGAAATGAGCAATGGCCACACATTTGATTTGTGCAAAAGAAAAAAGTGTATTATGAATGTGAATAGGTTTGACACACCCAATCCGCCCTCCCCCCACCCCCCTGAACTCCCTGCAAAGGTGTGACGGTGCCGTGATGAAGTGAGTAATGTTCCATTTGTCCACTGGGCGGCCACTATTTGCAGCCCCCTCTCCCGGCCCCTGGGGCCCCCCTGCCTGTATTCCTCAGGTTCCAAGCTGACCTGCGGACGGGGCTGGTTGCGGCAGAACTTGCAGCGGAGGAGGTACTGGGCTGCTCGGTATGCCGCGTGTCCCTTATTGTCTGTACAAGCTCACCAAGCACATTCCGCACCGCTGCTAGTTCCGCACATATGTCTTTGCTTGCGGATTGGATGGCTGCCTTGACAGTCTCAGCGCATCTTTCCATATGTGCACTGGCACCTCCACAATCAGCCACATGCTGCGTGAGTAGTGAGGACAGTTGTTGCCTCGTAATTATTTGGTCCAGCGAATGTTGGAAATCAGGGGCATTGGATGTTGCAATTGCCGGGGTAATTGGGGTACTCCCCTCCTCCCCTCCTTCCACTGGGCTGGGAGTGGCTGGCCATGACTCTTCAGGGGATAGCCCCTGTGTGCCGTCTCCGTGCGGGCTACTTAGGGACAGGTGGGGGGAATGAAGGTGGGCAGTGGGGGGACCTTCTGTGTCATCCTCCTCATTCCCCACATCACTGTCAGAGCAGGCTGCGATGGCAGCAGTCTCCCCAATTGTACTGCTCCCCGCAGACACATTCCCCTCAGTGGGCAGCAGTTGTTGTGTGTCTCCTGTGGGTGGTGCCATGCTGCTTGCCTCGGGATCATTGCTGCCCTGGGCTGTTTTGCAACAGGCAATTTTGGCTGCTGTTGTTGGTCTTTGGGTCCAGCAGAGGTGGAGAGTTGGTGGGCTCTTGCCTCTGGCCTGGCCTTCTTGGCAGCTGTGGTGCCACTCTCGTACCTGCCGGTGTCCGATTGGGAGCCTGTGGTGGAGCAGAGGAGGGAAAGTGTTATTGATGGGTCAGCGGACATTGAGCAGGCATTGTGATGACTGCCATGAATTTGATGGATAGATGGTGCACTTTGTAGGCTGTGACATACAGGTTGCCTCCCTTTTGGGTGGGTTGAACATGCAGGAATGTGGGTGCCTGCTGTGGAGTGTGCATGCTGCATGTGTGCAGGGTGTAGGTCTTCTGCTGATGTGTTGCGTTAACCCTATAGGGCAACATTGTGATGCACATGTAAGTGGAATTCAGGGGGTTTCGCATGGCTAAATTAGAGACACCTACCTGTGTCTCCTGATGTCGGGGCTCCTCTCTCCATTCCACCGACCCCCTCCATGCTCTCCATGCCGATCGTCGAGGCACATATCTCCTCCCATGGCTGCATCTTAATTGGGGAGTCTGCTCCTCCGCCAGTTGCCATGGCCATGTTGCGGTTGGCCGACAGTATGCTCCTTACTCGGAGCCGGAGGTCATCCCACCTTTTGCGGCACTGTTTTGAGGTGCGTGCGGTGGTTCCTACAGCGCTGACCTGTTGTGCTACGAGTTCCCATATGGCATTTTTCCGGGCTATGGCTGGTCTTGTCATTTCTGCAGAGAAGACGATGTCCGCCTTTTCTTGTAGCATTTCAGCCAACATTGTTAGTTCCTCCCTGCTGAAGCGGTCCTGCCGCTGCCGATCGCAGGCTTTCTTGACACCTTTTGGCATTGTGGGGATGCGTGGATGTGGCTGTAGCTTTCTGCAAGGTCTCGGGGTCAGATGTGCAGTGGTAGTGGAGGATTGCAATGGATTGTGTTTTTAAAAATGGCCGCCGTGCTCTTTCCCGTTCCGCCGCGATGACGCTACTTCCGGTTCCGCTTACTGGTGGTCACCGCTAATTACGGTGACCGCTAATTACGGTCAGTGCTAAGACCGGTGGTCGGGATGGCGGTAGTGCACCTTACGCGGCATGCGATGCCGGTAGGTGCCGTTTTGGGGGCATTTACGCCATGGCGCTGTTTACATTACCGCCATGGCGCAATGCTCGTGCCCGATGGGTCCTAATGTGCCGCTTTTTACGGCTTCGATTCAGCACGGAAACGTTAATTACGCCATGGCGGTAATGTACGTTACTTACCGCCAGGGTCGTAATGAGGCCCATTGTATCTTTGTGTGTGCCACATACTCAAACAGTATGACCAAATGGACCAGATACACATGCTGTGCCCATGTAACCCTGCTATTTGTGGTAGGTCCTCATGGCCGTTTTCTCACTTGATGATTTAGGGACAAATACTCACAGTAAGCACTAATTGCTTTGGCAGGTTTACTTTGCCTCTCTGGTCAAGATACTCAAGGTATTCTTTATTGCATTAACACAATTGTCATGTCCCAATTTCAGTGGCACCTCAGGTGCAGCCTAATTTCTCGTGGCTTTTCTATCTCAAATTGGCCTAGCCACTCGAGATGCATTAACAGACCAATACATTTGCAATGTTCGAATTGCATAGACAAACAAGGTATGCACGAACAGCCCTGATAGTATTGCGCTTGTGCTTGAATGTCTCATCTACTGTTGGTCTTGCTATGTTCCAGTGGCCCAGAGCCTATGGCATGCCCCAGTGATCGAACACTGTAACTGCTACGTTTCAAACAAGCGACTTGCCTAGCGAAGCCAACATAAATGGAAGATGTGCACTGCACAAGACCACATTATATTGCATTAATACTTGTGCTGTGCTTCAGAGTCTCATTGTGGGCCTGAGATGCCTCAACATACAGTTACATTGGTAATTGCAGAAGGACCATTATATGGTCTCTCCCTCCTCCCGCCAGGATAATTGGTATTTTTCAGAGTAGCACCCACCCAATAATCCATAAAAAAGGTCTATATTCTACTGAACTCAAACAAGCAGCACTAATTACATTAGTCCGTTTATGCCACCTGCACTACTTTATCTTTTCAGATCAGCTTATGTCCCACAACACATCGCAGTACTCAGCCATTGCCACCCAATTGGAAGTGGAAATCCTGAGACATACAAACTGAAAACCATATATGACTGCTGCCTGGTAGAGCCCTCGAAGCATCACTGCCGACCCACCCTGTGAGCAGTAAGGTCTCTTCTAGGCGGTTAACTCCGGCTATCAGGGGAGTCGTCACAACAATGCAATGCCATGACTTTGCTCACCGCATCACTTTCCTTCTGACACTAGGCTATTGCAAGGCTTTAGCAATGGAGACTTCCTCCCACAATGAGGAGTATGATATCATCAGGTGTTTGCCACATTCAGGCTCCATTTCTTAAGGGGTATTTTGGGCGAGAAAGAGATATGAGAATCTCCACAAAGAAACACTCCGGTGTGAATATATGAGGAAGGGCAGAGCAGGTCATTTGTGACTAAAACAAGTCGTGCACTAAATCTTGCCTGCAAACGTGCGACATAAAAAACTCGCCTGGAGTGAATGGGTCTGCTACCCTTCACCTCTATCCACATTCACACGCTGGCGGAGGGCGGCCTGGCAGGGGGAGACTGCACGGGCTGCTATGCAAATTGGTTAATCTGCATTCTTTTTGGCGTGTCTCAACTTTTATAGAACCCGTTGGGCGTGCTATGGATGTGAGGCAAAAAAAGGAAGCCGTAGGAAACCAAATAAAACAGTATTTTGCCATCCCTGAATGAAAAATCCAGCTTGACCTTCAGATAATTGGATGGAAATGGCATATTCCAGGTGGATTGGATTCATCCGATTCGTAAGGCGATTTCTTTCTCTCTATTGGCCTGCGACATTTTGCTGTCCAGATGTTTTGCGTTATCACCACATCAGCCCCAGCAGGAATTGTCAATCGTGATATGATATGATAGGTTATTTATAACGCGCTCAATACCCAGAAATTTCTAAGCGCGGACCTGGGGATCAAAACTGTGTTGCTCCGTGCCGTCTTGCTTCCAGGGCGAGCACGTTGCCACTGAGCTACCCTCCCGAGACAATGGATCATGGGAGTCATAGTCCAAACTATCAGGCGAGCCACAGGCTTCAGACCAGGGCTATATGTTTTTTCGGCGAACTAATGTTAAAGTAGTTACATAATGCTCTCTAAATCAGCTTAGAAACTGGATATCAGTGTCATGCTGGGACAAAAAATACTCCCGGGTGCCAAAAAAGAGGCCCACACCCCTGATTCACAATTTGTGACGTTTCACGCCCTGGAGGGAGTTATTCAACATGTTTACCAATTAAAAAGGTTTGAGCTGGGCCTGTAGGAGAATTTGTGGGGAATAAGTCTGTGAAATGGTGCATTTGGAAGCACGCTGGGATTGTAAAACTGATTAAAACGTCCTTCTGCTGAAAGCATTGAGATATTAGACCTGCCCTCACTGGCACAAAAAGCTGCATCCAACCTCTCTCTCAGGTCGTCTCTGTGGTCATTGCCATGTTGTCCTATCAGTCCTCCGGACTCATCGGAGTCTGCTGCTGGCAACACATAAAATGCTGGAGGGAAAACGAAATTTGAGGCTCATAAAATTCTAGATAAAATGAAACAGCCAAATAACTTCTGAAATACTAATGTGCAGATGAGCCTTTCTGAGGACACATGGAATCTGGTGGCATGCATAGGCTATAGTAAAAAGTAGGGGATGACTAAAAGGCAACTTCCCACTAATGAGCCCTATTGCCAGGCACATCATCAGAGCACATTTTTTTAGACCGTGTTTTAAGGCCAGGGTAGTCGGTACCTAAGAAAGAGGCTGCAAACCGTATTCACTAGGCGTTAGCTGCTATAGTTACCCGCAATAGCTGTGGTCACCCTGTGTTTAATGGATATCAAAGCATCAACCGCTGAAGCATGAAGGGCCGAGTCAGCCCTGCCAGGATTCAAACTTGGGATGTGCATTAGGGTCTCATGCCATACCATAGACGAGAGCTTCACACTGGGGGTTCCCTTCTGGGCTTAGATTTCCTCTTGTGTTGTAATGCTTCGGGTTGGGTTATGTTCTTGTTTTGGGAAGTGGGGCTTGAGTGGTACTGAGAAGGGGGGCTCTCCTCCTTTGGTCCCATTCTCATTTTGTTCCCCATCTGATTTCAAGGAAATTATGCATTACACATTAAAAAATGTGCAGTCAAAAAAAGTCTCAAACAAAATGTTCCTCCAGTCAACATCTGGACCTAGATGATCCATTCGCCAGTCTCCACCGTAAAGAGCAGGACATCACTCGGATGATGCCGAGAACATAGAAGTTGACTTTTGGCTCCACTGAAAGTCAGTGGCAATCTTCCAGGGTTGGTGTCATGGGATTGAATATCTTCACACACTGGCCGACCTTATCTACCTGGATATGTATTCTTTCTTATAAAAGGCTCACTATGCAAGCTATTACAAGACCCCGCTTATCCCATAGCAGGGTCCTGGATATATCCCAACAATGATGGCCCAACAGCACACTGTAAAGATCTCCCTGGGTGTTCATAGAAAAGTCACTCCTGTAGTCGATGTATAATCGAAGGGTGACGGGATATATTGCTGGTGACTTGTAGGTTTCTGATTTAATCTGCAGGGGGCGATTGCATTCCTAGACACTTGCGGCGGGGTGGGAAGAGGGTAAATTGCAGGGCTGGGTGCCTATGCTTGTTTTTCCTAGCACACTCACCTCAGTCTTGGATTGCTTAAGACAAAAGAAACGTATCTTCATCTAGATATAGATGCGCTTGGACAATCTAGGCTGTTTCATAGGTTATCGTGGTTCCATATTCCACTCCCTAGACAGAAACACATCTGTGTGATATCTCAACAATGTACATTTGGTGGACCATGTGGTGTTGGCCAATAACCTGGGCTACTGGTCAGAACAAGTCCTTTAGAAGCCACTTCAGGTAAGACGGTATAGTAAATGAACGTACTCCAGATGAGGTGTGGTTCTGGAACAAGGGTCATGTGATAAGAAATCTTAGAGGCTACAAGATAACATTCCTTTCAAAAGGAATAATAATAATATCAGCGTCTCAAATTCCTAAGAATTATAAACCAAGTAATGGTGCCTGATTTAATGAAGGGGTGAGCCACCTCTGTCGGAATTGCAACTTGTGAAGTGTAGGCTCACCACTTCTTATAGAGGGGAACGCAACCCATTGGGTCTCTACACAGACATGGAAGAAGTGGGGAAAAGTATGGGACCACCTTTCCGCAGACATGGGTGTAGCAAAAACAATAACAATTCAAAAGGGCTGGAAGAAATGAAGGTAAGTAATCAGATTAAAAGAAAATCTAGAGATGGAGATTACTCTCTACTGTTATCTGTCACTGATGGCCTCAATAGCGGTCCCTCTCTATGTAACTTACGGAGGGGTTGCGCCTCCCTCACCCTGGCGCCACTCAACCACGGGCTGGGTACTATAGATTGGTAACACCTACAATTTAAAAACTGTCTAGCCCAAGGTAACGGCCTATAGGAAAATACTGTAAAGGTTTAAACTCTGAGGGAACAATTTAGGTGGTCGCTACTCAAAGATTCCCCAAGGCGATGTAATGTAAGGGCTTTTGTGGCTTCCAGGTACACAGGCTCCTACATCTTCTCCTTCCATGCTCTCCTGTAACTCTCCCTACATCTTTCTCTAACTCTCCCTTTCCTCTGCCTACTCGCCTCCCCTAAATCCATCAATTGTCTCTCCTAACATTCTCTCCTCTATCCCTTAGATGTTACTCTATCCACTTTCTACTTCCACCCTCTAATCTTTTCTCACTCTCTATCCTTTCCTCCCATTCTACTACGTTCCTCTCCACAATACTACCTGCCATGTTCCACAGCATTTGCCTCCATACACTACTAATCTTTGCAAACTAATGCTACCCTCTGCACATTAATACCCTCTCCACACTATTACTAGTCTCACCACACTACAACTAATCCTTTCACAGTACTACTACACCCACACCCTCTCCCTCAATCACCCTCTTTAACTTCAGTCACCTCCTCACTGCCTCCCCCCTCTTCCCTCCCCCTTACCATCTCCACACTCACTGAGACCCCAAGTACTACTTTCTCTCACCAACCAATACCTCACCTTGCACACTTCTTGAATAATCTGCCTCCACACTCCTCAGCACCGTTCTTCCTCTGGCTGGACTTTTGGTCTTCCTCCACCTCCACTGTCCTCACCCTAACACCCCACAACTTCCTGTGAGTCCTTTAATCCTCCCACTTCACCTTCCATTGGTTATCCTCCCCTACTGGTTCCTTGGGTCAACCCCTTACTGTTATTCCCTGCCACCCCACAAAAGGAATTCCAATTGACAGAAGACAAATAATGACGTCTAAGCCCCACCAATGTCTCATCTGCAGATCGGTCTGGGTTTATCAATTGCACCCGCTGCTGTTGCAATTAATATCCAAGTCTGTGTGGGAGCCATTCTGCGGGCCCAATACAGGCGAGCGTATTGTCTCTATGATGGATATTGAAGCTCTTTGTGTGTGCGATGAAATGCGGTTTGCTCTCGTTGGTTGCTTCCGCTAGCGGCTTCCCTTTGACAACCTGCTGGTTGGGCTGTGCGGTTAAGCAGCAACTATCAGAAGCATTTGTTGGGTTCTTCTCTCACCTTTCCACTTCAAGGCATTTTTGGACATAGTGCCCTACAAAAAACAGAAAGAAACTGACCAGATTCGTGCAAGACAGGTATGGGGTGATCGACAGTGGTACTCGCCACAAGAATGCTGGCAAAACAAGGGACGGGGACTAGGTCCTCCCAACTGCCACCTTCCACCTCGGGGTAGGACTGGCTCTGTCTGCCCCATGGTAGCCCTCACTCCTCATGCTGAGAGGGGTCACTGTCCCATATAACAGATGAGGCATTGGGCAGAGAGGGTAGGGCTGGCCATCACCTTCCAAATTATACGTAGAAAGCCAAGAAGGGTGGGCACTCTTTGATATTGCAATTTCCTTTTGACTCGTGAAACAAATTAGAGCTTAGAAGTTCCACAACATGAGCCTTCACTGTGTTGTTTTTAAGGTGCCGAATAATGTCATCGCAAGTCTCCTTTATGACGTGCACTTTTTCAGTCCTTGGCCTGCCACCCTCTCTTCCTTCTGGGGCACCAAAACCTGTCAGGCAATTTCCATGCCCCTTGCTCTGCCATCCCCGTTTAGGTTGTCCTTGGCTGCCTCCCACCATAGCGCACATAGCCCATAGTTCTTATAGCATTTTACATGCCACAACCCCACCCCCGCATCGACTAGCGTTTCCTGGCTTTTAAAGACAAGCTACGACATGAACGCCACGCAAACAGTGCTGCGGCCACTTGCCCATTTTTTACAGACTCATGATGACTCAAGAGTAAAACATGCACATTGTTTTGCTTAAAGAGGAAAAGCTTTTTTTTAATCCAAAGATTGTGTTCCCCTTTCATATTATTACTTTGCACATTTACTGTGGAGATACGTCGTCGAAAATCACTGCGCTTTCTGCTCTGATGTAATTTCCTGTTCAAATGTTAGTCATTACACAAAATACAGGACAGCCTAAGGTAGCAAAGCGCCCACAAACGGAAAATAAAAACAAAATAAGGGCTCGCTAGAGAGCTTGCTGCGAGATGGCAGCTTTCTGAACGCCACTGCTGTGTGACTGTCGAGCATGGGGGGCTGCGGGGGCTGTGCGGCACGACGCTCGCGGAAGCCAAACAAGTGCCACCCTGAATGCTCGCGAGACTTCGGCGGAGACTCGGGATGCCATAGATCTCTGCCGCGGGACGTCCCAGCAGCCATGTTAAGATTGGGGGCTCTCACCGATTACCTCTCAGGTTTCTTGCTGGCTTTA
Source organism: Ambystoma mexicanum (assembly GCF_040938575.1). NCBI lineage: Eukaryota > Metazoa > Chordata > Amphibia > Caudata > Ambystomatidae > Ambystoma > Ambystoma mexicanum. The sequence continues at coordinate 1,104,811,748 of NC_090925.1, read as the reverse complement.
CAGCATTTAACGTGGCAGTCGTCATACGCAAGACTGCATCGCCTGCTTTCGCTGCGGTATGCCTATCTTTATGAGTGCCCTCTTTCGAGGACTTACTACCATATCAGCTTGACTGTTGGTGCATTATTCGACTGTGCTTAAACAGGTGTGGACCGCCGCTATGAGCAACCCTGAACCCCCCCAACCCTCACATTAGAATCTCCTGTTAGGCTTCTTTACACTATGTTTACCAACTGTGTCTGGGCAATGAAGTTGGGGCAACTACTTTGAGTTCTGGCTTTGCATTAAGAAGCTGAACACAGGATTGGGGCACTCCCAGAATGCGGTTCGGCCACATTATATTTCCATCTTGACAAACTCTCACATTATATGAAGGGGGTTCCTGCAAGCAGTGAGGATGCAGAGGACCACTCATTAAATCTTTTTGGAAACACTCCCTTCATTGTCCTCCATTCTCTGCCCACTATATAGTAGAGAGTCACTGGCGCCTTCTCCAAAACCCAGAAAACCACCACGCCATAGAATTGCTTGCCTGCTTAACTACCAGGACCAGACCCTGGTGCTGTACAAGGGCTGTGTAGTTGGGGGAACTCCAGTATGAGAGAAATCCTGCATCTCCACCGATTAAGATTTGATGCTTTTGGTCCAGTCAGCTTGCTGCTCCTTCGCGTCTGAGAGAGCAAGACCACAAGAGCACTGTCTCAAGTACGCCATGCTGTTCCCAAACATTCCTAAAGTACTGCATAAGGTCAAAGCCTACTTTTTTACTACAAGCATGTAGAAGCTGCCACTGCCTTGAAGGGGCTCTCATCACCTTTTTATCATAGGGGGGAGGGAGACAGCTACCCGAGACTCCCCAATTCCCACTTTTTAATTCTCACCTTGATCATTGCTCCCAGTTTTGTTTGGGGATCACGATTGCTGACCAGAACCCTGGCAGTCTTCTGCCCTTTGTAGATCTGTATTGATTGCCTTTCTATTAATTAAGGTTTGGCTGCCATCGAGGCAATGTATACCTTTTGGGTATGCCTGCATGTTAACCTGTTTAAAATTCCTTATGGTATCTTCACTAAGGTTTTTCACATTGAATCTTTCTAGAGGTCATGAAAATACACAGTTCACTGCAACGCAGATATTGTTAGAGCTAACGTCTGCCATTGCATGGACTAGTGCTGCATGACGCCGAATGCTTTCGTTCAGGGCTATCTTGACATTTCTGGGAACTAAAGTTTCCATATCTCTCCATCATTTTTAGCACACTTTCAAAATCTTGATATGTAACAGATCAGTCAACAGTTGATTCTAATGTGTTCTATAATGTATACGTTCGACCCTTTTGGCCAGTTAACCTGGAGCCTTGATGGCCTCTAATGGCGACAGCCGATGGTGGCTTATCAAGCTTTGGTGTTGGTTGTTTTGGAATTTGCTTAGAGGTGGAGTGGTTGGTGTTAAACAGGAGGGAAGTGATACAATTAAAATGATGAAAGGTTGCTGGCCTGCTGACCTATTTGCACAACGTCTGTAGTATGCCGTTGTTACCCCGGTACACTATATGGAGCATCAACATTTGCCCCTTCCACGATTTATCTGACCTGGACAAATGACTTCATTAATGTTAGATGGAATGGCCCAAAAGTGAATAGACCCAACGCATGTAAAATCTTCATCAGTTTGAACAGGTTGTGCGCTAATGTATTGTTCCTACAGGAAACATATGAAGTGGACATACGACACCATCAGGAAAAGGTGGGGCTCAAGTAGATTTTACACTTGGTACGCCTTGTTCCCCAGGGGTGTCTCGATTTGAATCCTCGCCTATGCGCCCAAGGTGATTGATACCTATGCTCAGGGAAGATATGGCATTTGAATCACACTTGTCAATATCTATGGCCCGAAAACGTACAAGCCTGATGTTTTCATCCACATTGCTAATAAATGCCACAGGTTTTGGGGTTCTTCCATTATCTGTGGTAGTGAAGGGCCGGACTACCAATGCCATCCTTGATGCCACACCCCATAGGTCAGCTTTGTCATCCCACCTGCAGAGCTGGGCTGGTTGTGAAATAGTGCATTCCCCATCTAACTGGTGGATGTACACGGAATATTACAGCCTTCCACTCGAGAATACTCCTATTATTCCTCTATGCATGATCTTTACACCAGGATTGACTTGATCCTGGCCTCCTCTACAAAACCCCCAGCTGTTATTACATACATACTATTGACCATGTCGCTCTCTAACTCCATTTAAATCTTTCTATGAGTCATCCCTTCTGGCCCCTTGGTGACTGAAGCACTTGGTCCTAGCTGACACTGCATTTGTGGGTTCCATTGGTCCCTAGTGCCTCTATGCTATGGGAAGCTTTCAAGGTATATTTTAGTACAGGAAACTACATCTGACCCCCCCACCCCAGATGTTGTGTACTACAACTCCCATCAGCCCTAGTCAACACAGCCAATGGTGAGGAGTTATGGGAGTCCTAGTCCAAAACATCTAAAGCGACACTGATTGCAAACCGGTATTAGGGGTATGTGTAAATGCTTTCTTGAAACCATTGGATGAAGGTGCGATTCTTGAAACCATTGGATGAGAGCAATCTGTCTTGAAACGTGCTTATCGCATCCCACGCTAGCTCTGGTGAGTATTCCCTGCTCTGGAACATAAAACCCAACTAGATATTTTCAAGCACCCGTCTAACCAAGAAATTACGTACTTATCGCACTCTGGGATGTCTTGGCTGTGAACATGCAGGGCCCCATCTTAGAAATGTGGTTAAGGGGAATTATGTTATTGCAGGAATATGATAAGTGTGGGAATCATGATGAAACCCCCAGGATGATTAATCTATTCTTACCCCTTGTGATGCCTTCGCTATACACCCATGTGTTACAGGCCATAGCGTTTTTTTCATTTTCTTTAAATCATAGTGTACTCTGAGGGTTCTCCACTTGATTCGGTTGTGGAAGGCAGGGCCTGTAGGCGAAATGAAAGAATGAGCATGGATCCTCTAGGAACTGATGAGATTGGGACTTTTCAATGCGCTCGGGGTTAGTGTGCCAAGGCAGTCGGAATCTATTTTATGGACTGGACGATTCTAGATGAATGGAACAATGAATCCCCCTAGAGGGCACGGGTCATAGGTCAGGGGTGGAGGACCTTTGTTCCTCACCTGAGGACACAGGAACCGGAAGTCATCATACTCACCATCATAACCTGGCTTACGGTTGCAGGTGCAATGTCTGTCGCATTCCCCCTTGTGCAAGTGACTAGACAGGCGTGTGCCATTCTCTTTGTCGGGTTAGTAAAGGGGTGGCCACACAGTGATCATCTCATATGTGGGCGACATCCTCTACATTAAGTTTTATGAGACCTCTTCTGGTCTTAACATTAGTTGATCCAAATCAAAGTCATTTCCATAGATATCTGCAGTTACTTGCCCCGTGATATTATTTATTATTTTATTATTATTTTTTCATTTGTATAGCGCCAAACAGCCGGTGGGCACTGTGACGCTGTTACAGAGGTGGGTAAGTTGCTTAGTTACAGTGGTACAGACGGTGGGTATGGTTACAATGGCACAAGCAATGGGTATACTGGCAATTACAGAGGAATGTTACTTAGTTGCAGTGGTAAGGAAATGTCAAAACAAGTGTACACAGTTCATTAGGTTGCATGGAATGTGCTCTGGAGTAGGGAAGGAATATGAGCGCAGATGTTAGCGGAACAGCCAGGTTTTGAGGGCTTTGCGGAAGGCAGCGTGGGAGGGTTCATTTCTGAGGGCGAGTGGTAGGGTATTCCATTGTCTGGCAGCAAGGAAGGGGAAGCTAGCACCACCTGCTTTGGCACGTTTGACTCTGGGGATGATGAGTCGGTGGGAGGATGGTGTTCTAATGGGTCTGGAGGAGGCCGCTCTGACTAGTTTCGAGGAGAGGTGGGGGGCTGTGTGAGTGAAACATTTGTGAGTGATGGCAAGGGTTTTGAATAGAATGCGTTCTTTGATGGCAAGCCAGTGGGATTCGCGTTTGGATGCAGGGATGCACTCTCTTTTGGGTATGTTGAGAGCAGATCTGAGTGCGTTGTTTTGGATTACTCTGAGTTTCCTTTTGTTTTTTAGGGAAGTGCCGGCAAAGAGGACGTTACAATAGTCCAGTCCTGAGCCTATTATTGCTCTAGCGATCTGGTATGCACTATTGGGTAACTGGGTATGTTCAATATTTGGGAGTCCAGGTTAGTACACGTGAATCAAAACTAATAAGATTCCATTATGAATACCTATCCACTCTAGAGTCCAAGGTTAATAGCTGGTTTACACTCCCACTTTCGCCATTTGGCAAAATCTCCTTTGCTAAAATGTTAGTTTAACCTAAATTTCAGTACCTCTTTCTAATAATCCAGGCTGGCCCGGATGCAATTTCATTACAAAAATGTTTATTCTCTTTTATTTAGCCTGGCATACACTGACGGTTTCAAATAGCTGGGATACACTGATAGTACCCTTCTCACAAGGCTGGGCTTCAGCTCCAGATGTGAAGCAAAAGTGAAGAAAGACTACAAAGAAAAGAACAAACAGTAGGGACAAAAGGTTGCATGACACACATCTAAGTAAAACACCCTTATTTGAATGCAGACATGCTGCTTTTCCAGCGGAACTCTAAGAAGGTTATGCCTCTGCTGATGCAGGGTTGCGCCTCTACTGATGCAAGGTTGTGCCTCTACTGATGCAAGGTTGTGCCTCTACTGATGCGAGGTTTACTGATGCGAGGTTGTGCCTCTAGTGATGCGAGGTTGTGCCTCTAGTGATGCGGGCTTAGGCCTCTGCTGATGCGGGCTTAGGCCTCTGCTGATGCGGGTTTTGGCCTCTGCTGATGCGGGCTTAGGCCTCTGCTGATTCGGGGTTAGGCCTCTGCTGATACAAGGTGATGTCTCTGCTGAAGCGAGGTTATGCCTCTGCTGATACAATGCATGAGTTATAGCATTGCCCCTTGTTATCTCCATTTTGGTCGGAAGTCATTATTCAGCTAAATGAATTACCGGTCTCGTGTTGAACTTCTCACCAATAGGCTGCCTTTTGAGGTACTCTCTACGCCACCCTAGAACACATTAGAAATGTGTATCTCTTGCTTTACTGATGGCAAAACGCTGCATTCTATGGGCCTCATTATGACTGAGGCGGTAGCCGTGCCGGTATTTACCGTCACGGCTGCCGCTAGAGGAATTCTTTTACCAGTACCCAGCAATGGGCAATTACCAGGGCATTTCGGTCCCACCGGACCCAGAAATTGCCCATTGCCGGGTGCTGGTGATTATTACTCCCCATTCCCATTGAGCCCTATCGGGCTGAATGGGGAGGCCGGTAGCACCGGCACCGTCAATAACGGTGCCGGCGCTACTGTGTAGGTCTGCTCGCGGGGGCAGTTCCGCCCAGCAGGTCAGACCTGCCGGGCTGACAGGCACCCACGAGCAGACCTCATAGTTTGCCAGTCTGGTAACAATAGTACCGGCAAGCTTACCGGTAGCGTTGTTACCGGACTGGCAACCTTGTAATGAGGCCCAATGGTGCCTTATTCTTAAGATATGGGTTGCAAGAATTAGGCTGGTGTAATTCCACGGGTTCCTTAATACTTCTACCCCAGAGATTGTGGAGTAGGATGGATGCACCGAGCGGACATGACTGATGTTTTGGACACAGTTATTACGTGAGGATTGTATCACATGGTACTGATTTTTGTGATTTCTTCACAATCCAGGTTATTCTGGTATACCAATTCGTGCTTGTTGATATATTGCATAATGGAGGCGCCTGTGAATGACTCACATGCTATGTTTCCCCTAAAAGCTGCACATATGTATCAGAGTGCATTGTTCCTTTGTCACATTAAAGATCTAGTCCCACGAGTTGAGTCTGTGCTCAGATGCTTCAGGCAAGTAATTGGAAAGTTGCTTTGGGGAAACAGTGCCGTCAAAGGAATGGATTGTTTCATGTTCCAAATATTTCTCTTGGCAACATTTAATAACAATACGGTTATTAATTCATGGCCACTGTTGCTCTATCCTGAAGTGCTGCTTGCTTATAAATACGCAAACTGTTACTTTTGTGTTTGATCCATTCAATAAAAACAGCGAGGCTTTGACAATAGACCTTATGTTCAAGTTCGCGAAGGGCAGGCTTGAAGGTCAATGAGAGGTGCGCAGTGAAAGGAACTCCTTCGCATGTACCTGTATGCGCATTGAGCGCATATGCCATACATTACCAAATGGAGGCAAGGGTTTGTAACGTGGGATGAGTATTCGGTCTATGTTGGACAGTAGATCAAGGGTGTTAGAGGGAGAGAAGGGATCCATCCTCCGTCTGCCCCACCTTCCCTACTTGGAAAAGCGTTTTCACCGAGCATCACAACCAAACACCCACGTGAATAATGGCCATTTACACTTGCTATTCCATGCACAGTGTGATGAGTACCTTCCACCACTCCCACTTCTCATCTGATGATGGTTCATCTTCTTTATTCCCAAGGAGGCAAAATGCCAGTGCTGACAACCACCATAAATTCCCAACTGGCATACGGAAACTCCCCTGCCTCAAACTGCTAAAATAGCAACTCTCCTGTCAAATACTTCATCGGCAATGCTGCAGTCTGTGCAGACCGGCATCTGGTTCCTGGTCACCTACAGAATAAGGGGACTCGATTGACTGACCATGAACAGCGTGGTGTTCAAAACCCTCTGCCTCTCCCACAAATGCATCAATGGAAAAGACTCCCAATACTGTGCTGTGCTGATCGAAATTGACTCCACATCCACGGAACAAGCCGTAGCACAAAAGGTGGATGTACTGGTACAGTTAGAGCGCTCAGACTAATGAGAGCACTCCCAAAAGACACACCACGTGGCAGGTTGTAAGCATTTTCACCCCTTTCTTTGTCCCACTCTCTACAAGTTGTCTATCAAACTCTTATCCCTTCCTTCACTGCAATTATCTTATTGAAGGCAGGATTCTATGTATTATATTATTATATGCGAAAAATGCTCATGAGTTCTTCTACTCCTGCTTATCAGATACTTGTGGATGAAAAAAAGGGTGTTCAAACAGGGCTATTAGGAATGTGGTTTAACCGCCTAGATGAAATTCTTATAGCGGATGATATAAAAAAAATGGACCTGTTTAACACACCACAAATAGCAAAAAAGAAATTCGAAACCTGGTCCTGGATAACAAACTTTAAAAAACGAGCAAAGCTCTAGTCTGTAATATCATTAGGTGTTGGCAAAAATAAGTTACATGTCCAATCAAGATATCTCCAACATTGTCCATCACGTCGTCACTGCGCTCAATTTTTAAGACTGAGACTAAATGCATTAAAAACAAGAGATGATGTGGATTCGATGTGACAAAAACGTAATTGACAACTCATGTTGTTTCTGTAGTTCTGCAATTGAATCGATAAAACATCTGTTAATCGATTGCAGTGAAACCGCCGATCAGCGAACTTTACATCTTGGAAAATTTGCTCCGCTAAATCAGGATATGGAAGCTTGGTGGACCAACGCCATATCAGGAAACAACATAAAGTTGTCATGTGCAATTGTCAACTATACGGACATGATTTTGGGAACGGAGGATCAGTAGACTGCCTGAAAGAGAGTTTGATAGCAAATTGCAATGAAGTTTTATGGTATGATAGACATTAGAAACTTGATGTGGAAATGAAGTCAGATTTTTTCTCAACTCACTTCCTTAAGTCTTGAAAATGTATCAGATCAAGTGTTTTATTTCCTTTGTTTTATTCCTTAAAGCAATGAAAATGATTTGTATGAAATGTGAAGAACGATTGTAACAAAAGTTTATTGTAAACTGAAGGATTAAAAATAAAAAAAATAAAAAGTCAATCTGCTCTGCTTCTGTGCAGGACACTCTTTAAGAGCGCCAGGAAGCAGCAACATATCTTAATGAGCCTTAAGGAGCCTTTTCATACCAGTTTTATTTCACTAAAAATACGAGGACCTATGAGCAAATGAGGCTTCCAGTTTGTGGTTTATCAGTGAAATATGTGATCATTTGGAGCCATCTCCCCCTTGCCAAAGATGCCGATGTACACATCTAACAAAGGCGTGATACAGACTGGACGAAAAAGACCCATTCCAATAGAAACACTTAATGACTGGTTGTGCTCCACTGACATGCTCCCCCAAATGACAAGCCACCGGAATGTGCCCTACCCCACGGGGTACCCCTGAAAGTCTGAACACAGTAATAAGGCCACAGAATATTCAAGAAAATCAACGCAACATGACACCGCCCTCCCTGATGCTGCCTGATAGAGTCATGCACAGAGCCACCCCATCCAGCATCAAGGACTGGCGCTCTTTCTGTGACCCTCAAATTTCCAACGATTTCAATGCATTGCTGTATCCTTATTGTGCTACTTTTATTGACAAACTGGTTATTTCAAGCAGAATGGGATTAACAAGTCTGCAATAACAGAGCCTGGAGACACACTAGTGTAATGCATCTTTACATAAGAGCACTCTTTCATTGTGTGGCGTATTCCTTGTGGGTAAAGGGGAAGAGTGAGGACATATAGCAGGGACATAGGTTTTAGAATGGACAGCTTGAGACTAGTATTTAAAGGTTTGGGGTCTGAAGGTCAGCATGCAGGAGAGGCAAGCCAGGCCGTTAGTTTGGAGAAGAGGACAGAAGACTTCTTCCATTGCTAGCAGGTGGAGCTTGAGCGGCGTTTTGAAGAGTTCCAATTGAAAAGCAAAAAGTCCCAGACCATGCCAAGCAGTTTTACTGAAAATATGAAGTGCTTCAGTACACCGCCAGGTCCACCACAGGAAGCAAAGGAAAAGTACCACTTCAATCATCATACTGAGACAGGTATTTTCGCCCATTTGAGGGTTTCCCCAATTCATTTTTTAGGGTCCAGCTATTGTGTGTGAATCGTATTGTCCTATAGATTATACTAGCCCCAATCCTGAAGAATTGGGCAACCAGGTACCTACTGCAACAGTCTTCTGGTGATGTTTTAAGCCTGCAGCACATCATCTTCCCATAGCTGAACTGAACTAAAACACAAACATACAAAAGACAATGCCAGTCCTGGCTCCTATGCCTCGGCTTCCCACAATTCACCTCCAAAACTTGAAATCGACTTATGCGCTTACTGACATACTCACAGCCACACATTGACACACTACATTCCAACAGGTAATTAGGTGGCATGGTGGACGGTCAGGTGGTAGTGTCATATGTTTCAGGATTTATTTAGATTGTGTGCTTTAGAGAAACTAAGAAAGAATCACTAGATATGTGGTTTGTAAGCAAGCAAAGATTAAAAGGACTAAATGTCAATCATATACATTTCATGCTTTAGTTTACAATCCCTGACACAGGAATACAAGTACCACATGGTGTCCCGGCAGCCCATGCGCCCCAGTCTGGGGTGGGAGCAACTCCGACAAAGAGCTAGTGGGAGAATTTGGGATGCATACATGTTCATGAGTAATGCGTCCTTGATAGAGGATGGTTCCCAAATATTCACTTAAGTCATTGTGGCGTATGTTATGCATCATGAAATCATGCAGCAATAGAAAGAAACATGCAATAAGGGCCTCTCTAGTGAACACTTCAGTTTGGCTATTTGAAGTTCCCATCACTGAAGGCTATCGTCAACATTTGCAATTTAATGCACCCGATATTTGTTTTAGAATGTAATATAGAAACTGAAGGAGTTAGTTAATGTCAACTGGAAACCTTTCCACAGCTACCTGAAATGTTGCACTAGAGGAGGCAACTTCCTGGATGAAATAATGGCTGGTTGTGATAAATATAGTTATCTCTGCCACTTCTTACATACAAGCTATGCTTGCTATCCCCAGCACTCAACCTCTGCTTGCTTTGATGATGATATGCTAGGTTATTTATAACGTGCTTAATACCCAGAGGTTTCTAAGCACGGACCCAGGGATCGAACCTGTGGTGCTCCGTGTCGTCTTACTTCCAAGGCGAGCACATTGCCGCTGAGCTATCCTATCCTCCCGAGACTTTATGCAAAGTATGTAGATGCGACGCACAGCTTTCAAAACGGAAAGTTTGTTTTTCATAACCAGTGGCCTTGACAAACAAAGCGTTCTATTTATAGGGGCTACGATAGACTTGACATGAAAGAATATTAGAAAATTGTCAGTTTTCTTAGTTATGAAAAGTTAAATCCCTTCTGGGTAAAAATAAATATAAATGTTTGCTCTTTAGGGGACAAATTAACTAACATACATGTTCATGCATAACAGGTTAAAAGCCCTACCACAACGTTTAGAAGGAGAAAAGAATACATTACAGGTTGCTTTAAAAGCTCGCACTTTACACAAGCTGGAGTTTAGTCACTAAAGGAATATGAAACCTGAGCACGACAACAAAAACAAATTACATCCAAAATACCAAGATTTAAGAACTCATATTTTTTAAAGACATTATTTAAAGAGAAATTCTTATAATATTCGAGTGTATGAAACATTTTATTTCTTTATTTTTATACAGGGTGGAACAATGCAATTTTGATCACAAAAGAGCATACAATGGCACAAAATCAGATTTCATGGCAAGCAGTGAGTTTGAGGGACAGGTTGTGGAGGGGAGTAAATGCAACAGTCATCAGGGACATACATAAGTGGACGTACATAGATTAAGGACAACCAACATTGGACATTTTAAGTGCAAGTCGGCTGTACGGCCAGATGTTCTCGGGATGTGGGTATGATGGTTGAAGTGCTAGAGTGGATGCAGAGAAAGTGAGGGACAGAGCAGGTTAGAGGCAAGGGAAAATGTTAGCTAGATGGACGATGAGAAGTAGGTTACAAGGTATAAAAGAAGCAGTGTCGCCGAGCAATTTTCTATGCAATTCTGTAGGTTTGCTAATTAAATTGCCACTTGTGTAGCAAAGCTAGCTATTTAAGTTACCCTGTTCAATGAAAGCACAGCTCACCCAGCATTCCTCTCTTGCCTTCAGAGCTCTCTCCACCCTCGATTCTCTTTTGATTGCAAGCTCAAATGGGCTAACGGAGAGAGAGTGCAGCAGTAATCATCCCCTTCACTCATGTACTAGAAGGCCTGTGTGGGAGGGCTACGCATGTTTTCTTTTTCAAATAATTGCAAACCAGAAATCATCTGGATAATATGTTTATTAAGCTAAATGTATTCTGTTTGCCAAAGACCAGTATGTGTTAGTTATTTTTTTTTTAAAAGGCTTTCAATTCCTTTTCTAAAAATGTAGTTGGTTACATAATGCATAATAACAGTATTGCTACTGTAAAACACTCCATCGTCTCCATCCACAGTTAAGTGCATCTAAATCTCAGTATCAACTAGATTTCATTTTGGTGGGGAAGATGCATCATATGACAAGTGGACACTTTTGAAAATGTACATGACCACGCAGCCAAATGCTTTGAGGGCAAACCTAGGTCTGTGGCCTGCTGGTTACATATCACTTGCAACTGGTGCTCAACCCATGAGCTGATCCCATACTCCTTGACATTCTATCTTACCATATTGCTTTATACCCACTACACCCTGAAGGTGAGATGGCCGCAAACTATAATATTCTGCCTAGTTTGCCCAGTTCTCTGCCTCCTACGCCATCCACTCTGCTTAATCTTTTACATAATGAATACACAAAGCTAACTTGATATTTACTTAAAGTAGAAATCAATAGTTTCATCCAGTCTGTACATCTACAGACTTACTGAAAAACTGTACACTGTAATTGTCCTCCAGAGCTCACTTTGCTCTGATTATGATTGCATTATATATTTGCACCTGCAGTAGAGAGCTGACCAAACGGTTTTCAGTGCTTTTTATCATATCTATTTGTGTCCATTCATGCAGCTAACCTTTTTACAGACACTCATCCAGGGCTCGCAAAGTATTTTCGCCCACTTGCATAGTGGAGTAGATTTTAAGAAGGGACAGTACCATTTGCAAGGGATGTTGGAAATATTTAAATAAACTTTACTTTGCAGTAAATGTCAAAAAAGGTTTAACTGTATGTGGTTGGCCTCTGGGTGGCAGCAGTGTGCCAAACTAAAGTGGGTTTGTGGTGACATGAACCATTTTACAGAAAGTGAATTTAAATTGGTCATCCTTTGACATGGGTCTAGTGCATGTCTCTTCAGTCGAGTGGGTAAACTAAGTTATTCAACCTGCAGGTCTAGTGAAATTTTAAAGAATTTGCAAGGCCTGACTTATCTCACTAATGACTGTATTTTTGCTCATTTTATATCTTGGGTACAAGTATCTTCTGGTGGCCTTAAAAACAGACCAAAATTGCTAATCAAATGAGGTTGTTTGCTAATCAAGAGAAAATTAATTAGCAAACTCTACTAATCCATTTTTGAAAACTAATTTATGCCTTGAGGTTAAGAGGGTAACTCGGAGGTGAGGAGGTAGGTTTTTAGTTTGGTTTTTAATAAATCCGTGTGGACCGTTTCTCGGATGTCCAGGTGAAGAGAACTCCATGCAAGTGGAGCAAGAAGAGCGGACGTGAAGTAAAGCACAGTGAGGGTGAGGTGCCACAAGGGTGCTTAAGGAGGCAGAGAGGAGATTAAGAGAAGGCTTGTAGTGTTGCATAGAGGAGGGTAGGTACAGTGGTGCCATACCGTGGATAGATTTGTGAACCAAGAGAAGACATTTAAAACTGGCCCTGTTTTGCATGATGGCAATAGTTTTAAGTTTAAATTGCACAGAACAAAATATGTGTGCGAGAAACATATATCAAAAAATATTGTATGTATCAGAAGACTAGGGATCATTTTAGTTTCATATTTTGTTCATAACATCACAGCTGAAGTGTATCCATGCTGGCCATTCCCTAACAGGTAGCTTGCCATGCCATGCAGCCGGTACTTTTCCTAGGGATCCGCACAAGGCAATACAAATAACAAGGGGAATCTCTTAACTTTGTAGGTGTTACGACACCAGATTTTCAGAACAGCAGGAAAGTGGCTGCTGCGGGCACATTCTGGGAATTTTTGGTAGCAATGAGCTGTTTACATATCCCGTATAACTGCCAAATTTGCTTGGTTGGTTGCTAATGCCGAGATTAGGGGGTTGGGGGCCTGACGCCAGGTTGTCTCAGGTGAACAAACAATGTCAGCTGCAAATACTAAGCTTCAAGGCCAATGTGGAGTAGGATTTAGGCTCTTTTCTGGGTGGGATGGGGATCGGCTGAGGCAAAAACAGCATTATTTCCTTTCTGTCCTTGCTATCAGGTTGGATTCCAAAGTGCACTGATGAAGAGAATATGCTTCTGTTCGTTTTATCGAATCTCAAATAAACAAGGGTGAGAACTGAGGTGAGCCACCAAGCAACAGTGCTTTTAGCAGATGACAAAACTACTCGGGTCCCAATAAGTGCCAAAGTCCAAAGCAATTCAAGTGGAATATCAACCAAACGTATTAAGGGGATGGTATGGTCGCTTGCCTCAATCGCCAGTGAACCGAATATATTTTTGGGCCTTGAGGTGTCCCATCTACCATTTTCTTCACGGATTTTCCTCCGGGCAAAGAGAGCTACAATTTAAAAATCGTACAGTACAATGCAAGAAAATGCCTGCCCAATAGGAGCCCCTACAGCCCATGAAGGGCCCACGGCAGCCCCCTCGCCCCAGGAGTGCACTGGGAGTTCACCAAAGCCTGTCAGTGATCCACAAAAGCTTGCCAAGAACCTTTCAACATCCATCACAGTCTGCATAGGCTTAACCACAGCCTGACCCAGGTCCACCACAGTGTGCCTGATGGCCAAAACAATCCACCAGGCATGGGGAATCTGCCAAAATGGAGTTTAATGCCATGGACGCCTGGAGTGGGCTTCTAAAGTGTTAGTACAGCCTGTATTAGGGTGTTCCGGCTAGGAATATTCAACTAGGAAGTGACACTATGTAATGTCAGGAATACGCTTCATTCACTGTGCATACTTCCTCTTTAATTATCGAAACCTCAGGGCTAAACATGGTTTATAAAAGGCAAGAGGAAGGTCAATCTAGGGTAGTAGCTTCACCCTAAAATAATGCATTGCCTGGAGTTTTTTGTAAGTGTACTACATTTTCCACACAGACCTAACCACATATTCTTCACAAACCTGTATTTTATTGCAGCGCCCACCTGAACACCAGTCGCCTTACTGTGACGAGTTAAACAATTCACCAAATGGAATAAAGTAAAATTCCAAATGACATTGAGAAGCACGTTCACTGAGACATTGCGCAGTGTCTCGACACATATGAGTTGCCAGGTTTCAGAGAGGAAGCAGCATATAAGGGTACTCCAGTGGTCTCCCCAGTCGCCCATATTGAAACGTTCGGAGGAGCTGCTTAGAGTTCTAATCAAACACCTGCACACCTTTGTTTGGATGCTGCCTATTTATACCTAAAGTTGTTCACACTCGGGAACATCAGGCACTCCACAACTGCCGCAGGGAGTATTACAAAATATCTGCAGGCTCTTTTGAAGTGGAACTCATTGGAAGGAAAGAGAGAAATGCATCCATTTCCATTGACTTCTGAGTGCTGTAGTTCTATTTTGGGAAGAGTTCCGGGTTCTCCTCCCACCCCAACACTCTCAAAAATGTTGCATGTAAGCAGTACCTAAAAAAACAACAAATAAAATCAAGTAATTCCCCAAGTGTTACCCTTATCCCTAGCCTGAACCTAGCCAAATGAATTGCAGATATAGTGGAAGCAGCAAATGGCCACTGTTGAAGTAAAACCTTTTCTTTCATGGGGTTAGTATGGAACAGTAGTTGATTTCTTTGTTTTGCCCAACGGGGGCTCAGGAAATACCATTGTGGTATGGCTCCCCCTCCCCAAGTCAGAAATGATACCCATGAGGGTGGTACTAGATTCCACCACTTGGGCAATTTCTGGTGCTAGGAAGTGTGATCAGATGTCATTTTAAGGGGTTTAGCTGGTAAATCTAATCTTCTTTGCATGTAAAATCAAATATCCTGCAGGTGCCAGGATCCTCAGGAACAAACTACCTGTGCTCCTGGGCACCTACAAATAAAATAAAAAGCAAACCTCCTCAGGGAGGGCTGTGGGGGTATAGTATTAGCTCTGTTCCAGCTCCTCATTCCTGGAGTTCAAGAATAAACTGGAGACTCCCTTCTGCAAGGAGAGCCAGTAGCGACTAGGAGGTGCCTAATGTCTGAGGATCCTACCTTGATTTGTATGGTTTTAAAGTCAAAGGAAGGATTGTTGGCGACTTTTTTTTTTTTTTTTTAGCTCTCATATTGTTATGTTTAGTCTGTTCTGCACTGTGTGGCCAATTGCAAATCCCATGTGCATTCTGAAAATGTGGAACATGTTCCAAGGTATATTGCGGGGCGCATCTTCTGTTGCTCAAACATGGCTCGCCAATGTATTCCTGGCTTGCGGGAAATGATCTGTGGCACAAACTAAGCCAAATAAGGTCATCGGGTAATACACTATTGAATATACCTTCAACGGCACGCTTGAAGAACACTTTGCAGCTGCCACACGTCAGGACACCGTAGTGGCAGCCAGAGGCTTCATCCGAGCACACAAGGCAGAGCTTGGGAGGCGGGGCTGTAGTTGCCGTGGAGCTGGAGGGGGAGGCACTCACATCTGGCCGCATTCCAGGGCTAAAGAGGAAACACAAAAGTGAAGAACTTATTACAGCACATCAGGCATAAATAGAAGACAGAAACACACGTGTGCTGCCTACATGCCACCTGAAATACTGTTTTTGGGCTGCAAAGCAGTTTTAATACCTAAACAACTAATCAGTGTAAAAGTCAATTTCTTGGGAACCATGTGCCTTGAGTCACTAGGAAAGAAAATGCAAGGCAAAATACAAATGACCAGGACTTCCATTGTATTCGCAAGTCTTCAGGCAGATCTTCAAACATTTAAGGGGCAGTCGTACAAGACGTAGCCAAGGAATTCTTAATGATTTGGGGGTGGATTTGTTGTCCAGTGTCCGGGACATTGGGAACTCTGCTTAGACAGCCACCATGTGTAGGTAAATGGAGTTGTTCACGCTCAGCTGGAAGAGCCTATGCTGCCTCTCCCAGGGCTCCTCTGCTAATTTGCAATGATCAGGCCCATAGAATCCTGCACGTTCTTGTCAGGCGGTGCAGCGTGAATGCCACCCCATTATGGGATTCCGCAGCGTGCCCGATAAGCTTTTCAATTGGCACTCATTTGCTTTTCAATTTAAAGCACTGCAAGAAAAGTATGTCAGGGAGGAGGGCACACGGCAACAAACCGGGGAGGGAAATGCTTTCTCTCTCGCCTAAACCAAGAGCTCTGGGGACCAAAGCTGCAGTGAGGCAGATAGCCTCCTGGACAGGGCAATGTAACCCACAACTGGCCAAGTGAATACTCTAACCTTCTGTGACAGGGGTGTAACAAGCCTTCCTTCATAAATTCCATGCACGTACAAACAGCTTTCAGTTCAGAGAAGGAGCAGCGACAAAGCAGACCAATCTAGTAGGCTCATGCTGCGCAATGTGGAAGGTGATCAGTAATTATAATTATGACATTTCTGTAATTTTATAGAGGGGGATTAGGCCTCAATGGGAGTCGGGGTGCTGAAGCTGGGGGTTAGAATGGAAGGTACCATTACTATGGGAGTACAAAAGACATTTTTCAATGCCGCAACAACACGCAAACAATGAGCATTAAAGCCCAGGGGTGCGGTCATGCAGCGGATTATGGACATGGAAGCAGAGCTTTCATGGGACATGCATTGCCCTCATGAGGACATGAAGAAAAGAAATCTAACATGCACACCAAGCCGGTAAAGGCGAAAGCTGCTGGTGGATTGTCCCGTTACGTTTTGGGATCCAGCAGGAATACAGGGGAAGCCGGCATCATGGAGAAGGCAGCCACACAGGTGTAGACAAAACGAGGAAGGCAGGTGATCGCCCAGCGCGGCTGCCAATAGTCCAAGCGGCATCCTAGCATATTAGGTTTTACTGGCGGTACTTACTCAGAAGCCAGAAGGGCCCCGGTTGCCATGTTTGGCTGCCTGTATCCAAGCAAGTTATGCTAATTCATAGGAAAGGAGTGGTGATGGAGCACCCCTCTTTCATAGAAGTGGGCAGACTCGGGAGGATAAGTAAGGGTATAAAGACGCCGGGGACATGGGAAAGGTTGCTTCATTGTGGGGGAGTAGATGACAAGAGCACAAAACAGCCTACATTATCTACAGGAATAACGGGACTGGAAAATGTGTACGTGCTGGGCTTTATATAGCGTGACCCTAGAGTGACTTAATGGAGCGCTATACAACAAGGGGATACAGCGCCAGAGTACAACAATGTGTATGCAATTGGAAGTCTAGACTATCGCAGTTTGAAGGCCATAGAGAGAGGGGAGGCAGAGACAGGCAGATTCTGGATTCATTTTTTGGTGGATCTGCCGCTGTGCTCCTGTTGATGCTATAGTCCTGTGTGTTTCATAGACTCTGACATTTCTCACTGGAATATTGAGTCCTTGGTCCTGCCCCAGCTATTCCCTCCTGTGCCTCCGCCCGCCCGCTATAAGAGAGGAAGCCAGGCGTGCTCTTGGGAATCCTGAGCCCGGGGAGGGACGTCATTAAGCAACACCTGCATGTGTCATGCCTTTGCCAATTGCAATTCCCAAGAAGGCCCCAATGTCTGCAACAATGCCCCACACTTTCTATACCCATGCTTTCCTGCTTTATGAGACAACCATGAATATACTTTGATGAGTTTCTAGCCAGGTGTCCACACTTCTGATTGTAGTCACTAGCTTTAAATGTCAATCAATTTAAGGAGGATATACATAAGGAAAAAATATACACCCAATAAATAAGCACTTACTGTGTTCCGGGGGTCAACAACATAAAATAACTAGGTGACCGGTTTTTAAGATTAAATGGGAATGATCAGCCTGACATGGCTTGATAGCCCAACCTAACACTGAATCACACTGTCATTAGACGGTGCAGTTTAACAGAAAGCAAAAAGCAAACGTTAGAGAAAACAAAATGGCGATTTCAGTCACCTTAAAATGGCCGCACTTTGGTCAAGCTCATGGTTATAGATCTCTAGTACTGAATGCATGAGACGGTTGGTCTTCGGCCAACATGATACATAACACCGTGATTGAGGGGTGCCTACTTTTCTAGATTGACAATACTACCTGCTTAAACGTAATGCTTTCCGTTATATAAAATAAATTCACAATGGCTTTACACTGTAATTCATGTTAAACATAAGACCATATGCTTTACCGAAGATGAAATTAGCTAATTTAAAGGAGCTTGTGTATTTATGCTGCATGTGAAAGTGGAATTTAACAAACTAAGCAATTTGAATTTTACTATTCTAAAATGAAATGGTGCAAAGAAGGTGCATTTTGAATCAATGTGGATAGCTGAAGTTGAATCTTTTATTACGCCTACACTTTATTAGATTGCAATTAGCAGTAAAATAAATACAAAAAGAGCATTTCCTTTCTTTTTTTTTTTTTTTACAAGCATTCTTTATTAATTTTCCAAAAAGGTTTGACAGTATTAGCAAGCGATGTAAATAGATAGCCAGGGGCACAGTCCCAGTCATTCCCTGCACCAAACACTGCCATTTAACAAATAATAAAATAAAAGCAATCATTACTAGCTGTCATTTAGTGTTCGACAATAGAACAAGACAGAGAGGTTGTATCAGATCCCAATCCCACTTTTCATTTCATTTCCTTCCCCTCATGTACCTAATTTCACCATATAGAAATGTTCTTCAAGAGAGCAGGTCTATTATAGTGCTGTTCTCTAACCCTCACATATTCCTGAAATGGGGACCATACTCTGACAAAGGTAGCCGGACCGCTGGACGCCAGAGCAGGTATTTTCTCCATGGCCAATACTCCTGATATCTCAACCCACCATTGACCGACAGTCAGGCCATGCATGCTTTTTCCAAAATCGGGCTAACTTTACTCTGGCCGGATTCAGCAAATGTGTAATCCGTGCCGCTGAGACACCCTCACATAGCATATGACCCCTCTACCACATTCCACAGAACCATAACAGATGGTATGTGTAGTAAAATACCCTTAATATCCTTGATATGACCCAGGATTTCCTTCAAGTCGATCTGGTCTTTCCCACCCGTTCCCTGGGGATCCCATTTCACCACATTCACGCCAGTATAGAGGGGAATAATGAGGCACCATTTTGCTAATTCTGCTTGGGTAAAGTACCCGCAAAAGTATATCTTATATATAGTTTCTTTTATCGTGCTGCATTTGGACACCCTATACACTCTCTCTCCCAAATGCATTCCCAATTCTCTTGTGGAATATATTTTCCCAATTCGGTCTCCCAGCGAGTCATGTATGGCAATTTATCTTCCAGAGTATCTTTGTCTAAAAGCCGGCATAGTTTAGATCTCTGGCCCTGGTCTTGCCCCTCTGCCATCGCGATTTCCCATCCCTTCAGCACTCCACTTCCAGCCCACCTCTCCCCACCACTTGTCATCTAATGCTGGATGTGGGCATAGCAAAACCTTTCTTAGTGAAACCTTGAATAGTGAAACTTCTCCTTGCATTCCTCAAACGTTATTGGTCTAGCTTCTACGCAGAGATCAGCAAGACAGAAAATCCCACTCTGCTCCCAACTGCTAAAGGAGGCTGCATTCAATCGTTGTGTGAACGCAGGGTTATGAGTGAGCAGTGAAAGTGGACTCAAACCAGGAGGAATATTTCTAGTTAGCAAGGCTCTATGCCAGTATATTAAGGAACTCACCATGGTAGGCAACAGCTGCAGTCCTTCCAGGAAGGGAAATCTATGCAAAGGAATAGAAGTCACACTTTGTTCCACGCCCCAGCATCTCTTTAACGCCCTTTTCCATGGTCCATTACAGCATGGGAGCTAGATGACCCGCAACTAAATACTTCTTAATGTCTGGGATATCCAACACCTGCCCCCGAACAGAGGAGCCCTAGTTAAGATTTCCCTTAGTCAACCTTCATCTTGTTTCAATAGGTGAATTTCCTGTAGAAGCGCAATACATGTCCTCATTTTGCACAACCTATAAAGAATAGAAGTACATTTGGGGGGGTGGTTAATAACCCAAACGTTTAGTGTCGTAAAAGCCCATATCAGCCTTGAGGAACGCAATGCCTTCATAATTCTCCATGCCTTATTGACCTGTCTCTGAAAACTCTCTGTTCCCCATATACTATCATCAACCGCAAACGGAACAAACAAGTTCAGGCCAAACGGGCCTAAATATATAACCAAAAACCTATAACTAGAATGTGAGACTTTCCCATGGTTACTGGCCACACCCCGACTTCAGGCATTCAGGACCCCGATCAGCCAATCTACGGTCAGTTCTCCTACCCAACAAAGCTGCATCCCACGCGACCCAATTAGCCTCCCAGCGAATACCCCCACACCCTGAACACCTGGAGGACTGTGAAGGAACCCATAAGACTTCCCCTCCCGCCCACCCCATGATATTCACAGTATCTAAGAGAATTAACAATAGGAGGCAAAACCAACCTAGAAATCAAGACACTTTCCACATTAAGTGTCCCCCCCCGGCTCTTCCCTCCCACACAGGTCCATGTGCTATATTCTTCACCGGCTTCTTCCATATCCCGGCCTCCTGTTCCAGTCTCGCTCATTCCTTGAAGTCTCATTGGTCCCCGGAGGAACAGTTCTCAAGTCAATTAATTTTGCAACATCCTCTTCCTTGTCGATTCTAGATGTCTTTCCATCTAGTTCAAATAACAACCTGCATAGATGTGCCTACTTATCTTACTTGTTTCTCCTTGAGAAACCCAGTCCCCAATCGCAGGCTCTGATGCTTCTGCAGCGTCGCCTGCGCCAGATCTTGAAATATCAGAACAGAATCCTCCCCTAAAGTGGATAGTCGGCATTCTTCTGGTCCGTCTCATTATATGGTCCTCAAGCTGAAAAAAATGGACACAAGGCTGGACATCAGGGATAAGATTGTTCTTTTGTTGCAGTCTAGAGAAGACTGTGTCCGATCCAGGGCTTCTCCAGAGCACCAGTTTCTTCGAGGACCAGTCGAAATAGGATTATGAAATACTCCTGGAGATCACAGTCCGAAACCTTTTTCGAGATCCCTTGT
This sequence comes from Ambystoma mexicanum, assembly GCF_040938575.1. Taxonomy (NCBI): domain Eukaryota; kingdom Metazoa; phylum Chordata; class Amphibia; order Caudata; family Ambystomatidae; genus Ambystoma; species Ambystoma mexicanum. The sequence goes on along the minus strand of NC_090925.1, from coordinate 1,104,790,605 downwards.
ATCCAAAATGTTGTTCCAGCTCATTCTATTTTCTCCATCTTCCAGTTTGGCGATAATAAACTCCATCTGATGTTCTAGGCCCTTTGCTCTTTCCCCCAATTCATGTGCTCGCTCACAGAGTATCATCCACTTCCCTCAGTCTACTTTTTATTCACTGCTCTCACATGTGTCATGGATTTTGCTAGAGAGGGGGCATTATCTTACATCTCCTTGATTTCCGCAAGAATGAGCTGCAGGTCCGTTTTCGAGGCATGTCTTATAGAGCGTTTTGGGCCTGCAGAGAATTTATGTACACCACTAGGAGTTGTTGCGGTTATTTATAGAGGTTTCCTGGACTTGTATGAGGCTTTTAATGTCCCCTGAATGGGGAGCTTTCTGTTTCATGGGCATCCTAGCCATTATGTATAATTGGCAACCCACCTTATCACCTAAGAGCAATGGAGCACCTGGCGGAGCCCTATTCAGAGTATATCCCATCCAGCTCACAAGCAAAGAGGCTTTGCTGATAAATATAGCATCAGCGGAGAGTCATAAGAGCACTCACGGGTGATGGAACACTGCAGGTCAAAAAGATCAATTAATCAAACACTGCCCATGAAGAACAGTCACCCAATTGGGAATGAATATGACAGTGCCACATCTTCTCCCCTTTTTGAGATGCAGGAGATCACTGTAAGAGTGTCCAAGGGGGCGCCGCCGAACCGGGCTGTTTGAGACTTTGAGATGTACAGGGAGGGTCACTACAGGGCAGGGCATTCCCGGAGGAATGCATTTGGGCATTGGCAAGGGGGCCTTCATGTGCATGAGCACTGCCCAATGTGAGGGAGGCCGCCCATCTGTACGACGTCCTTTCATCGCTGTTAATATAGACGCCTGGAATTTAAAAGTATACTTAATTACGAAAATGTTAAACAACATTTTTAGGGGGGTTGCGAAAGGGCAGATAAGGGGTTGGTGTTAGGGAATAGGCTCAAATAGGTGGTTGAGGGGGGCTATGAGGGGTATCCCCCCCAAAACCTTTTTTTTTAATTCGTTGTACATTTTCATCATTATGTACATGTTTAAATACCAGGCTTTTAAATTACCGGGGATCAAAGAACATAGAACCCGCCCAAGTTATCTGCGGCCTCCTACAGGCCTTCAATGCACTCCAACAAGGCACCTCCAGGGAGTCACTGGCGCAGAGGAACAAGTGCTGTGGGGAAGAGACTCGTCCCTTTTTTGCTCTTGCAAAGCAATGCAGAATGCTCCACCCGGGTCCATGATTCTGTGCACCTCTCCCATATACCGTGCTCAGTTGCTGCCTGCGTTCCCTATCTCCCACAGTGCCAGACCCAGAAATGTCAGACTGAAGACGAGTGGGGCCTGGAGGGTGAATCTTCTCCTGGGTCATGGTCCCTCAGCACTGCTCCAAGGTCAAAGCAGACCACCCTCCTGCTCAGGCATGGATGGCGATAGTTCCGGTCGCCATCTTGAACCCGCCGACGCCAAGCAATCAATCCCTCATCGCCCCTCTCTGCGGCATCCTGAGTCAGCCCCCCGCTGGATCGGTGCAATCTCAGGGAAATAAGAAGACCCTCAGAGGAACCAGTTCACTGGCTCCTCTTCTCAAGCAACCAGGGCTGTGATCGGCCACAGAATAACAGAGCTCGCATGAGAAGGGTCGGTTTTGCATCCCTAGGAAGACATGCCGGAGCATTTTCCTTTTACATGTGCAAGTGTCGGCTGTCTTGAAACCAGAAATGAACTGATCCTTTATCTATCCCTTTGATCAAAGTTAATGGACACATCTGTGGCTATTGAGGATAAAGGCGTGTGCCCAAAACCAGAAGAAAAAAAAATCTAACAATTTTAAAATCCGGGTCTTCATGGTCCTATTTCTGTACGCTTATGTGTAAGCCCACCCTTGTAAGAAATTGATGAATGCATTCTCAGTCATTAATAGTGACTTCAAACAAGCAGATGTCTGACCTCTGACCTGTTGTAGCAAAACTACCCCACGAAGAATTGGTGTCTGTTCCACCAAGTTACTTATTCAAATCCTCATTTGTTCATAACAGCAGATGTTGACTAGAGTTAGCACACATGCAATGTAAATGCAAGTTAGTGAATAGATATAACACAAGCCTATTTGAAAGTGTACTGCACCAAATGACTTATTTGGACTAAAAGTTGAAAATACATTTTTTAGTTACAACTTCTGAACCATTTGTTCTATTGGAAACAAAGATGGATCTGATTCAGCAGATCAAAACATAACGAATATCTCCACATTCAGAACATTCAGGCACATTTGAAAATACAATTTTTATTAATGGCACAGGTCTATACCAAGTATTTTAAGAAGAAAACATCCCAGTTTAATTTTGATTTCACCTTCTTTATGGGAGGGCTACCTCATAATTAACATATCCCTTTATGGCACACCTTTATGGCACAGAGAATACATTTGACCAATAAAATCAAAGAGGATGAGCCTTAGTTGTTTGAGTAAGCGAAGGGGGACCAATCCCAGGCTCTTTCCAATACAAAAGTGCTATGTCAAATGATGCTACATGGGTGGAGTCTGCTGCATATTTAAACATACACATAGGAAGAATCGAAGAGTTTTTGAAAAGCAGAGAAGGAGGTCGTATTTGACAGGAGAAAAGAGGATTGGGGCCTCAACTGAAAGCAGCTGATGAACATTCTGCTTAAAAGGCCTTTTCCTCATGGGACAGAAACTTATCACCTAAGAGGGATTTTGGGAGCAGGTGGACAGACTGAAACATGGGGCTTATCTGGCAGTAGCGCCTGAAGCTGGTTGAGGTCTTTACCTGTCCAGGGCCTTTGAAAGACAAACCAAAAGTCAGTACAATAATCTCCGATATATTGGACAAATGTCTCAAGAATCAAAGAAAAAATCCCAGATAATAAAAAATATTTTTGGGGAGAACAATGTTAATCAACTGTCACTGAAAGCGGGAATATAATAGTAGGCGTATGCGCGTTTTGATTGATAAATAATCTAGTAAGCAGCAATCTGGGGTCTTTGGAAGCCAAAGACATCCCAAATTGAAATGAGGAATGACTAGCTTTTGTGATTGAAATATATTCCTTAACAAACACATTAAACTTGGGTGCTGTAAGGGTGAACCGGATTCCTAGAGAATAGCAGGGAGTTAGGTGGTACTATTCCAGCATTCCAAAACAAAAAAAAGAATTCTTAGGCCATGACTTTAAACTAATTATAACCAGGTGAACCCCACTATTTTTATATCTATGCCCAAGCTAAGAACCAACAGTACCAAAGAAATCGATGTTCAAGCAATATTTCTGTTTGGTGTCAACACGTATCAATGGTTTCAGAGAAAACTAAGTGTATTGCTTGGTTTCAAATTGCATTCAAAAACTGTTTTATCTTCATGAATCAAACAGCTAAAGTCAATTTGTATACATTGTGGAGGACTATATCGATTGTCTGGACTAGTCAAATTTGTTTTCAGTGTATGGATATGTGTGCAAATTGAAATTAAAACATTAGTGTGATAGTAGCAAACAGGTTGCATATTCTTTTCTGTAGACAAGCCACCAGTATTTATGTTGCATATTGTGGGTGACTTTCCCAGCATTGAAAGGAAGCAAATTACTTAATGTCTTGATATTCAGATGAAAAACAGCTTGTCTGTGTATTGTAATTGTGGTGGTGAGGGGGTATTAGCTCAGGGATTTTTCTCCGTAAAGCGAATAACTTGAAAAGTAGATATATTCCATAGAAAGATGTCATTACAAAGGGTGTGCAAGAGGCGGTCAGGGTAACACAAAGATGTCAGGGTGACCTAGTGACGACTGCTGGAATTCCCCAAAGGGACAGGAAAGGTATCATGCCATCAAATCGCAGGCTAGACCCTGATCACAGAAGCTGAGGTTCAATCATGTTTTTATGCAACAAATGCAGATGAAAACAATTGAAAAATTAGCCAGGATTGTTACTCTAAACCAGGGGGCAAAAATTGAAGTTGCAAGCTTCTAGCCAGCCATAAAAAAAGTCACTTGCTGCCTCAATTGCTTACATACACAAAGCTAACCATTTCTAACTTGCCAAGAGTCAACTATGACTAGCCAATGGCTAGTGGTGAGTGCACATATATCACCCTGCTCTAGTCATTCTTTACAACTTAGGGACAATCGCTGTTGATCAGGAGAGGCCACAAAAGCATGAGGGCAGGTCTCACATAGCAGAACGTCATAAGCATCATAGAAATGCAAATATTGCATAAAGGGCAAAACACAACAACACGTAATACAATACAGTAGAGCATACCACACCTTTTCCTTTCACAGTCCACAAAGAGCTGTGCATCACTGATTATCCTATACATGTACACTTGATTTAAATGTGACAGCAGTAAAATTGATATATGTGCTGGCTAACTGTTACTGTTTTGTTTACAAGCCCCATTCATTTTAGAAATTGCCAGCAGCCAATTGGCAGCCTTAGGATTAGAAATCCAGGGATAAGCCTGGCTTTTTTTCTTTGCGCTTATTTTGCACAGGGCACACTGTAAGCTTAATTGCTTTTGGGCACTGATGCAGTAGTGGGGGGGCGTGGGTATTGGTTACAAACAGCAATCCCAAGACCACATGCTGATGCAGTAGCGATGAAGGTTGATCTCAAATTACTGGAAGTGTCTGGACTCGTACTGAAGAGCCATCGAGGGGGGCAACAGATGGAGTGGACATCCCAAAGACAGGCACAGTAGCTACCAGTAGGTGGTGGGTGAAAAAAAAGATTAATCCTAAAGGGGTCACTGAAATGCGTCACTGCAGGAGCATTAGTGATTTCAGGGATGAAGCCTGTTACATGAATGCATGGTGAGGGAGAAAAAGCATCTGCACCTTGCACCCCTTAAGCCTTGTACTAGAGGCGGATCAGGAGATGTTGCTAATCAAGTGCAATGTGCAGCTGTGTTGGTAGTGCTTGATGCTATCATCAAGGGATCTCGGTACTGTGCCATTCAGGCATTTGCATGGCAGGAATACAACTTTCGAATGTATTCAGGCCTGCACCGGGAGCCAGTAGACTTTCTCATTGGAAGGTTTTATCAACCCGCTGCATGTTTCACCTTTATTAGAGTGAGCAGTTGATATCTGGGAAGGCACTGTCGTAATCAAAAAGCAAGAGTTTACAAGGGCACATACAGCCCTGGAATGATTCTGGGGTGGGAAGTATGGCAAGATTTCTTGTAGGAGCCGTAACTGGTAATGAAGATGAATGTACAACAGCCATCAACAAGAGAGATCACATATCACAGTACAGAAGAGAGGTTCACTGGCTACCCATTCAAGCAAGAATACTACATAAAACACTTACCATCACACATAAATGTATCTACTCACAGGCTTCCACATATCTCAACCACTGCCTTACACGCAACATAACCACCAGAATACTCAGATACAATTCCAACACACACCTGCTCATCCCCCAGATCAATAACACCAGAACCGGCAATTCCAGCTCCCCCGTAGCAGCCCCTGGAATCCAGAACCAGCAATTCCAGCTCCCCCGTAGCAACCCCTAGAATCTAGAACTCCCTCCCACCCAACATCATCAACGAGCCGTCCTTCCCACAGTTTAAGAAACTGCTAAAGACCTGGCTCTTTAAAATATACTAATCATCACCAAATGCAAATATATAAATGCTGGTATGCTATTACTTGCTGCCAAATGTACAAACTGTAAGTAGGCGTTAATCATTCTGCTCCTACTCAATGTTTAGTTATCTATGTAACCAAGAAAACATTAAGCTATCATTTAACCCCTACCCAATGTTTAGTTATCTATGTAACCAAGAAAACATTAAGCTATCATTTAACCAAGTAACCTCTTATCTCTTATTATTTAAGTATTCTTGTATAATTCTTGTAATTTGTAAGTATGTAAGTATTCCTGTAAACTATGTTGCGATACACCAGGGTTTTGGCAAATAACCAAATACAATAAATAAATAAAAATAAATAAATGACTTGCAAGTTAAGGCTGAGGTCAGTGGTGCCCTGATCTGCGATCTTTTTCTCTATCTGGAACTTCTGCGGGGATAGAAGGGACGATCGGAAGAGGAACACAGGGTGCAAATTCTGCTCTGGAAACGTTTGGAATTCCTGCCTTGAAGCCATTGAGGTTTAGGCTGTGAAGGCTCATCCATCATGTTTTCAATCCTTCTTAGACTTTCTACAAGTGTTTGCTGGTGCCTGTGACATGCCGTTAGACATGTGTGTTGTCATCTTATGAATGGAAGCTCAGGTGGTGATGGCGTCAAAGGTCTATGTGGGGCTGCACAAATCTAGATCATCAGGGGAATAGTGGCGATTCTGGATTGTCACAGGGTTTCCCACACCCAGCTGTTACCTCTGCGACAGAAGGAATTCATACCAGCGGAGGGAGTCAAAGCAACAGTGTAGTATTATGTACTGTGTTGAGAACTGTTGCAAAGCTGAGTAGTATCAGAAGAGAGGATGAGCGTTTGTTTGCTGGATGAAGTATTTCAGCCAGACCGAGATTCTGTGATGTGAAAGGAGCAGGGGCCAGATTGAGTTACACTCCATACTGAAACAAGTTGTTTGGTGTAGGTAAAGGAAACGTACGTTTGAAACACAAATGATGCTACGTTCAAGTGTTCCAACACACTTTCATCAACAGGGACCGCAACATTCTATGCAAAACCCAGCACTACTCTATTAAATCAGAAGAGGGAGACCCAGTGCGTGCCCGTTTTAACCTTCAAAGCAAAAGCAGAGGGCGTCGAGAAGGCATGCCTTGCTGCCCCGGCAGTGATCCGCCACCTGGGAGCATAATGACGACCCTGCCCACGAGGAGGCCGGGCGTCCACCGAGGGTGCCGGTCTGCCACCAGAAAGCATACTGGGTGCAGATTGGGAATGGTGGGGCCCTGGCTGACGCTCAGCACCGCAGGCACAGCCGACAGGCACTCTGTCTTCCTCCTGACAACAGCAAGGGCACCCCTGCACATCTGGCGCGCCGCGCGCCCATCCATTTAGGGAGCGCGCCAACTGCTATATTTACAAATACTCAACTGCAGACCATCAATTACAAAGCCCAAGACACAACCAAGTGATCACGGAATGACTGCTAATCGCTCCTCGAGGTGTTACCTTTCGCTGCATAATGGCCACTAGGGAAAAAGAGCAGGCAAAACGTGTAGCTTTATGCAGCTTCGTGAATTAAATACAAGAAAACGATCTTGCGGTTTGGAAATGCCATGTTGCCATTGGGAACGAAAGAGGTTTGGCCCTATGTTCGCACACTCCTAGTCAACACTTCACCATGGCCTTCGCCCAACCTGCTTTCACGGGATAGGGAGATTTAATCGCCGGAGATTTGGTTGAAGCCTAATCCATCATGTATGGGGGGTGGGTAAGGATAACAATAAAGGTGGGGGGCAAAGAAAGGGGGGGGATGGATATCTTTGCAGCAAAATGGCTTAAAAGAGAAAATCTCAAATTCGATGGATTTGGATTCGACCAATTTCCTTTACAACATCACATAAAACCGCATTAACAGCAGGCGGGAATAAGGATTGGGGTGTATGCTTTCACAACCATAGGTGTGAAAGACTGCTTGTCAAGAGTCATGAGATACCAATTTTATGCCCAAAGGGTCAGAAAAAAACACCAATGTTGTCCTTTTTCGGGGCACCGCATCAAAAACTAGGACATATAATTAAAGTACAACCTTTTATTTGAAAGCTTGTAAAAGAGCACACCTTTTGTTAAGGGACAGGTGCAAGGGGGCTTTCTGGCGTGCTTCTCATATTATAGTGGAGGACACAGTGTCTGCCCCGAGTGCCGATCCAAGGCCCTCTGCGGACTTGCTGGGCTCTGAGAAGTGTATAAAGCAAGAAAGGCAGCACTGGGCTGAACATGCCCGCGCAGACTCACAGCGAGTGATACGCTTTTTCATGAGGGCATGGAACATAGGACAGCCCAGCCAGCATTGCCCTCATCAGAGCCAAACATATCACTGGAGGAGATCCAGCCACGCTCCTTCCCTGCTTCCACATATCCAGGAGCCAGGGTCAGTAGCTGAACATGCTCCGAGGAGACCCCACCGCATCCATCTGGTAGATGAAGCTCTTGTATCAAGACCTCAGCCTGTGCTCCTGGCACACACGTCGGCTTCACCATCCAGACCGTTCCTGAACATCCAATGCTAAATCACGGGAGACAAATGCTCTCCAGCCCCAGTGCCTAGACTCCTGAACGGCCTCGTGTCCATCAGCATTCAACCTCTTTCAGCTCTATCTAGTATAGAGCTGCAAGCCAACAGGACTCCTTTTGCAAGGAAGGAGCCAGGCGTCAAAAGCAACAGCAGAGCATTCTGTATGGGATGTGCAAATTACAAATACCTGACACAGCTCAACTAAAGAACATTTTGAGGTTGGGGTGAGCACACCTGCGCCAGGACACTCGTTCTTGGGCAGATCATGTTATCCCTCCTCTGCCACAAGTTAAAGGGGACACCTTGGTAGCAGGGTGGAGGAGGGGACTTGGACCTAAAAGAGGAACCAAAAAAGGCCCTGGAAATAGTTTTCGAAGTGGCCCTATATTGCACATTTTTAGCAAGCCCAACCCTTTTTCTATGAAAAAATGTGAAAAAAATAAGTTAACACACAAAAGCGGCCCAGGGTGCAGGGGCCTACGGGGAAATCTCCAGAGTTCCCTATAGGTCAGTCCACCCCTGCTTGATAGGCTTCCATTACAAAAAAAAAAAGATATTGTTTTTCCATAGTCCGTTCCTTCAATGCAGCAGTCATTGGCAGGGGGGGGGGCATTGGGTCACAGACAGAAGCCTTCTTTTTAAACTCTGCCCTGCTTTAAGTAGCAGAAAGCAGAGCACAGTAGTATCGGGCACTAGCTTCTCGTCTTAGTTGATGACCCCCTTCTGCACACCTTCGGATTGGACTGCCTTAATAGAGCTCAACCGTACAACCAATAACTACTTTATTTCCATTAAATGTTTAAGTATGTAAGCTCATTTCCATTATTTGCACAATTGAAAGCATGATTTCAAAGTTCGCTGGCAGCTTTATGTTCCTACTTCTCGCCTCTCTCACAATGCCCAAAAGAGGCGTTTGAAAAGAGAAAAAAGAAAATAAGACCCACCGTTAGTAAATGTTGCAACTGTGTCAGACGTTTCAGTCATCTCACATGGCTAATCCAGAGGCTACATCCCAAATTTTGTAACTGTTGGACTACATGTAAAAACCTGCCAAATTTGGTCTGATCTGTGGGCCTAGTGCCAGCGATGGCGGGATCAAAAAGGAGGGGCTCGCACACTACGCACACACCACACACACACCTGTACTAGAATTACAATGCCCGAGACCTCCTTGTAACTTAATTGGCAGATATAGCTTTATACACAGTACCTATGTGCTGTGAGTTGTGGCCCTTCAATTTGTATTCAGTATTCATGAATGAACCCTGCAATTGTATTAATGCCTGGATTTAATAATAATTCTGCTAGGTCAGAAAAGAAAATTGTGTTATTGTGTTTTGGTCCTTATTCCTCCTTCCTCCCCACCCCCCACCACTCCGCATAGAAATATCCAAACCTGCAGAGTAGTTGATGCTCTCGACGAGAAAGTGTTTCGTGGAAATGAGATGAAGGAACCTGAATGCCTTTGTTGGAACGCGACAATATCAGTTTCGGGTTCTGCCCTTTAAAGCAGACATGAACATAATATCTTTGGCAACTTTAAGAATTATATTTGGCAAAACGTAGATTTTCGAAACTGCACAGAGCGCCTGGGCTTTAGCCCCTTCTGCCCAAGCCACAGCAAGTTACATGTACATCTATGCAACGAGCACAGGGTGGGCGGGGTGTCGGTTGGTCTTATTAGCTGGATGTAGAAATGGCAGTACAAAGGCCCTCAGACCACAAGGAACCGATAAACGCCTGCCGGTCTCTTACACCCTTTCTCTGGACAAGGACACTAGACTGCAGTGGGCTTCATAGACGATCTTTACTATACACTGTTTTGCCACCAGAGATACAGCTATACACGCAAACCCGCTCGGATCTATATTGAATGGGCAGGTGTAGACAGGGTGAACTTTTCTATTATGCAGCAAATGATCGTCCATGTCCTTTTTGTTACACCGGAAGCGTCAGTGAAGTTACCGAAGCTCGAGTACAATCGTTCCAAAGGCTGAGGCCGTTGGCATAGTTGGAGGAGTGCCCAGTGAGCTGCACAAGGTAAGCCAACGCATGGCATGGAAAAATCCAAACTGCAACTGAGTCACAGTTTAACGCTGAAGGTGATCGTTGAAGGGCAAAACCGGTCGAGCCCGATTTCAATTTACCAGAAAAAGAACATACAAAACCACAACAAGACACTAATTTACAGGATTAGCAGGTCAGTAAGACTGAGGGGGAGGGTGGCCCACTGAGACTGAGGAACAAGCAGTAAATTAAGTGTAGCAAGGTTACGCCATTATGGGCCATCAAACTAAAGTAACACATCAGTATTTTATATAGACATCAGACGTTTTAATCTGATTAAACATTGGATCTGTGCGAGAACTACAAAGTATTGTGGAAGCATGTTTGTACAGCTTTTCTGCATCTCAGATGGTAATGGAGGAGAAAGGACTGTGTAGATTAAGCATCAAGGACGGGCTGCGAAAAGTGAGCAAGCACCGGCAGCCCGTCCAATTTTTGATAAAGGTGCACAGTAAACCATCTCTTCCTCCGAGGAAGTCTACATGGTTATGGAGGTGCCTCAATTTAGAAACCGGGAATAGTGTAACGAGGAAGAGGTTAGCTTTCCGAACCAAATAGCGGCCACAATTAAGTCATATGACCTGGACGCAGCCAATGAAGGGTTTAACACCTTGTTGAGGCTTCAGAGCCATAAAATCGGATTCCAATAGGGCCAGTTACGGGGAGAAGCAGTCAATTCCGCCCTCCTTAAAAATGTCTGAGAGATTCACAAGGGGAAGATGAAAAAGAAGCGAAGAATTTGCAAACCCTACCAACATTCCTGAGCAATGGTCCGCTCAAGAACGAGGTATTATTTACACTGTGATTGTGGCACTTCACCTAGATTTGTGTCATCGCTGAGCACCACAATAAGAACCCCACTCCCAGCACTGAAACTGTCAGTGTTTCCGAGGAGGTTTTCCTTTTGTGGACAGGCAATTTGTGCTCCATTGCACATTTTCAGAGCAAGAGAGGCTAGCTTTCATGACTAGAATATGGCTCACAGGGATTTTGAGAGCCATCTTAAAATCTGTACTACAGAAAATATTTTGGTCTGGGAAAAGTTAACATCTCTTAAGATTCCGCCTGCCTCGAAAACAACTCCACTCATTGTCCAATCTAACATTTCCCTTACTGAGGAATGACTGGAGTTCAAGGGCAAGAGGGCCTGGCCTGGCCTCCTTGCAAGCCACATTTATTCAGACGTTTCCTTTATGGTATGGACACCGAGTTGAGGCAAGTTACAGTATTCATCTTACATTTCAATGCTTAATCAATCTAAGTATTTATCAAGCGGGGTAGCTCTTGTACAGCATGCTGAAGCACTGCCAGGAAGCATTGAAGGGATAGAGAAAGAACATATAGGGTGTCGCTGCCAATTCATAGGCTTACTCACCTGTGATATTTATTAACCAGTAGTGCTTGTCAAGAATTCAAAATCACTTGAAATAGTGGACTACAAGGTCTTCCTCACTGAGGAGAAAGTGCTGAGGCCTATGGCAGGGCGATGTCATCATTGTAACCTGCTGCAAATCTTTTCTGATTAAAAACAGTTTGCTATCTCGGCTGGTTTGTAGATGAAGGTAAAGACAGCGTGCTGCTGTACTTCTAGTGCAATACCTCACGATCGATCTAGCTAGACTTCAGCTCGTCTAGTACCATGGAGATGTACGGGCCATGCCTCCTGAGTATGAGAGCAGAAATAGCATAATCAATACATCTATAGTTCAAACTCAAATCCATTCCTTCTGAAATCCACTACCTATCCTGGCCGAAAAACTCCCTATCTGCAGAGGCAAGCACACAACCAGAAACCACAGACGGCATTGCCAGTCTGGAAACAAAGAATTGCAAGAGGGGAAAAAACAGGAAACAGGCATTTTCCTGATACTCACCCTGTCTGTGGAACAGGTTCGCAATACAGACAAGACTGTTCCCGTCCATCCTACATTTCATGAAAGAATTCAAAACCATTCTCTTCAAAGACCATCTTGCCAATCGCTGATTACATTACTTAAACCTACTTCTCCCCACCAAGAGATCCCACTTTCCATGCCACCTCCTACCCATCCCAGCTCCTCTGCAGCTTACTTTGAACACACTGGATGTCTAGCACTCTCTTGCTTCCTAGTTAGAATCACACTTTATAAATCCCATAAAATAATGCAATCCTAGCAAGAACTAGAAAAATTACTTTGAAGGAACTTAAACAAAGAATCAATATAATATGAGGCCGCTTGGTCCTTGACGTTTGTAGGGAGTGCAATTCCCTCCCGTTTTAAGATGATCCTAAATACTTTTCATCTGAAAGATCCTTAAAAGGGAGGCCACAAAGCAATTACAAAGTTAAGTTGGAAGTTACAATTCTCCCCATAACTGCCAATATAATTTTAGACTTGCAATGCGTTCATCACTCCCCCACATGAGGAAAGGAAAAACTGGCAGTATATATCCTTCCCAAATTCTCATCAGGCCATGGTAACCCTTGCTTTCGCCTGTGAGACTGTATAGATGTTCCAGACAACATTTACAATAGCTGGAACGTACCTCAGGCTAAACTAAAAGACTTGCAGTATGTTCTTTTTGAACCTTAAAACCTGCTAGGTGGAGACATTCAGATGCAAACGCCACAGTGATCCACCCTTAAGGGCGCAGCATCCCCAGATTCTATCTTTTGAAATACTCCTGAGCAGTCAATGAAAGCCCTACCAGACTACTTTTGTTCAGGAAGGATTTGAACATTGCTCGCTTCAAGATCTAACCATCATTGGCAATGCCAATAGTTTGGGCTTTTGTGTATGCTTGGGAAAAGCACTTGCCAAGCACTGCCGTAGAGGTATTAACTGGCCATTGATGGTAGCAGCTGCTAAATGGTACGAGTACATGGCCATCCGTTAGCAGTGCCTGGCAAATTCCTAATGCATACACACAAGCTAAAACTGTTGGCGTTTGCCAATGGTTGTTTTTTTTTACCAGACTTCAGTGTAAGACACGCATGGTGCTTATAAATTGAGTGGTGTAAGGCAGACCTGGTTAAGACATTTTTATGTATCCAAGTTATTGAAGCCAAGGTTAATTTGGCTGTTCATACAGTAGTGAAACCTGGGATAGTGCAAATTGTTCTGCCTTAGACCGAATTCTGTATACGTATTTGAGGAAGCTAGTGGCATTATTTCCGAGTGCCCCAGGGGTGGCTTTGTGAATGGAGGTTGGTGTTCCAAGTATTAGTGTACTGACTGAAATAAGATTTTTAGAATTTTATCGAAAATTATTTTTAAGTCCCTCAGGAAACTAATATTAGGAATGCAAAAGGGGGAAATTGTGACGGGTGGCTCCAATGAGATTACCATTGGTCCAGGAAGTGCGCTTCTTTATGCAGGAAGTGGGGGATTGGTATCACGCAGCTCAAGAGGGGTGCCATTAATAAAGAACAGTTACAATTAAAGGCAACAGAGTTGGAATTTGAGCAAGCCACGAATAGCATGTTGAATGTGTCCTCATTGAGACCTTTAACTGCAGCATGCAGTACATGTCATGTGAACACCTCAATAAGCAAAAAATGGTCACCCGCTCAAAGGCATATTATGGCAATGGTCAGATCAAACATATTACCATTAAGGGGTCGAATGTCCTGGTTCTTTACGAACAGGTGCTGTATCTGTGGTAGTGGTGCCATTGAGGACATACCCCACTTTCTGCTTATTTGCAAGATGTTATTGGATCAAGGAGGAAGTGACTGCATAGTAATTTTTCACGTAATAACATTAGATCAGTTGCAAGTGCAGGGTCGTTTATCTTATCCTGCACCAATGGAAATTTTGTATCTTATCTTTGTGAATATATTATTGCTACTTTTAAACGCTTGAAAGGCAGTTTTATTAGGAATATTATATATTTTAGGTCCTAGCAGATTTCATATGCTTTTATATTTTAATTGTCAGCTTTTGTATATGGTTGTCTAGATTGTTTTTATCTGTTTGTAAATGGCAAAAGCTGAAATAAAGTATTATTACTACTACACCAGTAGCAGGTTTACAGCTCCAATTAAGTCAATAACTCTCATAAGACTGCTTTGAAAAAACACGGGCAGGCACTTCAAGTGCAAAGTTTGATGGTAAGGCTTGATTAAAGCGAGCTCAAAGAATTCCCAAGAGCAGGAATTGGGTGGGAATGGCCACAGGGATTAGCATGGCTATGGGCAGTAAATGGGTGGGCAGATAGCCAAAAAACACCTACAAGTTGTGTGCCCATCATTAAATGCCATTTCTCCCTTTCTGTACTCAAATGGAATAGTTTTGGTTTATAGGTGGCGCAACCTAAGAGCCCAAAGTAAAAAGCTGAAATATGGCACCATCACCCTCCTCCACTCGTGGGGAGTCTTGCCTCCACCCCTGTAAAACAGAGCCTTCTTTCATTGGAAAAACACAGGGTGCTCAGCTGGACCCATCTAGCATTCACCACTCCTCGTGGCATCCAGAGAAACAGTTTCCCCACAGGGTCTGTACTAACTTGAGCGCCTACCTACTATATTACAAGTTCACAATGTAAATAGAGCTGTAAAGTGGCTACAAAGTGACATTTTCCGCTCTATTAAGCAAAATAATGAATGAATACCATTTAAAGGACTTTGTGTTTCTCTCCACCCATATGGCCTTTCCTCAGGGCCCAGAGCACATAGGCCTTATGTGGTTAGTGGTTCAGAATCAGCATGCACTAGCTGCTATAGAGATTGCATCCCTTCAAAACTGGAATGAAGATTGTAAATATATATTCTAGTGGAAAGAAAGACAAGAAACCACAGTCTGACAATTCAATGGGAAAGAGGAGGTTATTCACAGATACTTACAAAGTGTGCACCTCATTTCCTGTGCAGGTCAGGAGGTTCTGTGTCACAAAATTTTTTTAGATATAAAGTCATCTCACTTAAGTAGATCATAGATTTAAAAAAATGAGGCTTCGATGGTAGACAAAAAGGCTAGAGGTTGCCATCTATTTGAAGACCAGAGAGGAAAGGGCTGTGATGGTGGTTTTGGGGCCTATATTTTAACAAGGTAGAGAGGATACGATAGAGGACCTGAAATGTGCACAGTTCATATAAAGACTTAGACCGCTTCCAGAGCATACCTTGAAATGGTAAGTGTGTAGAATACCATTGCTGGTATCGGGTTCTAACATACAATATCAAGACTGCCACTAGACCATTCCCTACAATCATAGCAGTGGTGCCAACACATTAATGATAATGATAATGATGTGTTATTTATATAGCGCCATTACTGGTTGTCTGAGATGCAGGCCACGTGGAAAGTGATAGTCTACCCTCGGCTGCCTTTAGGGGCATTGCCTCATCTAATTATTTCCACGAATGTTAACTTTCAATGTGTACGCTTTGCAGAAACCCCGCCATGCAGATGCCATTCTAAACAGAAGGCTGAGTATAATATCCTCCAAAGAGAGGGGAGAGGGTCGCGCTAAATATCACCTGGGGGGAGTGGCACCATCATATTAGGAGGCTGGAAAGTGGGCTATGTATGTCAGTATACGCCCATGGTCTATTCCTGCCCCACGTCCCCAAGCCGTATTTTGTTTTTATACGACTGTTGCCCCGGGTCCCCAATTTCCTCCTCATCCCTTGATTCCCCACACTCTGTAATCCTACACTCCTCTGCAACCCCCCACCCGAACCCCTTTCCACCACTGAACTACTTCCCTCTGCCTCTTAATATGCTGCAGCTTTACGTCCCTGAAGCTTGCCTCCCCTCGTAGATGTTTGATTAATATTTATTGAGCTGCAATCTGCTTTTGTAATTCTCTTTTACGGGAAATTAGCATGCGCGTGGAGCCAGTTATCCATGAAGAAATTACCAGGGTTTCTGGCCCATGCCCTGAGCGCCTGACGTGTGCAGTTCTCAGGCCTGATGGGTAAACGTGCCCGCTGGCCACTGAGCACAGCACCTAAGCAAGTTAGAGTCATACTGAGGGAGGTAAAATGGGTGCCTGGGGTCTATGTATTTCAAGCAGCTCTTTCTCTGAACCAAAGGTTCTCGACTCCCATAAACGTAAGCATGTAGCTCATGGTAATGAGTGGAGACTCCAGACTTCCACTTCCCACATCGGCCAATTCACATATCTTTGTTACGTCTGTTGTGAGAAGGTGAAATGGGATCGGTCTGCAAGAGGCCAGTTGTAAGAGTGTGGACACAGTACCAGGTTGTTTTGCCTTTAAAGGCCAACTCGCCTCTTGCCTCACCCGATTTATCGCCTCTTAGATCACCTTCCACCCACCCTAGACTACACTAAATAAATCACCCACAGACAGCTGCCCCAGGCCTACATGGTAGCACATCAACACTCATTCAGCTGATACCAGGTCAATTTTGCTGAAAGACATTACCTTAAGGCAATTTACTTTGAAGTGATTACTTCAAAATGTTACTTCGATTTTGTATTCTTTTATTTGTGGCGGGGGGTGCTCCATCCCTTTTCACTACTACCCCTACTCCAAGCCCTACCCCACCGCTTTTGACCCTGTAACCCTAAACTACAAAGTAATCACTTAGAGGTACCCAGCTGCTACTAGAGTTAATGACACTGAACTGGAGTGGGCTTGGCTGGTAACGGTGCTCAGCCCTCACTGAGGTCCTTGATTCACTCGGGCCTAGTTTGCTCCGATTTACAGGCTGTTACCAGCTAAGCCCATCCCAGTACAGAGTCATCGACGCTACAACACAGTGCTCAATTCCAAGATAGGACCTCCCTCTTAGTGATTCTACAGGCTGTTTAGTCTCATGGTCAATGGCATCACAATAGTGGCACAGATTAATCTGTGGATGATGTTTGTTCATTGTACACTGCTTTGTCAATAGTGACAAAAATATCATCACACAAACCACGCCTCTACTACTTTCCCGCGTCCATCTACATGCACCTTTGGTGGGATCTGTAAATAGCCTGCTGATTTTCCTACGGTTTCAGAGGTCTGAACCATCATCTTGCCCCTGCTATTTTCTCAGGAATTCCACCTCACCCGTTCCATAGTGGGCACATGTGGCAGCCATTGTACAGGCAGTGCACCCTGCCACTCAACCTCTAAGGTGGTTATGACAACAGATACCTCAGAAGTGAGATGGGGAGACCATATCCTTACTTAGTGAGAGAATCAACACCTCACAAGATAAGACAAAGGGCAATTCATACAAGATGATTGTCAAGTTCACTTCCTGTCCTGCAGGTTAAAGAAGCCTGATCTCGGAGAAAAACAACACAACCTTGTTTTATATAAACAAGGAAGAAGAGGGCGCCTTCCCTCCTACCCTGTATTGACAGAGGCGCTGTGATAATGAACAATAGCTGATGGCAATCTTCCTCTCAGCCAGTCACCTTGGAGGAGTTAAAGACTAGACACAGTGAGTGTCCATGGAAAGTTACAGGCCTGGACCCATCTGCATCTGAAGAAAGAAAGGAGAAAAAGCAACAGATACGCATATTTAAAAGACCACCGAATCCCAAGTGCCCACTTCTGCCAGGTCAGGTTAGGAGTATGAAGCGGTCTCTGAAAGAAAATCCCGTGCAAACGCTCTCAGATTAGAGCACTGGATGGCGAAATACAATTTAAAAAGTGCCCCAAAACAACATCGGGTTGTGGGTAATGTTTAATAATAGAGGTAAGTGGAACGCCAATAGGAAAGTAAGAGGGAACCATCTGTACCGATAAGAGACATATCAGCCAGTTCTACCTGATAACATTAGGAAAATACTCTCAGGAACAAATGGTGAATAAAAGTACTACCAAATAAAAAATGGGTAACAACTGACAAGCAGAGTAGGGCCACATGAAGGAGCTCTTACATTACTACTGTCGGATCAGAACAGGGATTTGAAGTAAAAATTAATTGTTAATTTGCAAGAATTACTTGGTGCAAAGTAGTATGGATCACAAAAAGATATCTGTTTTAGAGTTCGAATATATATTTACTGCCCTGGTAATGGGAATGTCTATTTTACTTCTTAAAAATCATTTACACCCAACTTCAAAAAACATGGATTACAATTCTCCCACTTCAGCATCCCATCTTTATCATTGTGGTGAAGACAACAATGAAAGGAAAAAGGGCTTGAAAAGTGCACATTTGAAAAACCCAGATTCAAAAAAGGCAGAATTATTCATAGATTTCATGCATTTCCCGTCATGCACAAAGTGGTGAATTAACCCACACACTTCCATGTATAGTCAATTGTATACAGACAAAAAGTATTATAATCGCACACCACACAAACGAACATAACTATACATCAACACCCTCAGACTCACAAAACTTGTGTAGTTAAACTCCGACGCATTCGCATACAGATTTGTGTGAAAATTGCAACAATCTGTACATTTTGGTTTGTCCCTCAGGTACACATTCAGATTCAACATGCTGACACTTTTAATGCAAGGAGGTAACTGAATAACAGGGAGAGGTCATAGAGGCAGGGAGTGTAAGCGCAGGGGTCTCAGCTGAGAACTCGCATGTCAGGGAACATACAAACTAAATCCCGCTCTCACTTCAGGCTTGCAAATGGACATAGATGAACCAACAATGGATTGGGGCCATGTAGGTTTGGAACTCCGGTTGGACAGATCCCGCCCCTCTTCCACTAGTGCTGCCCTCCACATTTTTCTGTCTTACCTAGACATTTTGGACTTAGTTGCGTAGACTGCATATACCTTTGGCAATCCCAGGATCTATCCCAGGTGGGTGGAATGGGAAAGGTTAGGCACATGAAATGACTGGGATTGATGGAATTCGATGACTGAAGCTTTTCCCCACTTTACTAAGCTGTGGATACCATCTTCCGGTGCTTTCTAGGCAGTGAAAACTAGGAAATGTAAATCATTATGATGGCTATCATTGGATACCCGCAGATTGGATTCCATATGTTTGTTATGCGGCCACATCATATTGACGATAAGCGGCATGCAAGGCCCTCAAAATCCATCCAAATGCCAATGACATTGGGTCTCTTCATTAAGGCAACAACTCTTAAGTCATCCTTATAAGAACAAGCAACACTAGCACACCCTTTTACCTTGCATCTAGGTGCCAGGAAAATGTATTTTCCTTTGGTACATCTGCCTATCCCAGTCACCTGCTTTATTTTAACAACACAACAACATTTCCCATTCTACACGTCCTACTCTTGGACTAGACTCATTCTGTGTCTTGGCAGTCCCAGAATTATTATTTTTGTGAATGGCCTGCATTTTCATGAACATGTACGCAAGGTCTACTAAGCCTACATATCGTCCACGATCGCCCAAGCATGCTCTCAAGTCCCCGCCACACACACACCCAACACTACATGATTTTCTTATACCATTCGAATGAATGCTGGCGTGGAAATACAATTGGATAATAAGTCAACACATACATCTCTGTCACTTCTCTAGAAGGTTTGGACTTACATGCATCTATACAAATAGAAAATATCCCCCCACCACCCTGTACATTTCCCCCCCTCCACCTCCTCTTGCCTCATCCTCTTTCATGCCTGCCTTGGCAGGTCCTTTCCACCCCTCTACGGACCAGGGCAGATACTTTGAAACTATGGTGGTTATTCGGCACATGTACAAAAAGGAGATTAACTGAACATCAGACAACATCTAATACAACTGGGTCGCCAACAACCGATCACACTGCCCCTGTGTACACCCAACTGGTAGTACCCAAGGCACAAGTCCAAAACAGTGGGGGGCTCTGAAGTCTCATCACGGGAAGTGAATATATACTATAATTAAATATGCACATTTCCCCCAATCAGTCTTTCCCAATCGGAGAAAGTGCGTGCTACGAATAAGCATTTGCCTTATAGAAGATTAATCTTGTATACCGAAGAAATAGCAGCGCTGAGATTTCCCCACATGTTGCTGCCCAATTACAAACGGTGCACACTTATTAAACCCAAGACGCTGTATCACACTGCATAGCAAATATCTATTTATGATATCTTACAGGCATCATACCTTGGGTAAGTGTCTGGGCTGAAGGCCCAAGGACCAGGGTTCAAATCCTGACTGCAGGAGGCCGGAAAACTTAACCATTCGTTCAAAGTAGCAAACACATGTTTTAATTCCTTAAAAACAGGCAGGGTGGACGATGTCAGCCCTCGGGGGAAAAAAGTGCTCAGTCCCCGTCTATGTGCGTGTACCTATGATTTGTGATCTAGTAGTACCCGATGTCTACAGATATTGGCATCTCAGCCTTATAACGCTAAATGTCTGCTCTACCCAAACTCAAACTAGAAAAGTCGAGTCCCCCCGCGCTTACAAACAAACACACACCAACCCACCTCATTGCCTTTCATTACCAACTTCCTAACCTGTACTTCATCCTGCTTTCACCAACTCTCTCGCTACCCACGATTTCCTCTTCCGACTACAGACTAAGGCTTGTAAAGCCAGTTATGGGCACAAGCCTCAGCGCCGGGAGACCGCTATGGTGCTAACGGGTGCAGTGTGAATTCCTCTCCCAGTGCATTACAGTTAAGGACTTGGCCCTTCCACTGGTGGTTCCAGTTTATTCCTTCCAGATAGGCCTCTTCAAGCTGCTTCAGATAGCATGTGCGTGCCCTCACATTCCGCCTCAGGAGAAAGATCCAATCCAGTGGTCATTCATTACTTTCCACTGCTCACATAACCAGTGGCTCCAGCAAAGCTAGGCTTTTACCAGAAGTCATTGACATGGTGAAAGGTGCAGCAACACACTGGCAAGCTCGAGATCGTGGCACGTCACGAGGAGATTCCGGCTCTGGTGACTCGCTTTAGAGCCTGCATCCCTTTCATGTGATGTAGGTGTTAAACTAGGCAGGCATAACTCGCCCAAACCCACGAGGCACAACAGAACGACACACACGTCTAACTGCCTCACATTCAACAGAAGACTGGCATAACCAACATTCTTCACAGAACAAGCCATTGAAGAACTACTTTCCAGAGCCGCGTTCTTTTCAAGGTACTTGAAAAATGCAATTTCCTGTGCATGCAATGGTTGGGGCTCACGCTGCCTACGCACAGCGCTCCACTTTACATAAAGCAGCAGCAGCAGGAGGAAGCCATTTACTGATGTATCCCATAGGAGGCCTTCCGCTGCCTATTACAATATCTGACTCATGTATGACACATCACCCAGGCAAAGCAGATGTACCCCCACAATGAGCTGGCGTTTACTAACCGATCAGGTGGTACTGGTAGGCAGAGAGAGACAGAGGATCACTGTACATGAGTCTTTGGTCTCTACCCAGATCACTTGGCACAATTTAGGGTACGTTCAACGTCCAGTTGGAACATGCACACGTTATGAATAGTGGAGGGGGAGACTTAGAAATACAGAGGTCACTGTGACTGTTGAGCAGCTGATTCCGATTTCCTCCAAGTAGCTCCGAGCTGAAGTTTAGTTCCTCGAATTGTCAAACACACACACAGGCCACTCTACTAGATATTTTAGATTAACAATAGGAAACAAACTGTGATACCTCTAGTGATTGGGGTTTATTATTGTTGAAATCAGCAGCAAAACAGGCGATGCTCCATTTAGAGCTTATGAAACAAAGAACTAAGCTTACAGAACTATTTTGTCCGCAGGCAAAAGTTGCAAAATGGGCTTTCCCCATTAGATAGATCCCCGCCAAAAGGAGCTGCACCTAGACATACAAGGATGCCGGATACTGATATAATGGCTGCAGCTGGTCATTCAAAGGTGCACACACCGGAGAGCTGATGACAGTTTCTGGACATATGGCACTGCAATTGCCACCAGATGGTAGGGCTTGGGTTATTACTAGGTTATGATGGCTCGGTATTTGATGGCTCTCTTTTGGCATGCAATGACTAACTGGGCAGAGTCGTCTATTATTGAGTGAATGTGGTTGTCATGGGAGTATTATGAGATTGTACCTTTGCATTGGACATCTGCAGCTGACATATAATGGCAGTACCTGGGTTTATGAAGCTGGGAATTATATTGGTGAAGGATATCAGAACATGTGCAAGTGAGGCTTTCATGGGCATTGAGGTTGTATCTGGACGGTATCGTTACATATTGCTGGCTGCATAACTGTCTAATCATGCCAAGGGATGGTACACCGTAGATCTTTCTCACTAAGACTTTGTAAAGAACGTGGCGTGCATCAACTAGTCAGCAGAGCAAGGGTTTTATTCACCATATTCCTCTGGGTAAAGGGTAGTCTGTCACCTATAATCCTGACACAAACATGGTATCCCTGTCTTCCTCCATTCAGTATCCCTCTTGCTTAGTGCTCTAAATCAGCTGTGTGATGATGTCTAGCACTTCGCAATGCAGATGGTGACTGCCCCTGGGGAGGGAATCAATGACGTGCAATACACAAAGGTGTTATATATGTGCAGTTTGAAGCACTGGTAAAACGATGATGTTGGGTAGGGAGGGAATGATACCCGTCCTGGGTGGACTCCACCAGACATTGGATACCGGATTCAAATGAGTGTCATAGGAGCACAGTGTTTATTATTTTCTTTTAAATTCCAGCAGACATTTGGTAGGGTAAATCCCCACCTATTGACTTCTGGCAATGCATGCACTCAAGAATACCATGCTGGCGCATGCAGAGCAAGGATTGCTGAGACATGGCTTTGAGAGACTCTCGAGTGCGCTGGGTGAAGGCCACCCAGCCGTCCTCTTCGGATCCAGATGGCTCATACCGGTTGTCACAATGGAACCTTATTCCCCGGTGGAAACACGTCAGGAGGTGGTGGCTCGACGTCCCTTGTCTTGCGAAGGTGGAAACGGGAAGTCATCACACAGAGCCCATTAACCCAGAAAAAGAAACATCACATGAACACTCACAAGGGGCTGTAAATAGAGTATGGACAGGTGCCTATTGTTCAGACAGAGGCAGGAAAGGTCAATTGGATGGGTCATGTTAAGATGGGGACAATAAGGCAGGTGAGTTGAAGGGTGGATTGGGTTGGCTCGGGTGGTTAGGCCCAAAGGGTTGCGATGTGTTTTTTGGCTTGCAAGTAAAAAAACTGGGTCTCAATTTGTCCATTCCTTTCAAAGCCTCTTGGATGTCATATTTTCTTTTACTTCGGTAGATGGTGACTGCGACTCGGAGTGTTATACTAGGATCCGAGACGCTCGGCCCAAAGAGTCTCCTCCTGGACACCACACGAGCCTTCAAGACAAAAGGTAGGAAATCTACTAAGAAAAATCCCCATGGGGAGGCTTCCACAGGAGGATACCGGGCTGGAGACCGTGCATGCGGGGCTGCACAGGGAACAGAGTGTCCCCTTCAGGACAATGGGAAGGACAACTCGGGATGGGATGTCTTCAGGAGATAAACTGAGATGGCGTGTAGGTTTTGGGTTGGATATCCGATATTGGTTGTAGGGTTTTCCTGTTTTATAGGGGTTGTTATTGAAATATTGTCCTCTCTTACCCTGAAATAAATCTAGCAAAATATCAACATTAGGAGTAAGACAGGAGGTGGCTACTAAGCCCGGTAGGAGGATTACCCAATAGGAAATGAGACTTCCAATATGCGTGCGACGCCTGGGTACTGGTTGGGATTAGGGAAATAAGAGGAAAATAGTGAAGCATAAAAGATAATAAAAATAAATAGGGAAAGATAAGTGAGTGCACTGCAGTGCCTCTGGCTATTAAAAGAAATCTCTCCCCTTTCAGGATTGCGAAGGAGAGAAGTCAAAAAACTAAAGGTCATGGCTGAAGTATGATTCCCAGTGACCTCTGGCACTGCTGACTTTTGTTGCTCACTCCCACCACCCTGCTTTTTTGCAGGCCTAAGGATATCCATCTGCAGCCACCCATATGCCTGGGCACCCTGCTGCTCAGTCCAGCTGAAACTAGAGGGATGCCCCATAGACTCCAAGCCCTGCATGGACTGTGGGGGAAATCACAAACCACATCGGTACACCCACAAAGACTACAATGGGATCAAGCCTTCAGGAAAACAAGAGACCAGCCCAGACGTCCTTTGCAGGAGACACTGTTTGGAGGACAGAAGTAACAGTCTCTCCACAGACACACACAAGTCTGGGCACCTCCGGTGCTCCGCCAGCAGGAACTTCAGGGGTGCCCAATACTCACTAGGTCTTGGGCTGCCCTCCCTACCTGAAGTCCAAGCTCTCGGACTGAAGGGGGAAACACAAAACAGCATCCTTAGACAACACCAAGTAGCAGGGGTGAACACTTGATGAAAAAAGGAGCCCAGCCCGGCAGGTCTCTCCAGGTTGCACTGTCCAGAAGCACTGAAAACAAACAGCCCCTCAGCAGCTACCCACAACCGTGAGCCCCTCTGCGGGCTCAGCCCCGCAGAAACTGCTGAGTCCCCCCCCCCCATACTCACCTAGCCAGGGACTGCCTCTTCTCATGAAGTCAGAGGCCAGTAGGGAATGAAGGGGAAATTACAAAACAGCATTCTGAGACCTACAACGCCTAGCAGCATGAGATCGGCACAGCTGGGCTCTCTAGGGTTCACTGTCCGGAAGGACAGAAAGCCAAACTGGAGGATTATGGGGTTGTGCAGGTGCTTCGTATGCTGGGCTATGAGGGGGACAGGGCTAAAACAAAAGAAGAACTGTTGGGAAAGTGTTCTTTAGGAAGGCAGAGCCCCTTCATAGAGTAAGTACTTCAATGAGGAAAATGGACGTGGAGGTAATGTACCTTAGGCATATCACTGGTGGTAAGTGCAGGAGAACTTGCATAATGACATGATCTTTTGTGGGCAAGCACAGCACGCTTGCATGCCATCGTGAATGCTGGCTGGCCAGCAGACCCAATAAATTGACTCGAAGCTCTGGTGGGTAGTCGAGATTAACACACTGCCTAATGTACTTGATATGTGATTATTCCCCAGCCACAAAGGTAACGGAGATAGCACGGCCCTCATCTCTGGGACACAAGGCAACTGCTTCATTAATATGGAGTTATGAAAACATAATAAAACAAGTAACAACCTGACTCATCTGGCATATTGGCGCTCCCTTTTTTGATAAATATATTGAAAACGGAAGCAGGAGCCTGAGCATGTTAACACATGCGCTCCCCAGAGGGAGTATGGGCTGTATGAATGGAAACAGGCACTTCTGCAGTCCCTTAAAATATACTCTCTCTGATAACCCCTTTGTTACCGAAACATAACTGCATAGCAATGTTTATAAAAGAGTTCCTAAAGAGTGCAAACAATACCTTTATACCGAGAAAAGTTCTGGGTAATTCTGCTCCGCCTGCGCTAATCGGTGGTCAGATTGGTTACAAACGTGAGTAGTTGTTGAAATTTGCACGTAAGCAGCGCCAGATACCGAAAAGGTTGACCCAAAACCCTGACACAGTGAATAAGAGGAATAAGGAACTAGCCCTGTGTACAAATAGCCAACACTCTTTTTTCAAAAATACAACGGTAAGTTATGGTGGTTAGTAAATGCCTTTATTACTTGAGGTGCCTTTTGGGTTGACACGTGTTCCGACCTGTTCCAGGTCTTTTTCAAAACTGGGCAATACAATAAGCTCTAGTGCCCAGTTTCGAAAAATAGCTGGAACAGGTCGAAACATGTATTTTTGAAAGATGGGTGTTGGCTAGCAGCATAATAGCAGCATATCATTATTTGTACACAAGACGAGCGCCTTACGCAGTGTACCCATTGAACTCCCAAGATCT
Source organism: Ambystoma mexicanum (assembly GCF_040938575.1). Classification (NCBI taxonomy): domain Eukaryota; kingdom Metazoa; phylum Chordata; class Amphibia; order Caudata; family Ambystomatidae; genus Ambystoma; species Ambystoma mexicanum. The sequence continues at coordinate 1,104,764,646 of NC_090925.1, read as the reverse complement.
TTATAGCATTTGGCAATAGTTAGCCACAAAAGAAATCACATAAATTGAAAGAAATTGATACTCAAAATGTGATGTTTTAACAAAAATATATCAACAGTGAAGGTTATACAGATAAAGGCGGAGAAAAGCAACCTCATGTGACCAAAATACACATATGAAAAAAAAGCATTCATAGCGACTTGTCATTCCTATAACATGGACTCGTCACAAACACTATTACTCGTTTGTAAAAGAGGACTGGGTATATAATATCCAGGTTCGGGGCATTCTGTGTCCCGTTCATTTGGGTATGGAGTACTCCTTGTTTATCAGTATTACATTTCTTTACTAAACATTTTTTTCATTGGTCACCATGTTGTGACTAACTTCATGCTCGTTATTTAGTTCCTAGTGTTCATCGGGATCTTTATAGTTATTGCTCATCGCTTTGGCATTTATAATTTGTGCATTTATTTTTTGTAGAAAACATATAATATAACAATACACATGAGCTTGCCCAAGGGAAACTTTGTTTCTCTTCCTGGAGAAAGTATTAATCTCTGTATCACTGGCAACAGTGTTGTGGAGATCTAAATGCATGGAAGGAAGCCTTGCATAAATAACCCTTGTGTGAAGGATCACCACACTGCTGCCCACCACCGAGGTCTCTACAAAACCAACACATAATGTCCACACTCCTCAAACGTAACTGCCCTCCATGAATCCCCATCAAAAGCTGCTCCATTATATACAAAGCTGTCACTGTGCAAACTCCCTTCTAGCTGGCAGACAAAATCACCATCTCTGCCGGTCATTCAGAGCATCACCAGAAGTGAGGGCCACAATAGGGCAGCAGAAATGTATTGTAATTGGTTATTTATAACACGCTTAATACCCAGAGGTTTCTAAGCTCGGACCTGGGGATCGAACCTGTGGTGCTCCACATCATCTTGTTGCCAAGGCCAGTGCCTTGCCCCTGAGCTATCCTCCCAGGACATGTAAACATGAAAGAACCAGGAAACAAGCATCGATGAATAACAGAAGTCAGTGACACCACACACCCATCAATGCCAGATTTGCTCCCTCGAATAATTCAGAAAATAAGGCAAGACCATCTTCTTCAAGGAGCACCTTCTTTACACCCATATGTTACACCTCCAAACAAACCCAGCTCTGTATCCCGCCAGACCACCCTTCATCATTATTATTATGATGGTACCTGTTGAGCACGGACCGAGCTTCGAGAAGCAATGGAGTGCTTTACAGATATACACCAATACAGATACATAACAGAGCGCTTTACACAGGTGTATAACATAACAGAGCACTTTTCAGAGATAACAGAACAGATATACAGCACAGGGTAGGATACCGAGGGGCAAAAAGGAGCAGTACAGCAGTACCAGGAGGCGGGGATGAGAAGGGGCAGGCAGCGTCTCGCGACTCAGGTGGTTCAAGGAGCGCCATGATGGCCTAGGTGTTGAGGAGGAGATATTCATTGAAGAGGTGGGTCTTGAGTTCTTTTCTGAATTGTACTAATGTGGGGGCGAGTTTGTTGCTGACGGGGAGGAGGTTCCATAGTCTTGTGGCGTAGGCAGAGAAGGCTTGTTTTATGGTCCTTTCCTTTTTGCAGCAGCGAATTTCAAGTCTGAACGAGTCCTGGCTTCTGGCAGGGTGCTGTCTGCCGGAGACCTTTTGCAACCCATATCTCTGTTCCATGCCCCTGACACCTTTAGTTACTGTTACATGTTACCCAAAAGACTGTGAACGTTAACTATTCCCTGCTACCATATTTGGTATGCTAGTAAAATGTTGTAAGGACCAGGCCTCAAAATGTGCACACGCCACTAGCAATTGGCAAGTGATAATTGACTCTTGGCGAGCAAGACTGGGGGTGCTGTGTGTACATGAATAACTGAGCGGGTGAGTGACTTTTTATGCCTGGCTAGTAGCTTCCAACTTTGAATGTTTACTCCCGGTTAGTCCTCAATGCAAAAGAAGTTAATACCTCATAAGCCATAAAAAGTTATCGAAACTTGGAAAACCAAAATACTCAAAACAATTCAAAGACATTTTGAAACAAAAATGGACTCCTGCTACTGTTGCCCCTTTAATCATCAAATGTACGCCTTTCTGATGCAGAGCACATTCTTGCTTCACGAATAAAGTTTTACAGTTAAATACCCATAGTAAAATACATAAATAAAATAAGAGGCAGGCAATCTGATGTACTGCTTCTTGGTCTTAAATTCTTAAAAACACTAGGCTGCTTAGCAATCATTACATGGGCTTTAAAAAAAGTAAGCCTTTCAAAACTGGTTCCCACTTGTCATTTACTTTACAAAGTTTCTATTATTCTCGTTACATTTTACTTAAGTTCCAGGCCAATTCCTTTCGCCGCAGTGTGCGGCCCCCTCTGTTGGGTGGGGACCGCCGTCAAAGTGCTCCACATCTGACTTGAGCTTGAGCCACATTCTTCGGAAACACATTTTCAATACAAAAAGAGGTAAATGCCTGACAATCTGTGAAAAGTTATCGAAACTTGGAAAAACAAAAGAAACTACGCCTATAACTAAACACGGACAAGGGGAGAGAAAAGCATTAGAGCCTGGTAATGCGGGCTTGAAAACGAGATGGTGTATCGGCTCTTTCAGAGCTCCAGTGCCCAACAGGGCCAGCCTACAAATCTGATTTACTAGTTTAGCCCCAGCTGTGATGTGCTTTCGTGTCTGCTATTATGATACTAAATTGATTCCCTGACCTTCTTCCTGGCTGCCTGTAAGTGGATGCCGCTCTGTTATGCGCTGCAGGGGAGGGCAACAAGACTAAATATACTCATGCAGGCGCAAGGCAAAATAAAACCGGCTCAACGAATACAATATAAAGGGCCTCCCTAATGAGGCGCGCATGGGAGGATGAGATAAGGCATTGTGGTAGCGCGAGAGAAGGTGTTTCCCTTTCCCGCCAAATTCAAACTGACCGCGGTTCACGCCTCGAAAGGCTGCCATGCGGAGGAGACAGCAGTCCAGCTCATCTCATGTCGCAAGGGCTGCTTGACGAGAGCTATTTTCTAGTTTTAACGCGGCGTCCTAAAAATCAGGATTTACATCTCCCAAAATAGAACTTGGACTTTGCGCCCAAGTGCTCAAAAGTACATGCAGAGGCTCGTAGGCTCGGTAGCTACTCAACACCAAACATGAGCAGTATTCCATCACCCAGGTACCAGACTGCCACTTGGCACTCACATATTCGGTATCATTGCTGCAAACCCCAATGATATTTAAGCGTTCAATGGCCCAGTAATGAGTGGCTCAGTAGGTTCTATGCTATTTCATCTCCACAATGTTTAGAGTCGACTGTTTGGGTGTGGCAATTTCACCCTTTGCCATAAACTCGTTTTCTTTTGTCTTAAAATGCGTCTCCCACACACCTCTCCTCACCCCGGCCTGCCCACCTGCCCCACCCCTGACATATCGCCCCACATCCTGCTTCCTCCCATATATAGATTTATCGATTATGTCATTGCTATCACCAACAGTGCACTGTAAAAACTCTGGAGGCAAAGCCACTGCAGACCAATCCATCATGCTCACCTTCAAAATTGGAAAGGGTTGGTTGTACAGTGGCATTAGCAGAAACCATCCGATTGCCCCGACAATGGGGGAGTGAGCGGAATGGTGTCCAATTTTGTTTATCCTGTGTCAGCAACAATCATTGAAACAGCCCCGAACCCGAGGCCTGCACTTAATAGGGAGATCGCATTCGGCCAAACCACTGAGCTTTGCGTGTAGGACACCAAGTTTGGATTTAGGGGGCAGCTATGCATGAAGGTTGTAATGGGATTGTGATGTATGCATGGCCATGATTCACAGACCTCAATTTACAGTACTCCTAGAGTATTCCAACAGGATGCAGCCAAGCACACCATCGCCAATCTATACGTCACCAAAGCCTGAAAGACAATGGGCAGCCAAACACCCAAGTGAATGTGCCTCTTTTTCACAAAACTGCAAACTGTATCAGGGATCGAAATTAAGATTGTATAAATCGGGAGCTAAAAGCAGCTCCCGGGAATCCAGCATGAACCAGTGACGCGGAGCGACCACTGGGGAAACAGGAGTTAGTACATAGCATTCTGCAAATCTAAACTTCCAAATAAAATGCAGACATAACACTTTATTCACTATTTATGACCCTTTATGCTCTAAATGTTGTATAGATGTGTCCTAATGTTTATTTATAGATTGTTCAAAATGTAGAGTTATGATACGATATGACATGATATGATATTTTATTTATATCGCGACCATACACAGGTGTTTCAGAGTGCGACCAGGCAAAGGGAGGGGGAGCAGGGGCGAAAAAACAAAAACAGAACGATCTTACTAGGCCCAGTGACATTGAGACTGCGCAAGTACATGGGAAGGGAAAGGGGGAAAGTGCAAAGGAAAAAGGGAGGGGGGCAAAGAAGTGAAAGGCATAGGAAAAATATAAGTTAGTGGATAAAATAAGTGAATAAATAAGGTGGTAAGAGCGCTGATTGGTGCAGCCAGTGAAGGGAGAAGTGCAAGGCAAGTTAGATAGGGTAACATCTGATAAGTGCAGGAGGGGAGTGGGGGGACCTGTAAGGGTACAGATAACAGGTCCCAGTGCAAGGGTGGCCAAGAGGCAGTGCCGAAGGATGTCCGGGAGGGCAGGTATCTGAGTCAAGGGGACCCCGTTGGCAGCTGAGGCAATGCTGATAGAGAATGCAGATCAACAGGGGAGGAGAGTGGCAAAGGCCGATGCGAAGAGGAAGGTCTTAAGGAGCTTCCGAAACCGTAGATGGTTTTCCTCCAGTTTCAGGGTGGCAGGGAGGCCGTTCCAAAGGGAGGCTCCGGCCGAGGACAGAGATCTGCCACCTGCCCGTTTCTTAGAAAAGCGGCTGACCCTGAGGGAGTTAGAGGTAGAGGAGCGAAGGGCTCGAGAAGGGAGGTATTTACGGAGGGATAGTTGAAGGTATTTGGACACTATTTTGTGTTCGTCATCACTTGGCCTGGGGATGCATAAATTACTCCTGGTAGATGTTGGTGACAAACTAACCAGGCTCTTCTAGGCCATTCGCAGGAGCCACAGAGCTCTCAGATCCCCTCAATTCCGAACACTGCTATGAGTCTGATCAAAGCATTAAAGGCAACATTTTACTATTCTCTGCCCCGCCGATCGCTCTTCCCTGCCCTGAATGAACAAAGGCTGTGCACATCCTGCAGGCAATTTGATTGGTCCTTGTACATAATCCAACAGCAGAGGTATTCTGTGAGTTGAGGCCCTGGTCGTCTGTTGGGCTGGAAAGAATAAATTGTGTGTCATGGACAAATACCAAAAATGGAAGTAGCAAGGTCAAAACACTTGGATTAAAGTGCTGAGGCTGTGTAGGTTTGTCCTGAATTCACACAAGTAATCATGGTAGGCTCTGCCCACTCCCGCAGTTAAGTGGTTTTAAAGGAACAGTTTAAAGTTACTGTTCAAGAACATGATTTACTTATATTGTTAAGCACCATTTAATACATGGGGGAGTCTCTAATTGTTATCATCTGCGTATACTGGAGGATGTCAAGACACAACCGATCACAAGCCTCTAGATCATTTGCCTAATGTGTGCTATATTCAGTTGAACTCTTTAAAAAAATCCACTAGAGGAATCGTTTTCACTGGGGATTCCTGCTGTAGTCATGGTGGACCTCAATTAAAACAACTGAACAAAAGTGCCAGAATACAATAATTTGCCAAACGGACGCCCAGTGCTGGGAACACCGTACATTGGGGAATTGGTTGAGTCCTGGTCTCCTTCTTTAATATCTAGCATACGGTCAGATTCAACTATCTAAAGGTAGGGGAAAGAAGCGATGCGCATGGAGACAAACAAGTCGTGCTGGAGTGCACTAAGGAAGAAGAGTGCGGACTATTTTAGCACAATTTCAACAATTCAAAAAGTAGGTTTGTGCTTGCAGAAGTATAAACACTTGCAATTGCCTTGCACACTCCTTAACTCCAGGATAGGTCACAGCACACCTAACAAAGATTAACCAAAGAGTAATCTTCCATAATCCACAGCTGCAATGAGTAAAGCTCTGTCAGCATCCAAGATCATTGGTCTACCAGTCATCACTCACCAAAAGTGACACAATGAAAACTGAATGCGTGCCCTTATTTTTCCAGGGTGGTAAATAACTTTTATAATAGAGGCCTCGAGAAATCTTTAAAATCCTGCCAGACCAGCAGGATGAGTGTTTCTGTTTATTTACTAGACCTAAGAGAAATGAACTCTACTCATGTACTGGATAGCATAATATTTTTTGTACTGACAAAAACATGACCAGCAATGTTAATGTACTTTTTCAATGTTCTCCTTCTGGACATGTACAACACAATTTTCTATAGACCGCAGAGAATGCATGATCCCACACATTGTATGAGGGTTATTCGCAGGCACTGGGCTCCAATTTTGCACCCCCAATCCCTCACCTCTGATCTCCCCTGTCAAGAACATAAAAAAACAGATCCAATATGTATGAAGTCTGAGTCGACGATGCATTGACCCCTTTTGACCTTCTCAGATTTTCTATATTCTCTCCATCGTGCATTAAGTCCAATGGAAGCTTTGCCAGCTTCTGCTCTGGGCCCTTGCTCCCCACAATGAACCTGCAGAGGTTGGTCCAGTGCTTGTTTCTGAAGCCCTTCAGCTTGGAGCCTGGGGAGCGGAGATGCTCTCCCTCTGCCTCAAGCAGGGTCTGGTGAGTGCCAGCTAGACTGCTGCCGGAAGCTCTGTCCAGCAAGCCTTCGCCCTCCATGGACACACCCTGCACCACGGCCCAGGCCCCATCCTGTGTTCTGGCCTCTTCCAGCTCCATGCCCCATCACCAGAAGGCCTTTAAACAACTGTGATGGACAAGAGGTTCATTTTTTAAACCCCCCGCAATGCTCCTTTTCTACAATACCTGAGCTTGAACTTCTAAGCCTGCCCCAATCATTTTTCTGATTAATTATCAATGCTCTATCAACACTCATTTACAAAATCTAAGTAATACCTTACAGGCCTGGCTCTTGTAACTAGGAAATCACCCAAAAAAGTTGCAGTGAGAACATGGGGGAAGTGGGGGTCAGGGGGGCGGTCTTATATGGAGACGTTTGACACACTGACTGGCGTAATGTAAGATCTTTATTGTACCACACCAGTTCTGGCCCACATAGATACATTTTTGTGCTAACTACTTACAGGTCCCAGTGACCTCTCCTCTATAATCTCTTAGAGAAAGCAGAAACTGGGCGACCCGAGACAGGCAGACTCCTTCATTCTCAGTACCCATCCACCTCGGAGCCCCCTCCCTCACAGACCACCTTCAGGAACAGGCTTGAACGGCAAACTACCACACATTGACTTCTAGGTAATTGGGATTACACTGGTGCACTGCTGCCGCCTAGAGGGCAGCTGCTGACAGTGCAAGTAGTGCACACAAACATTTCAGAAGGGACACTCAACCACTGGGACACTCAACCACAGGCACAAGGACTATGAAAATAGTACTCGACCCTGCTAAAGAGTACTCAACTATGCAAGTGGTTGAGTGGATTTCCCTTCAATCTGGGCTTTCTCTTATTACTGACCTCATATCTAGATGGTTATTTGTTTTGCCTGTCTAGCTATAAAAGCATAAGAGTTCTTTGTATAGAGAGTCTTAAATCTCGTAAAAATACAATCCACAGCAAACCAATGCTTGTTGAAGTGACTCATTAAGCAATTAATACACTGGATAACGCTGCCCTCTCAAAATATGGCAAGGGCAGCAAAGACAAGGCACAATAATTATGGAGCCTACTATTTTCATGGCTTTCCGTCACTTCCCAATGCATCGGCATCCTGCCATCTACAGACAACTCCTAGTATGCAGGTATTGCTAACTGCGATTAGTTCATTGGGAAAGACATCCTGCATGGTTTAGCCTCCAGAGTGCAGGTCATTGCAAGAGTCTTATTTGGATGCTGTGCACTTTGCCCTTACAATTCCTACAACATTTCCATTTCCTCCACATTGTGTTGATATTTTACAGCTGCATTTAAAATTATAGACCTGACACTTATTTTGTCACACACGTAAAGATGAAAGTCTGAGTAAACTGGCTGGGATTGAAAGCGGTTCATTTCATAGTGTTATTTGCTTCAGGCTATTCGTGCTATGATATGTTCACCCTGCTCTTGGCAGAGCGATAGCTGCTCCTTGTGAAAGGCCACTGTGATGTTTCCCTGTGCTATTCACACCGGCAGATCTGTTCCCGGCTATTAATAGCGATATTATCTCCTTGTGAACCTCACTGAGGTATTTGCACTGTGCTGGCCCACTCTGGTGTCTGTCCCTGCTGATTTGTAGGGCTCAAACACCAGCACGAGAGCACGCCGTGCCACTCTCCTCAGCTCCACACGTCTGCGAGGCCAGCTTCAGCAGCATCAATATGGCACTCACACACAGGTACGCAAGGAGAGCAAAAACCCAGCTGCAGAGATGCTCAATAATGCAGGACTCCTCAAGAGCCTCCCAAATGACTGTCTACCCCTGCACTCACCTATTTATCTTTCAATCTGCGTACACAAACACCCATGAATACTGCAGCCTTGCGCCCGATACTGCACCTACGCCTCCCACCTCCGGCCCCACAATACTACTGCACAGCTATGGAGAGCTTTTTCTGCACAGCCTGCAACCAACAGCTTCAGCCCTAAAACATATCACCACACCCCCCCCCTTCCCAGACCAGTGGCTTTCCCAGTATCCAGTGCTGGCAGCGACTCGATCTCGAGCGCTCCCTTCAGGATAAACACACACCGAACAGTTACTCCATGGAATCACACCGGCACACACAACTCTGGTGCTTCTGGCCTGCACTGATCAATACCTCACTTTTTAAACTTGCCTATCCCTCTTCTCCACTAACCCCTCCACCCTTCTTCCAGATCCATGTGCCAAAAGACCATGCAGCCGTTGCACTAACCCACAGAACTACCTTAGAGGGCTATCATTCACTGCAATAAAAGCAGAAAGATAATGCCAAGACAGAAAGGACATTTTGATTCTCCAATCACATTGAGGAGAAAAAAATATTATTTCCCACAAATTGCTGATTAGATTGTCTTCCCTAGTCATTATTTTGTTGTTCTCCTAGTTGCTTTTGTAACTATCCGTTGTGGCTTGCTGAGGACACTGACACATGTCATCAATGTGATTTCCAAACAGGTGTATGGCATAGTATGCCAACAGGAGTCAGGAATATAAAAGGAGGGTCAATGCGTCCCGTTGGCTCAAGGTAAGTTACGTTACCCATGTTTTTACCTGCCTCTGATTCATGACCCATGCATGGAATCACTTCTGTAGCAACAGCAAGGGACTGTGGTGCCTTTTCATGCGAGATAGCTGGTAGCGCAGGGATGTTGGCTCCAGAAACTGGGTGTATTTGGGGTGCACCATATAAATGAGAACAGAGACATAACACTGCTTTGAGCGGCTAGAGCTTCAAAAGACTTCCTGACATGATCAGTTGCCATGGTAAAGGCCACACTGCCGAGTCAATGTCCCTCTTTAAGGGGTGACTTGGGACCCTAACCATGCTGTGTCGCACACCAGAACACATAGCTTCATTGATTCTTGTGTAGCCACCCAAGGGAGAGACTGATGAAGTCTCAGAGGGCACTCTGGCTCCAGACAGCGACAGAGGAACCTTATTGATCTTGACGGAGACAGAGGGATTTGTGAAGTGTCAGGAAGGGACATGTTAGCCACCCCTCTACACCTCCCCCCCACCTCCATTGTCCATTTCCTGCCTGTTTGGTGGATTTGGTTTGTGGTCGGATGAGCGAGAGAGTGGGCTCGAGCTTAATTCCACTAAAACAGGAGCACTTCTGTTGGGCTGCACCATCTGTTGAGCAACCCTCTTGCTCACCCCCACCGCTCGTACTCTTGGGTCATCAAAGCAAGTACTCTGAACAGGAAAAAACTTCGAGCGATTTTGGAATCTAGTGTTAGCCTAAGTGTGCAAATTGCAGCTGATGGGATTTCGCCCTTTTCACACTACACCAGTTGAAGTGGACCCTACTTTGCATGCCAAGAGAAGGTCATCTGGTCCTGGTTGGTGCTGTTATAAACTCCAGGCTACTTTGTGCCGCCTCAATCTTTCTGGGAGTAGGGAATGCCAGCATTCAACAGCTGAAGATTAGCCAAAACACAGCTGTGCTGTTAATTTACTGATATGGAAAATTTGATTCCATCTTCGCCAATTGCCATGAATTGCATTGGTTGCCTATCCAGAGATGAATCTCCTTTAAAATGTGTTGCCAGGTCTTTAAATGTCTCTACAGGTGTGTTCCTCCGCCTATCTGATGAATGTATTGTGAACTTATGTTCCAGGGAGAGCTTCATTTCGCAGACCTGCAGCTTCTTGTGGTTCCTTCCTCTAAATGTGAGGCCAGAGGATGCAGGCACTTTAGTGCAGGTGCGGTAATGTTGGAACACTCTTTTCCTTCCTTTCAGAGAAGCATTTAAAATGCATCTCTTTCACTGATCTAAGCTAAGGTTCGGACTCTTTACCTCTTGTCAAAGGCACCTTCTTTTTTGTGCCTGCAGGCAATTAAATATTCTATGTTTCGTCATCCTGCACAATATAAAAGTTACAATCAAAATCAACCAAACGTAAATCACAATATGCACAAGCTACCTCCTTAGTAGCACCGCTGACTCCGATCTCCCAAAGATATTTTCTCCTCACACTGAGTGTGTTCCTGTGGACAGTCTTCATCCCCTGAATGGATAATCTCCCACAGAGACGAATCCTCCCTGCAGCCCACCTCTAGCTTTCTCGTTGAACCTCACAATATCTCAAACTCCCAAAAGAGATTCTTGATTAAATAATAATATGGCGGCATGACCAAATATTAATTGAGGATATGATAAAGCAAATGGCTACATAAAATTTGTCTCTTACAAGAAATCTTGCAGACCCATACTGGCTAAAAAATACAGTCTATTGGCGAGAATGACATAGGTGACAGCATTATACATATTGCCAAGCAGGAGCGGGTAGCTTCAGTGGTTTATAACCTCCTGCTGAGCGCCAAGAAAGGAAATTCTGGGTTGGTTGAGAAATGGTCACAGAACCTTGCATCTGGTGTGGGAGAGGATATGCAGAAACACATCGCCTATATCTCTCAGTGGTTGTGAGCGTGCGAGACAAATTAAAATCTTTTGAATAGAACATTCTGGACACCTTCGAGGATGTATGAACTTAATATGTGTGCTTGAAACTCGTGCTGGGGTGTAGACATGCTGAAGGGACGTTTGAACATAAAATATGGGAATGCTCTAGGCGGGGAACATTTTGGAGTGAGACGTGCTCATTGATTAATCCGGTGTTGAGTTGGGATATGGCACTTGATTTTGAAACCATGATTCTAGGAGATGTCGTTGTTGATGAATTATCCAATCCAGAGAAGAAATGGTTATTCAGAGCCTCTGGGTGGCAAAAAAAGATGATGCTTAGAGATGGATGGCTGAACTCTGTAATCTATCTCTGATTGCAGAAGTCTTGTTTTCTCAAATGCATAAGCTCAACCTTTATGGAAAGATCTGGGACAGATTCAATGATATGGGCCTGTGAACTGAATTTCTTTATATCAATGTGTACGATCAGACTTGTAGAATTTGGTTGCCATGTTTGCATTTCTATGTTGGTGTTTCTTTTTTGTAAATACTTGTAAATATATAATCAAAAAAATAATCATAAATGGACATTAGGGTGGAGGCACTGTAGCGCTTACTATCAATACGGTGCGTACGTGTGATCCTGCGATGTCAGAGATTAGTCAGTTATAGTCCCGTAACTCTTTTCCTGTTTAATATTGCAAGTAGTACCTAAAGTGAATAAAACAGAGTTGGACGGTGAATGTACAGAGCTAGTGCAGCCTGTCAAATATGTGTCAAGGCCCATCACAGCAACAATAAGGGCCCACATACATGTTACAGTTGTGTCCTTTAAGAGTACTCTGGATTCTCCCATGGCTGATTTAGATTTTATGCATTTATAAAGTGCATTTCACATGGATCCCAGCAGAGTCTGCATCTGGGCGCAGGTGAAAAAGAATAGAGAATGTTGCCCATTTTGTTTTTATGAAGAGTAAGTTTTCAATTTTATTCTGAAAACAGGTAAAGCATCAATGCTGCGCAAGTCAGGTGGTAGAGAATTCCAGATACGTGGGCCAAAGTTGGAGAACGGTCTGTCGCCGCAGGTAACTGACCTGAATGCAGGTCTCTCACTACCTCTCACTCTCTCTCAATGTGCATTTCTACAGTATTCCTGGGCGGCCAGAAAGCAGCAAAGCTTCTCAGATGTTATTTTTCCCTTGCGAGGCAACCTGTCATTGGCTGTACTCCGAGATCAATTCTGGCATCAAAGTACTGCAAGTGGAAAGGTTGAAGAGCCAAGGAAGGGGTTAAGTACAGGGGAGAACAAAGCGGGAAAGGGGTGAGAATAACACACACTTGGATAATGAAGGAGTTGGGAAACGCCAAACTGCCTTTAAACAAAGTGGAATTCAAATATTTTGAAAATCTGCAAGTAGCAGATGTGTCTCATCAAATGTTGTGAAACTGAAGGACCACTAGCAAAATCCCGGCACTCTGTAGTAGGACCTAAAGCAACATTCGGGACACTGAAGAGGGTGTTATTATGGGGCTCGCAATGACAGCTTGCCCCCTCCAGGGAGTGCTCTAACATGTACTGATGGCACATTCGTTGCACCCCAATGAAAGACGCGTAGACGGAGGACTGGTGTGGTCGGCTCTCTGCTCGTACTGCTTCTACCTGCCCGAGCATGTCCCGTTTATTCCCCAACACTCCGTGACGAGTCACACAACAAGGATGGATTTGGGGATGTGAAATAGATTTGGGCGGCCCGCCTGCAGAGGCAAAGTTCAGAGGGGAGGTGGGGAGTTGCAACCCACAGAGTTCATTTGAGTTCCTAGCTTTCTTAGCTAAACAAACAATGTGATACTTGGCAAAACCAATGATCGAAGTGGGCGGGAGCGGTCGGGAGCTGTGTCCCACTACTTTTATGTTTTTCGCCTTACCATTCCTCTACTTTTTACAACAATATTCACCATTCTACACAGAGGATTTGCCCATGTCTCTGTGCAAGTGTAAAGTTGTAATATGAGGCTTAGTCACATGTTGCACTATGCTTCTGCCTATCCTCTCCCCTGGCGAGAACAGAGTTACACTACTTTTTTCGATACACTTATACAGCTGGGCAAACCATGTTAAACTGGAAGAGCTTCAAGTTGGGTAACAAACAGTACTACGGTTTAACAGCTATATAAAATAAATTGATACACAAAGACCATTCAGCTGTTCACGTTAAGAAATCTGGAAAGCTGCCGTCTTCGATTTTGTTTGCTATGATGGTGCTGTCGTGCTTCACATTAAAGATTCCTGCTGTACATTGAACGAACACGCCTCTCTTGCGCGCTCGCGCTCTCTCTCTCTCTCTCTCTCGGCCTCTGCAGAGAAGAAAAATAAGGGCTGGCTGGGAGTTTGCTGAGTCATCACGACATATACATTTCCTGCACAACGCCAGAGCTTCACTTGCACAGGAGTCACTTGCAGGCATATCTGTAAAATGGCGCATGCTCCCATTTTAGAAACCAAGCAGGAGCACGAAAGAGCAAACATCAGACGCCAGTGAGTGACAGGATTTCGTCTCTTTTTCCTACACTGGACACCGTCCAAAATGTAAACGGTTTCTAGCGAAGGGCACAGGCAGAGCATTCTTGTTAACGGAAAAAAGACAGTAATCGGTTTTGCAGATGCAGCCTGGGTTACATCTCAATAGGCTCTTTAACACTCTACAACTTGACAGCATTTAGGATCATAATATTAAGATTCACTCCACATTTTTGACAAAGTGGGAGGAAAGGATGAGGGCACATTTCAAGTAATAATGCGATGCTAGGTTTAAATAAATTAATCAGAATACGTTGGGGGTATTGGCAGCACTTTCTTTCTCAGAGATTGACAGTTTTTCTGTATTGCCCCAGTCTAGCTTAATTGGGTCTGCCCAGCACCAGCCAGCCAATCATCATTGCAAGCTAGACTACTGGTCTTTTATGAGTGATGTTGATTCAAGCAAAAATGGTTTTCTTCTGCGCCTGTGTGCCCCTCTGCGAGTTCATGCTGAGAAACGTGGAGTTCTTATAGAAAGGGTGCTGCTGGGCTTGTGCTTCTCCTGAGCAATGGGAGGCCTTTCCACAGCCGAGAGTTGGGTGGCTGCCTCCATTTTGCTATATGGTATACCTTTGAAAGGTCATACATGGATCTGGTTTCTTGTCTGGGTCAGATTCAGATTACGAACAATCCTCACAGGCAAGGCTATGCACTTCAATTAGCCATGTTTGCAGCGATTAGCATATATTAGCCTAATACAGCACCTCCACAGAGCTTCAGACATTTGCTGGGGAGACACTCAAAATAGGGCCTGCAGAACAGCAGGCAGCACTGTGAGTCACACTCGGCTCCTAGTGGGTGACCAGCTGGTTCAATGCCAACAGGCATGTGGTCTACCACTATTCATCACCAATGAGAAGGAATGGAGGGCTCCATAACAAGGGAAAAAGATAAAAGCATAGCATTATACTGCCCAAATGCCTTACCCTCTACTCCGAGGCAGGTGTTAACCACTTTGCTCGCAGCCCATTTCCTCAAATCCCGTTTCCCTGCAATTCTTCTACCACATTTGACTCCAAAAATGGGGTCGGGTATTCAGAAAGGAGGGGCTGGTACAGGGTATTGTGAGGGGATGCCGGGGGATGGGAGGAGGTCTGCCGCTGCATTTTTTGGGGTAAAATGCAGTAAAAAGAATTTGGGGACACAGAATTCGAGAGGAAATGGGCTGCGAGGAAATGTCACAGATCCCTAAGGCACAAGTCAATTCTTTGTTGGATGTACCCAATATAACATGTTATTGGATGTTATGTAGTACAACCTTGGACATCTTGACGCCCTCCTGGTGCTTATTGCGATAGTTTTTAGTGGAGGGGGGCTTACTAATGCTCAAAAAGGCCAGGCAACCCCAACTGAACAGGATTTGGAACATTACTAAATGGATGTGCAGAGGGAAGAATCTAGAGAACTTGACAGTCAATGACTGTTAATGAAAGAAACATTCACATAGAGCACATTGCAAACCAACGACACGCTACACAAAGGCACAGGACATGGTAGAGGTTGTTGAAGGGACTCCAGAATAAGTATGTTTTCAGGTCCCGCATTCACTCAGGGATTGCAGTTATGACTTAAGTTTCTCTGTTTTGCTGCTCAGGTTTCCCCGTTGGAACTGTCCCATTTGCATTTCCGCTTTTCCTTTTTTGTCCCATAGCAAGGTCGAGTTGTCACGCTGTGTGGGGGGCATATTTCAGCACCACACAGAAGAGGTTTGGCGCTTTAAGGCAAAAGCTAGATAACATAACATAAAATGTTCTCCAATGTAACAGGGAAGAATAGAAATCCAGCAAGACCTAACGAGTACAGAAAAGAGCGGACACTTCTAAGACAGAATCTAATGGAGGTGGTTCGAGCAACCCGAGGATGTGCACACGAGGCAAGGTATAAACAACATCAATGTTGAGCTAAGCCCAGAGAGGTTGAAAGAATGGAGAGATTTGTGGAGTAACATCAAGTCAATGTGAGTGATTGCAGCCAGCTCAGATCCAGGAAGGTATTTTGCTAGAGTAGGCTACCAGTTCAGAATGCTATCTAGACATTTTCTTGTAAGAACAGGCCACTTTAATTTTCAATAGAATGCCCAGTTGTATTCCTTTGCCTAAGTTACATTTTTGTTTAACCCTTAATGAGAAATATTCGAACAGAACAGTACACCCACCAAAAATCATACGACTTAAGCAATTAAAATATGCTAATCAAAACAAACTACTAAAATCTGGAAAATGTAGCACGGTTGGCTATCTGCTTCTCTCTGACGTATGTCCGGACAAGGGGTTAAAGCCCTGCTGGGCCGCCTCATCACCTGATCATTCTGCGGTTGATAAATTTACTTCCATGAAATATTGGGTATTAAAAACTATTGTTATTGTTCTTAGAAGCGAGAGGAATATAGCATGCATAGGTATGGAAAAATACTATTGATTGTAATATAAATGGTACAAAAGCAGATAACATGTCAAACTGTACTTTTCCATTTATTTGTGGGAACCTAAGGAATCAAAGTTTACAGACTGCCAAACTCGGTTTTCCAAGTATACGAAAAACACACAAATCCTGTGTCTCTGTGTCTGTCTCTCTCTCTCAATATATATATATATATATATATATATATATATATATATATATATATATATATATATATATATATATATATATATATATATATTAATTAAGGACAGGTTTAAAAACATGGAATACCAGACTCAAAATAAGAAAGTGAAAGTCAATATATCGGTTTTAATCAACTCTTAGAAGAAAGGAAACGGTACTCACTGGGGTAGCTAATGTACTCGTTGTCCATAGATAGACCCATTTCCTCCATATTGGGGGGACTGAGGGGCAAGGGGATGATGTTCATGCAGTACAGAAAAAGGTGGGTAGGACGTAGGTGTAAAATATTCTTTTAGTGTTTTTATCACCCTAACCAGTGCTGATACTGAGATCAAGGGTGCCAATAAGAGATGGTGGCTTAAGGAGCGCACATTTCGGCACCCTGAAATATGCACTTGATCCGCCAGCTTACTTCTTCACACGCTCCAATAAACAACAATCAAATGGTAAAGACTTTGGTTAGATGCTAACTTGCCTCAGAGCCAAAAGTCGATGCATGGGTCCGGGAATTGGCACTGAATCGAGCAACACACAGAAGGGGTTTAAAGGGACTTATCCACAGTTTATTCACACAATAAAACACGCTATTTTATATATGCTCAAGGGACTAATGAAGCAGGGATTTCACAGTTGCTGAGCTGATTGGCAGTACCGGAGACAGAGGACAGATGGGGTCCCAAAGGCCTAATGAATCCCCATGCCCTACTATGCCTCGTTTAGATCTCTCACTCACCTACAGCAGTCTTATGCAAGCGTGTGCCAAAACAGAAGGCGAGTAATTGGAGCCTCTGGAATGGCTGCTTTAGCCCCAGTTTGGCCAATGGCTGCGTCCTCGCGGAACTTCTAGCAGCAGTGCTCCAAGGTCTATTCAAACTTCTACTAAATGTTTTTACAGACCGCTGGGTTTGCTGGACAGGCGCTCAGCATCGGTCAATGTGGCCTGAAGGCAGCAAGTGAGAATATTTGACCACTCTTCTGAACTTAGTGGAGAGGTCTCATTATAGAAAATTATCTGTAATGACAACGAAAGATGTTCTGCAATCATTTTACTTACAGTAGACTGTGCACATTGTGAGCCAGAAAGTAAAAAATAAAACTTAATATATTGTTGCACAAAACATCTTTGCGCCTGTGTCTTTTTAAAAGTGTGCACTTTGTGCACTTTATTCTGGAAAAGGTACTACCTTTACCAGGCTAAATATATATAATAATCTATATTGGTACCCAGCGCCGCAAAATGTCAACAAAATAAACGCACCGATTGGTGCATTTCAGAACCTTACCTTGTGGTAATCACAACGACGTTCCAGCGTGTATCTTGCGCCGTCTCGACTATCGTTTAAGTGGAAAGGGAGCAGGGACTACCTGTAGGCCCTTCTCCCTGTTCCATTCATTTCTATGGCCGCCATGGAAAGAGAGAAGGGACTAAATATAGTCCCTTCTCCCGATCTCTGGCGGCCATTTTTTTTCTTGATCGAGAAGAGGTTGCAGCGGCGTTCTCGACTCAAAAAATTGCAATTAATACCCCGGTGCAACGTGCCGGGGTACTTATGGCAATATGACCCTCAGAGGCTCTGTTAAAGCTCTCCCTTCACTCTGCCTTCTAACTATGGTCCCGGGGGCATTACTAGACCCCCTCTGAGGGTCATATTGCCTAAATAAATATATAATCCTTGCAAGCAAGGTGCTGCACTTAACTCTGGGTTGCTTCAGAAGCACTGATGCTTCAAGTAGAGCCCAACCGGGCTGCAGCGCTGTTGATTTCCAAATTGAACAAGGAAAATTCAGTGACACGCAAATGTAAATTTCAGCAGCAATTATGTTTAATTAAAATAAACATGCTTCGATAGTAAACTCACGCAATTACTCCGCAGGTGTGCTCGATGCTCTTCCAATTGACATTAAATCATAGCAGACAAGAGTTGCGCAATATAAATAGAGAGTGTGGGGGCAAGGAGTGCATCTCTGGGGCTAGGCTTCTCCAATGCCTACACTCATCAGCTATTCGTCTTCCACACTAATAAGAGTCAGGGGCAGATGGGTGCAATACAACAGGTGCTGTCCTTTTGAGTACTAGTTCCGAAATTTAGTTGAAATTGACAAAAAAAATGTTCTCTTGGAAACTTGTTCAAAATTCCTGTTTTCCCAAGTCACTCAGTTTCCACTTTGATCGTTGCAGCATGTGGGTGTTCTGTATATGTCACGTTGTAGTAAGATCTGGAATAAAAGGGCACTTTATAGTTACGTAAAAATACGAACTGTAACCATTGGACACCAACAGCAAGTTTCACGGTGCAACTGGAATGCTTTCAATAACGGCTGCGTAGGCTTCCAAAACCGCAGGCGTCAGGAACGGGATTGCACAAACCATTCCTAACCTGTCAATGGGAATTCCCACCGAGGTTGAGAAACAGTGCTCTTTTCCTAGCTTTAGTAGGCCCGTGGAACCGCTCTTTGATCTTGAGTTTGTTTGACTTAGTATTTATGAGAGATCTTAAATGTACAGCATCCACACAGGGGAAAAAATCCAGAAAGCAACATTACAGCTTGTAAAACGTTTGCACGCATCCTTCATCCAGTCAATGTAAAACCTGCCAGAAGGTTAACATTTGTCATGGTTAAAAAGCTTCCCTGCAGGGTTTCCACCTCCAAGGCAGTTTTTATAGAATGCACTGCCATTGAGAATTCTGTTTAACAAGAGATGTGCCAATGCCATATGAATATTTCCCACAACCCTATTCCTGCTTGTCCATACTCAGTTTGGCCGAATCAGACGCAGAACAAAAGTTTGCATGCACTTTTAGATGACAGGCGGAAATGGTGTAAAGAGCTTCATTATGCCGCTGAGGAGCTATAAAGCCAATCAATGTCCAGAAAACAGACAGCCAATCAGAAGGCGAGTTTAAAAAAAATCACAAATCAACTGGCCACCAACAGCAGAGTAACGTTCGATAATTCTTAAACAAAGCTGAAGTGGCTTGATGACAAAGTTAGATCATAAATACTGTTTGTGGGAAGAGGCGAGTGCTGACCAATCTGAAGAAAGATTCTTTATGAAGTGCAATTTTATAATCAGGGAACATTTGCTTCATCCTGTAATTAAAAATAGTAGTACTCACGTAAACCTCACTTACTGCTCACACTCAGCCCATGCTCAAACACACTATTCAAGGCATTTGCGACCAACCCTCACACATAAACACTGCCCACACTATTCTGCTACTTAACCACCTCCAAATGAAGGGGTTTGCAACCTCTTGCTCTCCAGGTGTTTTGGACTATGACTGCTATGATCCCTCACCACCGACTATCACAATCTCCACGCCAGCAAGACAGCCACCGTCAGGTAACCCAAATGTTTTCAGCGCTCACACTCATGGGTACCATATGCATGGATGTTGTGGAAGGTTATTTGACACCCGTGGAAAGGCATTTAACTAGTCAAGTGGCTGGAAAATTGGGCAAAAAAACAAAAAAAGTGTACCGCCTGCATTTTCCAGCCACCTGAGGCCCCTTCCATGGGTGCCGCCATCTTGATTTTGCGAGCCAACAGGGAGCCTCGTCCCTGTTCCCTCCGCACGCACTCCTTCAAGAACCCACCCCTCCAAGACATCCCACACCCTTCACCCAGCTTCCTCCATCCCCACGTTCTGTAGGATGCTTTAACCGGGAGATATCTAATTCAGGGGAATTTTCCACCCACCCCAAACCAGGTACGCCAATTCCCATTTTTTTAATAAAGTTATTTTTATGAATCTGGGAGCCCCAATTTAATAGAATTTGTTCCCCATAGCCACCGTCCCCTTTTGGGACATGAAAGACACAGGGTTGCACAGAAGGTATGTTTATTAACCAAATAGAAAAAATGTAATCTGATTACATATAAACAAATTGTTTCTTAATAAAAGGCCAATGATAAGAAATAATCAACACAATAGTCACTTCAATCTTCAATGCTCCAGTAATAGAAACACGATACCCACGTGCTGATGTGCGGTTTAAAAATGTTAATAAATAATAATAATATTCAAAACATCCCTGACTATTCAATTTGTTCTACTTCCCCTTTATTGCAAAAAGCTAACACCTCCCTTTACTCAATAGACCGGTCAAAGTTTCAACTCAATTGTAACAAACTATTGGACCTTCTGATATGTGAATGGCTCGTAGAAAAGAAAATGTATGTTCAACAGTATGTTGCCAAAAACCCCTTCTGTAATGTTTCTATTTAATTATCAAGTACAGGCATAAGTCTCTCACTTCCAATGAGCACTGTCAACATCGAAAAGAAATGGACAGCAAATAATCACCCTCCCCCTTTTATCTTGAGCAACCCACATTAATAACAATATTCTGCTTGATGATATACCCAGGAATTACTTTCTAGGTAGGCACACAGTAAGATGACTTTTTCGACCCTGTTAATAGTTCTTCTGTGCTAGACGTCATCGTCAGAGAAAGGGGTCAGGTGAATTTAACTGTATACACACACCATGGGACCTACTCTATCAATATACATATTTTCCAGAAGCACATACACTTCTGAAATGTTTCCTACATTCAGGGGATGCACAATATATGTGCATATTTCCACCACACAGTACTAACAAACAGGACCCAAGATTTTATCTAATTCTCTTTATAGGATCACTCCCCACAAGATGACTTCCCTTTTAGATAATACTCACATCCAGATTTCCTTTGGTTGAATCATAGACAGGTGGGCATCCCCTGTTAAGGACTGCTTCAATTCTCCCCCTACAGCAACAGGTGGACATCAGCCAGTAAGATAGGATTAGCTTTTCTCCACTGCCTGTCTTCTTTCTCTTCCACTGAAGAAGGCCTGGGACTTTAACTCCTTCTATGCCTCACTTTAAGGGCTATGGTGATAATCCAAAAGGGAACCAAAAAGAGAGCAATGCATTCAATCCTCCTTTCTCTCCTTTTTCCACATCAGTCAGTGAGTTTCATCAGTGAGTGTCGATGAGTGTCTCAGTCTCAGTGGGAGTCCCCATTTATGTGTCCATCAGACCTTTTATAGAACCAAAACCCCACCTTATTGAGGTGTGTATGATTCCCCCAATCAAATGGGTCAATGTCTATGATTGCACAATGTTCCCAAAGTGACATCAAAATAGACATACCCCTCCATAGGCATTGGGCACATTAATGAAGAGGGCAGTCTGATCGGAGTAACTTATACGCCCAATTTACCTCTCATTTAATTTGATGTCATCCCAGGGATTTCTTGCATTAAATATTGCCACATTCTTATATGATGAATTCCACACATTACCACTTTTCTCACCAGATTCCTCTCTCTGGCACAAATCAATCGATACAATTCTCATAAAAGCCAAATAATTACTGAGTTAAAGATTTTTGCATTTAACTCGCTCCTACGTACATATTCAAATTATTTTCCAAACTCAAAGCGACACGCGCATCCTTGGGGGTGCTGTCACATATCATTAACGAGCGTGCGCCAATTCTTTGCAACAAAATACAAATTTGCCTAATTTGAATAATGAAAACAACATTTAAAAATGTGGTCCATCCAATGGAACGTTTTCAGCTGAACGTTTCAACACTTAAACGTGTGCTCTATGAGGTTCGATTCTCCAAATGCAGGCGATATGAACAATTCAATGTACATTTAAAGGGCATTTTCCTTAATCTAGAAATATTGCATTACAATTACATTTCTTCTGCCTAGATAGAAAGAGTAGGAACATGGTATTTATTTTCTGTTGAATCAGGTCTGGAAATGTGCTCTTGTTGACTCAGTCCTAGTTCATATGGTATTTATGGCTCAAGGTCTGGCTCATAAGAGCCTTTGCCATTGGATTGCTAAACCTGGATTCTCTTGAGAAGTTTTCAGACAAGTAGTCCTGCAAAGTGTTACATTCTTTCATGCAGGAAGACCTGTGAGATGGTGTTAATAGATTTGGACTGAGCAGGACCATGGATTCATCTGAATTTAAATGATTATTTTTTACTTTTCACCCCTAACATACACACAGAGTAAGTAATAAAACTACACCCTTACACTTTATAGCGCGGTCTGGTTTGCTTCACCCGTTTGCAGCAAGATCCTTATCTGAAGTTGCCAGGTTTCAAAAAGTTTATTAGCTTGGGGAGGGAAATTATCTGTCCTACCATCCTGGAACTTGAGGTCTTTGTGAGCTGAACGGATTCCCATATGTCAGAATTTAGTACTGGTAACATTTAAAGTTGGTTTCAATCACAATTAATTGCAGCTTTTAATGTGCCTTTTTTCATTAAACACCACACTTCATATTGCATTGTTTTATCTAATCTCTAACAGTCCACAATCTCAACATCTGGAGGGTTCCTAATCTGACTTTATTTCTGTAAAAGAAAATGAAAAAAAAATGCAAATCCGTTTTTCTTTCTTTAACTTGGTTTTAGGGAACTTGAATAAATTACACATTTTGCTTGCATGTGTTTTTTCTTAAACTGCTGTGCGCAGGCCATAGCCCACATGTTGTCTTTAAGGTAGCACTTTTATTCAATGGAGATTTCTTTACAATACTTGCTGGAACGGAGCTTTGCGCTCCGGTCCCGGCATTTCTTCCCATCCGCCGCTGCCGCAATAGAAATAGAAAAGGGAATAAGTCCCTTTTCTATGTACTACGGCAGTGGTGATTTTGTATTTTTGTGCCAGGACATTGGGCTGACGAAACCCGTGCAGAGCCGGTCTCATGTTAAAAAAGCAACAAAAGAAAATCCAATATTCGCACCCCCCAATGAACCCCGGTGTGCGAATAGCAATCACTCCCGCTTAGGGGATTATACAGGGCCGGTAATGGACCAGAGTCTGCCCAGAGGCCCTCGCAATGGCATGGGCTGGCGGGCCGTTGCTAACTCTGTTCACCACCTCCCCCCCTGAAGCATGGGGGGGGGGTTTGATTGCTACAATAAGACCTGACAAATATTAAAGGCAACCCACAATAGCCGAACATTTTCTGCCAAAATGTTCTTTCACGTCCACGTCACTCATCACAGATACCAGAATGCTATGTATGTAAAAGGAAGAACATTGCATTCTTCAAAAATGGCTAGACAGTTCATAACGGGTGAAAAACGCCTACTCTTGCGTTATACAGTGAGACAAAGTACGTACGTACAAAGGGTTGCAAGACCAAGCTCCTATGGAGCCACCAATGTAGTAAAAATACAGTTAGCAGAAGACACTAAACGAGACAGCCATCACCGCTAAAAGACCTAAGTGGAATGCGCTATAAAGATGTGCAGGGACTGCAGTTTTCCAATGTGAATGCTTAGCAAATGATAATCCCTGTTAAATGCAGTAGCTCTATTGCACTAAATAATTTAAGGTATTTACTAGGTAGGGACAATTCGACAATAAGGCAAATCTGAACCGCTACCTGGGCAACCACAGCAAGAGGACACCGATGGCCTTAAAAACATTACATGTGGCCCCACTGTAGGGGAAGAGGTTGGGTGTAATGGCAATTTGGCTACGGTGGCATAACTCCTTGCACGGCACAATACTACTGTGTTGACAAGTGTGGGGCTGTCCTACGGCAGCTACGGCCCGCTTGCTTTAATTCACTTGGTGGAGTAGTCTGAGGAGTGAAAAAAAACACATGCCATATCTGAGATCTCTAATGCTGCTGTTCCTGTAAGAGCGCCATTCAAAACTCATCCGAGTTGTCAGTTCAGCTCCAGTGCGCTGCCTTGGATTTCGGCTTTCTATTCTTCCTGATGTAGGTACGCGATGATTGGCGATTCAATTCTGTGTTCTTAGATCATTCAAGGTGCTCCAGCGGAGATGGCTCTGGAAATGGAAAAATGCTTCTCTTTCCCTACGACTGGAAGCAGGCTCGGCGCAAGCCATTGATCGGTAAATGCGGCCGTCATACCACCTCAATTTACAAGAGCCTCGGATGCCCCTGAGCCCCCACGGAGGATCCATCTTCCCAAGAATGCAAACATCTGCACAGAGGCGGAAGCAACGCAGAAGTACACTCATTTTGGCTGCACAGATGCCGCCCACTCCGGAGTACCAAAGTTAATCTGTGCAGCCTAGTTATGTGTTAGCACATGCGCCAGGATTGGTGAGCCGTCATACCACCAATGTTCTATACAGGAGCTGCCATCATATTTTACGCGCACCGCTAGATGCATTGAAGGCACCAGTTCCATTGCTGCTCCCCTGTATTTGTTACTTAGCATCCTACATCCCACGGAATGAATTGTTTGCCCCAACACTTACACTCTCGCCGTCACGGCCAAACACTGTACGCAGAACAACTTTACCACTCTCACACAGCAATATAAAATTCCTCTCTATAGACATCACACAACAGAAGTATACACCTTTGGAACCAGCTTACATACTGCCGTCCCGGCCATTGCATGCTAGCACCCCATGCACACAAGGCATCCCTCTAGACACACACGACAATGACCTCGACACACACCACCTAGAATCAGACCTGCACACAGCACCTCAGCACTTCCGATTTTCACACAGCAGCAAAGCTAGCTTGCATTTCCCCTCCTTCACCATTAACATAACCCCACCCCCTCTCACACATCCACCAAAGCACCTGCAGGCCAGGCAAATGCAGCACTGCACACTATAAATCCAGTAACATAACATATCGACCAGTTATTTCAAATGTGTAAGACAAAGTTGGATGGTGGATATTTCATATCAAACTAGTCAACAACTGGGGTATGGACACCAAGGCCATCCAGAGGAAAGGGAACGAAACTAAGCAGAGACGATGAGACCAGAAAGACCATGAAAGCATCCCCACCACCAGGAACTAGAGCATCTGGTCTAGGCTAGGCGAGTGGCTCGGAAACCCATGGACGATTTTCGTTAAATGCTGACTGAATCAAAGATTTCCTAGAAATGCAGCAGCACTGGAAACTAAAAGCACTTCATTTTTGGCTATGCCTCTTCCTTACAGGATAATGCTTTTTTAATGTCCAATTCTACTCCTTCCATTGATTAAGGTCGCGATTTTGTTGTTGAAAGCTTTTTTTACTCTAGCCATGGGGCTTGTATGTAACCACATCCGTTCTGTGATGGGATATTCATCAGAAGCAGATGGGGGTCTTCATGCAGTAGTTCAGCCTAAGTCCAGTTCCTTACCGAAACAATATGACAGCTGTGCATTATAGCATTATGGAGTCATGTCCAAGAAATGGGTAAGGCGCGTGTACAACCAAAAATGTATCTGTTTGCGCTGGGAGACTAAGAGCAATGGACTCCAGTGGTGAGAAACCAAAACCAAGAAAGTGATGAGAAAAAACAGGTATTAAAGGCACCGAAATCATAAGCCAGGGTTTACAATATAAACCCTGAAAAAAAAGAAGAATCACCTCTTCCACGCTGTCAAATGTTTTTTCAACTTGGAGCTCTGATGCAATTGCAAAGATGTGAGTATCTAAATGACGTGTCCAGAATACTTTGCAAGAGTACCTCCATCTGTATCACATAGTTTAGTGACAAAGTTATTAGTAAATAAAATAAGGCCACCGAGTGGCGGCCCGTCTATGTTCATTCTGAAATAGAACATCATACAGGCTGCTCTCTAAAGTAAGAGACTGGGCCTCATTACGACCCGGGCGGTAACCATGGCGCTATTTGTGCCATGGTTGCCACCGGTAAACTACCGATTCCGCCATGGTGAATGCCGGAATTACCGCCCCATTCCAAGGTTTGCGGGGGCGGTAATTCCCCATTCACCATGGCCCTTCCCCATTCCCATTTGAGCTCCCATAGGGCTCAATGGGAATGGGGAAGGCGGTAATTACGGTACCGCAAATTGCGGTACCGTAATTACCTCCAAAGTCCCTTTACGGGTCCCGTCCTTAACGGCTGGTAAAACCAGCCGTTAAGGGAGGACCCACAAAGGGACCTCAGAATTGGGCGGTAAGGGATTACCGGTACCGGTGCCCTTACCGGTACTGGTAATCCCTTACCGCCCAGGTCGTAATGAGGCCCACTGACTCGTTTTACCAATCGAAATGGAGAGAATACTTCCTGCCATGTAGAGATAATCCAGCAAGTAAAAGGACAACGTTTATATTAAGTCAGGAAGGAGAAAGGGAGGGCACTTTAAAGTCTAGGAAGGTTCCATTATGCGACCCCCTAGAGGCTGCGGGAGTTCTGGGCACCCTCTGCTTGCTTGCTATTATTTGCAGTCTATCTTCCAGTTGAGGGTCTTAAATTGCCATGCACTACATTGTCCACTGATCCAGCTGTTCATTCTACGATGGGCTTTCCATACTCCCTTTTGCACCTTGGGTGCAGAGATTTTCTGTTTTCTAGCCATGATTTATGAAATATCAAACCCAGATTAGCGCAAAATGGAGGACGTGACTTCATCAGGTCAATGGACTGAGCCAATCTTGTCCGTTTCACGCACTTTGTGTCAGGTTTTTAGGAGTCACACTGTTTTGCCTATCAGCCTCGTCCAGAAATGGACTGGGGCTGATGGCCATTCTAAGGTGTAAGCGGGGCAGAAGTTAGCATTTTACATACATCTAAGAATTAAAAAAACTACCGTGCACATTCTGCGACCTTAAGCACTTCAGGGAGTTTATGGTAGAGGCGGCAGGGAGCTCCTCCACACCCAAAACAGAGGTATACTCCCCACCCACGTTCGAAATAAAGTAAGTGGAACCCATGCATTTGTTGACATTTAACTGGCCTGTGGGCACGGTTTTAAAAATCAGGGTTCCTGGCAAGGAAATGGTTACCTGTTTTCCAAAAGCCCAGCAAAAGCCAGTTAGCTCTGGAAAGTGGATAGATTGGCCCAGGCCAGGGGAGGTTCCTGAACCCAGGATGAGCAGGTGTAAGTGGATCTAGGTCACCTGGCCTAAGCCCCGCCCACCTGGTGCTTTCCTGCTTGCCGCTCCTTTTCACCACTTAGCAAGCCCCGCCCACCTGGTGCCTTCCTGCTTGCCGCTCTGTTCCCTACTTAAGGAGCCCTCCAGCCTCTTTTCCTTTGCAGCTGGGGAGCAGGTGTAAGTGGATCTAGGTCACCTGGCCTAAGCCCCGCCCACCTGGTGCTTTCCTGCTTGCCGCTACCTTTCACCACTTAGCAAGCCCCGCCCACCTGGTGCCTTCCTGATTGCCGCTCTTTTCCCTACTTAAGGAGCCCTCCAGCCTCTTTTCCTTTGCAGCTGGGGAGCAGGTGTAAGTGGATCTAGGTCACCTGGCCTATGCCCCGCCCACCTTCTTAGCCCTGCCTCTTCCTTCCTGCTTTAAACTCTTAGATGAAGGGCGTCTCTCGCCCGGGCGTCCAAATAAAAGGGCAATCAAAGAAAAGGGCTATTGCTGTTTGGACCTGTTCAGACCAGGAGGATCCAGGGTCCGACCCCCTGCTAAGACAGCAGGTAAGCATGCACCAACATGTGTTTATACCCTCTGTCCCAACAGGCCATCCCTACACTCTCTGGTCCCCCCGTGCTGTTCCCTTGTGCACCCCCACCCTTCCTGCACACAGGAATCTGTCCCGATACATTCTGGTTTCACCATCACCGTCTTGTGGCCAATGCTGGATTTTACTTTTATGGACTTCATTGATTCACGGTGGGTTACCCTTTCTCAACTCTCATGCTGGACTTCCTTTGCATCTTGTACTCATTGTGGCCCTGAACCATGCTGTTACATCTTCATCTTGTATCCTGGCTTGCAACATTATGTGTTACTACTGACTTCTGCAATTGTATTTGCTCTCCTCTCTTGCTTCTCCACTCTTTTTGACTGCTTACTCTCTTTTTTCTCCTCCCCTCCCCTCTCCCTTTTCCCATCTCCTCCCCTCCTCCCCTTACTTTCTTCTATGCACTTACTCTATCAGAATTGTCCCTGGACCTACTATGATAGCAACCTAGTCTGTCGCTCCCCAATCCCCTTACTGTTGTTCCCCCTCCCTCCAGCATTATCTGAAATGTTGTCAGGCCTAGTACGATAGTCGCTTGTTTTGTTCCTCCCCTCCCTTTCGGCAGCCCTCTACCTCACCTTTTGTTTTCCTCCGGCTTTACCAGAAATTTCATCAGGCTTAGTACGGTAGTCGCCTGTCTGTTTCCATTTCCTTCCCACTCTCCCCCCTCCCTTCCTTATCTATGTCTTAGCTCTTGCACTATCTGAAATGTCGTCAGGCCAAGTACGATAGTTAATTTCACATCCTTACTGTTCATGGCCTGTAAGAATGTGGTTGTATTTTCCCTTGTCCCCTTCCTTGCCTTGAAGCGCTTTGAAACACATTGTGTATAGGCGCTATATATACAAACTATCATATCATATCATATGATTCTGGATCCAGGGAGTGTGGGGTGGCTTTTTCATGGATCTACCGAGGATTAGCGATTTCCCAGGAATTTACTCTAAAGCCGATCGATATTTGGAATGATTAATTGCAGAAATGGGACCAGACTCCATGGATTTCAAAGACGACAGCATCACAGGCAATCCTGTCTCGTGGAATGCACCTGGGTAACTTTTATAATGTAAATGTTGCATTCTGCAGCTTCTAATGTGTTGACATTACAGGTGGAAAACCTTGAATGGGATTAATTAACCCAAACATTCTTCTTCAAGTTCATTAACATTAGCCTGAAATCCAAGATGGGTAGAAATGATATTCCATTTGGCATATGATGTTTACCAAATGTACAATTCTATTGCGTCTCCTGAAACAACGAATGGCTTGCATGCTAGTGGAAGACGAGGCCTCAGCATGAAAATGTTTCTATGTAATGTTTACCAAATGTGCATGTATTGTGCATGTGATGTGCATGTAAAATTAATGTGGAGATCACAACAGTAAACAGTTTCTCTAGCACTCCTATAGGTACACTACTCGCACACCCTTTAGTGCAGCACTTCATATTAGAAGGCGGAGTTACACTCAAACTCAACATTTTGACCAGATTTCCCATACTTGGTGACATGGCAAACAAAACAGCAGCCAACCCATACAACTGCCAGTATAACTTTATTGTACTAGTCATCTCTACCATAAATTGTCATTTTCCTGTAATGATACATTTATAGCTGCATTCAATGCAATGCACTGCACCGTTCAAACATGTGCAGACTACGGTCTGCTGAAGTGCCAGACAATCCAAAGTGGTTTGAGTCCATGACAATGGAAGTGGGGTGTTATCACACAACATATAGATTACTTCATCAGTAAAGCAATGGCCCTTTCTAAGCCTATGGCAGTGGGACTCTAAATTATGGAGAGCAGTGGCCCCATTTCTGCTAGTGCAAGGATGGGTTCACCCCTTTATGCTACGAACCAAAGATGGTATGGCCTTGATTTAATCGAAAGGCTCCCCGACACATATAGCCAGTGGTTAATAATGGGCGAACCTCTGCTCGAACTTTGTCTCTCAGAAGTGTCAGGTGACAATGCCTGTACAGAGGACGGAGCATGAAATAAAACAACGCCCCGTGCTTAAGTCTCTAGGCCTCCACTCAGACACCCAAAATGGGATGTAGCTAAACGGCTCTCTTCTCTAGGCCTGTCCTGTCCGT
This sequence comes from Ambystoma mexicanum, assembly GCF_040938575.1. Taxonomy (NCBI): domain Eukaryota; kingdom Metazoa; phylum Chordata; class Amphibia; order Caudata; family Ambystomatidae; genus Ambystoma; species Ambystoma mexicanum. Next base: position 1,104,734,709 of record NC_090925.1, on the reverse strand, counting down.
TATGGTTCCCTGCCTTGAAATCAGCAGTGCCTTGCGTGCATTTTCTCAAGGCCAGTCTGCCGATCTCCTTGTGCAAGCAGGAGGCATGTAGCAACCCAATATGGGGATTTGCCTTCATAGTGCATCACGTTCCTAAAATGGCGCTTCAATTAAAGACTAAAACCCATCTTCCTGGAAGAACTTGGTCAGACCTGAAAAGTTGATGTAAGCAGACAAAGCTGTTTCAAGCGTTGTTATTTAGAGAATATACGACTTCAAGTAGAACTTCTGGTGTTGCCTGTTATTAGATAAGCTATTGTACAATGTGTGAAAAGTGTTCCCAAGTTAGTAAAACAATCACCCATCCAGAGTGAGGGAGGCATCCATCGCTCCTGTTCGCCCACTCAGACAGGTGGAGAAACTATAGTGGCACGCGTAAGGTGTAGTGGCACGAGGGTGTAGTCATGCTGGGCTTTTGAGGTATAACAAAGAGAGCTCGGGGGAACAGGCCCAACCCCATCTCCTATTCTAGGAAACATATGCTGCCGTCGACTCAAATGAAAGATTAGGGTTATCGTTGTCTGCTGACAGAGGCAAGCGATCTCTTGGGCATTTAAGGTTTCATCCGTCCCCTGTAGCATTTCGGGGGATACATAGCCATTTCTTGGCATCTGAGCTTTCCGGCTGGGATGTACTAATTTTACATCACTACAGATCTAGCCATCCACAAATTATAGCGATTACTTATGCTACGAGTAGGACACAGTAGCAGCAGAATAATCTCCCATCATTACTGTGAGACTGGGCATTTTCTCATTTGAGAAGCTGAAACTGTGGCGTACTAGATACTCGATATTGCATTTTTTTGCATATGGGCCTTACAGTAAAACAGCGCGAAACTACTTTCCGCATTCCATGTGAATCTTTCTGGTTTAGTAATCTTTAGCTTGTTTGTTTGGAAGCCCATGTTTTCCCAATGTTCCACTAGCCAATAGGCTATTCTTATTTTCCATGAACTGTATGAAGGGTTGGCTGCCAAATGCTTACAAGTGAGAATAGCTTCCAGGAACGGAGCCACCTACTGAAATTGGAAGTCAGAACCATGCATTTATCTTTCAGTCAACTATGATTACCAGAGGTATGATATGACATAAGTCATTTATAACGTGCCTGTACACAAGTATTTCTAGGTGCGACAAGACAAGGAAGGGTAGACAGAGGGAGGACAAAACAAACGATCTTACTAAGCCTCGTGTCATTCAGATCGTGCGAGGGGGAGGCAAGAGGAGAAGTGCCAAAGGGGAGGGGACGGGAGAGTGCAATGGCAAGACGCTGTGCATGCTGCCAGGGTGGTGACTCAAATAAGTGCAGAGAAGCAGGGGACTGTAGGGTTGCAGATACAGTGCCTAAGTGGGTAGGAGGCCCGAAGGCAGTGCAAGGGGCTACTGGTCGTTCAGGAGCCTGGTGCCCGTGAGGTTCAGTGGGTGGCCAGGAGACCAGTTAGCGCAGCAGACCTGAGCATCCGCAGAGGAGAGAGAGAAAGTAGAAGCGAAAAGAAAGGTCACGAGTCGCTTTCGGAACCTTATGTGGCCCTGCTCAAGTTAGAGAGGCAGGGAGGCTGTTCCAGACGCCCCAGCCGAGGACTGCGATTTACCCCCACTCTCTGCCCGGAGAAGGGTCTAACCCTCATAGAGTTGGAGGTGGATGAGTGGAGGACTTGAGAAGGAAGATGCTTAGCAGGAGAGAGTTGGATGAAGTGTGGTCCCCGGCCTCAAAAAGCAGTGTGGACGATGCAAAAGGTCTTGTTCCCTGCAGCCACCGGGAGCCAGTGGGGGATTTCAAGGCTGGAGATACGACCCCTGGGCTTGAGGCCAAGGACAAGTATCGCAGTCCTGTTCTGGATTAGTTTGCCTCACAGGAAGGTGAGGGTGGAGGGCTCAGGGTGCACAGCCAGAGAGCAAGTAGGAAAGCGGGAGCAGGGGTCCCAATGAGAAGGTTCTCCATCTTACTGGCATTAAGGCAGAGATTGTTGGAGGCACACCATTCCTGAAACGCATGACAGGCATGAATGATCGAAAAATCAGAGGAGGCTGAGGGGAACCTGAAGAAGAGCCAAGTGTCATCCACATAACACTGAAAGTTAGAACTTCTGTAGAGATGCAGTGGGCCAGAGGAGCCAAGTAATGATTGCAGAGCCATGGTAAGAGGCTGGAACCCTCGGGAAGAGCAGATGTAGAGAGAAAGGTGGGAGAGAAAGGACCCAAGTAGGACCTGGGAGGGTCGATCGGATAGAAAGGAGGTCAACCATGCTTGGGCCTGACCTGTGATGCCCAGGTTGTCACGGAGACTATTAATCAGGATGGTGTGATTGACTGTATCGAAAGCATAGGATCCATCAAGAAGAATGAGGACAGAAGAAAGGTTAGAGTCGAAATTTGAGAGCAGGTCTTCACGGTTGTTCAGAAGAGCAGGGTCTGTGCTTCTGGCTGCTCTAAAGCCAGACTGGTGGTCATGGAGACAACCAACATATTTAGTATGGAGAGTAAGCTAGGAGATGCCAGCTTTTCCAGGGGAGCGATAGAGATCGGGCGGTAGTTTGCCAGAGAGTGTTAGGGAGGAATTCTCCATAGTGGCTAATTTCCCTCACCTAGTGAGTCCCTCAGCAGCTTTGCTGGATTTCAGGGGTTTATTTTTTTTCATGTTAAGAGTGTGACCCTTTTTATTCCCACTCTTACCTGCATTTTTGTGATAAGTGTAGTTCTTTTTATGTGTTTCATGGATTCAGAGTCTAACCAACTCTGGGGGAATCATCTTTTTCTGTGTGTCGCACAGCACCCTCACTGCAGTGACACTGGGTTGTCTTTTCGACTTCCCAAGACTCCATTGCTGGGGCTGACTACAGTCCCCCAGCAAAGGTAAAGTTGCCATTAACTTTATAAGGCTTTTTACAAATTGCCAGACTCAGCACACACTATCTTTTATAGAGTGCTGAAGGGGTCACTTTGTGCCTCCTTTGTCTGAAGTCCTGTTTGACTTGCATTTGGCACCCATAGTTTAAAGAGTTGGCTGTTGGCAGTGGTACTACTACACTTTTCTTTTGTTACCGTATTACATTAATACGCGGTAACGGTAAAAGCAAGGTTATATTGTTAATAACTTTACTCCGGGTGTGTTTTTCGCCATTTTCTTTGCTAGGGGTTCCTTCTCGAATATTTCTTCGTGAGTTTCACTCACTTTGTTTTTCTTTGTTTGCCGTTTTTGGCGGGCTTCTGAACAGAAGCCCTGCCAAAGGCGCCTGGAAGTCTAGGGTAGGCAGGATGTGAGGGAGGGGTTCGAGACCCCCTGCCGAACCAAGTCGCACTTTGGTGTGATTGGTTGGGGCACTGTCCGGCATGGACAGTGACCCCCTGCTGAATGATTGACAGCCAAGCTGTTTGAATGGGGGAATTTAGCATAAATACCCACCACTTTGGACTGGAAGAGGAAGTCGCCACTGGATCGAGGGACCCGACGAGGAGAGACAGAGAGGACATCTGCAGACGACATCAACACCGGTGGAGCCCTGCTGCAGGTTCGAATTCCTGATCTCCAACGACAGAAGCTCTTAATCAGAATCTTCAAACCTTTAAGCTGGTGGGACCAATCAGCTTACTCAGTGCCTGGACCCTCTCCACCCTGGTCGAACTTTGGTAACGTCTTGCCATCGCCGGACAGCCAGTGGGAGAGACCCCAGACCGCACTTAAGGTAGCACAGCCTTTTTCCGACGCTTAAACTCTCCTGCTATCTACCGTCCTGTGTGGCGCAGGACCTTCCTGTCTGCCTCCTCTCGTGAAAGTGAGTTGAGTGGTGGACACCAGAGCCTGCAGGAAACCCACCTGGATCACCGACACAGTTGGACTCTTCGTTTTTCGTTAATAGGTACTGTACACCTTTTGTTGGCTTTTCAGAGCTAACGCGAAGGAAGTCGCTCCCGCCTTTCATTTTCAGAAGGGCTGGTGTGCTGCTTCCACCTCGACTAACATTATCTGCTACAGTCCATTTCATTTTTCGCCTGCACAAACACTTATTCGATTATTACAGAGAACCGTGTGATCTTGGGCAAATTGACTTTTACCATTGACTTTGGCATAGGCCTTTTTGTAGAGTGCTGCCTCGATTCGTTAGGACTGATCATTTCGTTTTACCTTCCTTTGCCTTATCTTTTTAACCCTCTCATAGAGAGAATTGTAGATTGCCATTTATAGGTCTCCTTGCTTGGGACTATAGACTTTTCTGCAATTATTGAGAGTGTGTTTTACTTCGGTGCCTTGCGTTCACCATGTCTCATCGATAGAATTGTAGAGTGCCATTTATAGGACTCCTTGCTTGGGACTATAGACTTGTCTGCAATTATTGAGAGTGTGTTTTACTTCGGTGCCTTGCGATCACCCTGTCTCATCGATAGAATTGTAGAGTGCCATTTATAGGACTCCTTTCTTGGGACTATAGACTTGTCTGCAATCATTGGAAGTGTGTTGTGAAGTTACATTTGACTATTCTTATTTTGACTGCTTTTCTAGTGACCTGTTCGAAAATACTTGCCAGAAATAAATAAATATATCTTCTTATACAAAGTAATCTTGTGTCTATTTGAATCATTGTAATTGAAGTACTCATGTGTAATCGCCTGTACTGCTCATCTAACTCTTGAGATAAGTCTGGCCACTCGACCTCGCTACCACTTTCCTGTGTGGCACGGGCTTGTACCAAAGGTGAATTTGTGCTAACACCTGTGAGCTTAATCCTGTGTAGTGTTCCCAGAGTGTACTGCATTGGATTCTGCCTTAACAGAGAGGAGGGATCAGCAGAGTGTTTTTTGAGGAGGCGGTGTACAAGGGAGTGCTTTAGGGTGAAGGGAAGGTTCCAGTGACAAAGGAGTGGTTGCAGGAATTGGCCATGGCTGGAGCGAGGGTGTCGATAAGGTCCTTGATTGTTCTGGAGGAGCAGGGGGAGCACCTGCTTTGACGAGACTGTCATAGATCAGACTTGCCTAGAAACATTGCTGGGAGTGAACACGGGGAAGGAGGAGAATGGAGAAGGAGAGACGGCCGGAGAGGGACCGGGAGTGATAAAGGGAGAGGAAGAGGAGAGAGTCGACAGGATGTCCTGAGTTTTACTGGTGAAGGGAGAAGCCAGTGCCGTGCAAAGGGATTTTGAAGAGTTGTTAGAGGCCGCAGAGATGTGGGATTGGATGGAGGCTCTCTTCTTGGACAGGACAGAGAGTCTATATTGCCTTTGGAGCAGGCAGCAGACCAGTTTGTCGGAGGATGAGCCCGATGCCCTCCACTTCCTCTCAGCCACCCTACATTTGCGTTTAAGGATGGCGAAGTCGGAATCCTACCAAGAATTGCACTTGGATGTGGGCTTCACACTGATCCTCATGACGGGCAAGGACATCAAGAATGTTAGAGTTATTGAGAGATGCAGGTTGAAGAGGGCTGTGTCAGGGTGCGATTCATCTGCAGGTGAAGCAGGCGTTCTGCTGTCTAAACAAGACTAGGGTCTTGGCGTTTAACCTTTACAATATAGCTGTTTTATAAACAAATCAGTAAACCTTTTAAAAAAAAGGAACATATTTCGGAGGACAAAGAGTTGTGGAACACCTTTGCAGGTAAGCAGTCACATTTTAAATTGAAGAAAGCTTGTTAAAGGAATGTGGCAAGACAAGGGACACAAATGCCCCAAAACTGCAAAGTCGGAATTGCTGGAAGTTCCGTTTTAAGGTACAAGTCTGCACATAAAGGAGATCTTTCGAAATATCAAACTCATGGTCAGTCTTCGGACGCACATGATCTTTCCAAGCCAATTTTACCATGGGCCGCGACCTGCCTGGAAGAAGTCTGAACGGATATCCTGTTCTTGTTCAAAGCAGAGGTGAAGCCAAAGTTAAAGCGCAAGGTTAGTAGCGGTGAGGGAACCACCAGGCAAGTTTCGCCCTTGGCCATCCAAGGACATGTTGGGCCTCATTACGACTCAGGCGGTAAGGGGTTTACGGCGGCGTAAACAGCGCCGACCCTTACCGCCTGATTCCGAGGTCCCTTAGCGCCATGGAGGTTTTAACACCTGCTTTGCAGGTGTTAAAATCCATGGCGCTAAGGGACCTTGATGTTAATTACGCCACCGTAATTTACGGTGGCGTAATTAACGCCTTCCCCACTCCCATTATGCCCTATGGGGCAAAAATGAGAATGGGGAAGGGTAAATGGGGATTGGGGACTTACCGCCCGCCAACCTCGGAATGGGGCGGTAAGTCCGCCAACCACCATGGCGTAAACATAGTTTACACCATGGTGGTAAAGGTACGACCCAGGCGGTAACTTACCGCCTGGGTCGTAATGAGGCCCGTTCTGTCCTATTGTGCACTAATTGGTTTCCCTCTTGCTAACCCAGAAAGGATCACACATTGAATAAGAATGATTTTCTATTCTTGCAGTTAACATTTAGAACGGAATCACGTTACTAAATGAACACAGCAGGCACATTTCAAAATAGTGTGAATTTAAAAATACGACGCAGGCTCCTCTTCATAACACTAATGTCATCTTTGAGAATGTATACATGGAGGCACCAAAAAAGATAGAATTTAGTGACATCATCTGTTTATAATCATGGTGCCGCTTTGAAGGAGAAAAGGCTGGTTTCTCCATCTCAAGCCTTGTTGAAGGGCACCTAAAGCATCTATTTTATAAAGACTTCACCAATTCGTCATTGACTGGAGGCTTCCATAGAAACTAAAATGTTGCCGCCCCAATACCACAAGCTTCCATTTTTACATCGGTCTGTGTGACAGTTCCCCCAACACTCAGTCAGCGCGAGCCATCACACGAACACGGCCTTTAATTGTATCAAACGGTCTTATTGCAGCACTGGATCAAGTGCTCGAACCCAATGTGCATTTGCAGATGGTGTCTCGAGTCTTAAGCAGGCTGCCATCAAATGTCTCCGTGGCAAATTAAAAAGACGATTGGGTCGATGTACTGCACGTCAAAGTGGTGGACAGCCTAGAAGTAGAAGGCAAAAAGCGTTCAACCTGAAAAAGGCGGCATGAGTTTGAGGCCCTAAAGGGTAAATCATAGTCCTATGCGTATCTGCTCTTGTTCTGATGTCAATGAGAGTCGGGATGGCTTAGAAAACCCCAGCTTGCAAGCTCCCAGCTCATTGCCCTATTGGCATACTTGACGATCATTCTCTGTGTGGCATCTGTAATTTAGGAAAGTCTGTATGTTTGCGAAATATCGGGACACTTCCAGTTTATCAGAGCCTCCAAAAGGAGACACATTGGCACTCTATCAAAACAGAAAAATACATACATAACGTCTTCCAGTCATTTAGCCTTTTCGTGTCGTCTTTTTCGACCAGAGAATGTGTACTTCATGGACACACCAGCAGTGAAGGAACTGGACAGGAACTTGAATGAGTGTGTGAAAAAAATCACTGTTCCGTGTAGATTCGAGGCCCAAAGCCGCCCCCACCCCTCAAATTGAGAAAGCTCTCTGCCCCCGACTGCCGCAAATCTCCTGAATGCTGTGCGTTTGAAGTTTCAATGCGTGCCGTGAGAGGCGATATGCAGAGCCGCCCGAGGCATGGGCAGTCTGCCATCGCCTGGGCCCCATGCTCTTCGGGCCCCTGCTGCCACCAACTGCAGAGAGTACATGAAGAAATACAAATTGCATTTAAAGGGGACTGCTCTGCTTCAAGGAACATGGCTTTTATGCCCGTCTTAGCGAGATTGTGATGGCAGCAGCCAACCCCATCTGACTCTTCTAGAAAGAAGTATCAGCCTACCTACAGGGCGGGCAGCTGCAGAGTTAGTGCTGATCACGCTCTTTGTTTTAACAGAGCATTTAAAGTGGGAGCTCTTTATAAGTAATTAGTCTATTTAAGAACCATTGTTTTGGACAAAGAGTTCAAAAAGGGGTATTTTATTCTGAAAGCACATTACAAAAAAACTAGTTTTATGCACAGAAATGTATTTTTAGGACAATTAAAAGATGTTAACGAAATAAGTTGCAAACGATCTTGCTAGTTTTCATGTGTTCACATTTTGGGGAGTCAAAAAAGTTTACTATTTTGATGAAAATCACATTTCAATTGCATCATATGAAGTATGTCTTTGTCAAACAATGTTAAAACACCCAGGTTACCTTTTCACATTATCTTTCGTTACGAGTCTAAATCTTGAAAGAAAGCCTTCAAGTCATTTTTTTTTCCTTGCATTCTGGTATTTGTAGTCTTGAAAGGTGAAGGAAAAAAACACAAGTTGTACTCTTACTGTACAGCATATTTCTATAAGGATTCCTATATTTTTGGAGTACTTGAATGATGTACTTTTCAAGACTGCTTTATAAAACAGAGTATTGTTGAAGACCAAACGTGGCGGTGATGGGGGTCAGGAGAGGATACATTGGTTGTGATGATTTACCAGGTCCATGGATATGGGAAGAGCGGTTGCTGGACTGAAGGTGCTGTTCACCCTGGGCCTGTGATGAGTTTCAGGGTACAGGTTGAGGGTATATGTGGGTAGACTGCATCCACCCACTTTTGACATGGAAAAAACACTTGTTTGGTCAAGGGTTCAGCCATCAGGATTTAAACCCAGGACCTCATGCTCTCAGGACACACACTTACTCACAGGACCATGTGGAAAGATCTGCAAAGCACATGTCTTAAATTGGTATTTTGCTTTCCATTGAATATTTCTATATTATTTTTTTGTTCAAAATATGCGCACCTTTTATACTTTGCAGGCAACGGTATAGGAGAATCTCCTCTATCTGGTTCTTTTCCAGATATTGATGGTTCATTTTTTGAAAGACAATGTTCATTTGTACTGCGAATTTCTTTGATTAAGAAAGGCCACTTGAACTAAATTTGCATATTTCAATTTAATATACATGTGTATGTTAATGAGCCACCACCCACACTTTAATTTGGGCATGAACCCTATTGATAACATTTAAAGACCTGTGGAATTGCTTACTCTAATTGACTAAATACCTTCACGGTAAATGGGCTTTGTTTCAATTGTGCTATTAGGCAATCCTGCAGCAAAAGCACTTTGCCCTGTCTGACCCAGAGCCAATCCTCAACAGTACATTCTTGGATCCTGCAGGGCATAACTAATTGCCTCAACATTTGGCTCATTTCGTGCATGTTGGGCAGGTGGGGCAAGAGGCAAGTACTGCGAGTAGGAAGAGCAGGACAAGGCATAATGAAGATTACACACAAGCAATCTTGGAATTAATTCCATGTTCCTCTTCCTCGTCCAAATACTTACCAATACGAAATTCAGTCCTCATGGCAGGTCCCCCAAGACCCAGCCAAGAAGCTCTGGCCAGAGGATCCATTGTTTCGATTCCCGGCCAAGCCCGGCAAGGAGACAATAGTAGTTGCATGGGACAGCTGCCTTCCTGGCACCATGCCAAAGGCTGAAACAATTTGAACTACAGCATGTCCAGACATTAGGGTGTTATAAATGCGGTGAAAGGGGTGGAACAGGAACAAAAAAAAGAGAATGGAAATAAAAGAAGGGCTCCTGACAATTGATCTGGGAACCTCATAAGTAAGTACTGGGAAGAGGAATTGGGAGGTTGAGGTATTGTAGCTCACTGTGTGTTTTAAACATATTAAAAGCATTGCTTGGAGATTAATTTCTTTGACAGTCAAAATAATCATCAAATGTAAAGGTAGATTGCTGGTTTGGACAATATTGGCATATATACACACACTATAAAAATGAAAGCAATTGAGAAACTGCTGCAGAACAAAAACAGTTACCTGCAGTTAACAAAACACAAACACCACTTGTATGCCCTGTATGCTATAGTCAGATTGAGTTTTCAAACCAAAGTTGCAAAAAGACCAGTCACAAACAATATGTCTACTATCTACAGCTGTGAAGACGTGCTCATGTGCCAGAGTTACAGATTGGTCTTAAATGATGGCTTAGCCACTAGACAAAATGAGTGCTCCTGGGCAAATTAATTTATCTCACTGAGGCATACCAGCCAAAATTAGACACGTCAACAAATGATTCAGATCACTCTGTCCACCACCCCGAAATAAGCCCCCCTCTGGATATTGCTCAATGCGTAATATTAACAGTTAAAATTCATATACTGAAACAGTTCATTTGATTCTCATGGATATTAAAGACTCATTTTGTGTCATTTTCTGTGATGCAAATAAGGGGGCACCACACATCTTTTGCTGTGCAGGAACCCGGAAATCGTAGGGCTGGACCTTGCGATATGCAACAACTTTACAAACTGCTTCTGAAAGTCCTCTTTGGCTCCTCAGTACATTCCAATAAACAATGAAACCGTCAAAAGCTGTATATTTGTCTCATGTTTTGCACAAACTGTTCTGTCATGGTGACTATTCCCACAGATAAAATGAGTATCATACCAGGTATGCATTGCAAGCTCAGAAGAAATGCACCTTTCATTAATATCTGTGGGAATCGAATAAACGGATGTTCAATATCTGAATTTTAACTGTTAATATTACAGTTGTAACAGTATCAGGGGTGAGGCTTATTTTGGAGTAGCCCACTGAGTGAGCTGAATCATTTGTAGAGATGGGTCCCGCAAATGAAAGCTGTGACGAGGACGAGAAGAACAAAGAGTAATGAAGATCGCTGGTAAGTAATCCAAACATACCTAATGTGACTGCACAGTCCAAGGATGTACGGGCAGGAATTGACTCTCAGCCAGACAGGAAAAGTGCTTTTGCTGCAGGTTAGTGCAATCATAAAACAGCCTATTTACCGGAAAGCTACTGAGGCAGTCAGAGTGAGCAATTCCGTACGTCTTCAAATGACATCAAAAGGGCTCAAGTCCAATAAAAGTGTGGCGGTCATTAACATATGCACAGGAAATATCCTAAGGTGAAATAGGCACATTTTATTCAACTGCCTTTCTTAATAGAAGAAAATTTAAAATATAAATGAGCATTGTCTTTCACAATATGAATCATCAATACCCAGCTAGTAGAGATTTTCTGTGAACTCTGCTGGCAAAGTATTAAAGGTGTGCAGCTTTTAACACAAAAATGTATATTGAAATATTCTATGGAAGCCAAAATACCAATACAGGATATGTACTTTGTACTTCCATGTGGTTTTGTGGATTTTTTTTGCATGCTGGCTTTAAAAATACCCAAGGAGGGATGGAGTTGGCACTGGGAAAAACGTGGGTGGATGCTGCCAACCCACATGTAACCTCAACTTGTACCCTGAAAATGAGCACAGCGTCAGGTCATCTCCAGCCCAGCAACCTCTCTTCCCACATCCATTGACGTGGTGAATCATCACAGCACAGGTGCCCTCTGATCCTTTCCCCTCCTCACCATGACGTTTGGCTTCCAACAATACTCGGTTTTATGGATTGGACTTGAAAAGTACACACATCATAATTAAAGTACACCCACAATATAGGAATCTTTATATAAATATGTCAAAGAAATGGAGTATAAACGTGTTATTTTCACACCATATTGAAAATTACAAATACCAGAATGCAATTCCACAAAATAAAAAATGGCTTGTATCCTGTCTTTCAAGACTTAATCGTAACAAAAGATAATGTGAAATGGTAACCTGTTGCATCGTTTGACAAAGGCATGCTTTCTAAAATGCAAATGAAATGTGACATTCTCATCCAAAAAAAGTATGGATTTAACACACCAAATGGGGACATACGAATACTATTGAGGTAGTGCACCACTCTTTTTTCTTACCATATTTTAATTGTCGTCAAAGAAGACAGATTTGGGCGACAACTCGTTTTTTCTGTATGCGGTTTTTGAATAAAATGACCCCTTTCAGCCATGTACATAGCTCTCAACCATTTGTGTCACAAAGGCGGGTGAAAACACCCGATTTTATTTTTGGCGGGTGAGAGGCCCATTGAAATGAATGGGCATGCAGGAGGCTTGGCGGGTGAGTCAGCTGTTTAGAAGGCGGGTGACACCCGCCAAAAGCGTGTGAGTTGAGAGCTATGCATGTACAAAGAAAAGCCCTATGGTTGGAAGCAGACAAGCCCTCATTACTCCATCTACACATGGCAGCAGATAGGTGCGGGACCCCCCAAGAGCGCGGGGCTCGAGCAGACTGCCCATGACTCAGGTCGGCTCTGGGTGGATGCCGTGAATATCAAAATCCAGTCACGTTTTCAGCATTTCCATCATGGGAGTGTATAAGATCATTAACATCCAATGAACGTCATTGGGGATGATTTGTATATTGTTTGGCAGATGCGAAAACCTGGCAACATGTACTAGCTAATGTATCGACAATCCCATCCAAGGGCCTCCAATGCTCATCGGCGTGAATTTTTTTTCTTCCAAATGTCCCTATCAAGTGAAGCCAAAAAGAGGATAAAAGCGAATCAAGAGAAACCAAAGGGCCTTTGAAGTCTCGCTTGTGCCGTAGTTCTTTCCTCTCATTCCAGCGTCGCCTCCCTCTTGCATACATGCCAACATTCTGTGACCAAAAATCTGTAGGAATCTTAAAGTTTCAAAAATAGTCAGGCGAGGAGGTAATGATAGGAATAGGGCGTTCCAGCAGCCCATTGTCATTGAATGAGCCCGCCGCCGCGGGTGCATTCAATGACAATGAGGCGCCTGCCACGCCTTCTGCCCCCACGCCAGCTCGGGGGAGCTCTTGAAAGACTCCCCCTAGCTGGCGTGGTGGGGGTCTAATTGAGCAATTTGTCAAAGGCACCCGCGGTGGAGGGGCGCATTTAGCCCACTGCTGTGGGCGCCTTTTTCATCAAAAGCCTGCATGCTGCGCCTTCTCCCACTACGCCAGCTAGGGGAGCCCTTGAAAGACTCCCCCGAGTTGGCGTGGTGGGGGCTAATGGTGCCTTTTGTCAAAGGCACCGACCACGGCAGAGGGGCGCATTTAGCCCACCGCCGTGGGCGCCATTTACATCAAAAGCCTGCATGCCGCGCCTTCTCCCGCTACGCCAGCTAGGGGGAGCCCTTGAAAGACTCCCCTGAGCTGGCGTAGCCAAAAAAAACTAAAAAACAAAAAACAATAAAAAAGAAAGAAGAAAATCAGTATTTGTTGCCAATAAATCGGTAAGCGGTAGGACTGCTTAAAAAGCGGTATCCTACCGCCTAAATCGGTAGAGTTGGCAAGTATGTTGCAGACATAAAGCAATAAATAGTAAACTTGCTGCCTTCAGACCTGATACTTCAGGAGTCTGAGTTCAAAATATAGAAGACTATAAGTGCAGTTCTTAAATAACAAATCCTGCAAACCTACAGCAGAAAGAATAGCATAGCGCTTCTGACCACACCCGTATTTAAACATGTCCATATGTCACATAAAGCAATAAATAGTAAACTTGCTGCCTTCAGACCTGATACTTCAGGAGTCTGAGCTCAAAACATAGAAGACTATAAGTGCAGTTCTTAAATAACAAATCCTGCAAACCTACAGCAGAAAGAATAGCATAGCGCTTCTGACCACACCCGTATTAAAACATGTCCATATGTGTTTGACGAAACGTGCCCAACATTAATTCAAAACAAATGGTGTGGCATGTTAGACTGATTTGCACCCTTGGGGCCTGATTCACAGAAGCGTTTTCGAATGGTACAGTCCCATTTGAAAACGCTAAGTTAATTCAGGCCCTTAATGTAAGAGCCCATTATAGACAGGGACCGTCATGACGCTTGTTTTCACACGTGCATGTTCATCAGAGCGCAGGGCATAAAGCGTGTTGGCAAAGAAACATTACATTCGATACTTAGAGTCCTAGTGTAAGTATCCATTAGAGACAAGGAATGTCAGAACGCGGCCGGCAATCTTAAATGGCAAAGCTCGTACATCTCTCTAGACAATTTTGTTGAGCCGACATACGCATGAGAGCACATGGCGCCGTGTAAAGCGAAACAGCATTCCTGACCTTATCAGTTATTCGGCTGTTCTTCGGCTTCACGTTGCCGTACCTATAAACACAACTCCAAGGAAGTTAGTGACAGTCGGGTTGAACTGCAACAATCTATAACTCATTCTGGTTGTAATCCCTCTCGTAGACCTCCGGGTTCGCCCAACCGAAATGGCGATTACAGGGAGTACTGCAACCAAGAGCCCTTGACAAAATGCAACCCGCTGAGGCACTGTGACCAGCACTGCCCGAAGGATGGCACTTGACGCTGCAGGCACTGCCACAGCAGACACAACCAAGCCTTGCTTGGTGCGCAGGGCAAAGCGGGAGTCACATGACGGCCGAGATTTTGATTGATGACAGAGGCGTACACACGCCAGCGCCTTGTCATCAATCAAAATCTGAAATGGGCCGTCACGCCCCCAGTGCTATGGGGCCTCAGGCAGAGGCCTGAAAATCTGTAGTTCAGCCACGAAAGTCGGTAGGCGGTAGGACTGCTTAAAAAGCGTTATCCTACCGCCTAAATCGGTGGCAAGTATGCTCTTGTCAGCACCGGCTCACACAGGAAACTGAAGCAAAGGAGCTGCTGGGGCGCGCGCCAAGCCAGGCTTTCATTCTCAGGCATGGCGGGCGGCCACCGGAAGCGGAATCGAAACATTTCACGAACTTTCAGCTTCGGTGGTGGTTCTCAAACACCGAGGCCATATTGAAGGGCAAACATTGACAGCTTTTTTACTCCTTAAGATATAAAGAGCATAGAAAATGAATGTTCCTTAACTTTTCAAACATTAAAGTCACGTATATCTGTGTTTTTTACATAAGTAGTACATATAGAAAAAATGGATACATAAATCTGCTCTCTTTTTGTCCCGGTGCAAAATATTATATATATGTTGTATGTGACTGAAAATTCGTTGGTACAACGTTGAACCAGACATTAAACAGTTTCGTTTTCTTATAGGCATAAAGTCGCAAAAATACCCATGAAAACAAATACCCATGAAAACAATGTACAGCCATGTCTTCTTCTAGTCATCATTTTCAAGTCGCAGCAACTTTTTCTTGGCCAGCCGGATATGAAGACTATAAAACACACTCTCGTTGACCTCTGCAATGAACTTGCTGATGACGCCACACAGGTAACGGATCACACGCACTAAACAAGTAATGACAAAGCCAACAAGTTTGGCTTCTGTGCAAGTAGGCGATAGGCGTTTGCCAGGCACTGCCATATTGGCACTACCTGGCCATAAAATGACGACTGGAAAATGGTCAGGTTCCCTGGGCATATGTTAGCAGCGCCTGGAAAATGCCCATCTACCACCTATACACGAACCAACACTGTTAGCTTAATGAGTGCGTGCTTTGGGAGGACTTCAGTGCAAGGAACAGATATACATCAAGTGGCTGCTGCAACTAAGCCATTAACTATCAGACGACTGCTTTATACACAATTGTTTTGTGAAAGTACATTACATTGTGGTAATTTACTGTGCCTAAATGACCTTGTGGTGGTAAAAAAAAGGTATCTATATGTTATGGGGTGGGGGTAGGTTAGGAGAGAGTAGGTTAGGGGTAGCATAGGGGGAAACCCCGTTAAAAGAAAAAAGTTGCAAGGTAATTTCAATAAAGAAAATTACCATGAGGACATTTTGTTTGATGAAATCACGTAGAAACAAGTTCTTAGAAATAACACTGGCAAACCAAAGTTGGATGTTACTGTTTGACAGGGTTCGAAGAGGTCTCAGAAGGTTGTGTTCTTGGCGGAGATGAGAAGGTAGTGGGTGGGAGTGCCATAGGGATTACCGTGGTCATGGGCAAGTCAATGGGTGGGTAAATAACCAACCAACACTGACAAGCTGTAGCACTCTTCACATCATCTGCCACTCTCTAAATTCCAATGGAACAGTCTTGCCTTCTATGTGGCACTTAATAGCCAAACATAAAATGGGGTCTCGCTCTCTCTTCCACTCCTTTCTGACTCCTAGTCCTACCAACTTTTGTATGCAGTCGTTGCTTCTCCTTTCTTCCATTTCTCAGTTTGTTGACCAATGTCTACCACTGTTCCGATGCTTGCCACTTCAAATCCTGCATTACAGTTAGAACCAAAACCCAGCCCCCTGTTGGTAATCTCAGTGAAGAGGACAATGAAGGAATGAGCATGTAATCTGCACTGGCGGACAGTATATAAACCTCACACTATTCAACAAGTTTATGGAAGACTCCTGTTTGTGGTGCTCCTATTCCACCAACTTTCACAAGTTGGAAATACACTAAACCACTGCTGGAGGCACTTGAAGTATACATAGGAGCTGGCTTCATGAACAATGTGTTAATGACTTGAAGCCTACCAAGGGTTGTTGGAACCCTGGTCTAGTGCCGAGGACTCGACAGAGAAAGAAAGCTACAGTGCGTCTACTGCGTGCATACCACCAGACCATGACCAGCAGATTACATTTCTGCCGTGTATGAAAAGAAGTAGTGCAACTATGATCCCTGCTGACCTGCCCCCGCTCCCCACAAACCCCATGGCCACACCCTCTCACACGTGCAAGCCAAAACCCCAAACAAACACACCTGCTGTTTAAGGCAAAGTCCAGTGCACGGAGGGGCAAATTTCAACTTCTTCCTACACTTATTTTAAAGCTAAACCGTTCCGGAACAATTTCTTTTTAAAATAAAAGTATAGGAACATCATTTTTTTCTAAAGTAGATTAGTATCGCCGCCACCGACTTGGACCACTGCTGTTCTGGTACTGTAAGAGCAGGCAATAACCTTTACACCTCACCCTCCTCCTCCTAGCCATGCACTGTCCCATAAAGTGGATTGTTTTCCCAACTGCTTCCTACTGTTGGTGAAAATGACAGACTGCTGGGCAGATGTTTCCATAAATACAGGCTATAAAAAAATGCAAAAATGAAGGGAATGCAGCGGTCGACTTAATCGCTGTAAACACGATCATGTCTATGGGAATCAATCTTATCGGTTGGCAGATCAGAAGAATGGACTTTAGAACCGAGTGACGTGCAGGGCTTAAATGGCCATTGCGACTGGGCTTCCTTTCCTTCAGTCAATTGTGCCTCAGGATGGCCGGTTCATAAAGCAGGCACCAGGGACGCACTAAGGCGATAACAGAAGATGTGGGCACTGCCATCGGGGAGCAAGGAGCAGAGTATCAGTGATATTTCCTAATATCTCACTGGAATATAGTGACGGCTGGTGATTTTTTAGAATTGTAGGGCGTAAACATTTCCTCTGAATGTGTGCAAGCAAATTAAAGGGGAGTTGAGGGGGTGGTATCCCCGAGAAATGGTTAAAAATTGGTTAAAATAGTGCATTTTCAAAGCTCTCTTTGAAAGAATTGGATAACAAGTCACAATTTAGAAATGTTTTTGTAGGGAATGGCATGAAAAAAAATCCAGTGGGTTCCAGCTCTCAACAAGCTTTTTGTACATACATGTTCATGATGCATTAGCACACAATATATGCCAGTTTTCTGCCAGCATAAAAAAGCATGCTGGCTGTGCCTAAACATTTAACTGCTGGCTGTGCCACAAAGTGCCAGCCTCCCTCCTTAATTGCACCTGTACTTGCTTTACCCACATAGCCATTGTTAGTAAATATGCCCATGAGCCAATATGGGCCAGTATTTCCAAGAAGTAACACCCTCATGCAGACAGTCTTGCCACGCCATTGTAAGAAAACATAACCATGGAGGCTGCGCCAATACCTGGCAGCATTGTCCCTCACTGAGGGTACTCCTTGAATATAGTCAGCAGCCAGACCTGACCCATCACCCGCCGCATTTGGTCTTATTCACCAGTAACTCCAACACAGCCCCCCCCATCCACGGCCCGCCTACGCTAAACGTACTCCCACATACAGTGCACTTCCAGACCTGCACATACACATTAACACGAGCGGTTATCAACACGCATAGCCATTCGAATGTACATGCCTACACACACATAGGGATTTTGTTTTATACACTTAGCGGGACAACCCAGCTTATCATCTTTGGGCTCCCACCTGTGCTCCTCTGGGTGTCCCGTTCTGTGCACGCAGGAACCAGGAAGCAGCTCTCCCCGATCCCTGGTTTGTGTCCTGGTGTGTATAGCAGAGTGGCCGCAGCTCATCGCTGCGGGCCCTCCCAACCCGTAGAGATGTATAGGAGTGCCCCCCATGTTATTATCTGCACCTGTCCTCCCACCCTTGCCAATGGGCCATGCAAGGCTGGGGAAGCAAAATGCCCATGGCTCATTGGCCATGTCCAGCATGGGAACACTAGACAAGGAGAAACTGTTCCAAAAGCAACACAGTCGGCCAAAGAGCACTTCCACAGCTGCACACTGGAGTCGAGGGAGCACTTAGGTTTTTACAGGGCCTTCTTTGGCTCATGCATAAAAGGGGTTGCGGGTCAGCGCCATGGCGCTCATTATAGGCGAGCCCCCAAAGCTGGCATGCAACAATCAAATGGGATTTAAAAAAAAAATGTCCTTGCAAAAAAATAAAGGTTATGAAATTATGAAGGAAGCCCAGGGAACTATGGGGAGTCGCGTATGACAAAGTGTGCTTCTAAATATATAATGTGGTATCTAGAAGCGCGAATCAGACTATCTGCATTTATGTTATCAGGAAGTAATTTCCAACAGTTACATTACATATCATTTCTACAATGAGATGGAGAATCTTTTTGAGGCGTTGCTTATACAGCTCCACCCACATGCAGTAATGGACAACCCTGGAATCTTCATTTATGTTTGCAAGCCGCTCTCATATGGATGGTCTCCCTTGTGGAGTAAGGTGACCAGAAGTCCCGGTTTTGCAGGGACAGTCCCAGGAATTGGCCAGTACGTCGTCCCCCGTCACAATAGGTTTTTTAATTTACAAACCCTGCCCCAATTTTGGGGGGGAATGGGTTCGGTGCGAGTCCTGGTTTTCGTGGAAAGGGAGGGGTGACAACAATTCTAAAGTAAATATACATTAAAATATATAGAATTTTACCAAGGTAGGTACCAGGCACATGCATTAAATGATTGCATCACAGAGACCACTTGGTAAATACATGTACAGCAAGGCTTGTAACATGTATCAAAGCAAAAGCTCTTTTTATTATTAATAATATTATATCCACAGTCAAAAGCATGCAATTTATAGGAGCAGGAGAAGTGCTGGAAATACTGTGGGATAGAGGGAGGGGTTGAGGTGGATGGGGGATAATTTGAAGGGGGGATGGGCTGGGAGGGGGTAGTCTTTCTTTTATGTTGTTGGTAGTCGCCGTTTTTCGTTTTGAAAATCTGGTCACCCTACCGTGGAGGCTGTTCGGTTAGTGAACATAAATGTGCTTAAGTGGATTGAACGAAGAGTAGATTAAGAGCCAACACTCATAATTAAAAAAAATGTACTTCCGAAAAATGTATTAACTTTTTAATGAGCACAGCAGAGTGCAGCTGTGAGACCCAGTACTTCCGCAGAACAAAAAGATTTTAATGCGTGAATATTGAAAACAAAAACAAAGAAAACACACGACTTCCATAAAGCCCCACCTAATGAACAACCTAAATAAAGTCTAGAATATATTATTCTCCTGTAGTCTATCAAATGGGCAATATTTGAATTCATCGTCCTGCTTTCCATAATCACTGTCTTGTTAAACAAAAAGTATCATGCTAAGCCAAACTAAAGTATGCTTTGTCAATCTAAGCCAACCATATAATATGGCTTGAAACTTACTTACAAAACATTCTCCTGAATTAAGGACTTCAGTCACTGGCAGGGATTGATATTTGATGTCAACCAATGGAAAGCCTAGATATTATTAAGATGTTTAAAAAATGCATAATATGTAACGAGTGAACTATGGTTCAATAATGCCATTGATGAGTTTGAGTAATAGTTACTGGCCACAAGGCCAAAGATCTTATTGTTTATCGTGGGTATTCAGGCTTTATACCGCGTTGCCTGGGCCGCTTAAAGAAACGAGTGCCCAAGAAACTCCACTTTAATGGCCGAATATCGGAATAGAAAGATGCAGGCAAGTAGGTAAGCATGCATGTGTAGGTATGTGGCCTGTGTTTGCAGAGGTGAAGGGAGTAAGGGAGAGGGCTATGGGGCAGCTCCAAAGGGAGTTCAGGGGTGAACCCTCCTCCCTGATGGAATGAAAATCCTGCCAGTGAGAAGGGAAAGCGGGGAATGGAGTGTCGTCCAATTATATTAGTGAGGGTTGAGGCTCTTGCATTGTAAAGTGCAGTTGATGATGTACTGATCTTTGACAAGACACTCTACACTTTTGTGGATGGTGTGGGTTGGTGGTTTCATGTATTTGATAGTGTTACGCCACATTACTGATGCAAGGTAGATATTGTCCCGAAGAAGGACCCTGAAGGTCCGCAATGCATTGACCATTGGCATCTGCTTGCAGATTTTTCAATAAAATTAAACACCATCTATCTTTGCTGAGTATTGTTGGAATACAGTGGTTCAAGCTGTTGTGACGAAAGTGCTGCATTCTCATTGAATACTTTAAAGTTTCCAACAAGGTTGTTATAAGGTGTGCAACCCTCACCAGGGGCCTAGTGCCTCAGTCTTTCCCCAGATTGTTAGTGGAATGTCTTTTGCGGGATATTTTATAAGGTTTATGCACCCCATAATTGCAGTGTAACTATTTTGAATAGAGGTGAGAACAGAGAACTATTAGCGGTGCGCACTGACTCCCAACATATTGAATGGAGTTCATGCTTCTGCTCCGGGTCGGGCAAGTGGAGAGTGGAGACGGGGTGGAAATGTGGCACCAAAGGCAGTTAAAGGGGGAAACCCCCCAATGGGGTGAAAATCCCACCCTTTGAAGGCTGCTCCAAGAAAGGGCAGTCTTTTGTAGGAGGAGCCTCCATTGGGTGCGAATAAGACCTAGAACCTTATGTGACCTGAACCCGTTGATGGCATTTTGGAGTCCAGTGCAGGGATAGCCAGTACATATTCTTTCGCCTTCATCACTGAATTACTCAGACGTTTTGTGGAATTGCTGATGGTAGCATCATGGATGTGGTTGTGCAAACGCATAATATTTATAGATGTCTAAACACATATTTTATGCTAAGTATGTTTTTATCAGTTGCATATAACTTTAACAAAACTGAGCACATCTTTTAAAAAGTTCAGCACCATGTATTTATGAAAATTGGGTCCTACCGCCTTAAATTTAAAAAAAGCATTATTCACTGGTGAGGCTTGAACAATTGTTCTGAAGTATTAGATAACAAACAGCACCAATCCACATAAAATAGCAGAGGCACGTAAAACAAAAAAAAAAAGAGTGTGTAAACATTTACAGATGCTTCTAGGTGAAATTATTAACGGTAGTTACTCCATCGAAATACAAGTTGCAAGCTTCTAACCGGCATAATGTGTCACTTGCCCAATACATTCTCCACATACCTACAGCACACCATTTCTTACTAGCGACGAACCAATCATTAGTCACCAATGGCTGGACGAGAGCGTCATTATTAAGGCACGAGTACAGAATTTCCACTCTGTTGTGACCTTCTTTCAAGTGGGCTGCAAGGGCTACCCAGTTCATAATCAGAGAGAGTCACGAAAACTCACCCACGATTCTCTTTCGAGCCAATTTCAATGCAAGATCCTTGATGTCAGAGAAAACAAAACTATACTTTGGTTAGCCACACCTGATGTTATTAAAGCGTGCTGATGCTTCACACGATTTCTCCGCACATTGTATCGTGGACAGAGTTTCAAATAAACAGCAGTGACCTCTTTCCTGAACGGCAATTTGCTACTTTCCAAAAGTGGCACGGATGGTTGGGCTAATGGTTTCCACGAGAAGGAGCCACGCTGGCCCGTGGAATGTGGTTCATGACAGGCTACATGCTCTTACTTGCCTAGAATGTCTGCATGCGTGTGGTTTCTGTGAGCAGACTCTTAGCTATGAACAACACACTTTATCTATCACAGTGAGGCAGTCTCCTACATATTACTGCTGTGATTGCTTGTTCCTGATCACTGTTAATTGCCAGCATTTAATTCTAACATTTGCGTCTTGATCAGCCATCAGCTTCCCATTATAGTTTTACTCTACCCAATACTGCATTTACAAATGCCAACACTGACTCATATTGCTCCTGTGTGCCTTGACTGAATTTATAGCTGACCAGTTTCTCAACTCTGCCTCTCAGCATTGGACTTGCTCTCCATGCGATGCCAGCTAATTTCCTATTCAACATCTCACCTCCTAAACTTTAATAATCAAAAGGGCTTTATACACACATTCTTTTAAAGAGAAATGCATATATGTAACCTGGTTACCTCCTCCTGCCGCAACTTCCACAACCCCTGCCTGTCACCCATTCCCTCTTGCTGTGCCTCTTCTTCGCAGACTGGCCATAATCTACCAACATATGCTCTTGTGCAATTCTGCTACGCCATTCTCCACCATCTGCTTATCCATGAACAACAGATATCAATTAAGGTAACCTGTTCCCCTCATTTCCACCGGCATACCAAATGCTGTTGCTCTAAAACAGGTGGTTAGAATTGGCAGCAGAGGTAGTGCTTTCAGAGTAGGGGTGTCACGGTATTAGTTTTATGACGGTACAATAACCTTCTTGCCAAATGACGGTATATCATGGTTATCGCGGTATAGCAGGTGGTGTTAACTAATCTTAACAATTATATAAACCCCAAAGCCGCCAACTCAAAGTCCCGGGAGGATAGCTCAGCGGCAATGTACGCGCCTTGGAAGCAAGACGACACGAAGCAACACAGGTTCGATCCCCGGGTCTGTGCTTAGAAACCTCAGGATGTTTAAGCGCATTATAAATACGCAACAAAGACAAAAACAATTACGCAACTAAATAAACAATTTCTTTAACACCGCCTCGATGCCCGCGGGCTGTGTGAGCGCTTTAAAAAAAATAAAAGTAAACCCTTTTCCTTATTGGCACTGTATTTATTCTTCCTATTGATAACATTGATTTTGTGTCAGGCACATGTGGTTTATGGAATGGAATTAAAAACTGCTCAAACTGAAACTACTTGGCAGACGGCACATCCAACAGTGCAAGACCAAGACTGCGCAGCACTTGCTTACTGCAGCCTTTCCAAATCAGATTGAAAATCGCACTTAACGGTATGAACTGTATAGCGGTATAAACAATGTGACGGTTATTATTGTTCAATTAAGTGGTTCGGGGTATCTTTAACAGTATACCATAATACCGTTGCATCCCTATTTCAGAGACAGACCTCCCATTCACTCATTCCTTCATGTAGAATAGGTTGAACCACCCGTCTTCAACCAATTCTGTTCTTCCTCTTCCTGCATACATTATGCAATCACTACCATTCTGGCCCCAATGCGACTCTTGGTTTTAGGCCTCCTCACCTAAGGCAATTTGAACATGTGTCTGGGCTATTTCAACTCCCATTTCATTTTTCAATTCTCAAACACCAATAGCATCCATAAAATTCTCTGACAAGCTCCTCGGTTTCTTGGTGAAAAAGCTCATGCGTTGATAATATTTCATCGAGAAATGAAAACCTCGCTTTACCAAATAGAATTGCCACTGTTTGGATTAATCAGTTTCACCCATAACTAAACAAACCAAGAACCCAGACTATCCAGAATCACACATTGGACACAAGGTGAAGATGTTTGCTCCGAAGTTCAAAGACCTCACAGGGAAACAAGGGACCATATGTACTAGATATGACCCCACGACTGGCATATATCGCCCTTCTTAATAACTTTCTCCTGTAAGTCTTGGGCTTCATTGGCCTACTCCTCCAATCCTGATCAGTTCTCCCCAAAGCTAAGAGAACTCAAACAACAAAGCTGCTATATTGAAACTGAATCGAGGCACTTCAAACATGCTATTGATTTTATTACCCTCAGTTGAGAACCACAAGCCGCAAATATGTTTGATGGGCAGAAGGACTTCCTCTCTGGGAAATCCCAGTGAGTGGTTCCAAGAGGTACCGTAGCCAGATTGTGTGAAATCTGCCTCTTCTGACTCACAAGCGCTCTCTAAAGCATGAATAAAATTCTTATAGACAAGGTTCTGAGCAATAATGTTGAAAAACCAAGGAGCTTAACACATTAGACTCATTTTCCCATGGGCTGCGCTGAAGTGTCTGCCACTAACTTCTTCCTCTCCTTAACTTACATTGTAATGAGGGCCTGGTCAGACCTCTCCAACATCTGTGCCCACCCCAGGTCCTAGAGAAACATATCCCTGAATTGTTAGCCAAACATTGAGCTGCTATGGTAGTAATACAAGTGATCCCCCTTAACTCTTCTCTCTCATCAAATACTACCTTATGGGTCTCAAATGACTGGTACTCGCTGCTTTACTGAAAATACACTCCCCAGCTATGTCTTTCAAATACTATCCTATTCATGATCTTTTAGGGGGATCCAAATCCTAGGGTGGTAGTTTTAGGGGTGAAACTTCACTCCAAGCACAGTAGAAGGCCAGTCAATCAGGCCAGTCAATCAGGTTGCCAGCTCGAGCATGGCACGGAGATACTTCAGTTGCATACTGGGACGGTGTCCTGTTCCTAGAGACAGGGACTCCCTTGCGTTGATAATTCTTCACTCTGTAGGAAAAGGGGGCACCAAACAGGCTCCGACTGGCCCAAGTCATTTCTCTCTGAAAGGTAAAAGCGCAAGCCACTCAGAAGTCAGGAGTGTCATGCCATGGCCCTCCTACAGGCTCCCTGCTGACTCATCTTTTTTAACATGTTCATGCCACTAATCATGGTGCCACAGTAGGCGTGTGGCCTGTCCTTTTTAAAGATCTGCCTGGAACGCCTATGGCAAGCCCTGCTCAAAGTGTTGCTTTGCCTTCCACAAGCACTACGTTGGCTTTCCAAAAACGAGCAATGCCACGCTCCCGGAAAATCCTTGGTCGTTCGTAAAGGACATGTGGCTTGAACTTCATGTTGGAGGTCTGCATTCCTACACTGGGGTGCCCAGGGCTCCTCAAAGTCCTGAAGCAATATATGGGAATGCGTGAGCTCAAATCAAACAGGCCTAAACATGTTTGCGGGCTGTGCAGGCTCCTGCATCTCCCCCGCTTTGTGCAATCAGCTGCTGCTCAGTATCGGAACCTTTCTCTCCTTCTGGGCCTTCCAAACAGCTCAATATCGGAACCTTTCTCTCCTTCTGGACCTTCCAAACATTTTCGAAATAGTTCCTCTTCACTTGGCTGCTCTGCCGAGCCTCGACTCCTCATCCTGCAGTTCCACCTTTCCTTTAGCTCGCCCTCCCTTTCCCCCCACACCTTCGACGAGCGAAGGGATGTGCCTACCAAAAACTGGGAATGGTTCAACTTCCAAAAATTAGTAAGCAAAGCCATCTCGAGTTATAACAACTGTGGACCAAAAGGTGCAGCCAATGAGAATGCAGCGTTAGCATCAGCCTTTCCCTGGCTTGTCTCTTTCCATTCACTATTTTACATTTTCAACCTGTGTGAAAAAAACTAAAGCATTCCTGGATGCTTTTCAATAACAGATTAAACGTTCAAAGTAAATGGCCTACTAATGAAAACTCCAAACGCATTACGTGCAGAAACAATTTGGGATAAAATAAGGGTTTCAAAGGCGGTGGAAAACGTTCAACTAATTGTGCAAAATCAAGAAAACTTACTTGAGCTGCTTGTAGAAAGACGCAGAGGTTGAGGATTCCAAAAGCCAGGTCCCATTTCAACCCAGAATGAGATATTTTTTACGGGAGCTTTGGCTGGTGTCTGTATCCACTTGAGGTCAAGTCAAGAGGCTGGTGCAGGACTCCATCCTCGGAAAAGCCCAGAGCTACTTTTCAACCCCTGGCATATCCTAACAATTTCAAACCCTTTTGTTTCCTACCCATCTTTGGGGGCTTGATGTTCTTTACCAGAAGCCTTCACCTATTCCATTTTCTTCTCTGGACAGAAAGTTATTTTTCGGGGAGGCAGAATAGAGTTTAAGGGGAATGGTGTGGGGTCTTGCAAAGGAAGGAAAGATCACACTTGGTTTGTGATGTTTTTTACCCAAGTAAGGAAAGGATGGAAAGGCGCAAAACGTGCTTCTTCCAAACCTGCTCAGGTTTCACCCATGCAGCCGAGAGTGATTTTGGGGGTCAGTTTGTCTGATTGCTGAGGCACTTAGCATAAACACTGTGCAAGCATTGCACATTGAATTCATGAAACATTTGTTGAGTTCTTGTTCACTTGATATGTTTTGAGGCCTGGTTATTATTAAATTCATGAAACATTAATTACGTTTTTGATCACTTTTGATGTGCTGTGAGGCCTGGTTATTCTGTTGTTACCATGGGTCAGTGTGATGAGTAAGTGTTGCAATACTGCTCTTTGCAACCACGTTGCTTTAAAACAACAAAACGATAATTGAGCTCCGTGATGCGTTGCCATGGTGATTTGTCATCAAAAGAGATGCATAAACAAAATGGCTGTCACGTTGCGAAATGTGTTTGGGTCCTTTTTTCTAATCTTTGTTGGGATGAGCGTTCTGCGCACGCCGGGTCCGACTAATGAAAAATACTCATTCGCGCTGTGCGGGGAGTGCTTTCCTTCACGCTTCCAATTGATTTTGTATATGGTGTACTGCTCTGTTGTGCCCCTCAATTGGCAGTTTCTCCCTTGCTCTGCCTGTGCAGTGTCAGGCAGTGGTCCGCTCTCTAGAGGCTCTTGCTTGCAGGCTCCTCGTGGCCACTTGTAAGGTTTAAAAGTTATTAGTGACTAAGGATTTACTTTAAGTATCTTTATTGCGAGAGCTCCCAGATGGGTGCTTTATGTGAAGCTTCAACTCAACCGACTCCGGCGTCGTTCTCGAATCTCGAGAACGACAAAGCCCTTATTACAACACCCACCACTAGAGTATTTTATTTCTTGAAGTCAAGTACATCCTCATGGTAATAGGGTGCAAGATCACTCAAAAAAATCACACCGCTTAACAATAAAAAGAACATATAAGATGTTCCTGGTGTCATCCCTCCCGCTTGATACCCCCTTGATACACAAACCAGTCCTTAAAGGCAAGACTACCCTAAGACCCGTTTCAGTTTCAGGGTGGAGTTTCTCTCTTCCAAAGATGTTTTGGTGTGACGGAATGGAGGCAGTTTCATGATCTGAAATTACAGAACTCCTAGGTGTGCAAGATTTTCGATTTACGTGTATAAAAATTCTCTTAATTAGACTGAATTTGCAGAGTCTGAGCTCACCACCCGGGGGCCATGCCAAACTCTACCCCTGATATTTTCCTCACCTCAGAAACCATAAACCATGAGACAATAAAGCTGACATGGCTGAACTCTAACCACGGGCATTGTAGCCATTTGGTTTTACTTTCACATCTCCTGCGCCAGGTCTTTGGCCGAGCCAGTGTCCCGCTACCCGTCATCCCTTCAGAGTCCGAACTGGTCAGCACCTTCTGCATATATACAGGATTCTCCGGCTCTAAACCCATCACAGTCGCAGATTGTTTCTCCTGTCCACTGTCCTCCTCCTCCTACCTCTGTTATTCTCCCATGGGAATCTCATGTGGGTTGTTTTTGTACACAAACATTTAGAACAACAATTGCAGTGTTATGTAAAATGTCTCAAGTATTGTATAAGAAAAAAAATGTGATCTATGTCCGAATACTGGTTACAAAAGGCTGAACCTGCAGATTCCAGAGCAAAAGGCTGAACCTGCAGATTCCAGAGCAAAAGGCTGCATTCTGCAGCTTCTGTATGGCACCCTGCGTAGTACTCAACCTGCTCCCGCTCTGCTCCTTACCACTTACCTTCTGCGGGCTCCTGCCTCTGGCTACCTCCTTCTCGCAGGCTGGACACTGCGACCCCCGAAAGCCCGAATCACAGCAGGTCACACTTTGGTGCGCAGGCTTCCGGGGCCATGGTATCTAAACCACCAATGGAAACATTTAACTGAGGCCTTTTTCCTGTTGTGAATCGCCCATTCTGTAATAGCAGTAGGAGCATGGGTGGTGCCAGTCATGGGTTTAGGAGGGCTAAAGCCCTCTGACTTTCAGGCAGCAGTCATCACTATGCTGTGACGCCCAGTCCGGGCTCAGACAGCAAGAAGCTGCTACGTCTCTCACCTCAAAGAGTGGTGCATTTACTTTACTTTTCGACTTACTTTTAAACTTCGAAAGTAAGTAAATACAGCACTCTCCGAGCTGAGAGAATATTTGTTAACTGGACTGCGGCAGCAGCAAACGTGCACAGAACAAAAGCTTGCCTAGGAGATGATATCAATAGACCCCCTCTGTGGATGCTAAAGGCTTAACTGCTGAACTCAACTTTTAGCTGGTCCATGCCTCGTTTAACTAAATAGCCTGTGAGATGCAGAGATGTGGACAGTGTAGGGCCTGAGCTAGTCCAGAGGGAAACGAGTAAGATGGAAGTGTTTTTATTTGTATGTATGCATGTGTGAGTAGATGCCATGCATGGATGAATGTATGCATGCATGTCATTGACTGTGCTCGTGTGTGTATTTATGTATGTTTGTATGTATGTATGCGAGGGGGCGTCTGTAAGCGCATGCATATGAATGAATGCAGTGTGAATGGTGTACATGCGCGAAAGCGCACTTGTGAATGAGAATAACCTGAGTGTGAATGTTCAGGGCGTTCATGTGAATGACTTAAGCTGTATGGGTGCCTGAATGTGTGTATGTCTGTGTGTGCGTATCTGCATGTGTGTGTATCTGCATGTGTGTGTATCTGCATGTGTACATATCTCTATGTGTATATATCTGTATGTGTGTATATCTCCTATATCTGTGTGAGTGTATCTGTGAGGCTTGGCCAGGGGAGGGGGCATTGGAGCATGACAATTTATTCTGCCATGTTTTACTGCTGTTTTTAAGCAAAGCCAACTGGAGTGTTGTGTGAATGAGGTGTTTGAGTGGGTGGAGGATACTGCAATGGGGCTGGCTGGGTCCTATTGTGGCACAGAATGTTGAACTAGCATTAAGGGCAATTCCAACATGATGAGTGTTCTTTCATGGGGGAGTGTAGGGCATGCTTCCTTTCTGTGGCATGGCATTGTTTTACGGTGTTATGGTCAAAGGAAACATGATATGTGTTCCTACATAGGCGGGGTGGGGGGCATTTGTGCAGCCAACCAGCAGTGTTTCTTACTTTGGCATGACAGTTCTTACTGGTGTTAGGGGGCAAATACAACATGAGTGTTCTTATATTGGTGAATTTGTGTAATAATTATTTTTTGTAGAGCTTTCTCCAAAGCACTGTACAGAGAAAAGATGTATATAAAATAGTCACCAACTGAAGTTGCTACGCATTTATCTACCTCGGAAGGAGTAAAGGCTGAGCTGGCCTCTCTGGAATTTGAACCTGTGACCTGCAGATCACTCTCAGCCTGCAGCAGCAAGCGTTCAACCTGCAGAGCCATCTTAACAGATAGCCAGCAAGCAGATGTTTTCTTACTGTTGCATGTCTTTTATTCTGACATGCCAACAAGAGCATGTTCTTACTTGGGGATAAGGCATATATTGGAAGAGCCAGCATGAACATGTTTTGTTATAGTATCATTACTGCCATTATGGGCAATGCAAACATGAGTATTTTCTTATGTGGGAATACTGGTGTATATATAGGAGCACTAGAATGGACATGTTTGGGCAAAATCAGTATGAACATGTTTTTAATACTGCCACAGTACTGGCATATATTGGGCAAATGCATTATAAAAATGTGTTTGAAAATACTCATGTTCATTGCTGGTGACTTGGCTGCTAATGGACTTTTTCATGTCTTATCCTACAAAACCGTTTGTCAACTGTGCGGCTTTTTACTTGATGTATCACAGCAAGTGTACTGTAAAATGCACCATTCAAATCCCTTATTTAAATATTGTTCTCGGGGGTGAGAGGGGAGAAACCCTCCAAACCCACCTTGAGTGGTTTGCTCTCCCACGCTATGCTCGGTAGCACATGCAGGTTCAGCCGGGGGAAGACCAAGCCCAGTGCCCTGTTCGGGCTCAAGCTCACCCTACTTCATTCGCTCTAGGACCCACTTGTTACACAATCCTGGCTATGCCCCTGGAGAGTTGGGGTGGAAGATGCATGTAATGGGCCAAAGGAAGGCGTAGTATCTATTCAGCCTCCTGGGCTCAGAGGTCAACAGTGCAATGGGTTTAATGGCCCCACTCACTACCAGCTTTCAAAACTGCCATCTAGCACCCCATTTTGTGGCTGGCTCTGCCCACGAGTAGGAGGATAGCTTTACACCAGGAATATGTACTGTGTCACTGTGATGTAGGGACGAGAAGGTTTCAGAGCGTGGGCCTTTGAGATTTAACAACCCTCTGAAGACAGAACTGCACGAAGTTGTCGCCTGTAAACACTCGGCAAATGCCTGCCCAAAAATACATCATCTGGTGTGATGCAAACCGCAAGCAATGGAAGATCCCCCATGCTCTGCTGACTGCCTGGAGTATTGTGCATTACACTTGCGTGTCGCACACTGGGCGTGTGCCCTCTGAGAAGGCCAATTCCTGGAGAACCAAGAAGTGGCCTTTTTGCATTCATGTTGTTATGTCTTCGTAACCTTGATGTTGATTTTATTGGTGGACTCTCCATCGGAAATTGGAAAATAGACCGGCATTAAGCTCCAGTAACCACAAATGGTAAAAAATACATTTTATTTTTGTAGCAAGAATCACTTGCATTGAGGAATGCGGAAACATTCTCAAAGAAAAAATAGCGCAGTGTAGAAGTAAAGGTGTCCTCATTAACGTGGCCATAGCGCGTGCGATTCATTCTTACGCAGCATAGATTTGCATAAAGTACTTTATTTAAAATTAAAGCAAAGAAGAGCCAAGTAGTGTTGAGCGAAACAATAACCCCAAGAAGAAAAGCAAATCTGCCGTAGTGATCCTGCAACTGTCCCTGCGAGCAGTAACGCCATCAGGTATTTAAATTGCAGAATCCATTTATTTCATAACTCACTCCCTTTCAGCCTGTGACAAGGAATGGCATGTGGTGTGCCATAACATAACATATATTAGGTGATTTCTGCAGCAGTGTTGCTCCCCCAAAGCACTAAGAAATAGAGGTAGTACCAACACTGAAAGGAAATGGGCATTTTAGAAATAATAGAACACTTATGCGATCCAGATAATTATTTTTGAAGATTGGTACAGCCATAGAAACATTAAGGCAAGTATAATAAATGTAATGTATCGAGCCATATCTCAAAGAAGTGGCAGCATTCCAAACAATGCATCAATATGGATGTGCAATTATCAACATACTTGGTTTTACGATACAGAGATGGAGTTCTCATTTAATGGGACGGCAAGACATTAATAAACTTTGCAAAAATGTAATTTTACTGGATTAGGTTTTTGGGCAGCTGTGCCCTTCTTCCTTGGAGAACAAACAGTGCAGGAGGTTGCTGTGGACTGGTGTGCATCAAGGATACCCTCCCCATCAAGGCAGCAGGTGACTCCAAAGGTTGCAGAATACACAGTCTGTGCGGGATATGCAACTCTGATGCCCAAAAGGGCGTCTATGGAGGGTGCATTCATTCGACTCCAAACCCAAGTAGCAAACAGATGAAGGAAAAGGCACCAAGGCAGAGCAGGGAACTGGAAGCCGGGCAACAAAGTACCATAAGAATAGTGTGGAAAGGAAAAAAATGCTTCACCTTTCTGTCAGTCCTGCTGTCTAGACAGGCTATATTTAGAGATTAATGCATGGGTCAGCCACAGCATCATGCCCAGGGTAGTGCAACTGGGGACAGATTCCGGTGCCAAAGACTAAGCCAGCGACAAAGAGCTTCTGTAAGCCGCAAGCAGCCCGGGTTGCCTAAAAAGGGCCAAAACAAGGATATTCCCTTCGATTTACCCTACCTGGGTTCCGATTCTACATTTATCTGAATTACCTTTGTTTTTTGTAAAACCACGTTGCATTTGTGGGCAGCAGTAGATGAGCACAGGGTTCAAATGTGGCCTCTAAGGACACCGGGCACGTGTTTGCGCCTCGCTCAGACTTTGAATGGATTGCTCAGAGGCAGAAATGAGGGTGGATTCGCGAGATGAGGCGAGGCCGCATCCCTGGCTTCGACAAAGACCTGTAATTATGGGAGTACCTGCTGCCGCCTCGACAGGCGTGCCATTGCTCTCTTGCCATACAAGATGGTTGTCATTCTTTCTGTTGAATTCACTCGCGATTGCATTTTTGGAACAAACTTTTGGGGGGCGCTGCAGCTGCACCACCTTCCCCATTGTGTACGCTCAACTTCCATGCCATCATGCTTCTCGGACCATGTCCTGAGGCTTCTGGCATTCGTTATACTTCGCCCAGTCCACACTTTATACAGTTCTATTGATCTTCCTTCTTAGGACGCTGCCCGGCCTAAACCCTATGGCAGATCAATGTCAAATAGTACATTTAGTGCATTGTGATGTATTGCCTTGACACTGCGAGCTGGCCGATCCTTACGCAAAATACTACGCTGCAATTGTGGAGTAGCTTCTCAATGGAAACAGAAGCTTCTCAATGTCCTTGGGTCGAAAAGTTTCAGCTTGCTGACACAGGTTCGAATCCCTGCATGGCCAAGGCAGTCCTTAATTCCGCTGAGGTAGATGCATTGGGTAACAACACCTATTATTACAGTGTTTAACGTGGAGGAGGGACTGTGGCTTGAAGTGCAATATCAAAGCATGGCATTTGATATTTTCCCTAAAGTAACGCATACAGACTTTGTGAGATTTCCAAACGCATAGTCGGGCGAGATGCTGCAGCACTGGTGCGATGTGATGCCAGTCCAGTCGCCGAATGATCCTCTACCCTCTGTAGAGACCCCAAGAGAAGGCATTCTAGGGGCTCACCTGGACAAGTTGGAGAGTCATAGAACTGTTTTGAAATCTACACGGATCACGCGAAATTTGATTTAACAAAGAAAAAAAATATAAGAAATGCGGAACTCAACAGCGAAATTAGTGTTTCAAAAGACAATATGCTGGCAAGGACTATCCCAGACCTCTTGCTTTAAAATCACGGACCTGTTTTTTTGTTGAATGAGGTTATATCATTCCCTACATGTATGAGTTACTTGTGTTTTTTTTCTCACTATTATACTTTTTGGGGGATTTGGTTTGGTGTCTGTGTGTATGTTCTATGTTAAATGTTTTTATTGACTGTTGTATTTTGCTCTTTTATTGTTTACAAAAATGAACATTTTCTTAGTATGTCGGAGGGATCATTTGTTTATGCTGTTTGTTTATTGATATGTTCTTTAATTGAATAATTTTGATTTGTGTTCCCTGGTTCACTATTCCTTTCTGTATTTGATTTTCTGTGATTTCATCTAATGACATAGTAATAAAGAGATTTAAAAAAAATGATAAGGAAGACCCATCACATATGTATGTGAAGGTTTACATACGCATCTGTTGAAGCTTCTTAGGCAGCTTCTCTCTTGGTAGAGGAGCCCCAAGGTACTCTGCCCGCCCTCCTGCCAGTCCACCCACATTTAATTTAAAACAGAATCAGCCGAACACTAAATTGTAAAGATAAAGCCCTCATATTTTCGTATTCTGGGACATAATAAACGGAGAAGTTATGTTATAATTGAGTCCACTTACTTTGATGAGTCGAACACATTCTATGCAATGTTCACCCACTGTGGAAAATGTTGTGGGCCGGTGAATTGCTCTATAGTTTTCCCTTTTTCTATGTGCGTTTTTCTCTCTATAATGAATTTTGGGAGGAAATGCTCCTTAAATTACTTTATCAGCCGCCGAGAGAAAATTGATTCGCCGCCACCAGATGCAGCAACGTTTGCAGCGCTTGTGTTAACCTCTCCGCCATATGAGCCGGCAGCTGAGCAGGAAGAGCAGATGGGCCTAAGAAGGCTTTGGGTATATTTTGTGCAGAGGAAATGGGCGGAAACTTTATGCGCCCACTGAGAACCTCACCTGGATGAAGTACCAATTCTGCCCTAGATTTATGCATCTATACTTTGTATACAGCACAAAAAGTACTGGGGGACCTTTTAAGTTGTTTATTTTCATTTGAACCGCAAATGTCTGGCTTTTGCAATACGGAAATGGCCATACAAATTGTAGCTGTTCATTACAAAGTAGGGGCAGAGAACCTATTTCTAATTCTATTGCACATTTTGCGAACGCTCTGGAATGCATTTTTAGTAGTATTGTATTTGGCCCCATTTAAATTGGCATCACAAAAGAGGGCAATATAAATAATGTATTACATATACTGGCGCTGGCATGTTCAAAATAAACCTGTACATGGTGCCTCACCTTTGCCTCACCTTCTGCTGATGAAGTCAACAGTTATGTTGTCTCCAGCCTTGTTCAGATAGGAGGCGGCTCTGGTATGCAGCGAAATCTGAAGTCTGTGTAACCGGCAATTTCAGAGGTTAGTATCTCCCTGAGGCCTTGCAAAACGTGACCCCAGAGGTGTTATTATGTGGGAGGACGTCATATGGAGGGACTCCTCTCCTGGAGATAAGTACATCCACCTGGTGAAAAGCCTCCCTGTCTCACAACCCCTACTCTCATGGTCACCCTTTTCTCCCACCACTGATAGTGGAACCATGTGTTATTGTAAATCCATGACTTTGACAAGTGTAAAACATACCAGGATGAAGAACAACATGAGAGGCATATGGAGTAACCATATGCAAATCCAGCCAAGTAATGTAACAAGGTGGCTCACTGGAGGCATGAAGAGTGCCAAAAAGTCTTTCCAAGATGGTGTTGATGTTACGTGAGGGCGGAGTCAACAGTAAAAAGAAGAAAGCAACAACAGACTAGAGAGCACTAATGGCAGAAGCCACGAGTATACAAACACAGACCTGGAAGTTCGAACTTGGAACAGTGCAGCCGGAGCAGTCGCGTCTTTCTGGGAGTGAGACGAGACAAACAGGATGTTT
Organism: Ambystoma mexicanum; assembly: GCF_040938575.1. NCBI lineage: Eukaryota > Metazoa > Chordata > Amphibia > Caudata > Ambystomatidae > Ambystoma > Ambystoma mexicanum. Next base: position 1,104,699,847 of record NC_090925.1, on the reverse strand, counting down.
CTGGAGCGTCCCGAGAGCCGTCAGGGAGCTCACTCACTTAGTGGTGGTGTGGCCGCTGGAAATTGGACCGTCGGGTCCAGAAACAATGCAGAGACCACCAGTCTGCTGCAGTGCCATGCAGAAAGTAAGAAGGAAGGAACCTGCGACCTAGTGAAAAATCAGAGCCGAGTCCACCAAAGCACCACAGGTAACGGGAACAGCGGGAAGACTGTGTGGGGTCCCGGAAGAGGCCCAAGTCAAGCCAAAAGCAACGCGAGTCATCTCCCTCGTTGCAGTTGTCAATCCAATAACATTGCTCAAGCAGAGTGTATCAGGAGTCCTCTCCCTCATCGCAGTGGCCAAGCCAATACCAATGGCTCAAGAAGAGCGCATCGGGAGTCCTCTCCCTCATCACCGTGGCCAAAGCAATACCACTGCTCAAGAAGACTTTAGAAAGACTTATAAAAGAGATGCAGAGAAGCTGGGAAAAGACACCCCTCATCAGAGTGTTGAATGCAAACCAAATAAAACTGAGTTTTTCCACTTCCTGGAAGGAGTTAAAGAGACTAATCCAAGTTTTCTGCAAGATTGCTTTAAGACCACTATGGAGAACGTTTATAGAAAGCCTGGGAGAAGGTGATCATTCCCCTGGCCCTTTTTGAAGGAACATTGAAAGAGTTAATGCTACTTGTGACGGTCCTTCAGATGGCGTCACTTCTCCCCAGGAGAGAACCCCTCTCCATGAGGCTAGGGAGACAAGATCTCTAACCAATAGTCCCCCTAGGGGTGGTAACATGCACAAGGATCTCATGGAGATAAAGTCCTCTCCTGGGGATATGGACGTGATTGGGAGCACAGCCCCTTTAAACCCCAGCCCGGTAGGCTGACAATAGTACCTGAACTTTATGGGTCATCTCATGTCCAGAAGCATGTGTTATTGTGAAACATCAAACTATCCTGAAGTTTTAGGTACTAAAATGATGAAGCACTCGAAAACGATGCAAGCGGCCAGGAAAAGTACCAGAACAGCTATAGTCAATTGAATGGACATAACGTGAGGGCAGGCCCTACTATATAAGGGAGTCAGAAACAAACGAAGTTGTAAGGGTGTGGAGGAGAGTAAGAGTACCAGCAAGAGAAAACAAGACAGAGAGAACAATCAAAGCGGAGGAAGAAATTGAAAACCAGCGAAAGATCAAAGGCTAGAGAAATCCCCAAGGCAGGCTGGAGAAACTTGAGCTAGAGACGTGGAGGGTGTGGTTTAAAGGAATTTATGAGTACGTCACGCTGGAAGACAGGGTGTTGGCTGTGGAGAGAGCAAAAAGGAAGAAGGGAATAGGTGTCCCGCATGGAGGCAGATGTCAAACATTTTACAAATGAAACCGGAGGGTGAGAGTCAAGCCGAGAAAGAGGGGCGTGGCAGAACACCCCGATGAACCAGAAGTATATTGTCCATAAGAGGCTTGGAAAGTGTCATACCAGTCGGCTGAGAGTCGGCCCTATGGAAGGACAGAGATTGGGCCGTGGTGGCGTGACCTGTAGCGGGTGGACTGGGCGGTGCAACAACTACGCCGAAACCTCTAACCCTACCCATTCACACAGCCACTTAGACAGACCTGAACAATATCCAGAGAGGTGGTGGCTGGATGCTCTATACAGGGAAGGAAGGTTGAGTCTCTGGTCCACTTCCGACAACCACAGGACCCAGGAGGCGAGCCACGACGAGAGTGGAAAAAAGGCAAATGACCATCACAAAAACATAGGCCGCACCAATAAAAACTCCCAACAGCAACGGGAATTATTAAAGCCCTGGAGAGGGCCAAGGGAAACGTAGGAGAGCCTCAGAGTGCCAATAACATCTGGAGGGTGTAAAGATCAGTTAGCTGAACAGGCACAACGATTAAGAGCAGTAAAGTAACCAAGCAAACCTTCACCTTGGCCATTGGGACTGAAGTCTGCCAGTATGGCTCCGGAAAACCAGACGCTCCTTGAAACATACTCAAGGGGTTACCTTCTCATGTAGAATCCGAAGAAACAAAAAGCTATCATCAGGGATGTTGGCACATCATTGACGAGAAAAAGAATTCTCAGGAGGGTAATCATCGATAGAGACAAGAGGTCCTACTGAACACACCCCAGAATAGGACTGGCCCATTGTGCCAGACCCCAGTCATCCTCTAATCAGGCTGTTACCCATTGCTGACTGGTCAACACCATATCCTGCCAGGAGTCCTGTCCTTTCAGTTGATAACCATAAATTTGCCTGTCTCAAGATCAAAAGGAAAAAAACATTGTCGTCATCATTTACTTTTCGCTTGAACAGAAACCAAGACACCAAGAATCCTTTGACACTGTAAACCATAAAGAAATCGAGAAAAAGGTAAATCATTGTTTGATACAGTTCCCAGGCCAAATCCACAAAAGGGTGATAATGGAAAGTCAAGAGGAAACTAAAAACCTTGTTAAGAACTGTTTAAGACATTTGGGATACAGCTAGGAGGAGGTTGTCATTCTCCTAGCGCCACACAAACTTCATGTAACTATATGATTTTCTGTTAGGGTACGGAGAACACAAACTTTAATAGAACTTTTGCTTTGAACAACCAGAGAGATGTTTGACTCCCTTCTCCTGGATGTAAAGCTTCCAATCTCCTGGATTACGTACAGTAGCTAGACTTTATGGTGTTTTGTTGTAGTGCAGGGATAGAGTAGGAGCATTTGTGACTGGGACGGTGCCATTTTGCTTTGACTCACAAAACTCCCTGACAAGCACCAGAGTTTCTTTAGTTTAGGTATGGAAATCCCCTCAGCGTTAGGGATAGGTTTGGTTTTTCATTTAATAAAAATCTATAGCAACCACTATTGCACAACTTGGTCAGTCTTTTCATTCCTTGTCACGGCATAATATAAGATGGCAGCAAGGCACCAGAAGAAGGGAGTCATTCTCCTGGTGAATGAAACATAAACTTCACTTCAGTTAAAGACTTACATTTATAGTGTTAGGGTTAGATTAGTTGTTTCTGACAGAGGACGGAGAACATTTAATTTTGACTGATATTCTAACGGCTCACTAAAGTTTTCCTAGGTTGGGGCAGGTCAAGCATCTTAGAAGTAGGGAGGGATAGGTTTTCTTAAGTTGCACAATAAAGGTTTCCAGCCCACAAAATGACCCCTCCTTGTCAGTCTCCTTCTACACCCTCAAAGCATAAAGCCTACTTGAAAGAGATAGATCAGTGGATTGAGTCAAACCGGCTTACACTTCACGCCTCTAACATTGAGTCGTCGTAATGTATTGATTGTGATACATTATGGACGTCAGAGTTACTGCCATTTGAATAGACACATACAATTCCTCCACAATCTCAGTCAGAAATCTGGATGACTTAATATATTCTATCCTTAATTGGTCAGGTAAGTGCAGGTACTAGCTAATGTTTTATCATTTGAAATTCTTAAAACGAGTTCTGCCTCTGGTCACCAAGAGACTCATGCCTTACCACACTGCAGTAGTTGCTGCATCCAGATGTTGATACTTCAGTGTGCACCCTGGCATTCCTATTTATGAGAAACACTGCAGTCATACCGATTGCTGGGCTACTTTTTAATATCTCATTGGTTATGACTACCCTCCCACGGCTCCCAGATGGTAACTCATTGGTTTAAGATGTATGTATGACCAATAGGGACTTCCATACAACATGGCCCTTTTTTAAATGGCCATTAAGCTCTTCCGTGTGCTTTTCAATTGCCCAATGGTCTGTTGCTCTCCATTGATCACACCAAATCCGTGTACAAGGAAGGCAGAGCATTTTTGGGTTCAGGTATCCTTCTCTACAACAGTCTTGAAGCACGGGTTGCGGACCAAAATGAACTCTTTCTAAATATCAGGCTGACTAAGATTGGAACACACCAAATACGTGGTCCCTAGATCTGTAAAGGAATCTATGTACCACCAAAACTGACTCGTCCCCAGTCTTTATACAAAAATGCAGATGCAAAAATGCATCTTGGGAGCCACACAGTTTTCTATTTATTGTGAAAGGGGCATGCTAATGTTCAGCGTAGTACAGCGGTATCACAGGGATGTCCTGCCTCCAAATATGATGGCACGCAACATAAAAAAGACTATGAAATGTATATTAAACCACTTACACATTCGAGGAAGCCTAGGAATATCACACAAAGGCTCCAGTGAATGTTCCCTTTAATCTTAACACATCAGTCTAACCGTACAGCAAATCCTACCCATCATTTTCTTTGCTTTGCTGGAAATATAAATCATCCTCTTCACATGTTTTTTTAAATCACTTTACCTGTTTTGTAGAAACCTCATCTGATTTTAAAATTGAATTACTTACGTGCCGGTGAGCCACTGTAGACACGATGAGGAACAGTATTATGAATTTATTTGCATTGCTATTTTATCACTCGTCATCCACTAAACATGATGCGGGTATCGCGCTTGATATGGAGAATAATATATGCCTAAATGAAATGAAGTGATCTAGAAGGGGATATTATTTAAGGAACAAGTTACTTACCTGTAACTGTTGTTCTCCAGCATGGGTCTGGCATGGATTCACATGCTCATGAATATTCCCCATCAGGCTGGGAATCCTCGGTAAAGAAAAAAATCAGTTTCAGTTTTGTTTCTGAACTGTCTTTCCACTAGTAAGCAATCACTGGTCTCAGTGTCATACTGCCCCCAGCCAATGACTGCCCTCTAGCTAAGCCCCTCCTCTGGCAGCCATCTTCAGATTTGGTAGTAAAGTGGTAGTAGGACCAAGAGAAGAGCCGCAGAGGAGTAGGCGGAAGGGTTTGCATGTGAATCCATGCCAGACCCATGCTGGAGAACAACAGTTACAGGTAAGTAACTTGTTCCTTCTCCAGCATGGGTCTGGCATGGATTCACATGCTCATGAATACAAAAATACATAGCAGTAGACACATGCAAAACCACGGGAGGTGGCAAGGCTCAACATTAAGCATTTCAACAACTCAACATTAAGCATCTCTTACCTCTTCACCATGCTCACCTTCAGGCGAACAGGTTGCGCAGCACTGCCTGGCCGACTCTGGACTCCTCTGTGGAATCCCGGTCGACACAGTAGAATCTCGTGAAGGTGTGCGTCGACCTCCATGTAGCAGCCCAGCAGATGTCCAGCAGGGGCACACCAGACAGGAACGCCATGGTAGCCTTCTCTTGGTTCACAGGTCCAAAGTTCACAAACAGCTGTGATCTCTTCCGAAAACTCTTCGTGCGGACCACGTAGAACTTCAGCGCTCTAGCCACATCCAGCGAGTGCAAAGTCCTCTCAGCCAGCGACAAAGGCGATGGGAAGAAAACAGGTAACACCAAGGGCTCGTTGAGATGGAAGTCTGACGGCACCTTGGGCATGAAGGAGGGGTGCGTCCTCAGCACCACCTCGTCTCAAGGAATGTCAGGTATGGAGGTTTACAGGAGAGGGCCTGGATCTCTCCCACTCATCGTGCAGAGGTGATGGCCACAAGAAACGCTGTCTTTCACGACAGGAACTTCAACGGTGCTGAATGCAGCGGCTCGAATGGCAGTCCCATGAGCCTGGTCAGCACCACATTGAGCTCCCACGCCAGGGTCGGAGCATTCACCGGCCGGAACGATCGGAACAGTCCTTTCATGAACTCCTTCACCAGGCGATGAGACCATAGAGATGACCGCCCCAGAGTTCTGGTGTAGCAGGAGATAGCCGCCAAATGGATCTTGATGGAGGCATGCGCCAGCCCTGCCTTGGCCAGCGATAGCAAGTACAGCAGCACTTAAGGGGCCGTAATCCACAGAGGGTTAATCTTCTGTGCATGGCACCAGACAGAGAACCTCTTCCATTTGTGTCCATAGCACTTGAGAGTCAAGGATGCCCTGGCCTTTGCAACCACCTCCTTGCAGTCCGCTGGGATATCGTACCCTCCGAACTCTAGTGCTGCAGGAGCCAGGCCTGCAGGTTCAGCAATTCTGGGTCGTGATGGAGGATGGTGCCTCCTTCCCTGGTGAGAAGATCCATGTCCGTCTGTAGTTTCACCGGGGGGGACACTGACAAGTCCAGAAGGTCCAGAAACCAGATCTGCCTCGGCCATGCCGGTGCGACGAGGATCATCCTGCACCGGGACCGTCTGAGTTGATGGATGAGTCGCAGCAGCAACGGCAACGGGGGGGAACGCATACAGGAATAGGCCGTCCCAAGGGAATGAAAAGGCATCGCCCATGCTCCCCGGCTGGGGAAACCTGCTGGCGAACCTCCGGCACTTGGCGTTCGTCACCGTCGCAAATAGGTCGATCTGGGGATTGCCCCATCATCGGAATAGGAGATCCACTTGATCCTGCCGCAGTTCCCACTCGTGGCACGAGCGCAGCTGCCTGCTGAGTGAGTCGGCGATGGTGTTCTTTATTCCTGCCAGATGGAAGGGTACCAGGAACATCCCTTGGGCAACGTCCCAGTGCCACAGATCCTGCGCTTCCTTGGATAGGGCTGGGGATCTGGTGCCTCCATGCTTCCGGTTGTAGAACATCGTGGTGATGTTGTCGGTGAAGACCCTTACCACTTTCCCTTGAGGGACAGAAGGAACAACCTGAGGGCCCAGGACACTGCTCGGAGCTCCAGGACATTGATGTGTAATGACCGCTCCTCTGGGAGCCAAAGGCCTCTTGCGTGGATATCTTCGGTGTGCGCCCCCCCCAACCCTCCAGGGGGGGCATCAGTCGTCACCATCTCCTGATGTGCCGGGGTCTGGAAGTCCATGCCCACCGCTAGATGCGCGCGGGTGCCCCACCACTGGATCGCTTGGTGGAAAGTCTTGTTGAGTGAGATCCTGTCTTCGAAGCTGCCAGCCGCCTGCATCCAACCGGCGTCAAGGAACTCCTGCAGTGGTCGCATCCGTAGCCTGCATAGGCACACGAGGTAGATGCACAAGGACATCATTCCGAGTAGGGGCTTGATGGATCTCACCCTGGCCACGTCCATGGTCAACAGCCGTTGTACCCTGCCCAGGATGGCCTTCGTCCTTTCCTCCGACAGCAAAACCATTCGCGCCATTGTGTCGAGTCTGGCTCCCAGGAACAGAACGTCTTGCAACGGTACCAAGTGGGATTTTCGCTAAGTTGATCGAGAATCCCAGATCGGTGAGCAGTTGGACGGTCTTCGCTGTGTGATCGACGGTGAGTTCCCTTGACTTTGCTCAGATGAGCCAATTGTCCAGGTAGGGGTAGACATGGATCCCCTGCAGGTGCAGCCGCGCCACCACTGGTGCTAGGCACTTGGTGAATACCCTGTGTGCCGACTTCAATCCAAAGGGAAGAGACTTGAACTGATAGTGTCGGCATTGGACCACAAATCGTAGGAATTTTCGATGTCGTTTTAGAATGGGGATGTGGAAGTAGACATCCTCCAAGTCCAGCAACGATAGGAAGTCGCCTTCCTCCAGCTTTTCCCAGCAGGTGCTGGAGGGTGACCATCTGGAATTTCTGGGACTTTATACACTTGTTTAGACGATGAAGGTCCAGGATGGGTCGCCAACCGCCGGTCTTCTTCCGGACAAGGAAGTACCGCGAGTACACTAAAGAGCCCCGGAGCCTCTTTGGGATGAGTTTGATGGCTCCCTTTCTTAGCATCGCTCGTACCTCCAGTAGCAGTTGAGGGACGTGGTTTTCCTTCCTGGCCACGGGTAGAATACGGGGACACCTTTTTTGAAATTCCAGTGTGCCCGCGGGCCAGGGCATCCAGCACTCAATGGTCGGTGGAGATGGACTCCCACACGCTGACGAATTTCGCCAGCCGGCCTTCCACCGGGGCGCTCGGGTGGGGGCCCGACGCCACGCTGGTTCAATCCCATTTCATCGCAGTCTTGCTGCCTTGGCCTCCTCGGTGACGACGACGGGATCCTCCGGTCTTGCTGCGTCCTCTGTAGGCTTCCTGCAATGAGGAGCGGGACGCTTGGCGGTACGATGAGGAACCGCCGCCGAATACTTTGGAGGCACCTTGCTTGCCTCCAGAGTTCGGAAAGGATAGTCGTCATTGTTGAAGAACGCCCAAGGCCCGAGCCGTCTCGGTGTCTGCCTTGATGGCCTGCAGTGACTTGTCCACTGTCTCGCCGAATAGGTTGTTTCCGTCGAAGGGCATTCTCCAGAACCCGGGTGTGCACGTCCTGGCAGAAATCAGTGGCCTTGAGCCAACCGCGCCGGCGAAGGGAAATGCTGTTGCCCATCTGGCAAAATCCAGTGTCGGCAATGTCCGTGGGCACAGTTATGGCGTGGTCCGAAGCCACCTCGCCTTCCTGTAGGATTTCCAGGGCTTCAGCCCTCTTGTCGTTCGGGAGGAGGACAAGGAGCAGAGCGATCTTGAACCACAGTTCCCTGTCGTAGCGTGCCACGATCGCGAGGGCGTTGGCCGCTTTAATCGTCGTTGCCGCCAACGAGATGACCCGTTGTCCCATGCCGTCCAGCTTCTTCCCCTCACCGTCTGGGGGGTTGTAGAAGTTGTGGCCATCGCTCCCACCAATTTCTTCTTGGCCGCTGCAGAGACCACTGAATCTGGGGACAGCTGTGCTCTGAGGCACATAGGGGCAGAATCTGGGACCCAGTACTTCTTCTCGTACCGGTCTCTTAGCGGGAGCCGTGGCCGGGTTCTTCAGGAGTGCCAGTCCCTCATCCCAGATGTCGTCCAGCAACGGGACTGAGAGGACAGTCTTCCTCTTGGCTTCCTGTCATTGGTAGAGGAAGCCCTCCTCCTTCTGTTCTTCGGGGCAGAGCTGGAAGAGCTCAGATGCCCTGGCGATCATGACGTGGAAGGAGGCAATTTCATCGGGGATGGGAGGAACCGGGGAGGTGGTGATGGGAGGTCCAACCCGTCGTCACCACCGTTGTCGTCCGTCGCAGTCGTTGCCGTCTCCGTTCCCGTCTCATCCCTTGAGGAGGGGAATGGGGTGAAGGCTGGAAGGGGGGAGGAGGATGGACTTGTCTCTGCTTGTTAGGTGGGTTCCCCGATGGTCCAGGCTCTGCTCGGTCGTCGGTGGGGGGGTAAGGGCATCCTTGTCCTCATCTCCGTACACAGGGCCTGTATAGCCATCACGATAGCCCCTGAATTGTCCCCTGGTATGGGTACCGGCTGCAACTGGGCCGACGGCTGGGGCGTGGGGCCCTCCGCGGCCCTATCTTCCATGTCGGCTCCTCCGTTGCTCTCTTCATCGGCCTAGTCGGGATCCTTCCCGTGGGCCCTGGATTTGTCAGACTTCCTGTCCAGGATCCTTTGGTCGCTAGCCAACTCATCCTCAGAGGTGGTATCCGTGTCCGTTATGGCTACCGTGCCACCTCCTCTTTCTCCTGCTGGGGTTTCACGGGGGTCTTCTTGAAAGGCAGAAAAGAAGATTCCCTCCGGGGTAGCAGGGAAACTCTAGCCCCTGGAGCCATCTCCACTGGTGAAGTCTCCGTAGGTTTCGCCAGGGCCGCCACGACTCCTTCAATCGAGGCCTTAGCCGGGTGAATCAGGGCCTTCACAAACTTGAGCGTGCCTGAGGCCTTCACCTTGGGGGGAGGGTCACCGTCTCGCTCTCCCTCGGCTGTCTCCGCCGGGATCGATTGTGGCTTCTCCCAAAGCTTCCAAATAACAACAGAAGGACATTGGGGAAAACTTAGATGGCCCCCAAGATTCATCCCCACAGTTAGGCTTGCAACAGCTTAAAAACTAGAGAATCTTGTTGCCTTCATGTTGTTACCCCTTGTGGAATGAAACACACCACTCTTTAAACAACCATAACACTTAAAACAAATATACCATAGAATAGAACAATCAATTGTAATACTTTATTATATCAAAATTCATACACATAATACATACAATTTTAAAACTAAGTGCCAAGCACTTATCTGTTAAAACAAGATTTTTTTCTCTTTCTTTTCTTAAAGTGCAATTGAGTCTATAAACCAAGACGCTACCTTACAAAATACAGGTGTAACAACTATACAACAAACCACTACGTTCAAATACTCATTATCTAAAAACTACAAATGACCCCATATAGTGATAAACACTTCTATGTAGTACAAAAGACAGTCCCTATTTTATAGGATACTATTTTACAACATCCAATACCCTTAATAGATGAATCCTCGTGTGTACAGACATGTGGTTCTCTTCAACTCAATAATTAATTGACATATGTTGGCAGCTGTACAACACCCTAAAACACCCAACATGTTTCGTTCTTTGTCAACAATTATAGATATATAAGAACTTCTTTAGGGGAACAAAAGCTTACCAGGGTTCTCCGACTTCCTCTTCACCGAGCCAGAGCGTTGGCTCGTGGTTGAAGGACTCCCAACACTTGAACATGCGGTAAAAATCTGAAGATGGCTGCCAGAGGAGGGGCTTAGGTAGAAGGCAGTCATTGGCTGGGGGCAGTATGGGCCAGAGACCAGTGATTGGTTACTTGTGGAAAGAGAGTTCAGAAACTAAACTGAAACTGATTTTTTTCTTTACCAAGGATTCCCAGCCTGACGACAGGGAATATTCATGAGCATGTGAATCCATGCCAGACCCCATGCTGGAGAAACCAAAATTCCCCAAGTGTGCAGCTTTACCGTCAAGCAATGGTCCGTGGCTAATGTTAGTGCCCCCATATGAAGAGAGGGCATTAACAAGGGCCCGGTGACCTAACCTTGCAGTAAAAGCACCCACTGTGGGGGCATGTTTTCCATGGTACCAATAGCTTTTTTTTTTTTAAAGTTTTGAAATGGCATAGTGGCAGATTCACAAGTTTAAAAAAGAATCAAAATGTCCAAGGAAAATGGGAGAAGGGAACTACTCCTAGTCCCTTCCCCTTTCCATGTAGTCATAGACTAGTTGGCGGCATTACAGGAGTAGTTCTGGGGCTGGAGGTGGTCATGTGCAGTAAGTGGACCAGCGTAGAAGGAAACTTAGGTGGGCGGGTGGGTGACCTTGTGATATGATATGATATGGCATTCATAAAGCACCTATACACAAGTGTTTCAAGGTGCGACAAGGCAAGGGAGGGGAACAGAGGGAAGACAGAGACAACAATCTTCTTACTAGGCCAGGTGACATTCAGATCGCGCAAGTGCAGGAGAGAGTGGAGAGGGTGTGTGCAGTGCTAACCAGGTGGGTAGTGTGAAGTTGCCACTGTCTCCAGCATCAGGATTCAGGGAGCGCGAACCAATACCATGGGTAAAGCCCGCATTCTGAGCTCCTTGATTGGAAAGCCATCTTATGCCACCTCCTGAGTGCTAATAGTCATAGAAATATCTGAATAAATCTGAACTGTTCACTGCAGAGCTGATATATTAATAAGGAATTTATTTATTTCAGTTTAAGTCTTCATAAAGCCTCATAAGCAGGTTCTCGTCTGTCTCCTCTTAACTTCCTCCTTTCCTTTCTCGTCCTGCGCTCATCGCACCACATTCTCATTTGTGTATTCTATACACTGCTAGCATACAACACACCACCCCCTTTCCTGCCAATTACAACAACATTTTTTGGGATGTTCAGGGCATCTTGGCATCTTCTCAGACCTTGGTACTGCAGCATTTACAGGTTCCACTTCACTTTGTCACACACCTTCTCTGTTTTAACTACCCTATTCCCATTCCAGTTTCTCCCATCTTCTGTCTTGACTGCTGTATGAAATACCTGAATGGCCTTCTGGGATAGGGACCACTTCATTGGGCCCCTCCTGGGAGCATAGGATAGTTTCACTCTCACATGGTCCTCTTCACTTAGTTCTTTCTTTCGCCACCTTCCTCATCATATCTTCTCTT